>NW_028225185.1:12089608-12814608 GCF_052327205.1 Somniosus microcephalus | reverse complement strand
ACACTGCCCTCAGTACACAGTAAGACTCCTGGGGAACCGACAGGCCAAACACTGCCCCCAGTACACAGTAAGACTCCTGGGGAACCGACAGCCCAAACACTGCCCCCAGTACACAGTAAGACTCCAGGGGAACCGACAGCCCAAACACTGCCCCCAGTACACAGTAAGACTCCTGGGGAACCGACAGGCCAAACACTGCCCTCAGTACACAGTAAGACTCCTGGGGAACCGACAGCCCAAACACTGCCCTCAGTACACAGTAAGACTCCTGGGGAACCGACAGCCCAAACACTGCCCCCCGTACACAGTAAGACTCCTGGGGAACCGACAGCCCAAACACTGCCCCCCGTACACAGTAAGACTCCTGGGGAACCGACAGCCCAAACACTGCCCTCAGTACACAGTAAGACTCCTGGGGAACCGACAGCCCAAACACTGCCCCCAGTACACAGTAAGACTCCAGGGGAACCGACAGCCCAAACACTGCCCCCAGTACACAGTAAGACTCCTGGGGAACCGACAGCCCAAACACTGCCCTCAGTACACAGTAAGACTCCAGGGGAACCGACAGCCCAAACACTGCCCCCAGTACACAGTAAGACTCCTGGGGAACCGACAGCCCAAACACTGCCCTCAGTACACAGTAAGACTCCTGGGGAACCGACAGCCCAAACACTGCCCCCAGTACACAGTAACACACCTGGGGAACCGACAGCCCAAACACTGCCCTCAGTACACAGTAAGACTCCAGGGGAACCGACAGCCCAAACACTGCCCCCAGTACACAGTAAGACTCCTGGGGAACTGACAGCCCAAACACTGCCCTCAGTACACAGTAAGACTCCTGGGGAACCGACAGCCCAAACACTGCCCTCAGTACACAGTAAGACTCCTGGGGAACCGACAGCCCAAACACTGCCCTCAGTACACAGTAAGACTCCTGGGGAACCGACAGCCCAAACACTGCCCTCAGTACACAGTAAGACTCCTGGGGAACCGACAGCCCAAACACTGCCCTCAGTACACAGTAAGACTCCTGGGGAACCGACAGCCCAAACACTGCCCCCAGTACACAGTAAGACTCCTGGGGAACCGACAGCCCAAACACTGCCCCCAGTACACAGTAAGACTCCTGGGGAACCGACAGCCCAAACACTGCCCCCAGTACACAGTAAGACTCCTGGGGAACCGACAGCCCAAACACTGCCCTCAGTACACAGTAAGACTCCTGGGGAACTGACAGCCCAAACACTGCCCCCAGTACACAGTAAGACTCCTGGGGAACCGACAGCCCAAACACTGCCCCCAGTACACAGTAAGACTCCAGGGGAACCGACAGGCCAAACACTGCCCCCCAGTACACAGTAAGACTCCTGGGGAACTGACAGCCCAAACACTGCCCCCAGTACACAGTAAGACTCCTGGGGAACCGACAGCCCAAACACTGCCCCCAGTACACAGTAAGACTCCTGGGGAACCGACAGCCCAAACACTGCCCCCAGTACACAGTAAGACTCCTGGGGAACCGACAGCCCAAACACTGCCCCCAGTACACAGTAAGACTCCTGGGGAACCGACAGCCCAAACACTGCCCCCAGTACACAGTAAGACTCCAGGGGAACCGACAGGCCAAACACTGCCCCCCAGTACACAGTAAGACTCCTGGGGAACTGACAGCCCAAACACTGCCCCCAGTACACAGTAAGACTCCTGGGGAACCGACAGCCCAAACACTGCCCCCAGTACACAGTAAGACTCCTGGGGAACCGACAGCCCAAACACTGCCCCCAGTACACAGTAAGACTCCTGGGGAACCGACAGCCCAAACACTGCCCCCAGTACACAGTAAGACTCCAGGGGAACCGACAGGCCAAACACTGCCCCCCAGTACACAGTAAGACTCCTGGGGAACCGACAGCCCAAACACTGCCCCCAGTACACAGTAAGACTCCTGGGGAACCGACAGCCCAAACACTGCCCTCAGTACACAGTAAGACTCCTGGGGAACCGACAGCCCAAACACTGCCCTCAGTACACAGTAAGACTCCAGGGGAACCGACAGCCCAAACACTGCCCCCAGTACACAGTAAGACTCCTGGGGAACTGACAGCCCAAACACTGCCCCCAGTACACAGTAAGACTCCTGGGGAACCGACAGCCCAAACACTGCCCCCAGTACACAGTAAGACTCCTGGGAACCGACAGCCCAAACACTGCCCCCAGTACACAGTAAGACTCCTGGGAACCGACAGCCCAAACACTGCCCCCAGTACACAGTAAGACTCCTGGGAACCGACAGCCCAAACACTGCCCCCAGTACACAGTAAGACTCCTGGGGAACCGACAGCCCAAACACTGCCCTCAGTACACAGTAAGACTCCTGGGGAACCGACAGCCCAAACACTGCCCTCAGTACACAGTAAGACTCCTGGGGAACCGACAGCCCAAACACTGCCCCCAGTACACAGTAAGACTCCTGGGAACCGACAGCCCAAACACTGCCCCCAGTACACAGTAAGACACCTGGGGAACCGACAGCCCAAACACTGCCCCCAGTACACAGTAAGACTCCTGGGGAACCGACAGCCCAAACACTGCCCTCAGTACACAGTAAGACTCCTGGGGAACCGACAGCCCAAACACTGCCCCCAGTACACAGTAAGACTCCTGGGGAACCGACAGCCCAAACACTGCCCTCAGTGCACAGTAAGACTCCTGGGGAACCGACAGCCCAAACACTGCCCCCCAGTACACAGTAAGACTCCTGGGGAACCGACAGCCCAAACACTGCCCCCCCAGTACACAGAAAGACTCCTGGGGAACCGACAGCCCAAACACTGCCCCCAGTACACAGTAAGACTCCTGGGGAACCGACAGCCCAAACACTGCCCCCAGTACACAGTAAGACTCCTGGGGAACCGACAGCCCAAACACTGCCCCCAGTACACAGTAAGACTCCTGGGGAACCGACAGCCCAAACACTGCCCTCAGTACACAGTAAGACTCCTGGGGAACCGACAGCCCAAACACTGCCCCCAGTACACAGTAAGACTCCTGGGGAACCGACAGCCCAAACACTGCCCCCCAGTACACAGTAAGACTCCTGGGGAACCGACAGCCCAAACACTGCCCCCCGTACACAGTAAGACACCTGGGGAACCGACAGCCCAAACACTGCCCTCAGTACACAGTAAGACTCCTGGGGAACCGACAGCCCAAACACTGCCCTCAGTACACAGTAAGACTCCTGGGGAACCGACAGCCCAAACACTGCCCTCAGTACACAGTAAGACTCCTGGGGAACCGACAGCCCAAACACTGCCCTCAGTACACAGTAAGACTCCTGGGGAACCGACAGCCCAAACACTGCCCCCAGTACACAGTAAGACTCCTGGGGAACCAACAGCCCAAACACAGCCCCCAGTACACAGTAAGACTCCAGGGGAACCGACAGGCCAAACACTGCCCCCCGTACACAGTAAGACTCCAGGGGAACCGACAGCCCAAACACTGCCCTCAGTACACAGTAAGACTCCTGGGGAACCAACAGGCCAAACACTGCCCTCAGTACACAGTAAGACTCCAGGGGAACCGACAGCCCAAACACTGCCCCCCGTACACAGTAAGACTCCTGGGGAACCAACAGGCCAAACACTGCCCTCAGTACACAGTAAGACTCCTGGGGAACCGACAGCCCAAACACTGCCCCCCCTCAGTACACAGTAAGACTCCAGGGGAACTGACAGCCCAAACACTGCCCCCAGTACACAGTAAGACTCCTGGGGAACTGACAGCCCAAACACTGCCCCCAGTACACAGTAAGACTCCTGGGGAACCGACAGCCCAAACACTGCCCCCCCAGTACACAGTAAGACTCCTGGGGAACCGACAGCCCAAACACTGCCCTCAGTACACAGTAAGACTCCTGGGGAACCGACAGCCCAAACACTGCCCCCAGTACACAGTAAGACTCCTGGGGAACCGACAGCCCAAACACTGCCCCCAGTACACAGTAAGACTCCTGGGGAACCGACAGCCCAAACACTGCCCCCAGTACACAGTAAGACTCCAGGGGAACCGACAGCCCAAACACTGCCCCCAGTACACAGTAAGACTCCTGGGGAACCGACAGCCCAAACACTGCCCCCCGTACACAGTAAGACTCCTGGGGAACCGAGAGCCCAAACACTGCCCTCAGTACACAGTAAGACTCCTGGGGAACCGAGAGCCCAAACACTGCCCTCAGTACACAGTAAGACTCCTGGGGAACCGAGAGCCCAAACACTGCCCTCAGTACACAGTAAGACTCCTGGGGAACCGAGAGCCCAAACACTGCCCCCAGTACACAGTAAGACTCCTGGGGAACCGACAGCCCAAACACTGCCCTCAGTACACAGTAAGACTCCTGGGGAACCGACAGCCCAAACACTGCCCCCAGTACACAGTAAGACTCCTGGGGAACCGACAGCCCAAACACTGCCCCCAGTACACAGTAAGACTCCTGGGGAACCGAGAGCCCAAACACTGCCCTCAGTACACAGTAAGACTCCTGGGGAACCGACAGCCCAAACACTGCCCTCAGTACACAGTAAGACTCCTGGGGAACCGACAGCCCAAACACTGCCCTCAGTACACAGTAAGACTCCTGGGGAACCGACAGCCCAAACACTGCCCCCAGTACACAGTAAGACTCCTGGGGAACCGACAGCCCAAACACTGCCCCCAGTACACAGTAAGACTCCTGGGGAACCGACAGCCCAAACACTGCCCTCAGTACACAGTAAGACTCCAGGGGAACCGACAGCCCAAACACTGCCCTCAGTACACAGTAAGACTCCTGGGGAACCGACAGCCCAAACACTGCCCCCAGTACACAGTAAGACTCCTGGGGAACCGACAGCCCAAACACTGCCCCCAGTACACAGTAAGACTCCTGGGGAACTGACAGCCCAAACACTGCCCCCAGTACACAGTAAGACTCCTGGGGAACCGACAGCCCAAACACTGCCCCCAGTACACAGTAAGACTCCTGGGGAACCGACAGCCCAAACACTGCCCTCAGTACACAGTAAGACTCCTGGGGAACCGACAGCCCAAACACTGCCCTCAGTACACAGTAAGACTCCTGGGGAACCGACAGCCCAAACACTGCCCCCCCTCAGTACACAGTAAGACTCCAGGGGAACCGAGAGCCCAAACACTGCCCCCAGTACACAGTAAGACTCCTGGGGAACCGAGAGCCCAAACACTGCCCCCAGTACACAGTAAGACTCCTGGGGAATCGACAGCCCAAACACTGCCCCCAGTACACAGTAAGACTCCTGGGGAACCGACAGCCCAAACGCTGCCCCCAGTACACAGTAAGACTCCTGGGGAACCGACAGCCCAAACACTGCCCCCAGTACACAGTAAGACTCCTGGGGAACCGACAGGCCAAACACTGCCCCCAGTACACAGTAAGACTCCTGGGGAACCGACAGCCCAAACACTGCCCCCAGTACACAGTAACACTCCTGGGGAACCGACAGCCCAAACACTGCCCCCAGTACACAGTAAGACTCCTGGGGAACCGACAGGCCAAACACTGCCCCCAGTACACAGTAAGACTCCTGGGGAACCGACAGGCCAAACACTGCCCTCAGTACACAGTAAGACTCCTGGGGAACCGACAGCCCAAACACTGCCCCCAGTACACAGTAAGACTCCTGGGGAACCGACAGGCCAAACACTGCCCTCAGTACACAGTAAGACTCCTGGGGAACCGACAGGCCAAACACTGCCCTCAGTACACAGTAAGACTCCTGGGGAACCGACAGCCCAAACACTGCCCCCAGTACACAGTAAGACTCCTGGGGAACCGACAGCCCAAACACTGCCCTCAGTACACAGTAAGACTCCTGGGGAACCGACAGCCCAAACACTGCCCCCAGTACACAGTAAGACTCCTGGGGAACCGACAGGCCAAACACTGCCCTCAGTACACAGTAAGACTCCTGGGGAACTGACAGCCCAAACACTGCCCCCCCAGTACACAGTAAGACTCCTGGGGAACCGACAGCCCAAACACTGCCCCCAGTACACAGTAAGACTCCTGGGGAACCGACAGCCCAAACACTGCCCTCAGTACACAGTAAGACTCCTGGGGAACCGACAGCCCAAACACTGCCCTCAGTACACAGTAAGACTCCTGGGGAACCGACAGCCCAAACACTGCCCCCAGTACACAGTAAGACTCCTGGGGAACCGACAGCCCAAACACTGCCCCCAGTACACAGTAAGACTCCAGGGGAACCGACAGCCCAAACACTGCCCTCAGTACACAGTAAGACTCCTGGGGAACCGACAGCCCAAACACTGCCCCCAGTACACAGTAACACTCCTGGGGAACCGACAGCCCAAACACTGCCCTCAGTACACAGTAAGACTCCTGGGGAACTGACAGCCCAAACACTGCCCTCAGTACACAGTAAGACTCCTGGGGAACCGACAGCCCAAACACTGCCCCCAGTACACAGTAAGACTCCAGGGGAACCGACAGGCCAAACACTGCCCCCCGTACACAGTAAGACTCCTGGGGAACCGAGAGCCCAAACACTGCCCCCCGTACACAGTAAGACTCCTGGGGAACCGACAGCCCAAACACTGCCCCCCGTTCACAGTAAGACTCCTGGGGAACTGACAGCCCAAACACTGCCCCCCGTACACAGTAAGACTCCTGGGGAACCGACAGCCCAAACACTGCCCTCAGTACACAGTAAGACTCCTGGGGAACCGACAGCCCAAACACTGCCCCCAGTACACAGTAAGACTCCAGGGGAACCGACAGGCCAAACACTGCCCCCCGTACACAGTAAGACTCCTGGGGAACCGAGAGCCCAAACACTGCCCCCCGTACACAGTAAGACTCCTGGGGAACCGACAGCCCAAACACTGCCCCCCGTTCACAGTAAGACTCCTGGGGAACTGACAGCCCAAACACTGCCCCCAGTACACAGTAAGACTCCTGGGGAACCGACAGCCCAAACACTGCCCTCAGTACACAGTAAGACTCCTGGGGAACCGACAGCCCAAACACTGCCCCCAGTACACAGTAAGACTCCTGGGGAACCGACAGCCCAAACACTGCCCTCAGTACACAGTAAGACTCCTGGGGAACCGACAGCCCAAACACTGCCCCCCGTACACAGTAAGACTCCTGGGGAACTGACAGCCCAAACACTGCCCCCCGTACACAGTAAGACTCCTGGGGAACTGACAGGCCAAACACTGCCCCCAGTACACAGTAAGACTCCTGGGGAACCGACAGCCCAAACACTGCCCCCCAGTACACAGTAAGACTCCTGGGGAACCGACAGGCCAAACACTGCCCTCAGTACACAGTAAGACTCCTGGGGAACCGACAGCCCAAACACTGCCCTCCGTACACAGTAAGACTCCTGGGGAACCGACAGCCCAAACACTGCCCTCAGTACACAGTAAGACTCCTGGGGAACCGACAGCCCAAACACTGCCCTCAGTACACAGTAAGACTCCTGGGGAACCGACAGCCCAAACACTGCCCTCAGTACACAGTAAGACTCCTGCGGAACCGACAGCCCAAACACTGCCCCCAGTACACAGTAAGACTCCTGGGGAACCGACAGCCCAAACACTGCCCTCAGTACACAGTAAGACTCCTGGGGAACCGACAGCCCAAACACTGCCCCCAGTACACAGTAAGACTCCTGGGGAACCGACAGGCCAAACACTGCCCCCAGTACACAGTAAGACTCCTGGGGAACCGACAGCCCAAACACTGCCCTCAGTACACAGTAAGACTCCTGGGGAACCGACAGCCCAAACACTGCCCCCAGTACACAGTAAGACTCCTGGGGAACCGACAGCCCAAACACTGCCCCCAGTACACAGTAAGACTCCTGGGGAACCGACAGCCCAAACACTGCCCCCAGTACACAGTAAGACTCCTGGGGAACCGACAGCCCAAACACTGCCCTCAGTACACAGTAAGACTCCAGGGGAACTGACAGCCCAAACACTGCCCTCAGTACACAGTAAGACACCTGGGGAACCGACAGCCCAAACACTGCCCCCCGTACACAGTAAGACTCCTGGGGAACCGACAGCCCAAACACTGCCCTCAGTACACAGTAAGACTCCTGGGGAACCGACAGCCCAAACACTGTCCCCAGTACACAGTAAGACTCCTGGGGAACCGACAGCCCAAACACTGCCCCCAGTACACAGTAAGACTCCTGGGGAACCGACAGCCCAAACACTGCCCTCAGTACACAGTAAGACTCCAGGGGAACCGACAGGCCAAACACTGCCCTCAGTACACAGTAAGACTCCTGGGGAACCGACAGCCCAAACACTGCCCCCCGTACACAGTAAGACTCCTGGGGAACCGACAGCCCAAACACTGCCCCCAGTACACAGTAAGACTCCTGGGGAACTGACAGCCCAAACACTGCCCCCAGTACACAGTAAGACTCCTGGGGAACCGACAGCCCAAACACTGCCCCCAGTACACAGTAAGACTCCTGGGGAACCGACAGGCCAAACACTGCCCTCAGTACACAGTAAGACTCCTGGGGAACCGACAGCCCAAACACTGCCCTCAGTACACAGTAAGACTCCAGGGGAACCGACAGGCCAAACACTGCCCTCAGTACACAGTAAGACTCCTGGGGAACCGACAGCCCAAACACTACCCCCAGTACACAGTAAGACTCCTGGGGAACCGACAGCCCAAACACTGCCCTCAGTACACAGTAAGACTCCAGGGGAACCGACAGCCCAAACACTGCCCCCCGTACACAGTAAGACTCCTGGGGAACTGACAGCCCAAACACTGCCCCCAGTACACAGTAAGACTCCAGGGGAACCGACAGCCCAAACATTGCCCCCAGTACACAGTAAGACTCCTGGGGAACCGACAGCCCAAACACTGCCCCCAGTACACAGTAAGACTCCTGGGGAACTGACAGGCCAAACACTGCCCCCCGTACACAGTAAGACTCCAGGGGAACCGACAGCCCAAACACTGCCCCCCGTACACAGTAAGACTCCTGGGGAACCGACAGCCCAAACACTGCCCCCAGTACACAGTAAGACTCCTGGGGAACCGACAGCCCAAACACTGCCCCCAGTACACAGCAAGACTCCTGGGGAACCGACAGGCCAAACACTGCCCCCCGTACACAGTAAGACTCCTGGGGAACCGACAGGCCAAACACTGCCCCCGTACACAGTAAGACTCCTGGGGAACCGACAGGCCAAACACTGCCCCCAGTACACAGTAAGACTCCTGGGGAACCGACAGGCCAAACACTGCCCCCGTACACAGTAAGACTCCTGGGGAACCGACAGGCCAAACACTGCCCCCAGTACACAGTAAGACTCCTGGGGAACTGACAGCCCAAACACTGCCCCCAGTACACAGTAAGACTCCTGGGGAACCGACAGCCCAAACACTGCCCTCAGTACACAGTAAGACTCCTGGGGAACCGACAGGCCAAACACTGACCCCGTACACAGTAAGACTCCTGGGGAACCGACAGCCCAAACACTGCCCCCAGTACACAGTAAGACTCCTGGGGAACCGACAGCCCAAACACTGCCCTCAGTACACAGTAAGACTCCTGGGGAACCGACAGCCCAAACACTGCCCCCAGTACACAGTAAGACTCCTGGGGAACCGACAGCCCAAACACTGCCCCCAGTACACAGTAAGACTCCTGGGGAACCGACAGCCCAAACACTGCCCTCAGTACACAGTAAGACTCCTGGGGAACCGACAGCCCAAACACTGACCCCGTACACAGTAAGACTCCTGGGGAACCGACAGGCCAAACACTGACCCCGTACACAGTAAGACTCCTGGGGAACCGACAGGCCAAACACTGTCCCCCGTACACAGTAAGACTCCAGGGGAACCGACAGCCCAAACACTGCCCTCAGTACACAGTAAGACTCCTGGGGAACCGACAGCCCAAACACTGCCCCCAGTACACAGTAAGACTCCTGGGGAACCGACAGGCCAAACACTGCCCCCAGTACACAGTAAGACTCCTGGGGAACTGACAGGCCAAACACTGCCCTCAGTACACAGTAAGACTCCTGGGGAACCGACAGCCCAAACACTGCCCTCAGTACACAGTAAGACTCCTGGGGAACCGACAGGCCAAACACTGCCCCCCCAGTACACAGCAAGACTCCTGGGGAACTGACAGCCCAAACACTGCCCCCAGTACACAGTAAGACTCCTGGGGAACCGACAGCCCAAACACTGCCCTCAGTACACAGTAAGACTCCTGGGGAACCAACAGGCCAAACACTGCCCTCAGTACACAGTAAGACTCCTGGGGAACCGACAGCCCAAACACTGTCCCCAGTACACAGTAAGACTCCTGGGGAACCGACAGCCCAAACACTGCCCCCAGTACACAGTAAGACTCCTGGGGAACCGACAGCCCAAACACTGCCCCCAGTACACAGTAAGACTCCTGGGGAACCGACAGCCCAAACACTGCCCTCAGTACACAGTAAGACTCCTGGGGAACCGACAGCCCAAACACTGCCCCCAGTACACAGTAAGACTCCTGGGGAACCGACAGCCCAAACACTGCCCCCAGTACACAGTAAGACTCCTGGGGAACCGACAGCCCAAACACTGCCCCCAGTACACAGTAAGACTCCAGGGGAACCGACAGCCCAAACACTGCCCCCAGTACACAGTAAGACTCCTGGGGAACCGACAGCCCAAACACTGCCCTCAGTACACAGTAAGACTCCAGGGGAACCGACAGGCCAAACACTGCCCTCAGTACACAGTAAGACTCCTGGGGAACCGACAGCCCAAACACTGCCCTCAGTACACAGTAAGACTCCTGGGGAACCGACAGCCCAAACACTGCCCTCAGTACACAGTAAGACTACAGGGGAACCGACAGCCCAAACACTGCCCCCCGTACACAGTAAGACTCCTGGGGAACCGACAGCCCAAACACTGCCCCCAGTACACAGTAAGACTCCTGGGGAACTGACAGGCCAAACACTGCCCCCCGTACACAGTAAGACTCCAGGGGAACCGACAGCCCAAACACTGCCCCCCGTACACAGTAAGACTCCTGGGGAACCGACAGGCCAAACACTGCCCTCAGTACACAGTAAGACTCCTGGGGAACCGACAGCCCAAACACTGCCCCCAGTACACAGTAAGACTCCTGGGGAACTGACAGCCCAAACACTGCCCTCAGTACACAGTAAGACTCCTGGGGAACTGACAGCCCAAACACTGCCCCCAGTACACAGTAAGACTCCTGGGGAACCGACAGCCCAAACACTGCCCCCCGTACACAGTAAGACTCCTGGGGAACCGACAGCCCAAACACTGCCCCCCGTACACAGTAAGACACCTGGGGAACCGACAGCCCAAACACTGCCCTCAGTACACAGTAAGACACCTGGGGAACCGACAGCCCAAACACTGCCCTCAGTACACAGTAAGACTCCTGGGGAACCGACAGCCCAAACACTGCCCCCAGTACACAGTAAGACTCCTGGGGAACCGACAGCCCAAACACTGCCCTCAGTACACAGTAAGACTCCTGGGGAACCGACAGCCCAAACACTGCCCTCAGTACACAGTAAGACTCCTGGGGAACCGACAGCCCAAACACTGCCCTCAGTACACAGTAAGACTCCTGGGGAACCGACAGGGCAAACACTGCCCTCAGTACACAGTAAGACTCCTGGGGAACCGACAGCCCAAACACTGCCCCCAGTACACAGTAAGACTCCTGGGGAACTGACAGCCCAAACACTGCCCCCAGTACACAGTAAGACTCCTGGGGAACTGACAGCCCAAACACTGCCCCCAGTACACAGCAAGACTCCAGGGGAACCGACAGGCCAAACACTGCCCCCAGTACACAGCAAGACTCCTGGGGAACCGACAGCCCAAACACTGCCCCCAGTACACAGTAAGACTCCAGGGGAACCAACAGGCCAAACACTGCCCCCAGTACACAGTAAGACTCCTGGGGAACCGACAGCCCAAACACTGCCCCCAGTACACAGTAAGACTCCTGGGGAACTGACAGCCCAAACACTGCCCCCAGTACACAGTAAGACTCCTGGGGAACCGACAGCCCAAACACTGCCCTCAGTACACAGTAAGACTCCTGGGGAACCGACAGCCCAAACACTGCCCTCAGTACACAGTAAGACTCCTGGGGAACCGACAGCCCAAACACTGCCCTCAGTACACAGTAAGACTCCTGGGGAACCGACAGCCCAAACACTGCCCTCAGTACACAGTAAGACTCCTGGGGAACCGACAGCCCAAACACTGCCCCCAGTACACAGTAAGACTCCTGGGGAACCGACAGGCCAAACACTGCCCCCAGTACACAGTAAGACTCCTGGGGAACCAACAGCCCAAACACTGCCCCCAGTACACAGTAAGACTCCTGGGGAACCGACAGCCCAAACACTGCCCCCCGTACACAGTAGGACTCCTGGGGAACCGACAGCCCAAACACTGCCCCCAGTACACAGTAAGACTCCTGGGGAACCGACAGCCCAAACACTGCCCCCCGTACACAGTAGGACTCCTGGGGAACCGACAGCCCAAACACTGCCCCCCGTACACAGTAAGACTCCTGGGGAACCGACAGCCCAAACACTGCCCCCCGTACACAGTAGGACTCCTGGGGAACCGACAGCCCAAACACTGCCCTCAGTACACAGTAAGACTCCTGGGGAACCGACAGCCGAAACACTGCCCCCAGTACACAGTAGGACTCCTGGGGAACCGACAGCCCAAACACTGCCCTCAGTACACAGTAGGACTCCTGGGGAACCGACAGCCCAAACACTGCCCTCAGTACACAGTAAGACTCCTGGGGAACTGACAGCCGAAACACTGCCCCCAGTACACAGTAAGACTCCTGGGGAACCAACAGCCCAAACACTGCCCCCAGTACACAGTAAGACTCCTGGGGAACCGACAGCCCAAACACTGCCCTCAGTACACAGTAAGACTCCTGGGGAACCAACAGCCCAAACACTGCCCCCAGTACACAGTAAGACTCCTGGGGAACCGACAGCCCAAACACTGCCCCCCGTACACAGTAAGACTCCTGGGGAACCGACAGCCCAAACACTGCCCCCAGTACACAGTAAGACTCCTGGGGAACCGACAGCCCAAACACTGCCCCCAGTACACAGTAAGACTCCTGGGGAACCGACAGCCCAAACACTGCCCCCAGTACACAGTAAGACTCCTGGGGAACCGACAGCCCAAACACTGCCCCCAGTACACAGTAAGACTCCAGGGGAACCAACAGGCCAAACACTGCCCCCAGTACACAGTAAGACTCCTGGGGAACCGACAGCCCAAACACTGCCCCCCAGTACACAGTAAGACTCCTGGGGAACCGACAGCCCAAACACTGCCCCCAGTACACAGTAAGACTCCTGGGGAACCGACAGCCCAAACACTGCCCCCAGTACACAGTAAGACTCCTGGGGAACCGACAGCCCAAACACTGCCCCCAGTACACAGTAAGACTCCTGGGGAACCGACAGCCCAAACACTGCCCCCAGTACACAGTAAGACTCCTGGGGAACCGACAGCCCAAACACTGCCCTCAGTACACAGTAAGACTCCTGGGGAACCGACAGGCCAAACACTGCCCTCAGTACACAGTAAGACTCCTGGGGAACCGACAGCCCAAACACTGCCCCCAGTACACAGTAAGACTCCTGGGGAACTGACAGCCCAAACACTGCCCTCAGTACACAGTAAGACTCCTGGGGAACCGACAGCCCAAACACTGCCCTCAGTACACAGTAAGACTCCTGGGGAACCGACAGCCCAAACACTGCCCCCAGTACACAGTAAGACTCCTGGGGAACCGACAGCCCAAACACTGCCCCCCGTACACAGTAAGACTCCTGGGGAACCGACAGCCCAAACACTGCCCTCAGTACACAGTAAGACTCCTGGGGAACTGACAGCCCAAACACTGCCCTCAGTACACAGTAAGACTCCTGGGGAACCGACAGCCCAAACACTGCCCCCAGTACACAGTAAGACTCCTGGGGAACCGACAGCCCAAACACTGCCCCCAGTACACAGTAAGACTCCAGGGGAACCGACAGCCCAAACACTGCCCCCAGTACACAGTAAGACTCCTGGGGAACCGACAGCCCAAACACTGCCCCCCGTACACAGTAAGACTCCAGGGGAACCAACAGGCCAAACACTGCCCCCAGTACACAGTAAGACTCCTGGGGAACCGACAGCCCAAACACTGCCCCCAGTACACAGTAAGACTCCTGGGGAACTGACAGGCCAAACACTGCCCCCAGTACACAGTAAGACTCCTGGGGAACCGACAGCCCAAACACTGCCCTCAGTACACAGTAAGACTCCTGGGGAACCGACAGCCCAAACACTGCCCTCAGTACACAGTAAGACTCCTGGGGAACCGACAGCCCAAACACTGCCCCCAGTACACAGTAAGACTCCTGGGGAACCGACAGCCCAAACACTGCCCCCAGTACACAGTAAGACTCCTGGGGAACCGACAGCCCAAACACTGCCCCCCGTACACAGTAAGACTCCTGGGGAACCGACAGCCCAAACACTGCCCCCAGTACACAGTAAGACTCCTGGGGAACTGACAGCCCAAACACTGCCCCCAGTACACAGTAAGACTCCTGGGGAACCGACAGCCCAAACACTGCCCCCAGTACACAGTAAGACTCCTGGGGAACTGACAGCCCAAACACTGCCCTCAGTACACAGTAAGACTCCTGGGGAACCGACAGCCCAAACACTGCCCTCAGTACACAGTAGGACTCCTGGGGAACCGACAGCCCAAACACTGCCCTCAGTACACAGTAAGACTCCTGGGGAACCAACAGCCCAAACACTGCCCTCAGTACACAGTAGGACTCCTGGGGAACCGACAGCCCAAACACTGCCCTCAGTACACAGTAAGACTCCTGGGGAACCGACAGCCCAAACACTGCCCTCAGTACACAGTAAGACTCCTGGGGAACCGACAGCCCAAACACTGTCCCCCGTACACAGTAAGACTCCTGGGGAACTGACAGCCCAAACACTGCCCCCAGTACACAGTAAGACTCCTGGGGAACCGACAGCCCAAACACTGCCCTCAGTACACAGTAAGACTCCTGGGGAACCGACAGCCCAAACACTGCCCTCAGTACACAGTAAGACTCCAGGGGAACCGACAGCCCAAACACTGCCCCCAGTACACAGTAAGACTCCTGGGGAACCGAGAGCCCAAACACTGCCCCCAGTACACAGTAAGACTCCTGGGGAACCGACAGCCCAAACACTGCCCTCAGTACACAGTAAGACTCCTGGGGAACCGACAGCCCAAACACTGCCCCCAGTACACAGTAAGACTCCTGGGGAACCGACAGCCCAAACACTGCCCTCAGTACACAGTAAGACTCCTGGGGAACCGACAGCCCAAACACTGCCCCCAGTACACAGTAAGACTCCTGGGGAACCGACAGCCCAAACACTGCCCTCAGTACACAGTAAGACTCCTGGGGAACTGACAGCCCAAACACTGCCCCCCCAGTACACAGTAAGACTCCTGGGGAACCGACAGCCCAAACACTGCCCCCAGTACACAGTAAGACTCCTGGGGAACCGACAGCCCAAACACTGCCCTCAGTACACAGTAAGACTCCTGGGGAACCGACAGCCCAAACACTGCCCTCAGTACACAGTAAGACTCCTGGGGAACCGACAGCCCAAACACTGCCCTCAGTACACAGTAAGACTCCTGGGGAACCGACAGCCCAAACACTGCCCCCAGTACACAGTAAGACTCCTGGGGAACCGACAGCCCAAACACTGCCCCCAGTACACAGTAAGACTCCAGGGGAACCGACAGCCCAAACACTGCCCTCAGTACACAGTAAGACTCCTGGGGAACCGACAGCCCAAACACTGCCCCCAGTACACAGTAACACTCCTGGGGAACCGACAGCCCAAACACTGCCCTCAGTACACAGTAAGACTCCTGGGGAACTGACAGCCCAAACACTGCCCTCAGTACACAGTAAGACTCCTGGGGAACCGACAGCCCAAACACTGCCCCCAGTACACAGTAAGACTCCAGGGGAACCGACAGGCCAAACACTGCCCCCCGTACACAGTAAGACTCCTGGGGAACCGAGAGCCCAAACACTGCCCCCCGTACACAGTAAGACTCCTGGGGAACCGACAGCCCAAACACTGCCCCCCGTTCACAGTAAGACTCCTGGGGAACTGACAGCCCAAACACTGCCCCCCGTACACAGTAAGACTCCTGGGGAACCGACAGCCCAAACACTGCCCTCAGTACACAGTAAGACTCCTGGGGAACCGACAGCCCAAACACTGCCCCCAGTACACAGTAAGACTCCAGGGGAACCGACAGGCCAAACACTGCCCCCCGTACACAGTAAGACTCCTGGGGAACCGAGAGCCCAAACACTGCCCCCCGTACACAGTAAGACTCCTGGGGAACTGACAGCCCAAACACTGCCCCCAGTACACAGTAAGACTCCTGGGGAACCGACAGCCCAAACACTGCCCTCAGTACACAGTAAGACTCCTGGGGAACCGACAGCCCAAACACTGCCCCCAGTACACAGTAAGACTCCTGGGGAACCGACAGCCCAAACACTGCCCCCAGTACACAGTAAGACTCCTGGGGAACCGACAGCCCAAACACTGCCCCCCGTACACAGTAAGACTCCTGGGGAACTGACAGGCCAAACACTGCCCCCAGTACACAGTAAGACTCCTGGGGAACCGACAGCCCAAACACTGCCCTCAGTACACAGTAAGACTCCTGGGGAACTGACAGCCCAAACACTGCCCTCAGTACACAGTAAGACTCCTGGGGAACCGACAGCCCAAACACTGCCCCCCGTACACAGTAAGACTCCTGGGGAACCGACAGCCCAAACACTGCCCCCCGTACACAGTAAGACTCCTGGGGAACCGACAGCCCAAACACTGCCCCCCAGTACACAGTAAGACTCCTGGGGAACCGACAGGCCAAACACTGCCCTCAGTACACAGTAAGACTCCTGGGGAACCGACAGCCCAAACACTGCCCTCAGTACACAGTAAGACTCCTGGGGAACCGACAGCCCAAACACTGCCCTCAGTACACAGTAAGACTCCTGGGGAACCGACAGCCCAAACACTGCCCCCAGTACACAGTAAGACTCCTGGGGAACTGACAGGCCAAACACTGCCCCCAGTACACAGTAAGACTCCTGGGGAACCGACAGCCCAAACACTGCCCTCAGTACACAGTAAGACTCCTGGGGAACCGACAGCCCAAACACTGCCCCCAGTACACAGTAAGACTCCTGGGGAACCGACAGGCCAAACACTGCCCCCAGTACACAGTAAGACTCCTGGGGAACCGACAGCCCAAACACTGCCCTCAGTACACAGTAAGACTCCTGGGGAACCGACAGCCCAAACACTGCCCCCAGTACACAGTAAGACTCCTGGGGAACCGACAGCCCAAACACTGCCCCCAGTACACAGTAAGACTCCTGGGGAACCGACAGCCCAAACACTGCCCCCAGTACACAGTAAGACTCCTGGGGAACCGACAGCCCAAACACTGCCCCCCCAGTACACAGCAAGACTCCTGGGGAACTGACAGGCCAAACACTGCCCTCAGTACACAGTAAGACTCCTGGGGAACCAACAGGCCAAACACTGCCCCCAGTACACAGTAAGACTCCTGGGGAACCGACAGCCCAAACACTGCCCCCAGTACACAGTAAGACTCCTGGGGAACCGACAGCCCAAACACTGCCCTCAGTACACAGTAAGACTCCAGGGGAACTGACAGCCCAAACACTGCCCTCAGTACACAGTAAGACTCCTGGGGAACCGACAGCCCAAACACTGTCCCCAGTACACAGTAAGACTCCTGGGGAACCGACAGCCCAAACACTGCCCCCAGTACACAGTAAGACTCCTGGGGAACCGACAGCCCAAACACTGCCCTCAGTACACAGTAAGACTCCAGGGGAACCGACAGGCCAAACACTGCCCTCAGTACACAGTAAGACTCCTGGGGAACCGACAGCCCAAACACTACCCCCAGTACACAGTAAGACTCCTGGGGAACCGACAGCCCAAACACTGCCCTCAGTACACAGTAAGACTCCAGGGGAACCGACAGCCCAAACACTGCCCCCCGTACACAGTAAGACTCCTGGGGAACTGACAGCCCAAACACTGCCCCCAGTACACAGTAAGACTCCTGGGGAACCGACAGCCCAAACACTGCCCCCAGTACACAGTAAGACTCCTGGGGAACCGACAGCCCAAACACTGCCCTCAGTACACAGTAAGACTCCAGGGGAACCGACAGGCCAAACACTGCCCTCAGTACACAGTAAGACTCCTGGGGAACCGACAGCCCAAACACTACCCCCAGTACACAGTAAGACTCCTGGGGAACCGACAGCCCAAACACTGCCCTCAGTACACAGTAAGACTCCAGGGGAACCGACAGCCCAAACACTGCCCCCCGTACACAGTAAGACTCCTGGGGAACTGACAGCCCAAACACTGCCCCCAGTACACAGTAAGACTCCAGGGGAACCGACAGCCCAAACATTGCCCCCAGTACACAGTAAGACTCCTGGGGAACCGACAGCCCAAACACTGCCCCCAGTACACAGTAAGACTCCTGGGGAACTGACAGGCCAAACACTGCCCCCCGTACACAGTAAGACTCCAGGGGAACCGACAGCCCAAACACTGCCCCCCGTACACAGTAAGACTCCTGGGGAACCGACAGCCCAAACACTGCCCCCAGTACACAGTAAGACTCCTGGGGAACCGACAGCCCAAACACTGCCCCCAGTACACAGTAAGACTCCTGGGGAACCGACAGCCCAAACACTGCCCCCAGTACACAGCAAGACTCCTGGGGAACCGACAGGCCAAACACTGCCCCCCGTACACAGTAAGACTCCTGGGGAACCGACAGGCCAAACACTGCCCCCGTACACAGTAAGACTCCTGGGGAACCGACAGGCCAAACACTGACCCCGTACACAGTAAGACTCCTGGGGAACTGACAGCCCAAACACTGCCCCCAGTACACAGTAAGACTCCTGGGGAACCGACAGCCCAAACACTGCCCTCAGTACACAGTAAGACTCCTGGGGAACCGACAGGCCAAACACTGACCCCGTACACAGTAAGACTCCTGGGGAACCGACAGCCCAAACACTGCCCCCAGTACACAGTAAGACTCCTGGGGAACCGACAGCCCAAACACTGCCCTCAGTACACAGTAAGACTCCTGGGGAACCGACAGCCCAAACACTGCCCCCAGTACACAGTAAGACTCCTGGGGAACCGACAGCCCAAACACTGCCCCCAGTACACAGTAAGACTCCTGGGGAACCGACAGCCCAAACACTGCCCTCAGTACACAGTAAGACTCCTGGGGAACCGACAGCCCAAACACTGACCCCGTACACAGTAAGACTCCTGGGGAACCGACAGGCCAAACACTGACCCCGTACACAGTAAGACTCCTGGGGAACCGACAGGCCAAACACTGTCCCCCGTACACAGTAAGACTCCTGGGGAACTGACAGCCCAAACACTGCCCCCAGTACACAGTAAGACTCCAGGGGAACCGACAGCCCAAACACTGCCCTCAGTACACAGTAAGACTCCTGGGGAACCGACAGCCCAAACACTGCCCCCAGTACACAGTAAGACTCCTGGGGAACCGACAGGCCAAACACTGCCCCCAGTACACAGTAAGACTCCTGGGGAACTGACAGGCCAAACACTGCCCTCAGTACACAGTAAGACTCCTGGGGAACCGACAGCCCAAACACTGCCCCCAGTACACAGTAAGACTCCTGGGGAACCGACAGGCCAAACACTGCCCCCAGTACACAGTAAGACTCCTGGGGAACTGACAGGCCAAACACTGCCCTCAGTACACAGTAAGACTCCTGGGGAACTGACAGGCCAAACACTGCCCCCCCCCCCCGTACAGAGGGACCTGGGTGTCCTTGTACACCAGTCACTGAAAGCAAACATGCAGGTGCAGCAAGCAGTTAGGAAGGCAAATGGTATGTTGGCCTTCATTGCAAGAGGATTTGAGTACAGGAGCAAGGATGTCTTACTACAGTTATACAGGGCCTTGGTGAGGCCACACCTGGAGTACTGTGTGCAGTTTTGGTCTCCTTACCTAAGAAAGGATATACTCGCCATAGAGGGAGTGCAGCGAAGGTTCACCAGACTGATTCCTGGGACGGCAGGACTGTCGTATGAGGAGAGATTGGGTCGACTAGGCCTGTATTCACTGGAGTTTCGAAGAATGAGGGGGGATCTCATTGAAACGTATAAAATTCTGACAGGGCTCGACAGACTGGATGCAGGGAGGATGTTTCCCCTGGCTGGGGGGGTCCAGAACGAGGGGGTCACAGTCTCAGGATACGGGGTAGGACATTTAGGACTGAGATGAGGAGAAATTTCTTCACTCAGAGGGTGGTGAACCTGTGGAATTCTCTACCACAGAAGGCTGTGGAGGCCAAGTCACTGAATCTATTTAAGAAGGAGATCGATAGATTTCTGGACACCAAAGGCATCAAGGGGTATGGGGAGAGAGCAGGAATATGGTATTGAGATAGAAACATAAAAACATAGAAGATAGGAGCAGGAGTCGGCCATTCGGCCCCTCGAGCCTGCTCCGCCATTCAATGAGATCATGGCTGATCATCCAAATTCAGTACCCTGTCCCTGCCTTCTCCCCATATCCCTTGATCCCTTTAGCCTTAAGAAATATATCTAACTCCTTCTTGAATATTTTTAATGAATTGGCCTCAACTGCCTTCTGTGGTAGAGAATTCCACAGGTTCACCACTCTCTGGGTGAAGAAATTCCTCCTCATCTCTGTCCTAAATGGCCGACCCCTTATCCTTAGACTGTGACCCCTGGTTCTGGACTCCCCCCGCCATCGGGAACATCCTTCCTGCATCTAGTCTGTCCAGTCCTGTTAGAATTTTATAACTTTCAATGAGATCCCCTCTCATTCTTCTAAACTCCAGCGAGTACAAGCCCAATCGACCCAATCTCTCCTCATACGTCATTCCTGCCATCCCAGGTATCAGCCTGGTGAATCTTCGCTGCACTCCCTCCATGGCAAGAACATCCTTCCTCAGATAAGGCGACCAAAACTGCACACAATACTCAAGGTGTGGTCTCACCAAGGCCCTGTACAACTGCAGCAAGACATCGAGGATCAGCCATGGTCATATTGAATGGCGGAGCAGGCTTGAAGGGCCGAATGGCTGACTCCTGCTCCTATCTGCCTATGTTCCTGGGGAACCGACAGCCCAACTACCATCCCAACGCATTCTCTCGGCCCCTTGATAGAAGACAAGCTTACATACCTGGCACCGCACCGAGGGCTCGGCTGCCGTGCGCCCCCTCAGCGGAGACACTGCCCTTCCGCGCGGCGGACCTCTCGGCCTCGCTCGCCTTCCGGGCCACCACGATGGCCTGCTTCGGAGGCCGGGCCTTGTGCAGGAAGGTCAGGGCCTCGCTGTGGGTGACCCCCTTGAGGGAATTCCCGTTGATGGATAAAATCTCGTCTCCCTGCTCGATGGTCCCCTCCTGGGCAGCGAGGCCGTTGTAGAAAACCTTATGAGCCTGCAGAGTGAAGCAGAGAGGTCTTTTAGAGAGGCGCAGTGCTGCGGGAGTGCAGCGATGTCCGAGGTGCTGCTTTTCAGAAGATACATCAAACCGAGGCCCTATCTGACCCAACAGTTGCACGCTAAGGATCGCATGGCTCAGAGGAGCAAGGAGGTTCACGGTGTCCTACCCAACACCACTTAACACAGACTACTTCTTCAGTTAAGTCATGTGCAGTCAGTGTCAGGCCGTGGCTCAGTGGGCAGCACCCTCGGCTCGGAGTTAGAAGGTCGTGGGTTCGAGTCCCCACTCCAGAGACTTGAGCACAAATTCCAGGCTGAAACTCTCAGTGCAGTACTGAGGGGGCGCCGCACTGTCGGAGGGGCGGTACTGAGGGAGTGCCGCACTGTCGGAGGGGCGGTACTGAAGGAGCGCCGCACTGTCGGAGGGGCGGTACTGAGGGAGCGCCGCACTGTCGGAGGGGCGGTACTGAGGGAGCGCCGCACTGTCGGAGGGTCAGTACTGAGGGAGCGTCGCACTGTCGGAGGGGCGTTACTGAGGGAGTGCCGCACTGTCGGAGGGGCGGTACTGAAGGAGCGCCGCACTGTCGGAGGGGCGTTACTGAGGGAGCGCCGCACTGTCGGAGGGGCGGTACTGAGGGAGCGCCGCACTGTCGGAGGGGCGGTACTGAGGGAGCGCCGCACTGTCGGAGGGGCAGTACTGAGGGAGCGCCGCACTGTCGGAGGGGCGGTACTGAGGGAGCGCCGCACTGTCGGAGGGGCGGTACTGAAGGAGCGCCGCACTGTCGGAGGGGCGTTACTGAGGGAGCGCCGCACTGTCGGAGGGGCGGTACTGAGGGAGCGCCGCACTGTCGGAGGGGCAGTACCGAGGAAGCGCTGCACTGTCGGAGGGGCGGTACTGAGGGAGCGCCGCACTGTCGGAGGGGCAGTACTGAGGGAGCGCCGCACTGTGGGAGGGGCAGTACTGAGGGAGCGCCGCACTGTCGGAGGGGCGGTACTGAGGGAGTGCCGCACTGTGGGAGGGGCAGTACTGAGGGAGCGCCGCACTGTCGGAGGGGCGGTACTGAGGGAGCGCCGCACTGTCGGAGGGGCAGTACTGAGGGAGCACCGCACTGTCGGAGGGGCGGTACTGAGGGAGCGCCGCACTGTCGGAGGGGCGGTACTGAGGGAGCACCGCACTGTCGGAGGGGCAGTACTGAGGGAGCGCCGCACTGTCGGAGGGGCGGTACTGAGGGAGTGCCGCACTGTGGGAGGGGCATTACTGAGGGAGCACCGCAATGTCAGAGGGGCAGCACTGAGTCATTATCACATTGCTGTTTGTGGGATCTTGCTGTGCGCAAATTGGCTGCCGAGTTTCCCACATTACAACAGTGACCACACTTCAAAAAAAGTACTTAATTGGCTGTAAAGCGCTTTGTGACGTCCTGAGGTGGTGAAAGGCGCTGGAGAAATGCGAGTCTGTCTTTCGTTCACTTACAGTAACCATCTTGTTCTCATGGTCCACTCCCCCTGCGATGCTGAAGCCAAGTCCTGCTCCCTCCTCCTTGTGTAGCACCACGACCTGGACATCTTCCGCACACTGAACCAAACAGAGACGTTGTTGAGACAGGAGACGGGAGTTTCCCGATTTCAGGGCAGCTCGGCTCATTTTTGCCAATGAAGAGAAGGCCGAACCGTAAACGCGAGGTCATCCAGAACTCCGGTGACCCGTATCCAAAGTTCCGTTCGCCCATCGCCCCCTGTGCTCACATTGGCTCCCGGTCCAGCAACGACTCGATTTTAAAATTCTCATCCTTGTGTTCAAACCCCTCCATGGCCTCCTCGCCTCCCTATCTCTGTAACCTCCTCCAGCCCTACACCCCTCCCTATCTCTGTAACCCCCTCCAGCCCCGACACTCCTCCATATCTCTGTAACCTCCTCCAGCCCCTACACCCCTCCCTATCTCTGTAACCCCCTCCAGCCCCCTACACCCCTCCCTATCTCTGTAACCCCCTCCAGCCCCTACACCCCTCCCTATCTCTGTAACCTCCTCCAGCCCCTACACCCCTCCCTATCTCTGTAACCTCCTCCAGCCCCTACACACCTCCCTATCTCTGTAACACGCTCCAGCCCCCTACACCCCTCCCAATCCCTGTAACCCCCTCCAGCCCCTACACCCCTCCCTATCTCTGTAACCTCCTCCAGCCCCTACACCCCTCCCTATCTCTGTAACCCCCTCCAGCCCCTACACCCCTCCCTATCTCTGTAACCCCCTCCAGCCCCACACCCCTCCCTATCTCTGTAACCCCGTCCAGCCCCTACACCCCTCCCTATCTCTGTAACCTCCTCCAGCCCTACACCCCTCCCTATCTCTGTAAGCCGCTCCAGCACCTACACCCCTGCTATCTCTGTAACCTCCTCCAGCCCCTACAGCCCTCCCTATCTCTGTAACCTCCTCCAGCCCATACACCCCTCCCTATCTCTGTAACCCCCTCCAACCCCCTACACCACTCCCTATCTCTGTAACCTCCTCCAGCCCCTACACCCCTCCCTATCTCTGTAACCCCCTCCAGCCACTACACCCCTCCCTATCTCTGTAACCTCCTCCAGCCCCACACCCCTCCCTATCTCTGTAACCCGCTCCAGCCCCCTACAGCCCTCCCTATCTCTGTAACCCCCTCCAGCCCCACAACCCTCCCTATCTCTGTAACCCCCTCCAGCCCCTACACCCCTCCCTATCTCTGTAACCCCCTCCAGCCCCCTACAGCCCTCCCTATCTCTGTAACCCCCTCCAGCCCCTACACCCCTCCCTATCTCTGTAACCCCCTCCAGCCCCAACACCCCTCCCTATCTCTGTAACCCCCTCCAGCCCCCTACAGCCCTCCCTATCTCTGTAACCCCCTCCAGCCCCTACACCCCTCCCTATCTCTGTAACCTCCTCCAGCCCCTACACCCCTCCCTATCTCTGTAACCTCCTCCAGCCCCTACACCCCTCCCTATCTCTGTAACCCCCTCCAGCCCCTAAACCCCTCCCTATTTCTGTAACCTCCTCCAGCCCTACACCCCTCCCTATCTCTGTAACCTCCGCCAGCCCCTACACCCCTCCCTATCTCCGTATCCTCCGCCAGCCCCTACACCCCTCCCTATCTCTGTAACCTCCTCCAGCACCTACACCCCTCCCTATGTCTGTAACCTGCTCCAGCCCCTACACCCCTCCCTATCTCTGTAACCCCCTCCAGCCCTACACCCCTCCCTATCTCTGTAACCTCCTCCAGCCCCTACATCCCTCCCCATCTCTGTAACCTCCTACAGCCCCTACAACCCTCCCTATCTCTGTAACCCCCTCCAGCCCTACACTCCTCCCTATCTCTGTAAACCCCTCCAGCCCCTACACACCTCCCTATCTCTGTAACCACCTCCAGCCCCTACACCCCTCCCTATCTCTGTAACCCCCTCCAGCCCTACACCCCTCCCTATCTCTGTAACCCCCTCCAGCCCTACACCCCTCCCTATCTCTGTAACCTCCTCCAGCCCTACACCCCTCCCTATCTCTGTAACCTCCTCCAGCCCCCAACAACCCTCCCTATCCCTGTAACCTCCTCCAGCCCTATACCCCTCCCTATCTCTGTAACCTCCTCCAGCCCTACACCCCTCCCTATCTCTGTAACCTCCGCCAGCCCCTACACCCCTCCCTATCTCTGTAACCTCCTCCAGCCCCCTACACCCCTCCCTATCTCTGTAACCTCCTCCAGCCCTACACCCCTCCCTATCTCTGTAACCCGCTCCAGCCCCCTACAACTCTCCCTATCCCTGTAACCCCCTCCAGCCCCTACACCCCTCCCTATCTCTGTAACCCCCTCCAGCCCCCTACAGCCCTCCCTATCTCTGTAACCCCCTCCAGCCCCTACACCCCTCCCTATCTCTGTAACCCCCTCCAGCCCCCTACAGCCCTCCCTATCTCTGTAACCCCCTCCAGCCCCTACACCCCTCCCTATCTCTGTAACCCCCTCCAGCCCCAACACCCCTC
This sequence comes from Somniosus microcephalus, assembly GCF_052327205.1. Classification (NCBI taxonomy): domain Eukaryota; kingdom Metazoa; phylum Chordata; class Chondrichthyes; order Squaliformes; family Somniosidae; genus Somniosus; species Somniosus microcephalus. The sequence goes on along the minus strand of NW_028225185.1, from coordinate 12,788,839 downwards.
CCTATCTCTGTAACCCCCTCCCGCCCCCTACAGCCCTCCCTATCTCTGTAACCCCCTCCAGCCCCTACACCCCTCCCTATCTCTGTAACCTCCTCCAGCCCCTACACCCCTCCCTATCTCTGTAACCCCCTCCAGCCCCTAAACCCCTCCCTATCTCTGTAACCTCCTCCAGCCCTACACCCCTCCCTATCTCTGTAACCTCCGCCAGCCCCTACACCCCTCCCTATCTCCGTAACCTCCGCCAGCCCCTACACCCCTCCCTATCTCTGTAACCTCCTCCAGCCCCTACACCCCTCCCTATCTCTGTAACCTCCTCCAGCCCCTACACCCCTCCCTATCTCTGTAACCCCCTCCAGCCCTACACCCCTCCCTATCTCTGTAACCTCCTCCAGCCCCTACACCCCTCCCTATCTCTGTAACCCCCTCCAGCCCTACACCCCTCCCTATCTCTGTAACCCCCTCCAGCCCCTACACCCCTCCCTATCTCTGTAACCACCTCCAGCCCCTACACCCCTCCCTATCTCTGTAACCCCCTCCAGCCCTACACCCCTCCCTATCTCTGTAACCCCCTCCAGCCCTACACCCCTCCCTATCTCTGTAACCTCCTCCAGCCCTACACCCCTCCCTATCTCTGTAACCTCCTCCAGCCCCCAACAACCCTCCCTATCCCGGTAACCTCCTCCAGCCCTACACCCCTCCCTATCTCTGTAACCTGCTCCAGCCCTACACCCCTCCCTATCTCTGTAACCTCCGCCAGCCCCTACACCCCTCCCTATCTCTGTAACCTCCTCCAGCCCCCTACACCCCTCCCTATCTCTGTAACCTCCTCCAGCCCTACACCCCTCCCTATCTCTGTAACCCGCTCCAGCCCCCTACAACTCTCCCTATCCCTGTAACCCCCTCCAGCCCCTACACCCCTCCCTATCTCTGTAACCCCCTCCAGCCCCCTACAGCCCTCCCTATCTCTGTAACCCCCTCCAGCCCCTACACCCCTCCCTATCTCTGTAACCCCCTCCAGCCCCTACACCCTTCCCTATCTCTGTAACCCCCTCCAGCCCCAACACCCCTCCCTATCTCTGTAACCCCCTCCAGCCCCCTACAGCCCTCCCTATCTCTGTAACCCCCTCCAGCCCCAACACCCCTCCCTATCTCTGTAACACCCTCCAGCCCCTAAACCCCTCCCTATCTCTGTAACCTCCTCCAGCCCTACACCCCTCCCTATCTCTGTAACCTCCGCCAGCCCCAACACCCCTCCCTATCTCCGTAACCTCCGCCAGCCCCTACACCCCTCCCTATCTCTGTAACCTCCTCCAGCCCCTACACCCCTCCCTATCTCTGTAACCTCCTCCAGCCCCTACACCCCTCCCTATCTCTGTAACCACCTCCAGCCCTACACCCCTCCCTATCTCTGTAACCTCCTCCAGCCCCTACACCCCTCCCTATCTCTGTAACCCCCTCCAGCCCTACACCCCTCCCTATCTCTGTAACCCCCTCCAGCCCCTACACCCCTCCCTATCTCTCTAACCACCTCCAGCCCCTACACCCCTCCATATCTCTGTAACCCCCTCCAGCCCTACACCCCTCCCTATCTCTGTAACCCCCTCCAGCCCTACACCCCTCCCTATCTCTGTAACCTCCTCCAGCCCTACACCCCTCCCTATCTCTGTAACCTCCTCCAGCCCCCAACAACCCTCCCTATCCCTGTAACCTCCTCCAGCCCTACACCCCTCCCTATCTCTGTAACCTGCTCCAGCCCTACACCCCTCCCTATCTCTGTAACCTCCGCCAGCCCCTACACCCCTCCCTATCTCTGTAACCTCCTCCAGCCCCCTACACCCGTCCCTATCTCTGTAACCTCCTCCAGCCCTACACCCCTCCCTATCTCTGTAACCCGCTCCAGCCCCCTACAACTCTCCCTATCCCTGTAACCCCCTCCAGCCCCGACACCCCTCCCTATCTCTGTAACCCCCTCCAGCCCCCTACAGCCCTCCCTATCTCTGTAACCCCCTCCAGCCCTACACCCCTCCCCATCTCTGTAACCCTCTCCAGCCCCAACACCCCTCCCTATCTCTGTAACCCCCTCCAGCCCCTACACCCCTCCCTATCTCTGTAACCCCCTCCAGCCCCTACACCCCTCGCTATCTCTGTAACCTCCTCCAGCCCCTACACCCCTCCCTATCTCTGTAACCTCCTCCAGCCCCTACACCCCTCCCTATCTCTGAAACCCCCTCCAGCCCCTACAGCCCTCCCTATCTCTGTAACCCCCTCCAGCCCCTACACCCCTCCCTATCTCTGTAACCTCCTCCAGCCCCTACACCCCTCCCTATCTCTGTAACCCCCTCCAGCCCTACACCCCTCCCTATCTCTGTAACATCCTCCAGCCCCGTACAGCCCTCCCTATCTCTGTAACCTCCTCCAGCCCCTACACCCTTCCCTATCTCTGTAACCTCCTCCAGCCCTACACCCCTCCCTATCTCTGTAACCTCCTCCAGCCCCTACAGCCCTCCCTATCTCTGTAACCCCCTCCAGCCCCTACACCCCTCCCTATCTCTGTAACCTCCTCCAGCCCCTACACCCCTCCCTATCTCTGTAACCCCCCTCCAGCCCTACACCCCTCCCTATCTCTGTAACATCCTCCAGCCCCTACACCCCTCCCTATCTCTGTAAAACCCTCCAGCCCTACACCCCTCCCCATCTCTGTAACCTCCTCCAGCCCTACACCCCTCCCTATCTCTGTAACCCCCTCCAGCCCTACACCCCTCCCTATCTCTGTAACCCCCTCCAGCCCCAACACCCCTCCCTATCTCTGTAAACCCCTCCAGCCCTACACCCCTCCCCATCTCTGTAACCCACTCCAGCCCCTACACCCCTCCCTATCTCTGTAACCTCCTCCAGCCCCTACACCCCTCCCTATCTCTGAAACCTCCGCGAGCCCCTAAACCCCTCCCTATCCCTGTAACCTCCTCCAGCCCCTACACCCCTCCCTATCTCTGTAACCCCCTCCAGCCCCTACACCCCTCCCTATCTCTGTAACCCCCTCCAGCCACTACACCCCTCCCTATTCCTGTAAACTCCTCCAGCCCCTACACCCCTCCCTATCTCTGTAACCTCCTCCAGCCCTATACCCCTCCCTATCTCTGTAACCCCCTCCAGCCCTACACCACTCCCTATCTCTGGAACCTCCTCCAGCCCTACACCGCTCCCTATCTCTGTAACCTCCTCCAGCCCCCGACAACCCTCCCTATCTCTGTAACCTCCTCCAGCCCCTACACCCCTACCTATCTCTGTAACCCCTCCAGCCCTACACCCCTCCCTATCGCTGTAACCCCCTCCAGCCCGGCACCCCTCCCCATCTCTGTAACCTCCTCCAGCCCCTACAACCCTTCCTATCTCTGTAATCTCCCCCAGCCCCTACAATCCTCCCTATCACTGTAACCCACTCCAGCCCCTACACCCCTCCCCATCTCTGTAATCTCCTCCAGCCCTACAATCCACCCTATCTCTGTAACCCCGTCCAGCCCCCTACAACCCTCCCTATCTCTGTAACCCCCTCCAGCCCCGACAACCCTCCCTATCTCTGTAACACCCTCCAGCCCTACACCCCTCCCTATCTCTGTAACCTCCTCCAGCCCCTACACCCCTCCCTATCTCTGTAACCCCCTCCAGCTCTACACCCCTCCCTATCTCTGTAACCTCCTCCAGCCCCTACACCCCTCCCTATCTCTGTAACCCCCTCCAGCCCCGACACCCCTCCCTATCTCCGTAAACCCCTCCAGCCCCTACACCCATCCCTATCTCTATAACCTCCTCCAGTCCCGACACCCCTCCCAATCTCTGTAACCTCCTCCAGCCCCTACACCCCTCCCCATCTCTGTAACCTCCTCCAGCCCTACACCCCTCCCTATCTCTGTAACCCCCTCCAGCCCCTACAACCCTCCCTATCTCTGTAACCTCCTCCAGCCCCACACCCCTCCCTATCTCTGTAACCTCCTCCAGCCCTACACCCCTCCCTATCTCTGTAACATCCTCCAGCCCCTACACCCCTCCCTATCTCTGTAACCTCCTCCAGCCCTACACCCCTCCCTATCTCTGTAACCTCCTCCAGCCCCGACACCCCTCCCTATCTCTGTAACCCCCTGCAGCCCCTACACCCATCCCTACCTCTATAACCTCCTCCAGTCCCGACACCCCTCCCAATCTCTGTAACCTCCTCCAGCCCCTACAGCCCTCCCCATCTCTGTAACCTCCTCGAGCCCTACACCCCTCCCTATCTCTGTAACCTCCTCCAGCCCCTACAACCCTCCCTATATCTGTAACCTCCTCCAGCCCTACACCCCTCCCTATCTTTGTAACCCACTCCAGCCCCTACACCACTCCCCATCTCTGTAATCTCCTCCAGCCCTACAATCCACCCTATCTCTGTAACCCCCTCCAGCCCTACACCCCTCCCTATCTCTGTAACCTCCTCCAGCCCCTACACTCCTCCCTATCTCTGTAACCCCCTCCAGCCCCGACACCCCTCCCTATCTCAGTAACCCCCTCCAGCCCTACACCCCTCCCTATCTCTGTAACCTCCTCCAGCCCCTACACCCCTCCCTATCTCTGTAACCCCCTCCAGCCCCTAAACCCCTCCCTATTTCTGTAACCTCCTCCAGCCCTACACCCCTCCCTATCTCTGTAACCTCCGCCAGCCCCTACACCCCTCCCTATCTCCGTATCCTCCGCCAGCCCCTACACCCCTCCCTATCTCTGTAACCTCCTCCAGCACCTACACCCCTCCCTATGTCTGTAACCTGCTCCAGCCCCTACACCCCTCCCTATCTCTGTAACCCCCTCCAGCCCTACACCCCTCCCTATCTCTGTAACCTCCTCCAGCCCCTACATCCCTCCCCATCTCTGTAACCTCCTACAGCCCCTACAACCCTCCCTATCTCTGTAACCCCCTCCAGCCCTACACTCCTCCCTATCTCTGTAAACCCCTCCAGCCCCTACACACCTCCCTATCTCTGTAACCACCTCCAGCCCCTACACCCCTCCCTATCTCTGTAACCCCCTCCAGCCCTACACCCCTCCCTATCTCTGTAACCCCCTCCAGCCCTACACCCCTCCCTATCTCTGTAACCTCCTCCAGCCCTACACCCCTCCCTATCTCTGTAACCTCCTCCAGCCCCCAACAACCCTCCCTATCCCTGTAACCTCCTCCAGCCCTATACCCCTCCCTATCTCTGTAACCTCCTCCAGCCCTACACCCCTCCCTATCTCTGTAACCTCCGCCAGCCCCTACACCCCTCCCTATCTCTGTAACCTCCTCCAGCCCCCTACACCCCTCCCTATCTCTGTAACCTCCTCCAGCCCTACACCCCTCCCTATCTCTGTAACCCGCTCCAGCCCCCTACAACTCTCCCTATCCCTGTAACCCCCTCCAGCCCCTACACCCCTCCCTATCTCTGTAACCCCCTCCAGCCCCCTACAGCCCTCCCTATCTCTGTAACCCCCTCCAGCCCCTACACCCCTCCCTATCTCTGTAACCCCCTCCAGCCCCCTACAGCCCTCCCTATCTCTGTAACCCCCTCCAGCCCCTACACCCCTCCCTATCTCTGTAACCCCCTCCAGCCCCAACACCCCTCCCTATCTCTGTAACCCCCTCCCGCCCCCTACAGCCCTCCCTATCTCTGTAACCCCCTCCAGCCCCTACACCCCTCCCTATCTCTGTAACCTCCTCCAGCCCCTACACCCCTCCCTATCTCTGTAACCCCCTCCAGCCCCTAAACCCCTCCCTATCTCTGTAACCTCCTCCAGCCCTACACCCCTCCCTATCTCTGTAACCTCCGCCAGCCCCTACACCCCTCCCTATCTCCGTAACCTCCGCCAGCCCCTACACCCCTCCCTATCTCTGTAACCTCCTCCAGCCCCTACACCCCTCCCTATCTCTGTAACCTCCTCCAGCCCCTACACCCCTCCCTATCTCTGTAACCCCCTCCAGCCCTACACCCCTCCCTATCTCTGTAACCTCCTCCAGCCCCTACACCCCTCCCTATCTCTGTAACCCCCTCCAGCCCTACACCCCTCCCTATCTCTGTAACCCCCTCCAGCCCCTACACCCCTCCCTATCTCTGTAACCACCTCCAGCCCCTACACCCCTCCCTATCTCTGTAACCCCCTCCAGCCCTACACCCCTCCCTATCTCTGTAACCCCCTCCAGCCCTACACCCCTCCCTATCTCTGTAACCTCCTCCAGCCCTACACCCCTCCCTATCTCTGTAACCTCCTCCAGCCCCCAACAACCCTCCCTATCCCGGTAACCTCCTCCAGCCCTACACCCCTCCCTATCTCTGTAACCTGCTCCAGCCCTACACCCCTCCCTATCTCTGTAACCTCCGCCAGCCCCTACACCCCTCCCTATCTCTGTAACCTCCTCCAGCCCCCTACACCCCTCCCTATCTCTGTAACCTCCTCCAGCCCTACACCCCTCCCTATCTCTGTAACCCGCTCCAGCCCCCTACAACTCTCCCTATCCCTGTAACCCCCTCCAGCCCCTACACCCCTCCCTATCTCTGTAACCCCCTCCAGCCCCCTACAGCCCTCCCTATCTCTGTAACCCCCTCCAGCCCCTACACCCCTCCCTATCTCTGTAACCCCCTCCAGCCCCTACACCCTTCCCTATCTCTGTAACCCCCTCCAGCCCCAACACCCCTCCCTATCTCTGTAACCCCCTCCAGCCCCCTACAGCCCTCCCTATCTCTGTAACCCCCTCCAGCCCCAACACCCCTCCCTATCTCTGTAACACCCTCCAGCCCCTAAACCCCTCCCTATCTCTGTAACCTCCTCCAGCCCTACACCCCTCCCTATCTCTGTAACCTCCGCCAGCCCCAACACCCCTCCCTATCTCCGTAACCTCCGCCAGCCCCTACACCCCTCCCTATCTCTGTAACCTCCTCCAGCCCCTACACCCCTCCCTATCTCTGTAACCTCCTCCAGCCCCTACACCCCTCCCTATCTCTGTAACCACCTCCAGCCCTACACCCCTCCCTATCTCTGTAACCTCCTCCAGCCCCTACACCCCTCCCTATCTCTGTAACCCCCTCCAGCCCTACACCCCTCCCTATCTCTGTAACCCCCTCCAGCCCCTACACCCCTCCCTATCTCTCTAACCACCTCCAGCCCCTACACCCCTCCATATCTCTGTAACCCCCTCCAGCCCTACACCCCTCCCTATCTCTGTAACCCCCTCCAGCCCTACACCCCTCCCTATCTCTGTAACCTCCTCCAGCCCTACACCCCTCCCTATCTCTGTAACCTCCTCCAGCCCCCAACAACCCTCCCTATCCCTGTAACCTCCTCCAGCCCTACACCCCTCCCTATCTCTGTAACCTGCTCCAGCCCTACACCCCTCCCTATCTCTGTAACCTCCGCCAGCCCCTACACCCCTCCCTATCTCTGTAACCTCCTCCAGCCCCCTACACCCGTCCCTATCTCTGTAACCTCCTCCAGCCCTACACCCCTCCCTATCTCTGTAACCCGCTCCAGCCCCCTACAACTCTCCCTATCCCTGTAACCCCCTCCAGCCCCGACACCCCTCCCTATCTCTGTAACCCCCTCCAGCCCCCTACAGCCCTCCCTATCTCTGTAACCCCCTCCAGCCCTACACCCCTCCCCATCTCTGTAACCCTCTCCAGCCCCAACACCCCTCCCTATCTCTGTAACCCCCTCCAGCCCCTACACCCCTCCCTATCTCTGTAACCCCCTCCAGCCCCTACACCCCTCGCTATCTCTGTAACCTCCTCCAGCCCCTACACCCCTCCCTATCTCTGTAACCTCCTCCAGCCCCTACACCCCTCCCTATCTCTGAAACCCCCTCCAGCCCCTACAGCCCTCCCTATCTCTGTAACCCCCTCCAGCCCCTACACCCCTCCCTATCTCTGTAACCTCCTCCAGCCCCTACACCCCTCCCTATCTCTGTAACCCCCTCCAGCCCTACACCCCTCCCTATCTCTGTAACATCCTCCAGCCCCGTACAGCCCTCCCTATCTCTGTAACCTCCTCCAGCCCCTACACCCTTCCCTATCTCTGTAACCTCCTCCAGCCCTACACCCCTCCCTATCTCTGTAACCTCCTCCAGCCCCTACAGCCCTCCCTATCTCTGTAACCCCCTCCAGCCCCTACACCCCTCCCTATCTCTGTAACCTCCTCCAGCCCCTACACCCCTCCCTATCTCTGTAACCCCCCTCCAGCCCTACACCCCTCCCTATCTCTGTAACATCCTCCAGCCCCTACACCCCTCCCTATCTCTGTAAAACCCTCCAGCCCTACACCCCTCCCCATCTCTGTAACCTCCTCCAGCCCTACACCCCTCCCTATCTCTGTAACCCCCTCCAGCCCTACACCCCTCCCTATCTCTGTAACCCCCTCCAGCCCCAACACCCCTCCCTATCTCTGTAAACCCCTCCAGCCCTACACCCCTCCCCATCTCTGTAACCCACTCCAGCCCCTACACCCCTCCCTATCTCTGTAACCTCCTCCAGCCCCTACACCCCTCCCTATCTCTGAAACCTCCGCGAGCCCCTAAACCCCTCCCTATCCCTGTAACCTCCTCCAGCCCCTACACCCCTCCCTATCTCTGTAACCCCCTCCAGCCCCTACACCCCTCCCTATCTCTGTAACCCCCTCCAGCCACTACACCCCTCCCTATTCCTGTAAACTCCTCCAGCCCCTACACCCCTCCCTATCTCTGTAACCTCCTCCAGCCCTATACCCCTCCCTATCTCTGTAACCCCCTCCAGCCCTACACCACTCCCTATCTCTGGAACCTCCTCCAGCCCTACACCGCTCCCTATCTCTGTAACCTCCTCCAGCCCCCGACAACCCTCCCTATCTCTGTAACCTCCTCCAGCCCCTACACCCCTACCTATCTCTGTAACCCCTCCAGCCCTACACCCCTCCCTATCGCTGTAACCCCCTCCAGCCCGGCACCCCTCCCCATCTCTGTAACCTCCTCCAGCCCCTACAACCCTTCCTATCTCTGTAATCTCCCCCAGCCCCTACAATCCTCCCTATCACTGTAACCCACTCCAGCCCCTACACCCCTCCCCATCTCTGTAATCTCCTCCAGCCCTACAATCCACCCTATCTCTGTAACCCCGTCCAGCCCCCTACAACCCTCCCTATCTCTGTAACCCCCTCCAGCCCCGACAACCCTCCCTATCTCTGTAACACCCTCCAGCCCTACACCCCTCCCTATCTCTGTAACCTCCTCCAGCCCCTACACCCCTCCCTATCTCTGTAACCCCCTCCAGCTCTACACCCCTCCCTATCTCTGTAACCTCCTCCAGCCCCTACACCCCTCCCTATCTCTGTAACCCCCTCCAGCCCCGACACCCCTCCCTATCTCCGTAAACCCCTCCAGCCCCTACACCCATCCCTATCTCTATAACCTCCTCCAGTCCCGACACCCCTCCCAATCTCTGTAACCTCCTCCAGCCCCTACACCCCTCCCCATCTCTGTAACCTCCTCCAGCCCTACACCCCTCCCTATCTCTGTAACCCCCTCCAGCCCCTACAACCCTCCCTATCTCTGTAACCTCCTCCAGCCCCTACAACCCTCCCTATCTCTCTAACCTCCTCCAGCCCTACACCCCTCCCTATCTCTGTAACCTCCTCCAGCCCCTACACCCCTCCCTATCTCTGTAACCTCCTCCAGCCCCTACACGCCTCCCTATCTCTGTAACCCCCTCCAGCCCCTACACCCCTCCCTATCTCCGTAACCCCCTCCAGCCCAACACCCCTCCCTATCCCTGTAACCTCCTCCAGCCCTCTACAACCCTCACTATCTCTGTAACCACCTCCAGCCCCCGACAACCCTCCCTATGTCTGTAACCCCCTCCAGCCCCTACAACCCTGCCTATCTCTGTAACACCCTCCAGCCCTACACCCCTCCCTATCTCTGTAGCCTCCTCCAGCCCCTACACCCCTCCCTATCTCTGTAACCTCCTGCAGCCCCTACACCCCTCCCTATCTCTGTAACCTCCTCCAGCCCCTACAACCCTCCCTAAGTCTGTAATCTTCTCCAGCCCTACACCCCTCCCTATCTCTGTTACCTCCTCCAGCCCCTACACCCCTCCCTATCTCTGTAACCTCCTCCAGCCCCACACCCCTCCCTATCTCTGTAACCTCCTCCAGCCCTACACCCCTCCCTATCTCTGTAACATCCTCCAGCCCCTACACCCCTCCCTATCTCTGTAACCCCCTCCAGCCCCTACACCCCTCCCTATCTCTGTAACCCCCGCCAGCCACTACACCCCTCCCTATTCCTGTAACCTCCTCCAGCCCCTACACCCCTCCCTATCACAATTCACAATTCAAATCGCTTTATTGGCAAGATAAGTTACATCTTATGTTGCCAAAGCATCAAAATATCTCTGTAACCTCCTCCAGCCCTACACCCCTCCCTATCTCTGTAACCTCCTCCAGCCCTACACCCCTCCCTATCTCTGTAACCTCCTCCAGCCCCCGACAACCCTCCCTATCTCTGTAACCTCCTCCAGCCCTACACCCCTCCCTATCTCTGTAACATCCTCCAGCCCCTACACCCCTCCCTATCTCTGTAACCCCCTCCAGCCCCTACACCCCTCCCTATCTCTGTAACCCCCTCCAGCCACTACACCCCTCCCTATTCCTGTAACCTCCTCCAGCCCCTACACCCCTCCCTATCACAATTCACAATTCAAATCGCTTTATTGGCATGATAAGTTACATCTTATGTTGCCAAAGCATCAAAATATCTCTGTAACCTCCTCCAGCCCTACACCCCTCCCTATCTCTGTAACCTCCTCCAGCCCTACACCCCTCCCTATCTCTGTAACCTCCTCCAGCCCCCGACAACCCTCCCTATCTCTGTAACCTCCTCCAGCCCCTACACCCCTCCCTATCTCTGTAACCTCCTCCAGCCCTACACCACTCCCCATCTCTGTAATCTCCTCCAGCCCCTACACCCCTACCTATCTCTGCAATCCCTCCAGCCCTACACCCCTCCCCATCTCTGTAACCCCCCTCCTGCCCTACACCCCTCCCTATCTCTGTAACCCCCTCCAGCCCGGCACCCCTCCCTATCTCTGTAACCTCCTCCAGCCCCTACAACCCTTCCTATCTCTGTAACCTCCCCCAGCCCCTACAATCCTCCCTATCACTGTAACCCACTCCAGCCCCTACACCCCTCCCCATCTCTGTAATCTCCTCCAGCCCTACAATCCACCCTATCTCTGTAACCCCCTCCAGCCCTACACCCCTCCCTATCTCTGTAACCTCCTCCAGCCCCTACACCCCTCCCTATCTCTGTAACCCCCTCCAGCCCCGACACCCCTCCCTATCTCTGTAACCCCCTCCAGCCCTACACCCCTCCCTATCTCTGTAACCCCCTCCAGCCCCTACACCCATCCCTATCTCTATAACCTCCTCCAGTCCCGACACCCCTCCCAATCTCTGTAACCTCCTCCAGCCCCTACACCCCTCCCCATCTCTGTAACCTCCTCCAGCCCTACACCCCTCCCTATCTCTGTAACCTCCTCCAGCCCCTACAACCCTCCCTATCTCTCTAACCTCCTCCAGCCCTACACCCCTCCCTATCTCTGTAACCTCCTCCAGCCCCTACACCCCTCCCTATCTCTGTAACCTCCTCCAGCCCCTACACCCCTCCCTATCTCTGTAACCCCCTCCAGCCCCTACACCCCTCCCTATCTCCGTAACCCCCTCCAGCCCAACACCCCTCCCTATCCCTGTAACCTCCTCCAGCCCTCTACAAACGTCACTATCTCTGTAACCACCTCCAGCCCCCTACAACCCTCCCTATCTCTGTAACCCCCTCCAGCCCCTACAACCCTGCCTATCTCTGTAACACCCTCCAGCCCTACACCCCTCCCTATCTCTGTAACCCCCTCCAGCCCCTACAACCCTCCCTATCTCTGTAACCTCCTCCAGCCCCTACACCCCTCCCTATCTCTGTAACCTCCTGCAGCCCCTACACCCCTCCCTATCTCTGTAACCTCCTCCAGCCCCTACAACCCTCCCTAACTCTGTAATCTTCTCCAGCCCTACACCCCTCCCTATCTCTGTAACCTCCTCCAGCCCCGACACCCCTCCCTATCACTTTAACCCCCTCCAGCCTCTACAACCCTCCCTATCTCTGTAACCTCCTCCAGCCCTACACCCGTCCCTATCTCTGTAACATCCTCCAGCCCCTACACCCCTCCCTATCTCTGTAAACCCCTCCAGCCCCTACACCCCTCCCTATCTCTGTAACCCCCTCCAGCCACTACACCCCTCCCTATTCCTGTAACCTCCTCCAGCCCCTACACCCCTCCCTATCTCTGTAACCTCCTCCAGCCCTACACCCCTCCCTATCTCTGTAACCCCCTCCAGCCCTACACCACTCCCTATCTCTGTAACCTCCTCCAGCCCTACACCCCTCCCTATCTCTGTAACCTCCTCCAGCCCCCGACAACCCTCCCTATCTCTGTAACCTCCTCCAGCCCCTACACCCCTCCCTATCTCTGTAACCTCCTCCAGCCCTACACCACTCCCCATCTCTGTAATCTCCTCCAGCCCCTACACCCCTACCTATCTCTGTAATCCCTCCAGCCCTACACCCCTCCCCATCTCTGTAACCCCCCTCCAGCCCGGCACCCCTCCCTATCTCTGTAACCTCCTCCAGCCCCTACAACCCTTCCTATCTCTGTAACCTCCCCCAGCCCCTACAATCCTCCCTATCACTGTAACCCACTCCAGCCCCTACACCCCTCCCCATCTCTGTAATCTCCTCCAGCCCTACAATCCACCCTATCTCTGTAACCCCCTCCAGCCCTACACCCCTCCCTATCTCTGTAACCTCCTCCAGCCCCTACACCCCTCCCTATCTCTGTAACCCCCTCCAGCCCCGACACCCCTCCCTATCTCTGTAACCCCCTCCAGCCCTACACCCCTCCCTATCTCTGTAACCTCCTCCAGCCCCTACACCCCTCCCTATCTCTGTAACCCCCTCCAGCCCCGACACCCCTCCCTATCTCTGTAACCCCCTCCAGCCGTACACCCCTCCCTATCTCTGTAACCTCCTCCAGCCCCTACATCCCTCCCTATCTCTGTAATCTCCTCCAGCCCTACACCCCTCCCTATCTCTGTAACCCCCTCCAGCCCCGACACCCCTCCCTATCTCTGTAACCCCCTCCAGCCCCTGCACCCATCCCTATCTCTATAACCTCCTCCAGTCCCGACACCCCTCCCAATCTCTGTAACCTCCTCCAGCCCCTACACCCCTCCCCATCTCTGTAACCTCCTCGAGCCCTACACCCCTCCCTACCTCTGTAACCTCCTCCAGCCCCTACAACCCTCCCTATCTCTGTAACCTCCTCCAGCCCTACACCCCTCCCTATCTCTGTAACCCACTCCAGCCCCTACACCCCTCCCCATCTCTGTAATCTCCTCCAGCCCTACAATCCACCCTATCTCTGTAACCCCCTCCAGCCCTACACCCCTCCCTATCTCTGTAACCTCCTCCAGCCCCTACACCCCTCCCTATCTCTGTAACCCCCTCCAGCCCCGACACCCCTCCCTATCTCTGTAACCCCCTCCAGCCCCGACACCCCTCCCTATCTCTGTAACCCCCTCCAGCCCCTACACCCATCCCTATCTCTATAACCTCCTCCAGTCCCGAAACCCCTCCCAATCTCTGTAACCTCCTCCAGCCCCTACACCCCTCCCCATCTCTGTAACCTCCTCCAGCCCTACACACCTCCCTATCTCTGTAAACTCCTCCAGCCCCTACAACCCTCCCTTTCTCTGTAACCTCCTCCAGCCCTACGCCCCTCCCTATCTCTGTAACCCCCTCCAGCCCCTACACCCCTCCCTATCTCTGTAACCTCCTCCAGCCCCTACACCCCTCCCTATTTCTGTAACCTCCTCCAGCCCTACAACCCTCTCTATCTCTGTAACCTCCTCCAGCCCCTACACCCCTCCCTATCTCTGTAACACCCTCCAGCCTGACACCCCTCCCTATCTCTGTAACCTCCTCCAGCCCTACGCCCCTCCCTATCTTTGTAATCTCCTCCAGCCCCTACACCCCTCCCTATCTCTGTAACACCCTCCAGCCCTACATCCCTCCCTATCTCTGTAACCTCCTCCAGCCCTACACCCCTCCCTATCTCTAACCTCCTGCAGGCCTGCACCCCTCCCTATCTCTGTAACCTCCTCCAGCCCTACACCCCTCCGTATCTCTGTAACCTCCTCCAGCCCCCTACAACCCTCCCTATCTCTGTAATCTCCTGCAGCCCCACAACCCTCCCTATCTCTGTAACCTCCTCCAGCCCTACACCCCTCCCTATCTCTGTAACCCCCTCCAGCCCCTACACCCCTCCCCATCTCTGTAACCTCCTCCAGCCCTACACCCCTCCCTATCTCTGTAACCTCCTCCAGCCCCACAACCCTCCTTATCTCTGTAACCCCCTCCATCCCCAGAACCCCTCCGCAATCTCTGCGCTCCTCCAATTTCAGCCTCTTGCGCATCCCCCGATTTCTATCGCTCCACCATTGGCGGCCGTGCCTTCAGCCGCCTGGGCCCCGAGCTCTGGAATTCCCTCCCTAAACCTCTCCGCCTCTCTCTCCTCCTTTAAGATGCTCCTTAAAACCCACCTCTTTGAGCAAGCTTTTGATTACCTGTCCTAATATCTCCTTATGTGGCTCGGTGTCAAATTTTGCCTGATTAACACCTCCTGTGAAGCGCCTTGGGATGTTTTACTGCATTAAAGGCGCTATATAAATGTAGCCTTGACCGCGAGGAGAATGTCAGGGTAGATACAGAGAGGATGTTTGGAGGTCTATAAACCACTCCCACTAATGTTTTCTGCCCCTTGGTATTTCTCAGTTCTACCCATACAGATTCCACATCATCAGAGCTAATATCCTTCCTTACAATTGTGTTAATCCCTTCTTTAACCAGTAATGCTACCCCACCTCCCTTTCCTTTTTGCTTATCTTTCCTGAATATTGAATACTGGATGTTGAGTTCCCAGTCTTGGCCACCCTGGAGCCATGTTTCTGTAATCCCAATCAAATCATATTCGTTTACCTCTATTTGCGCAGCTAATTCATCCACCTTATTACGAATACTCCTCGCATTAAGACACAAAGCCTTCAGGCTTGTTTTTTTAACGTTCTTAGACCTATTAGAATTATTATTTACTGTGGCCATGTTTGATTTAAACCGTTGATTTCTCTGACTGCCACTTTTGTTTTTCTCCTTCCTATCTTTTGCTTTTATCCGTGTTTCCCTTTCCTCTGTCCCCCTGCTCAGGTTCCCAACCTCCTGCCATTTTAGTTTAAACCCTCCCCCAGAGCACTAGCAAACACTCCCCCTGGGACATCGGTTCGAGCCCTGCCCAGGTGCAAACCGTCCGGTTTGAACTGGTCCCACCTCCCCCAGAACCGGTTCCAATGTCCCAGGAACTTGAATCCCTCCCCCTCGCACCATTCCTCTAGCCACGTATTCATCTGAAATATTCTTCTATTTCTACTCTGACTAGCACGTGGCACTGGTAGCAATCCTGAGATTACTACCTTTGAGGTCCTATTTTTTAATTTACCTCCGAACTCCCTATATTCAGCTTTTAGGACCTCATCACGTTTTTTTACCTACATCGTTGGTACCTATATGCACCACGACAACTAGCTGTTCACTTTCCCCTTCCAAGATGTTCTGCAGCCGATCGGAGACATCCTTCACCCTTGCACCAGGGAGGCAACACACCATCCTGGAGTCTCGTTTGCGGCCGCAGAAACGCCTATCTATTCCCCTTACAATAGAATCCACTATCACTATAGTTCTACCCCTCTTTTTCCTCCCATTCTGTGCAGCAGAGCCACCCCTGGTGCCAGGAAGTTGGCTGCTGCTGCCTTCCTCTGATAAGCCAACAGCACTCAAAGTGGTGTATCTGTTTGAGAGGGGGATGTCCACAGGGGCCCCCTGCACTACCTGCCTGTGCCTAGTACTCTGTCTGTTGGTCACCCATTCCCTTTCTGCCTGTCCAGCCATTGCCTGCGGTGTGACCAACTGATCAAACGTGCTATTCACGACGTCCTCAGCCTCGCGAATGATCCAGTATGTATCCAATCGCTGCTCCAGCGCCGCAATGCAGTCTGCCAGTAGCTGCAGCTGGACATACTTCCTGCACACATGGTTGTCAGGGACACAGGAAGTGTCCCTGAGTTCCCACATAGCGCAGGAGGAGCATACAATGGGGCCGGGCTCTCCTGCCATGACTTACCCTTTAATTAATTGCAATTAAATTAAATCAAATCAATCCCAGCAATTACACTACAGTTAAATGGTATATTTAAGGGCCCTGGTTTACAAACAGTCCCCGCTACACCACAGAGATTTTAGGAACTATAAACCACAGAGTTAAAGTTTAAAAAAGAGAGAAATACTCACCAACCAATCACTTACCTGCTTTCTGGTGACGTCACATTTGGATTCGTTTTTACTTCTCTCCTTCCCTCTGAGTTCGGAGATTGGAGACTGGTAAACCTACCTGGTCTCTTGGAGCCTCCTTTATACTCACTCCGCCGCTCCGAGATTCCCGCCACCGCTCGCGCCGCTCTGAGGCCTACCTGGTCTCTTGGTGCCTCTTTTATACTCACTCCGCCGCTCTGAGCACAGGTTAGATACAGAGTAAAGCTCCCTCTACACTGTCCCATCAAACACTCCCAGGGCAGGTACAGCACGGGTTAGATACAGAGTAAAGCTCCCTCTACACGGTCCCATCAAACACTCCCAGGGCAGGTACAGCACGGGTTAGATACAGAGTAAAGCTCCCTCTACACTGTCCCATCAAACACTCCCAGGGCAGGTACAGCACGGGTTAGATACAGAGTAAAGCTCCCTCTACACGGTCCCATCAAACACTCCCAGGGCAGGTACAGCACGGGTTAGATACAAAGTAAAGCTCCCTCTACACTGTCCCATCAAACACTCCCAGGGCAGGTACAGCACGGGTTAGATACAGAGTAAATCTCCCTCTACACTGTCCCATCAAACACTCCCAGGGCAGGTACAGCACGGGTTAGATACAGAGTAAAGCTCCCTCTACACTGTCCCCATCAAACACTCCCAGGGCAGGTACAGCATGGGGTTAGATACAGGGTAAAGCTGCCTCTACACTGTCCCATCAAACACTCCCAGGGCAGGTACAGCACGGATTAGATACAGAGTAAAG
This sequence comes from Somniosus microcephalus, assembly GCF_052327205.1. NCBI lineage: Eukaryota > Metazoa > Chordata > Chondrichthyes > Squaliformes > Somniosidae > Somniosus > Somniosus microcephalus. The sequence goes on along the minus strand of NW_028225185.1, from coordinate 12,771,584 downwards.
CTCCCTCTACACTGTCCCCATCAAACACTCACAGGGCAGGTACAGCACGGGTTAGATACAGAGTAAAGCTCCCTCTACACTGCCCCTTCAAACACTCCCAGGGCAGGTACAGCATGGGTTAGAAACAGAGTAAAGCTCCCTCTACACTGTCTCCATCAAACACTCCCAGGGCAGGTACAGCACGGGTTAGATACAGAGTAAAGCTCCCTCTACACAGTCCCATCAAACACTCCCAGGGCAGGTACAGCACGGGTTAGATACAGAGTAAAGCTCCCTCTACACTGTCCCATCAAACACTCCCAGGGCAGGTACAGCACGGGTTAGATACAGAGTAAAGCTCCCTCTACACAGTCCCATCAAACACTCCCAGGGCAGGTACAGCACGGGTTAGATACAGAGTAAAGCTCCCTCTACACTGTCCCATCAAACACTCCCAGGGCAGGTACAGCACGGGTTAGATACAGAGTAAAGCTCCCTCTACACTGTCTCATCAAACACTCCCAGGGCAGGTACAGCACGGGGTTAGATACAGAGTAAAGCTCCCTCTACACAGTCCCATCAAACACTCCCAGGGCAGGTACAGCACGGGTTAGATACAGAGTAAAGCTCTCTCTACACTGCCCCATCAAACACTCCCAGGGCAGGTACAGCATGGGGTTAGATACAGGGTAAAGCTGCCTCTACACTGTCCCATCAAACACTCCCAGGGCAGGTACAGCATGGGTTAGAAACAGGGTAAAGCTGCCTCTACACTGTCCCATCAAACACTCCCAGGGCAGGTACAGCATGGGGTTAGATACAGGGTAAAGCTGCCTCTACACTGTCCCATCAAACACTCCCAGGGCAGGTACAGCATGGGTTAGAAACAGAGTAAAGCTCTCTCTACACTGTCCCGTCAAACACTCCCAGGGCAGGTACAGCATGGGTTAGAAACAGAGTAAAGCTCCCTCTACACTGCCCCATCAAACACTCCCAGGGCAGGTACAGCACGGGTTAGATACAGAGTAAAGCTCCCTCTACACTGTCCCATCAAACACTCCCAGGTCAGGTACAGCACGGGTTAGATACAGAGTAAAGCTCCCTCTACACTGTCCCATTCCAGGTTCACTGGTTATATATGGGGAACAGGATAATCGATCTCACCAATGACATACCTGTAGTGTTTCCTCCTCCAGAAATTTGACCTCCTCCAACAATCTCTCCAGTTCATCGTTTGGGATCAGTGAGACGACAGACATGAAGGACATGTTGGAGTTCAGGGAGGCGGAGTGATCCAGTCGTTCCCCTCTCTTCACATCCTCTCTACTCTCCACGCCACACTCTCGCAGCTCTGCCAGGCTACAAAGGGATAGGAATTTCAGAACTTTGCATTCCCACATTTACAAAGGATTTATCAGTTCGACATCTTCATCTGCTTTCCACATAGTTAGCGCTCGAAAATCAACTACGACTCAGGTTAGATACAGAGTAAAGCTCCCTCTACCCTGTCCCATCAAACACTCCCAGGGCAGGTACAGCACGGGTTAGATACAGAGTAAAGCTCCCTCTACCCTGTCCCATCAAACACTCCCAGGGCAGGTACAGCACGGGTTAGATACAGAGTAAAGCTCCCTCTACACTGTCCCATCAAACACTCCCAGGGCAGGTACAGCACGGGTTAGATACAGAGTAAAGCTCCCTCTACACTGTCCCATCAAACACTCCCAGGGCAGGTACAGCACGGGTTAGATACAGAGTAAAGCTCCCTCTACCCTGTCCCCATCAAACACTCCCAGGGCAGGTACAGCACGGGTTAGATACAGAGTAAAGCTCCCTCTACACTGTCCCATCAAACACTCCCAGGGCAGGTACAGCACGGGTTAGATACAGAGTAAAGCTCCCTCTACACTGTCCCATCAAACGCTCCCAGGGCAGGTACATCACGGGTTAGATACAGAGTGAAGCTCCCTCTACACAGTCCCATCAAACACTCCCAGGGCAGGTACAGCACGGGTTAGATACAGAGTAAAGCTCCCTCTACACTGTCCCATCAAACACTCCCAGGGCAGGTACAGCACGGGTTAGATACAGAGTAAAGCTCCCTCTACACTGTCCCATCAAACACTCCCAGGGCAGGTACAGCACAGGTTAGATACAGAGTAAAGCTCCCTCTACACTCTCCCATCAAACACTCCCAGGGCAGGTACAGCACGGGTTAGATACAGAGTAAAGCTCCCTCTACACTGTCCCATCAAACACTCCCAGGGCAGGTACAGCACGGGTTAGATACAGAGTAAAGCTCCCTCTACACTCTCCCATCAAACACTCCCAGGGCAGGTACAGCACGGGTTAGATACAGAGTAAAGCTCCCTCTACACTGTCCCATCAAACACTCCCAGGGCAGGTACAGCACGGGTTAGATACAGAGTAAAGCTCCCTCTACACTGTCCCATCAAACACTCCCAGGGCAGGTACAGCATGGGGTTAGATACAGAGTAAAGCTCCCTCTACACTGTCCCATCAAACACTTCCAGGGCAGGTACAGCACAGGTTAGATACAGAGCAAAGCTCCCTCCACACTGTCCCATCAAACACTCCCAGGGCAGGTACAGCACGGGTTAGATACAGAGTAAAGCTCCCTCCACACTGTCCCATCAAACACTCCCAGGGCAGGTACAGCACGGGTTAGATACAGAGTAAAGCTCCCTCTACACTGCCCCATCAAACACTCCCAGGGCAGGTACAGCACGGGGTTAGATACAGAGTAAAGCTCCCTCTACACTGTCCCATCAAACACTCCCAGGGCAGGTACAGCATGGGTTAGATACAGAGTAAAGCTCCCTCTACACTGTCCCATCAAACACTCCCAGGGCAGGTACAGTACTAGTTAGATACAGAGAAAAGCTCCCTCTACACTGTCCCCATTGTAGGGGTCGCTAAATCCCCTCAGCCCCCGAAGATCAGGAAATATTAATCCACATCGTGGACGAAGACCTGTGTGATTTAAATTGTCTCTGGGTTGGACAATGTTTCAAAACATACCCAGAACCACAAAAGGCTGCGTTAAAAAGCTCGTAAGCTGGGCAGCACTTGGACACTGGAATCAAAGAACTTTGTGAAAATCGCACACTTCAAGATTGTACATTTTATTAAAAGATGTACTCTTGAGTTTTGGACTGTTAAAAATGGCTGAACAGACCTCATGGAAACAGAATTTAAAAGGACAGACAGGCTGTTAGCATATGAAACAGACAGACTGTTAGCATATGAAAAAGCTCAGCGCTGCCCTGTAGTGGGTTTGAATGGAGCCTGAGCTGTCAGTCACCCTGTGGTATTGGGCGGGTCCGGTAACCTACAAGCTGTTTGTTTACACTGGGGAGTAGCCCGTTTGAATCAGCCAATCATCGGACAGCAAGCACACTGGGTTGTTTACACACATCCATTCACTGAAATTCACTCTAAGATCAAGTGCTTGAAACTGCCAGCATGAACAAAGGGACTTTGTTTGCTAAGCACTCAAGGCTGTCAATCAATTGCGGTTCCAGATGACCACAGGACAATGCTTTGTTTACAAAGCAATTGAATGCTATTAGCATTTGTTTGTATATCAAGTGGACACATCCAAACTGAGGAGAAACCGCTTAGATGAATGAAGACACATTCAAACCACTGCAGCTTTATTCGAAAGCCATCACAGACAATGGACACATTTGAACTGCAACTTTATCCAAACCCATCCCAGACAAGTGGACAGTTTGGATCTCTTTTGTTTTAGCCCAGAAACATCAGATCAGCGGGGGCCCCAAAAAAAGGGGTATAAAAGATAGCTTCCCAGAGGCATCGCTCTCTGGCCTTGCCTCCGTGTGCCTCTACAAGCGTGGGAGTCTGTCTGAAGAAGTAAAACACCAGCAGTTTACTTTTAAAACACTGGGGTGTTTCATTACTTCGGGGCAGTGAAGATCTAAGTTCGCAGGGCACGGAGCTGGCATTGCAGTGGTGAGCATATATTTTTCTGGCCTTCCACAAGGCAACTTAGGATAGGCATAAGGGTGGGAGTAAAGTGGGAAATTCGTTAAGTCGTTTTCCCTCGTTGTGTCCATTTCTCTCCTCCCCTATTTAAGTAAGACAGTGTTGCACCTAGCAGTGAAGTGCTATAGTGAACACTGAAGTACTGTATTTAAAACTGCATTAAAAAGGAGTAGCTGCTTTAAAGTACTGCATCTAAACTGTATTAAAACGAGTGTTGCACCAAGCAAATGAGTGCTGTGGTGAATGCTGTTAGCTGTTTTCTTTAAAGTAACTGCATTAAAGTGCTGTGTTTTTTAAGTAAAAGCCACTAAGCAAAGCGCTGTAGTGAATAAAGGGTCTTTTAAGTAAAAGATACTGGATTTAAAATAAAAGCAGTGTTGCACTGAGTAGGGAGCCCTCTAGTGGACACTAAGTGTACTGCGTTTAAGCAAAAGTGTTGTATCAGGCATGTAAGCCATATCGATTATTAAAATCGTGTGGTGTAGTTTCTTTAGTTTCAATAATATTTGATTTTCTTGCATCCAGACCATTTGTCCGTTTTTAATATATCATTAATTATAAGTTCCTCCAGTCAGAACTGGAAGGAGGGTTTAGCGATTCGAAACTGTTGATTGGAATTGGTCACAGTGCAGTGGCAAAAGGCTGCCTGACCAGGTAAATTACCGTAAACCAGGTAAAGGATGCCCCCGCTACACCATCAAACGCTCCCAGGGCAGGTACAGCACGGGTTAGATACAGAGTAAAGCTCCCTCAACACAGTCCCATCAAACACTCCCAGGGCAGGTACAGCACGGGTTAGATACAGAGTAAAGCTCCCTCTACACTGTCCCATCAAACACTCCCAGGGCAGGTACAGCACGGGTTAGATACAGAGTAAAGCTCCCTCTACACTGTCTCATCAAACACTCCCAGGGCAGGTACAGCACAGGTTAGATAGAGAGTAAAGCTCCCTCTACATTGTCCCATCAAACACTCCCAGGGCAGGTACAGCAAGGGGTAGATACAGAGTAAAGCTCCCTCTACACTGTCCCATCAAACACTCCCTGGGCAGGTAAAGCACGGGTTAGATACAGAGTAAAGCTCCCTCTACACTGTCCCATCAAACACTCCCAGGGCAGGTACAGCACGGGTTAGATACAGAGTAAAGCTCCCTCTACACTGTCACCATCAAACACTCCCAGGGCAGGTACAGCATGGGTTAGATACAGAGTAAAGCTCCCTCTACACTGTCCCATCAAACACTCCCAGGGCAGGTACAGCACGGGTTAGATACAGAGTAAAGCTCCCTCTACACTGTCCCCATCAAACACTCCCAGGGCAGGTACAGCACGGGTTAGATACAGAGTAAAGCTCCCTCTACACTGTCCCATCAAACACTCCCAGGGCAGGTACAGCACGGGTTAGATACAGAGTAAAGCTCCCTCTACACTGTCCCATCAAACACTCCCAGGGCAGGTACAGCACGGGTTAGATACAGAGTAAAGCTTCCTCTACACTGTCCCATCAAACACTCCCAGGGCAGGTACAGCACGGGTTAGATACAGAGTAAAGCTCCCTCTACACTGTCCCCATCAAACACTCCCAGGGCAGGTACAGCACGGGTTAGATACAGAGTAAAGCTCCCTCTACACTGTCCCATCAAACACTCCCAGGGCAGGTACAGCACGGGTTAGATACAGAGTAAAGCTCCCTCTACACTGTCCCATCAAACACTCCCAGGGCAGGTACAGCACGGGTTAGATACAGAGTAAAGCTCCCTCTACACTCAGTTGGCCATTATTTTGAGTACGAGTCTGGATACTTTGACTATTACAACCAAGGGCAATCCGATCCTTATCAGATTTCTGGGCCAGGGTCGGGCTACTGGATATCGTGTTTCTTTAGTGATGTTGGTTGAGGGATAAATATTGGCCCCAGGACACCGGGGAGAACTCCCCCTGCTCTTCTTCCAATAGTGGCCGTGGGATCTTTTACGTCCACCTGAGAGGGCAGACGGGGCCTCGGTTTAACGTCTCATTAAAGGCGGCACCTCCGACAGTGCGGCACTCCCTCAGTACTGCAGCTCCGACAGTACGGTGCTCCCTCAGCACTGCAGCTCCGACGGTACGGCGCTCCCTCAGTACCGCCCCTCCGACAGTGCGGCGCTCCTTCAGTACTGCCCCTCCGACAGTGTGGTGCTCCCTCAGTACTGCCCCTCCGACATTGCTGCGCTCCCTCAGTACTGCCCCTCCGACAGTGCGGCGCTCCCTCAGTACCGCCCCTCCAACAGTGCGGCGCTCCCTCAGTACCGCCCCTCTGACAGTGCGGCGCTCCCTCAGTACTGCCCCTCCGACAGTGCGGCGCTCCCTCAGTACCGCCCCTCCGACAGTGCGGCGCTCCCTCAGTACCGCCCCTCCGACAGTGCGGCGCTCCCTCAGTACTGCCCCTCTGACAGTGCGGTGCTCCCTCAATACTGCCCCTCCGACAATGCGGCGCTCCCTCAATACTGCCCCTCCGACAGTGCGGCGCTCCCTCAGTACCACCCCTCCGACAGTGCGGCACTCCCTCAGTACCGCCCCCCCGACAGTGCGGCGCTCCCTCAGTACTGCCCCTCCGACAGTGTGGTGCTCCCTCAGTACTGCCCCTCCGACAGTGTGGTGCTCCCTCAGTACTGCCCCTCCGACATTGCTGCGCTCCCTCAGTACTGCCCCTCCGACAGTGCGGCGCTCCCTCAGTACCGCCCCTCCAACAGTGCGGCGCTCCCTCAGTACCGCCCCTCTGACAGTGCGGCGCTCCCTCAGTACTGCCCCTCCGACAGTGCGGCGCTCCCTCAGTACCGCCCCTCCGACAGTGCGGCGCTCCCTCAGTACCGCCCCTCCGACAGTGCGGCGCTCCCTCAGTACTGCCCCTCTGACAGTGCGGTGCTCCCTCAATACTGCCCCTCCGACAATGCGGCGCTCCCTCAATACTGCCCCTCCGACAGTGCGGCGCTCCCTCAGTACCACCCCTCCGACAGTGCGGCACTCCCTCAGTACCGCCCCCCCGACAGTGCGGCGCTCCCTCAGTACTGCCCCCCAACAGTGCGGCGCTCCCTCAGCACCGGGAATGTTGGCTTAAGAATAGCTAACCTCCAGGTCCATGAAAGAGAAACAGGACAAATGAGCGAGAAACAAAGATAGTTACAAATAGAAAGAAGTTGCCTTGGATTTCGTTGACCGGATTGGGGGGCCAGATGTGGCCGTAGGGTCAAAGGTTGGGCTCCCCTGCGCTACGAGTTTTTAATTGATGCAAAATAAAATCATAAGAACAAATGAAATAGGAGCAGGAGTCGGCCATTCGGCCCCTCGAGCCTGCTCCGCCATTCAATGAGATCATGGCTGATCTTCTACCTTAACTCCATGCACCGTCCCTATCCACATATCCCTTGATTCCCTTAATATTCAAAAATCTCTCGATCTCAGCCTTGAATATACTCAACGACTGAGCCTCCACAGCCCTCTGGGGCAGAGAATTCCAAAGATTCACCGCCCTCCGAGTGAAGAAATTCCTCCTCATCTCAGTCCTAAATGGCCGACCCCTTATCCTGAGTAACAACAGAAAATGCTGGAAAAACTCAGCAGGCCAGGGGCAACATCCGTGGAGAGAGAAACAGAGTCGACGTTTCGGGTCGAAACCCTTCGTCAGGACTGAGAGCAAAGGCAGGAAGTGAAACAAAAGGCAGTTTGGGGGCTGGGAAATGGGGGAGGGGATGAAAGAAGAGACATTAAGAGATATTCAAGGTGAGACGAGATGGTAATAGGACCGGTAAAGAAACAGACAATGGCTCTCGATGAAGTGTGAAATGCACTGGCAGAGTGAGAGACAGCTGCCATGTGGGAGAGAGAAAAAAAAATGGAAAAGTCACAAACCTAAAGTGTGGATAAAAAAAATATAAAAATGTAATAGGGGCCGAGGTTATGATCTGAAATTGTTGAACTCGATATTGAGTCCGGAAGGCTGTAAAGTGCCTAATCGGAAGATGAGGTGCTGTTCCTCGAGCTTACATTGAGCTTCCTTATCCTGAGACTGTGACCCCCTGGTTCTAGACTCTCCAGCCAGGGAGGAACAACCTCTCTAGCATAGGTTTCAGTGAGTGTGGATCCTGTCGGTCGTTAGAGAGTTCTAGCTCAGTAAGGGTTGAGCTTTGAGTTCCCCGGTGCGCGTCACCTTACCTTATCGAGTAACTCTTGTCCAGCTGGCTTACATCGCTGTGGGTGGTCACCACTGACTCGTCAGACAGTGACCACTCGTCGTCGGATTTGACAAAAGGGGAGGACACAGCTCTGTCCCCGGGGCCGTCGAGTTCAGTCCAGCTGCTGAACGGGCTGGAGGCACCGGGCAGTTCCACCGCGAGCGATTGTCTGAGGACCTCGAGGACCTCCGCCTCGTTCTCCCCACTGGACTCTCCCAGATGGCCAGACCCCGCGCCAGTCTGCGGAGACAAGGGACGTAGAGAAGGACTTGCGTTCAATGGCAGGCTTTGACCTGAGGCTTCCGACGAACGGCCAGGCGATCCCTTGGGGCCGGACGGCTGCATCAGTTTCTTTTCTGACGCAGTGCTGCCTTGACGCACTGCGCTGTCGTCAGCTGCCTCTTGCTCCAAGGACGAGTCTCTACTTCGGGGGGCTTTGGGGGAGGATTGAGCAGCGGCCCGGGGGAGGACAGTTACCGAGTCATTTGATGCGGGCGATGACCGTTTGGCCATCTCTTGCTCGTCCACCACATTGCTGCTGGGTGACTTTCCAAATTTGTCCGTCCTACTGGGCTTTTCGGAGGTTGAACGGCACAGATCGGGACCCAGCTCTGGGGGTTGGTTTGGATGAACAGAGGGAGCACCGTGATCGGTCGTTCTCTCGGAAGTTGAAGGCGCCCCCACAGATTCGTCACTTTTGGAGGTATCTCGGCTGCTAAGGGATGTTGAGGTGCTGGCTGGCTGTTGGACCACAGAAGGAACCTGACGATTCTCCAACTTCCCTTCATCGACTCTACGACGTTGTGCTTGTGCAGCGTGAAGTAGCGAAGAGCCGGATTTGGACCTGCCCTTTCGTTCATTGGCCGTGGCGAGCATGACCTTACCCGAGGATGGGGGGGCAGAGGAGTCTCCGGCTGGCGTCTTGGTTGGTTGCTCCTGTCGGGAACTCTTCTTGGTGTGTCTCTGCCTCATAATTTGTTCAAAGGAATGAATCTTCTGCAGGACTACAGAATGCTTCTCCGGAACGGCTCTGGTTGAAGTGGAGACTGCCCTCTGCTGATCTGCGTTGCCTGCGTCGCTGGCTTTGGCCGTTCTGCTTCGCTTTCCTTCCTCGCTCTTCCCAAGCGCGCCCCCTCCATGAGAAACCGGCTTCGGGCTGGCGAAGCCCTCGCACCTCCTCCTGATGCTTTCCGTCAGACCCAGGACGCCCGGCCCCGCCGGCTTCGCGTCCCGCGGCCCCCCGCCGTGGGGCTCGGCTGCCTCCTTCCCCGTCTCCCCGCCCTTCCGCCTGCCGGACTCCACGGCTTTCCAGAACTGGGTGGTGCCCGTGCTGGAGGAGCGCGGGCGCACACCGGCCGACTGCGAGTCTGCGCCCGTCCACCACTCGTGGAGGCTGAGCTTACGCGGGGCGGCGCCTCCCCCGCTCGCGCCGCTCGAATCCCCACCGCGAACCGCGGATCTCCCGGTGAACAGGGACAGGCCCCGAGGTTTACGCTCCGCGCGCGCCTCCTCCTTGCTCGCATCAGACTTCTCGGCCTTGGGCGCCGGAACCTCAGACGGCGTCGCCATTTTGGTTGAGGGCGTCCTCGACGATGTTTTGGATGCTTTGGATGCTGAAGAAGCCGATTTGCTACCTGGGAATGGCCAACTGAGCTTGCCGTCCATGTCGTCAACTCTACAAAAACAAAAAATTGTATTTATATAGCGCCTGCCACAAGAAAACTACTAGGCACTTGGTCTAAGCGTTAAACAAAGCTTTAATCAACTGTTTTACAACATGGAGGTCTAGTTGTGTCCTTCACTAGTTCCTGTTAAAGAATGTCCTGCGCAAGCTGGGCCCGTGCCCGAGTATTTATACTCTCCCTGGACAGCGCCAAGCGCAGGCCGCTCAGTATTATTTTATAAGTCTTTCTTTCATGAATGACTGGTTCATGTCAACTTGCATTTATATAGCACCTTTAATGTAGTAAAACTTCCCAAGGCGCTTCACAGGAGTATTTATAAGACAAAAAAAATTTGACACCGAGCCACATAAGGATAAATTAGGGCAGGTGACCAAAAGCTTGGTCAAAGAGGTCGGTTTTAAGCAGCGTCTTAAAGGAGGAGAGAAACATAGAAGATAGGAGCAGGAGTAGGCCATTCGGCCCCTCGAGCCTGCTCCGCCATTTAATGAGATCATGGCTGATCATCCAAATTCAGTACCCTGTCCCTGCCTTCTCCCCATATCCCTTGATCCCTTTAGCCTTAAGAAATATATCCAACTCCTTCTTGAATATATTTAATGAATTGGCCTCCACTGCCTTTTGTGGTAGAGAATTCCACAGGTTCACCACGCTCTGGGTGAAGAAATTCCTCCTCATCTCTGTCCTAATTGGCTTACCCCTTATCCTTAGACTGTGACCCCTGGTTCTGGACTCCCCCGCCATCGGGAACATCCTTCCTGCATCTAGTCTGTCTAGTCCTGTTAGAATTTTATAAGTTTCAATGAGATCCCCTCTCATTCTTCTAAACTCCAGTGAGTATAAGCCCAATCGACCCAATCGCTCCTCATACGTCATCCCTGCCATCCCAGGTATCAGTCTGAGAGAGAGGCGGAGAGCTTTAGGGAGGGAATTCCAGAGCTTAGGGCCCAGGCAACAGAAGGGATGGCCAATGGTTGAACGACTATAATCAGGGATGCTCAAGAGGGCAGAATTGGAGGAGCGCAGATATCTCTGGGGGGTGGGGGGCGGCGGTGTTGTGGGGCTGGAGGAGGTTACAGAGATAGGGAGAGGGGCGAGGCCATGGAGGGATTTGAAAACAAGGATGAGAATTTTGAAATCGAGGCGCTGCTTAACCGGGAGCCAATGCAGGTCAGCGAGCACAGGGAGGGTGATGGGTGTACGGGACTGGGTGCGAGTTAGGACACGGGCAGCCGGGTTTTGGATCCACCACGCAAGGTGTTCTCAGAGGTCCTGGAAGATCTGAAGAACAAACTGAAGAGCCTAGCTCTGGATTTCCATTCCATCTGCTCTTGGGTTCTCGACGTGTCCACAAGGATTTCTTGCGACCAAATTTCAAAAGTACTTCATTGGCTGTGAAGCGCTCTGGGACGTCCTGAGGTGGTGAAAGGCGCTGGAGAAATGTACGTCTTTCTTTCTCAAGACCTTTCAGCTACGTTTCCAGCCAAGTCCCAGCCACCTATCATAAGAAGTAGGAGCAGGAGTAGGCCATACGGCCCCTCGGGCCTGCTCCGCCATTCAATAGGATCATGGCTGATCCGAACCTAGACTCACGTCCACTTCCCTGCCCTCTCCCCGTGACCCCTAATTCCCTTATCAGCTAGGAAACTGTCTATCTCCGTTTTAAATTTATTTAATGTCGCAGCTTCCACAGCTCTCTGGGGTAGCAAATTCCATAGATTTACTACCCTCTGAGTGAAGAAGTTTCTCCTCATCTCAGTTTTGAAAGGGCAGCCCCTTATTCTAAGATTATGCCCCCTAGTTCTAGTCTCACCCATCAGTGGAAACATCCTCCCCGCATCCACCCGATCAAGCCCCCTCACAATCTTATATGTTTCGATAAGATCGCCTCTCATTCTTCTGAACTCCAATGAGTAGAGTCCCAACCTACTCAACCTTTCCTCATAAGTCAACCCCCTCATCTCCGGAATCAACCGAGTGAACCTTCTCTGAACTGCCTCGAGAGCAAGTATATCTTTTCTTAAATATGGAAACCAAAACTGCACGCAGTATTCCAGGTGTGGCCTCACCAATACCCTGTATAACTGCAGCAAGACTTCCCTGTTTTTATACTCCATCCTCCTTGCAATAAAAGCCAAGATTCCATTGGCCTTCCTGATCACCTGCTGCACCTGTATACTAACCTTCTGTGTTTCATGCACCAGGACCCCCAGATCCCTTTGTACTGTAACACTTTGCAGTTTCTCTCCATTTAGATAATAACTTGCTCTTTGTTTTTTTTCTGCCAAAGTGCATAACCTCACACTTTCCAACATTATATTCCATCTGCCAAATTTCTGCCCACTCACTTAGCCTGTCTATGTCCTTTTGCAGGTTTTTTATGTCCTCCTCACTCACTGCTTTCCCTCCCATCTTTGTATCGTCGGCAAACTTGGATATGTTGCACTCGGTCCCCTCCTCCAAATCGTTAATATAGATTGTAAAGAGTTGGGGTCCTCCCGTCAATTTTCGCTTGTCCAACCTTCTTTGAAAACAGTTGGCTGCGAGTTTGAAAAATGAAATTGGAGGATCAAGCTGGGAGTTGGGTTACCAAAACTGCATGAAAAAGATAATCCTGCGATGGGGGAAACTGGGAAAGGGACATTTAGCATTCCAACCCCTTCTATTTCATAGGGTCATAGGGTCATAACGGCCATTCGGCCCATTGAGTCCGTGCCGGCTCTCTGTAGAGCGATCCAGTCAGTCCCATTCCCCCGCTCTATCCCCGTAGCCCTGCAAGTTTATTTCCCTCAAGTGCCTAGCCAGTCTCCCCTTGAAAACAGAGGGCTGGATTTTATCAATGGAGGCGTTTAGGAGGCGGGACTACAACTTTTTGGGGTTGTAGTCCCGCCTCCATCGAGTTGTGGCCAACCCACGCGATTTTCCCTTGATTGACCTTGTTGAGCCCGCCCAGCGGGCTCAGCAGGCCAATTAAGGGCCACCCGGCAACAGGTGATGTCACAGATTGACATTTCATCTGTCAAAAGCTTTTGACAGATGAAATATCAGCGTTTCACAGCTCTTTGAAGCTGTCAAACACTGACAATCTGTACTCTAAGTTAATTCCTTCCTCTCAGGCTGATTTAGAGATCTCTCCAGAACAGAAAGCTGAATGCTGCAACATTTGACAGCTCGCGGCCATTCTGCTTTCTGTGCCGGTGAGATCAGGGACTCCCGAGGCCTGAAGGAAGGAAGGCTGCATTAGTAAGAAGAGGTTAGTAGAACTTCTTTAAACACTTTACACACACCAAACACACTTACCTCTGCACTCATGCACCCAGCACTCACCTGAACACCCGACATCTCGACCCCTCCAAGCCCTTCAGCCCGACGGTCCGCCTCGCTAACTTGGCGTGGTTTGGAGCCGTTGGGAATCCCACACTTCAGGAATAAAAATAGGGATTAGGCTAAAAACTGCCTGTTAACAGGCAGCTAATGGGCACTAATCCCCTTCCCGCCTCGGGGAGGCGGGGTCCCAGCGCGGGTCGGGTATCCGCCTCCTGGGAAACGGGCATGGAGGCGGGTTGGGGGCGGGATGGGTTCGTGCCCCCCGATTTCACGATTTTAATCCCCCCCACACACCTCCAATCCCGCCCCCACGGCCTGATGAAATTCGAGCCCTGAGTGTCTCCGCTTCCACCACTTCGGTCGGCAGCGGGTTCCAGGTCCTCACCACTCGCTGCGTAAAAAAGTTTTTCCTCACATCCCCTCCCTGTATCTCTTGCCCAAAACCTTAAATCTGTGTCCCCTAGCCCTTGTACCATCAACTAGTGGGAACAGCCTTTCCCCGTCTAGCCGATCCAAACCCGTCATAATCTTGTACACCTCGATCAAATCGCCCCTCAACCTCCCATGCTCTAAATGAAAACAAATCCAGCTTCTCCAACCTGTCCAGCTCAGGTCCCGCTGCCGTTCCCACACAGGTCCGCCTCCTCCGGGCAAACTTACGTGCCTCACTGCTCACCAAATTTGCACAGTACACACACACACACACACACACACACAAACGGCCCCTCAATGTCAGGGAGTTGCGATACAAATTGCTTAGTAGGCGACTGCTTCTAATCGGGGGGGGGGGGGGGGCGGTGACCGCTTTGCCGAACCTTAAAAGGGGAACCTCAGGAACGTACAATAGGAAACAGGAAGAGGCCATTCAGCCCCTCGAGCCCGTCCCGCCATTCAATGAGCTCACGGCTGATCTGTATCTTAACTCCATCTACCCATTGACGTAAGAAAACTACTTGGCACTTGGTCTAAGCGTTAAGCAAAGCTTTAATCAACTGTTTTACAACATGGAGGTCTAGTTCTGTCCTTCACTAGTTCCTGTTAAAGCATGTCCTGCGCAAGCTGGGCCCGTGCCCGAGTATTTATACTCTCCCTGGACAGCGCCACCCACAGGCCGCTCAGTATTATTTCATAAGTAATTTCCGCATGAATGTCACCCGCCTTGGTTCCGTACCCCTTCACACACTTACCCAACAAAAATCAATCTCGGTTTTGAAATTTTCAATTCACCCCCAGCCTCGGCAACATTTTTGGGGGGAGAGAGTTCCAGACTTCCTTTGTGTGAAGAAGTGCTTCCCGACATCACCCCTGAACGGCCTGGCTCTAATTTTAAGGTGACGCCCCCCCCTTGCTCTGGACTCCCCCCACCAGAGGAAATAGTTTCTCTCTCTCTACCTGACCGAATCCTTTAAATGTCTTAAACATAGAAGATAGGAGCAGGAGTAGGCCATTCGGCCCCTCGAGCCTGCTCCGCCATTCAATGCGATCATGGCTGATCATCCAAATTCAGTACCCTGTCCCTGCTTTCTCCCCATATCCCTTGATCCCTTTAGCCTTAAGAAATATATCTAACTCCTTCTTGAATATATTTAATGAACTGGCCTCAACTGCCTTCTGTGGTAGAGAATTCCACAGGTTCACCACTCTCTGGGTGAAGAAATTCCTCCTCATCTCAGTCCTAAATGGCTTACCCCTTATCCTTAGACTGTGACCCCTGGTTCTGGACTCCCCCGGCATCAGGAACATCCTTCCTGCATCTAGTCTGTCTGGTCCTGTTAGAATTTTATAAGTTTCAATGAGATCCCCTCTCATTCTTCTAAACACCTCGATTAGATCCCCCCTTAATCTTCTAAACTCAAGGCACATAATAACCCCCTGACATTTAATGTCAAACGTTTGGAGATAACCTGTATCACAGCCCCTTCGACTGCTAGCCTTGCCATGTACATAAGGTTCCTCTTTACAAAACACTTGCTTGAGCCTGTGGCCTACACTCCTCGGTCTAATCCCTCGCTACCCATTGCCTGGGCGACAATAATAGGTTGGAGAATTATAATTCGTCAAGAAGGCTTTACCTGAAGGCCCGACCCAAGGCGCCCGTCACCGAGCCATGGGGACCCTCGAGAAAGGAGCGCCGACGCTGGGCTCTATCCTCACTCAACTGTTGCCTGGTTGAGAGAGTCGGGCCTTCGGTTCCTGTTGTGGATTGAGGTGAACTGCTGTGGTTCCTTTTTTCTTTTCCGGCAGGTAACCAATGGCAACGAGCTCGTGGTAAAAGATTTCTACATATTTTGACGTGCCACAAAAAAAAAACCGGAATAAACAATGGCTTCGACGCTTGCAAGCAGCCAGGAACTTCCCCTTCTCGTCGAGAGGCAGGCCTGGGTAAACCTCCTTCCCCCGAGGGTTTCCGCAGTTCAGAGTTTGCTGGCCGTCAGTTTAGTCGCTTTTCGCCTACCTGCTTAAATTTCCCCCCCCCCCACTGCCCAGCAGGAATAAAATCTCCAAAGTGCAGGTGGTAAGATAGTTGGTCGGGAAAGAAAAAAGAACAATCTTACATCTCTCCAGCGCCTTTCACCACCTCAGGACGTCCCAAAGCGCTTTAGAAACATAGAAGATAGGAGCAGGAGGCGGCCATTCGGCCCCTCGAGCCTGCTCCGCCATTCAATGCGATCATGGCTGATCATCCAAATTCAGTACCCTGTCCCTGCTTTCTCCCCATATCCCTTGATCCCTTTAGCCTTAAGAAATATATCTAACTCTTTCTTGAATATATTTAATGAATTGGCCTCAACTGCCTTCTGTGGTAGAGAATTCCACAGGTTCACCACTCTCTGGGTGAAGAAATTCCTCCTCATCTCTGTCCTAAATGGCTTACCCCTTATCCTTAGACTGTGACCCCTGGTTCTGGACTCCCCGACCATCGGGAACATCCTTCCTGCATCTAGTCTGTCCAGGCCTGACAGAATGTTATAAGTTTCAATGAGGTCCCCTCTCATTCTTCTAAACTCCAGCGAATATAAGCCCAATCGACCCAATCTCTCCTCATACGTCATTCCTGCCATCCCAGGTATCAACCTGGTGAATCTTCGCTGCACTCTCTCCATGGCAAGAATATCCTTCCTCAGATAAGGCGACCAAAACTGCACACAATACTCGAGGTGTGGTCTTACCAAGGCCCTGTACAACTGCAGCAAGACATCCTTGTTCCTGTACTCGAACCCTCTCGCTACGAAGGCCAACATACCATTTGCCTTCTTAACCGCCTGCTGCACCTGCATGCTTACCTTCAGCGACTGGTGCACAAGAACACCCAGGTCTCGTTGCACTTCCCCTTCTCCCAATCTATTGCCGTTCAGATAATAATCTGTCAAACGATGACAATTCACCTGTCAAAAATTTTTGACGGATGAAACGTCATACGCTGACGTGCTCTGTAACCGGCTTTCCCTTAAATGGCCTGCTCAGCCCACTGGGCGGGCTTAACAACGTCAATCAAGGGAAAATAGCGTGGGTTGGCCACAAATCGAAGGAGGCGGGACTTCGACCCGACAAGCAGCAGTACCGCCTCCAACGCGCCCCCATTCACAAAATCGCCCCCTAATTAAAACAGCACAGCGCGGTAAGAGGACGTCGGAGCTGTCCCTACACACTGAAAGCTACAGGACCCAATAGTTCGTGCAGTCGGTTTACTAAAAACGGCGACAATGTTCCGGTCACAATGTAAGGGTGTGATGGGTTGGGCAACCTGCTCCACACCCGGGGAGTGCCGCACGATTTTCTGCACAGAATTAGTATTAAAAGTTCCGGTGCCAGTAAAAAAACCTAGCAGACTTCGGAGTGGCTGTTGTTTCGTATGACGGGAAACGCTTATAATGGGACGTCTAGTTTGGCCGTCCATTCGACGGCCTCCTGAGCTGCCAAGTGGAGGAACGAGGGGCCTCCCGCAACAGATCTTCGTGGGCGGGTTGTGATGTGATGTGTTCCACGGTCTGGGACTCACGGCCGCAGTCGCACTTCGGCTCGTCCCTCCTCTTCCGCTCGCGGAGCAGGTGGCTGCATCGTCCGTGCCCTGCGTGGATTGGGTTGAGCGCTGTCTGTTGGAATAAACGGGTCTTTTTCCGAGTGGAAGGCAGTGACTAGTGGGGTACCGCAGGGATCGGTCCTTGGACCCCAGCTATTCACAATATATATTAATGATCTAGACGAGGGAACTAGATGTAATATCTCCAAATTTGCAGGCGACACAAAGCTGGGTGGGTGTGTGTGCTGTGAGGAGGATGCCAAGAAAGTCCGGGACGATTTGGACAGGTTGGGTGATTGGGCAGAAGCATGGCAGATGCAATATAACGTGGATAAATGCGAGGTTATCCACTTTGGTGGCAAAAACAGGAAGGCAGATTATTATCTGAATGGCAATAGGTTGGGAGAAGGGGAAGTGCAACGAGACCTGGGTGTCCTTGTGCACCAGTCGCTGAAGGTAAGCATGCAGGTGCAGCAGGCGGTTAAGAAGGCAAATGGTATGTTGGCCTTCATAGCGAGAGGGTTTGAGTACAGGAACAAGGATGTCTTCCTGCAGTTGTACAGGGCCTTGGTGAGACCACATCTTCAGTATTGTGTGCAGTTTTGGTCGCCTTATCTGAGGAAGGATATTCTTGCCATGGAAGGAGTTCAGCGAAGATTCACCAGGCTGATACCTGGGATGGCAGGAATGACGTATGAGGAGAGATTGGGTCGATTGGACTTGTACTCGCTGGAGTTTAGAAGAATGAGAGGGGATCTCATTGAAACTTATAAAATTCTGGCAGGACTGGACAGACTAGATGCAGGAAGGATGTTCCCGATGGTCGGGGAATCCAGAACCAGGGATCACAGTCTAAGGATAAGGGGTAAGCCATTTAGGACAGAAATGAGGAGGAATTTCTTCAGCCAGAGTGGTGTTGCTGTGGAATTCTCTACCACAGAAGGCAGTAGAGGCCAATTCATTAAATATATTCAAGAAGGAGTTGGATATATTTCTTAAGGCTAAAGGGATCAAGGGATATGGGGAGAAAGCAGGGACGGGGTACTGAATTTGGATGATCAGCCATGATCTCATTGAATGGCGGAACAGGCTCGAGGGGCCGAATGGCCGACTCCTGCTCCTATCTTCTATGTTTCTGCCTTCGAGGGAGGTCGAAACCAGGGACATGAAACATAAGAATTAGGAGTAGGCCATTCGGCCCCTCGAGCCTGCTCCGCCATTCAATAAGATCACGGCTGATCATCGACCTCAACTCCACTTTCCCGCCCGATCCCCATATCCCTTGACTCCGCTAGAGTCCAAAACTCCATCGATCTCAGCCTTGAATATACTCAAAGACTGAGCCTCCACAGCCCTCTGGGGCAGAGAATTCCAAAGATTCACCGCCCTCTGAGTGAAGAAATTCCTCCTCATCTCAGTCCTAAATGGCCGACCCCTTATCCTGAGACTGTGACCCCTGGTTCTAGACTCTCCAGCCAGGGGGAAACAACCTCTCAGCATCTTCCCTGTCAATCCCCTTCAGAATCTTGTATGTTTCAATGAGATCACCTCTCCTTCCAAACTCTAGAGTATAGGCCCAGTCTACACAATCTCAAATCCCAGGAATCAATCTAGTGAACCTTCGTTGCACCGTCTCCAAGGCAAGTATATCCTTCCTTAGGTAAGGAGACCAGAACTGTGCACAGTACTCCAGGCGTGGTCGCACCAAGGCCCTGTACGACTGTGGCCATGAGTCCCAGCCCATGGAACACATCACATCAACCTGCCCACTAAGATCTGTTGCAGGAGGCACCTCATTTCTCCACCTCTGCTGTTGGGTCAGCGACGAGGTGCTGGTTGGTTCTTCATACGGAGTGCACGTCCCGCGATGCCCTCCATCTGGATAGTGGGCCGGTACCAGCTGCGCGAATATTGGGCTGCTCTTTGCCAGAACAGCCGGCGGGATCGGAAGCGCTTTTCCAAGTTTGTGGGAACGATAAAGTCACCGTTGTGTATGATTTTTCCCCCCCAAACACACGGAGGCGGTGTGGCGAATGACAGGCGGGGCAATGTGGGACAGCACCGGGAGCCGCTCAGCTGGAGTGGACTGGAGTATCCTTGACAGCCACTTGAATTCATATAGTGTTTTTAACATAATAAAACATCCCAAGGCGCTGCACAGGAGTTTTATAAGAGGAAAAAAAACACAGATGCACGTAAGAAGAAATTAGGGCAGGTGACCAAAAGCTTGGTCAAAAAGGCAGGTTTTAAGGAGCGTCTTAAAGGAGGAGAGGTAGCGAGGCGGAGAGGTTTAGGCAGGGAATTCCAGAGCTTAGGGCCCAGGCAACAGAAGGCACAGCCACCAAAGGTTGAGCGATTATAATCAGGGATGTTCAAGAGGGCAGAATTAGAGGAGCGCAGATATCTCGGGGTGGTGGGGGGCTGAAGGAGATTACAGAGACAGGGAGATGGCGAGGCCATGGAGGGATTTGAAAACAAGGATGAGAATTTTGACACCCTCATGGGTGGCAGCAAAGCATTTGTCCCCTCATTGACACCAACAGATTCTGCCACAAACACCTGGAAATCAATGGCTCCGAGACTGCCACAATTTTAAAACCAGGGAGACCAAAAATACAAGAATTCATTGTGCACATTTCCTGTTGGACCGAACCAGAAAAAATGTAGGACCACTTGGGAGCCGAAGGAGTGAAGACGGGTTTCACCTGTGTGGTGTGAGTAGGTATGTAGGGTCCCAGCTGGAAAACATTAACCCTTTCCTTTTGAGACACTGACAGAGCTGTGTGTATTTTTTTTTATTATTCCTTCCTGGAATGTGGGCGTCGCGGGCAAGGCCAGCATTTATTGCCCATCTCGAGTTGCCCCTCGAGACAGTGGTGGTGAGCCACCTTCTTGAACCGCTGCAGTCCCGTGGGATGAAGGTGCTCCCACAGTGCTGTTAGGGAGGGAGTTCCAGGATTTTGGCCCAGCGACAGTAAAGTAAGGCCCAATATATTTCCAAGTTACGATGGTGTGTGTGACTTGGAGGTGGTGATGTTCCCATGCATCTGCATGAAGAGATGACTGGCGGGTCGGGATACAGCACGAAGATGCAAATTGTTCTTCTCGGCTTAATTCCCTCCTCTCCTGAAGGCGAAGGCGCCGGTTCTTAGTGGCTTCTGGCTTGGCAGGTGTATCAACATGCACGTACCTTCAACGTAGTAAAATGTCCCAAAGCGCTTCACAGGAGCGTTACCGAACAAAATTTGACACCGAGTCACATAAGGAGATATTAAGGACAGGTGAGGTCGGTTTTAAGGAGCCTCTTAAAAGGAGGAGAGGTTTAGGGGGGGGAATTCCAGAGCTCGGGGCCCAGGCGGCTGAAGGCGCGGCCGCCAATGGTGGAGCGATGGAAATCGGGGGATGCGCGAGAGGCCGGAATTGGAGGAGCGCCGAGATCTCGGAGAGTTGTGGGGCCGGAGGTTGTTACTGGAGAGAGGCCGCGGAGCGATTTGAACACCGGGACAAGGATTATAAAACCGAGGTGTTGCTGGACCGGGAACCAGTGTAGGTCAGCGAGCACGGGGAGAGGGTGAATGAGACTTGGTGCGAGTTAGGTTATGTCGGGTGGGGGGGGGCAGCAGAGCTTTGGAGGCAGCCCTCTGCGGCCGAATAAAACTGGCGGAAGCTGCCCAGAACTACGGCCGGGGGGGGGGGGGGGGGGGAAACAGCGCTTTGGAAGCTCGGGAGGCGAGAAACCTTTCGCAAGACAACGGTGAGGCCGGGCAGCTGATATTAAAATACGCACATCACTTTGCGACTTTTATTTATATTCAATTGATACCACGGTTCCAAGTCAGCGACTACGGGAAGTCGGACTGCACAGGAGAGAGGGGGGAAAAAAAATAGAATACTTACAGTGGAGTGTGTACCGAAAGTCGGACGGCACAGGCAAGAGAGGAAAGAAAAAAATAGAATACTTACAGTGGAGTGTGATAGTCCCAAAAAAAAAAACACAAACCAAAAAAATAAAAACCCTGTAAAAAGTTGTCCGAAAGCACTTCCTTTTTTTTTGTTTTTTCTCCTTTATGTCATGAAATTAATTACAAAAAAGCCAGAGAGAGCAGGTGAGAAACCGGATCCATCTACAGTTCTTTGTGTTTTTTATATATACACACAAGAGATACATCATTCACTGAATTGAAACACAGTACAAAAAAAACACCTCAAAGAAGCCATATAAGACCACATTGTCCATATCACTTGAAGTCCTAATGAAAGGAGGGGGAGACGGGGGAGGGAAGGGGAGGTTGTGTGTGTGTGTGTTGGGGAGGGGGGGGGGGGGGAAAAAGAGAGGGGGTAAATCAAAAATCGCACTAGGTGTCGGAGCTCCTTCATTGGGAATGGGGACGGGAAGGGGAGGGGCGGGAAAGAGAACGGGGCGAAAACAAACAAGCATCTCGTAATCTGAACGCAGAAAGGAGGAAGAGATTACAAACTCTATCTTACATACAACAGTAAAGATGGGCATCACAGACACAACGCAGAGCTTTTTTCTTTGAAACTTCGCTATTTAACTTCGCACGGATGTCCTGTTTTTTTTGTTAAGTGTGGCCCCTCCCCCTCCGAGACCACGGCGTCTGGTGGTGGGGTGGGGTTTTTTCTTTTCTTTCTTCACGGTTCTTTAAAGCGAGATATGTGTTGCGGAGCAGGCGCGAGGAGCTGGGCTGGGGGCGTTCCCCCCCCCCCCGGCTCCGCTCCGCTCAGTTGGGACCCCAGTAACCCGAGCTGTTGTAGGCGGATTTGTTCGCCTGGGCCTTCTGCTGAATGCTACTGGCTTGAGTGCGCTGTCCTGTTCCACTCTTTAAAAACACACCAAAAAAAAACTTGTTAGTTTTTTCATCCCCAAAACATTTGCAACAGCCTACCCCCCCACACCCCCGGCCATTTTCTGATGAGCACATGGACAGACAGCCGACACGGTAGCCGAGGAAGCGCCGCACTGTCGGAGGGGCGGTACTGAGGGAGCGCCGCACTGTCGGAGGGACCGTACTGAGGGAGAGCCGCACTGTCGGAGGGGCGGAACCGAGTGCGGCGCTCCCTCAGTACTGCCCCTCCGACAGTGTGGCACTCCCTCAGTACTGCCCCTCCGACAGCGCGGCGCTCCCTCAGTACCACCCCTCCGACAGTGCGGCGCTCCCTCAGTACCGCCCCTCCGACAGTGCGGTGCTCCCTCAGTACCGCCCCTCTGACAGTGCGGCGCTCCCTCAGTATCCACTACCTTCTGATGACTCGGGTGTGAGTGCTACCCACTGACGAGATCGCTTAAGCGAGTTAAGAACAGGGCCATTGTCCCAACGAGCACCCCCACCTCCCTCTCTCTGGAAACCCATCCAATTGTCTCCTGACGCCTGCTAGCTTATTCCATGACTCTTTAACCCCTCGATTACATCTGTTGCACCATCTTCCCAGCTTACTCTCTACTTCAGCCTGTCCTCACAGTTAACAGCTCTCCCAGTTCAATCTCACTAACCCTCCTTTCATAGACGTGAAAACTTCACGAGCCTCCTTCCCTCTTAGCTTCAACTCATCAGCGAAGAGTACGGAAAGAGCACTCCCCTACACAGGAACAGGCCGCTCAGCCCCTCCAGTCTGTCCCGCCCTTCAATTCGATCGCGGCTGATCTGTAGCGTAACTCCATCTACCCGCCTTGGTGCCGTATCCCTTAATCCCCATACCCAACAAAGATCTATCCATCTCAGTTCTGACATTTTCAATGGACCCCCCAGACTGAACAGCTTTTATGTGGGGGGGGAGTGATCCAGATTTCCACCAGCCTTTGTGTGAAGAAGTGCTTCCCGACATCACCCCTGAACGGCCTGGCTCTAATTTTAAGGTTGTTCTGGACTCACCCCCCACCAGAGGAAATAGTTTCTCTCTCTCTAAGATAATTGAAGGAGTTGATTGGGTAAAGACCTCAATTAGATCACCCCTTAATCTACTAAACTCGAGGGAATACGAGCCCAGTCTGTGCAACCTGTCCTTGTAAGTTAACCCTTTTAGCCCCACCGGGTATCGTTCTGGTGAATTTACACTACTTCCCCTCCGAGGACAAGATATCCTTCCTGAGGCGAGAGGCCCAGAACTTGACGCGGTGGTCCGCGTCCAGAGCTCTGTACAGCTGTAACAGAACTTCGCCGTGTTGTCTTCCCGCCCCCACCCCACCCACCTACACCTCGAGATAAAAGGCCAACATTTCGGCCGGCCCTTTTTTAAGCCCGTGGTTTCTTTTGCTTTTTTTTTGTGTAGTACCTGGCCATCCTGTTGGAGGTGCAGGATCTGCGAGTGCATCTGCTGCTGGTGAGGGGTCAGGATGTGCATGAAGGGAGGAGGGTAGCCAGCAGCGGTGGCGGGATTCACGGGGCCCCCACTTCCCAGAGCGGAGGGCAGGTTAAACGAAGCTGCTGGAGTTCCAGTGTGAAAGCCCTGCTTCTCGAAAGACTGGAGCAGGGAGGGGAAAAAAAAAGCAAACGGGAGGTCAGAAAGCACAGTTCAGAAAGCAAATGAAGCCTCTTTCCCCCCCCGCCCCACATCACCTCCTTTGCCCACCGACCTTGCGGCACATTCCCGTCTCTCATACGGCTTTCTACGGTGGAGACCTGCAATTTCGTGCGGCTAACCTACCAGGTACAGAATGGAGACTTTTCTCCATTGCAGACGTACAGGAAACTCTTTTTTTTTTTTTTATCCGGCACCATCGTGGTGCCGGTTGATCAACAAGTCCGGACCTAACAAAACTTTGGTTTATCCGGAGGTTGAATGTCCGGAAACCTCGATCCACCGGCAGAAATCAGGAGCCGTTTTGTTAGGTTTTTTTTTCTTCTCGTGGCTTTTTTCCCCCCCCAACAGTCAGGCTCTGCAAAGTCTCTCTGAAGCTGTTGCTAAGCTACAGAGACGCTTCCAAGGTACGGGCCGACTGTTTAGAAGCTGTTGCTAAGCAACAGTGTTTGTTGCCAGATACGGAGATGAAAACCTCCGTATGCTTCAACATTAGCGCTGGTTTGTCCGGCAGTTTTGATAGATCGGCAACAGCTCGGTCCCGTCGGTGCTGGATATCGCGAAGTTTCCTGTATATTGGTGGCAAAAACAGGAAGGCAGATTATTATTTGAATGACAATAGATTGGGAGAAGGGGAAGTGTAAAGAGACCTGGGTGTTCTTGTGCACCAGTCGCTGAAGGTAAGCATGCAGGTGCAGCAGGCAGTTAGGTTAAGAAGGCAAATGGTATGTTGGCCTTCATAGCAAGAGGGTTCGAGTACAGGAACAAGGATGTCTTGCTGCAGTTGTACAGGGCCTTGGTGAGACCACATCTTGAGTATTGTGTGCAGTTTTGGTCGCCTTATCTGAGGAAGGATGTTCTTGCCATGGAAGGAGTGCAGTGAAGATTCACCAGGCTGATACCTGGGATGGCAGGAATGACGTAGGAGGAGAGATTGGGTCGATTGGGCTTATACTCGCTGGAGTTTAGAAGATTGCGAGGGGATCTCATCGAAACCTATAAAATTCTGTCAGGCCTGGACAGACTAGATGCAGGAAGGATGTTCCCAATGGCCGGGGAGTCCAGAACCAGGGGTCACAGTCTAAGGATAAGGGGTAAGCCATTTAGGACTGAGATGAGGAGGAATTTCTTCACCCAGAGAGTGGTGAACCTGTGGAATTCTCTGCCACAGAGGGCGGTGGAGGCCAGTTCATTAAATATATTCAAGAAGGAGTTGGATATATTTTTTAAGGCTAAAGGGATCAAGGGATATAGGGAGAAAGCAGGGACAGGGTACTGAATTTGGATGATCAGCCATGATCTCATTGAATGGCGGAGCAGGCTCGAGGGGCTGAATGGCCTACTCCTGCTCCTATCGTCTATGTTTCTATACTTACCAAGGTACGAGCGCCCCATACACGGCCTTAGGTGCCGGAGCCCCGGTTACACGGCACTTGTGCAGGAGTCCCGGTTACACGGCACTTGTGCAGGAGCCCCGGTTAAATCGGCCACAGATCCAGGAGTCCCGGTTGCACAGCACTTGTGCAGGAGTCCCGGTTAATCGGCCACAGATCCAGGAGTCCCGGTTGCACAGCACTTGTGCAGGAGTCCCGGTTAAATCGGCCACAGATCCAGGAGTCCCGGTTGCACAGCACTTGTGCAGGAGTCCCGGTTAATCGGCCACAGATCCAGGAGTCCCGGTTGCACGGCATTTGTGCAGGAGTCCCGGTTACACGGCCACAGATCCAGGAGTCCCGGTTGCACGGCACTTGTGCAGGAGTCCCGGTTACACGGCCACAGATCCAGGAGTCCCGGTTGCACGGCCACAGGTCCAGGAACCTGTTACACGGCCATATAGTAAAACTTACCTAAACCTACTCCTGAATTTTGTCGGTTAAGAGAGATTTCCAGATATTTAGGTGCCGGTTAAGAGAGAGTTTCCTGTACCTTTATATCTGGCCTTCCGTCCCCTCAGAAATGGCCCAAAGTGCTCAACAATGAATTACAGGAAACTGTGAGATATCCGGCACCGACGTGTAGCCGATCTATCAAAACTGCCGGACATACAAAGTTAATGTTGAAGCATATGGAGGTTTTCATCTCCGTATCTGACAACAAACACTGTTGCTTAGCAACAGCTTCTAAAGAGTCGGCTGCAGCTGCAAGCGTCTCTAGCTGAAGCTGTTGCTATAGCTACAGACCTTGCAGTGCCTGACTGGGGAATAAAAAAGAACGAGAACTAAAAAACTTATAGAAAACGGCTCCTGATTTTTGCCGTTAGATCGAGTATTTCGGACATACAACCTCCGGATAAACCAAAGTTTCCTGTACTTTGAACGGAAGTGGCTCATGCGGGCAAGTGCAGCGGCAATTAGGCGCTCCCAACAGAGCCCTAAAGAGAGCAGCAGCATGTTGGCTGAGCGAGGAGTGTTGGCCAGGACATGAGAGAATTGACAGCTTCAGGAGGGACCTGGGGGTCCTTGTGCATGAAACACAAAAAGTTAGCATGCAGGTGCAGCAAGTAATCAAAAAAGGCAAATGGAATGTTGACCTTTATTGCAAGGGGGATGGAGTATAAAAGCAGGGAAGTCCTGCTACAACTGTACAGGGTGTTGGCGAGACCACACCTGGAGTACTGCGTACAGTTTTGGTCTCCTTATTTAAGGAAGGATATACTTGCATTGAAGGCAGTTCATAGAAGGTTCACTCGGTTGATTCCTGAGATGAGGGGGTTGTCTTATGAGGTAAAGGTTGAGCAGGTTGGGCCGATATTGGAGTTTAGAAGAATGAGAGGTGATCTTATTGAAACACATGAGATACTGAGGGGGCTCGACAGGGTAGATGCAGAGAGGATGTTTCCCCTCGTGGGGAAATCTAGAACTCGGGGGCACAGTTTCAGAATAAGGGGTCGCCCTTTTAGGACTGAGATGAGGAAGAACTTCTTCTCCGAGGGTCGTAAATCTATGGAATTCTCTGCCCGAGAGCCGTGGAGGCTGGGTCATTAAATACATTTCAGGTGGAGATGGACAGATTTTTGCAAGATAAGGGAGTGAAGGTTTATGGGGAGCGGGCGGGGAAGTGGCTTTGAGCCCAAGATCAGCCACGATCTTATTGAATGGTGGAGCAGGCTCGAGGGGCCAAGTGGCCTATTTCTTATGTTTACAACTCAACAGTTACAGTTGGCCAAGACGCCGGGACGACTCCCAGGCTCTCCCCCTCCACAGCATCATGGGGCCCGTCACGGCCACATGAGCAGGCGGCAGGGCTTGACTGAACATCTAGCCCGAAAGACGACATCTCCAGCAAGGCAGCACTCCCTCAGTCCCACACTGGATCACGGGCTCAAGTCCACGGTCGGACTTCAACCCACAAGATGAACGACCAGTTAAGTGGGGGGGTTTTATTGATTTTTTTAAAATGCGGTTCTGACGAAAGGTCATCGGCCCGAAACGTTGACTCTTGTTTCTCGCTCCGCAGATGCCGCCTGGCCCGCTGAGTGTTTCCAGCAATTTACTGCTTTTTATTTCAGATTTCCAGCACCTGCTTTGGTTTGTTGGCTGTGTTGGAAATCAGAAGGAAGATTGTGTCTTCAAGATACATAGAAACATAGAAGATAGGAGCAGGAGTCGGCCATTCGGCCCCTCGAGCCTGCTCCGCCATTCAATGAGATCATGGCTGATCATCCAAATTCAGTACCCTGTCCCTGCTTTCTCCCCATATCCCTTGATCCCTTTAGCCTTAAAAAATATATCCAACTCCTTCTTGAATATATTTAATGAACTGGCCTCCACCGCCCTCTGTGGCAGAGAATTCCACAGGTTCACCACTCTCTGGGTGAAGAAATTCCTCCTCTTCTCGGTCCTAAATGGCTTACCCCTTATCCTTAGACTGTGACCCCTGGTTCTGGACCCCTCTGCCATCGGGAACATCCTTCCTGCATCTAGTCCGTCTAGTCCTGTTAGAATTTTATAAGTTTCAATTAGATCCCCTCTCATTCTTCTAAACTCCAGCGAGTATAAGCCCAATCGACCCAATCTCTCCTCATACGTCATTCCTGCCATCCCAGGTATCAGTCTGGTGAATCTTCGCTACACTCCTTCCATGGCAAGAACGTCCTTCCTCAAGTAAGGCGACCAAAACTGCACACAATACTCAAGGTGTGGTCTCACCAAGGCCCTGTACAACTGCAGCAAGACATCCTTGCTCCTGTACTCAAACCCTCTCGCTACGAAGGCCAACATACCATTTGCCTTCTTAACCACCTGCATGCTTACCTTCAGCGACTGGTGCACAAGGACACCCAGGTCTCGTTGCACTTCCCCTTCTCCCAATCTATTGCCATTTAGATAATAATCTGCCTTCCTGTTTTTGCCACCAAAGTGGATAACCTCGCATTTATCCACACTATAGTGCATCTGCCATGCTTCTGCCCAATCACCCAACCTGTCCAAATCATACTGGAGTTTCTCTGCATCCTCCTCACAGCACACACGCCCACCCAGCTTTGTGTCATCTGCAAACTTGGAGATATTGGCCCAGAAATTCGGGTCTCCACGGGTGAGTACGCACGGGGTACTCACCTGTAAGCCCAATGGAAGTGCCGGTTTCCTGCATGCACTGCGCATGCGCGGGAATCCGGCACTTCCGTTCCCCTGAAAGAAGGGGTTCAGAGTTCGAACGCCTGCGCAGGAGAGGCTGCGCGTGCGCATCGAACTTAGGTTTTTTTTGCAGGTTTTCCCGGGAAGGTAAGTCTCCAGAAGTTAGACATATAAAAAGCAGTCGCAAGGCCTGTGGTAAGTGGTGAATTAATTAAAATTAAAACATTTTTTCCACAGGTTTATTATTTTTAAATACTTTAAAGGTAAGTTTATTTTTAGCCCCGTTAGAAAATAAAATTATTTTCAAAAATTTTAATTGTTTAAAATAGTTATTTCATGTCATTTATAGTTTATTTAAAAAATGTTTTTTAAAAATTTATTTGAAGATTTAGTGATGTTTTGGGGCTTACAGTATTTATAGGTTTGACAGCTCTTCCTGTCAAACTTATGAATGGAGCATTCCCTGCTCCGATTGGCTCTCCATGGCCCACGTGATCCAGGGGACGCTTCGAACTAACTGCGCCCCTGGGATACACAAGCACTGCGCGCCGGCAGCTGGAGGAGGCCCAGGATCGGAATCCCACGCGGGCCCACAGCACAACGGCCGGCGCGCTAGGTAAGTGCAGGTCGGGGGGCTTACACCCGCGGGAAGCCCCCCCGACCCGAATTTCTGGGCCATTACATCTAGTTCCCTTGTCTAGATCATTAATATATATTGTGAATAACTGGGGTCCTAGCACCGATCCATGCGGTACCCCATTCGTCACTGCCTTCCACTCTGAAAAAGGCCCGCTTATTCCAACTCTTTGCTTCCTGTCTGCCAACCAGTTCTCTATCCAAGTCAGTACCTTACCCCCAATCCCATGAGCTTTAACTTTGCACGCTAGTTTCTTATTCCACCTCCATGCTACCAATTACCTCGTCTTTCGATGTTCCCGAAGGTTCTCCTTGCCTAAAAGGAAGGGGATGCGGGCCAGGAGCCTGCCAATGCTAATTGGATCTACAGAGAACCCCTACACAATCAGATTCACCAGGCTGATACCTGGGATGGCAGGAATGACGTATGAGGAGAGATTGCGTCGATTGGGCTTATACTCACTGGAGTTTCGAAGAATGAGAGGGGATCTCATTGAAACCTATAAAATTCTGTCAGGCCTGGACAGACGAGATGCAGGAAGGATGTTCCCGATGGCCGGGGAGTCCAGAACCAGGGGTCATAGTCTAAGGATAAGGGGTAAGCCATTTAGGACTGAGATGAGGAGGAATTTCTTCACCCAGAGAGTGGTGAACCTGTGGAATTCTCTGCCACAGAGGGCAATGGAGGCCAGTTCATTAAATATATTCAAGAAGGAGTTGGATATATTTCTTAAGGCTAAAGGGATCAAGGGATATGGGGAGAAAGCAGGGACAGGGTACTGAATTTGGATCTCATTGAATGGCGGGGCAGGCTCGAGGGGCCGAATGGCCTACTCCTGCTCCTATCTTCTATGTTTCTATAGTTTCATGGTCACCATTACTAAGAAATTTAAATGTATATTAATTATTTTGAATGTCACATCTCCAGATCATTAGTCCAGGCCTCTGGATTGCGAGCCCAGTAACATAAGCACTGTGCTAGAAGATGAGAGGCTAGGCATCACCTGAACATTGACACACTTACCTGCTGGGTCTTACTGTACACAGATCCTGAGATGTCTGGGACACCCGTGTTGCTCGAGGTCACGGACACACCAGCTAAAATGCCAAAACACATTAAAAAGAAAAAGTGCGATAAACAACTCACTCTGGAGCAGTAGGACTTGAGAACGAGACTGGAGAAGGCGCAAACAAGATTTATCAGACGGAGCAGTTAGAACTACCACGGAAGACTGAACAGGCCTTCTAGAAAAGAGAAGGCTGAGGGGTGACCTGATCGAGGTCTTTAAGATTATGAAAGGGTTCGATAGGGTCGACGTAGAGAAGATGTTTCCACTTGTGGGGGAGACCAGAACTAGGGGCCGTCAATATAAGAGAGTCACTAATAAATCCAATCGGGAATTCAGGAGAAACTTCTTTACCCAGAGAGTGGTGAGAATGTGGAACTCGCTCCCACAGGGAGTGGTCGAGGCGAATAGTATCGATACATTTAAGGGGAAGCTGGATAAACACATGAGGGAGAAAGGAATAGAAGGATATGGTGATGGGGTGAGATGAAGAGGGTGAGGGGAGGCTTGTGTGGAAAAACACAGGCATGGACTAGTTGAGCAGAATGGATTACAAATCTGTTCCCTGCAGCCCTAATAACAGCTCAACACTATTAGCCATTTAATCCTCTACCTGTTATTGTAGAGATTGGAATTGTGGCACTGTCATGGAGGAAAGCTACACTGCTATCGTCAAGACACAAACCCAACACTAGACACCAAGGGGACCAGACACAAACACAACCCTAGACACCGGGGGGACCAGACACAAACCCAACACTAGACACCAAGGGACCAGACACAAACCCAACACTAGACACTGAGGACCAGACACAAACCCAACACTAGACACCAGGGACCAGACACAAACCCAACACTAGACACCGAGACCCCAGACACAAACCTAACACTAGACACCGAGGGGACCAGACACAAACCCAACACTAGACACCGAGGACCAGACACAAACCCAACACTAGACACCAGGGACCAGACACAAACCCAACGCTAGACACCGAGGACCAGACACAAACCCAACACTAGACACCGAGACCCCAGACACAAACCCAATCGCTAGACACCGGGGGGACCAGACACAAACCCAACGCTAGACACCAAGGACCAGACACAAACCCAACCCTAGACACCGGGGGTACCAGACACAAACCCAACACTAGACACCGAGGACCAGACACAAACCCAACGCTAGACACCGGGGGGACCAGACACAAACCCAACACTAGACACCGGGGACAAGACACAAACCCAACACTAGACACCGAGGGACCAGACACAAACCCAACGCTAGACACCGGGGGGACCAGACACAAACCCAACGCTAGACACCAAGGACCAGACACAAACCCAACCCTAGACACCGGGGGTACCAGACACAAACCCAACACTAGACACCGAGACCCCAGACACAAACCCAACGCTAGACACCGAGACCCCAGACACAAACCTAACGCTAGACACCGGGGGGACCAGACACAAACCCAACCCTAGACACCGGGGGAACCAGACACAAACCCAACACTAGACACCGAGGACCAGACACAAACCCAACACTAGACACCGGGGGGACCAGACACAAACCCAACGCTAGACACCGGGGGGACCAGACACAAACCCAACGCTAGACACCGGGGGGACCAGACACAAACCCAACACTAGACACCGGGGGGACCAGACACAAACCCAACACTAGACACCGAGGGGACCAGACACAAACCCAACACTAGACACCGGGGGGACCAGACACAAACCCAACACTAGACACCGGGGGGACCAGACACAAACCCAACACTAGACACCGGGGGGACCAGACACAAACCCAACACTAGACACCGGGGGGACCAGACACAAACCCAACGCTAGACACCGGGGGGACCAGACACAAACCCAACACTAGACACCGGGGGGACCAGACACAAACCCAACACGAGACACCGAGACCCCAGACACAAACCCAACGCTAGACACCGAGACCCCAGACACAAACCTAACGCTAGACACCGGGGGGACCAGACACAAACCCAACCCTAGACACCGGGGGAACCAGACACAAACCCAACACTAGACACCGTGACCCCAGACACAAACCCAACACTAGACACCGTGACCCCAGACACAAACCCAACACTAGACACCGTGACCCCAGACACAAACCCAACCCTAGACACCGTGACCCCAGACACAAACCCAACACTAGACACCGGGGGGACCAGACACAAACCCAACACTAGACACCGTGACCCCAGACACAAACCCAACACTAGACACCGTGACCCCAGACACAAACCCAACACTAGACACCGGGGGACCAGACACAAACCCAACACTAGACACCGGGGGAACCAGACACAAACCCAACACTAGACACCGAGGACCAGACACAAACCCAACACTAGACACCGGGGGGACCAGACACAAACCCAACACTAGACACCGTGACCCCAGACACAAACCCAACGCTAGACACCGGGGGACCAGACACAAACCCAACACTAGACACCGTGACCCCAGACACAAACCCAACGCTAGACACCGGGGGACCAGACACAAACCCAACACTAGACACCGTGACCCCAGACACAAACCCAACGCTAGACACCGGGGGACCAGACACAAACCCAACACTAGACACCGAGGGGACCAGACACAAACCCAACACTAGGCACCGAGGGGACCAGACACAAACCCAACCCTAGACACCGTGACCCCAGACACAAACCCAACGCTAGACACCGGGGGGACCAGACACAAACCCAACACTAGACACCGTGACCCCAGACACAAACCCAACGCTAGACACCGTGACCCCAGACACAAACCCAACACTAGACACCGTGACCCCAGACACAAACCCAACGCTAGACACCGGGGGACCAGACACAAACCCAACCCTAGACACCGTGACCCCAGACACAAACCCAACGCTAGACACCGAGGGACCAGACACAAACCCAACCCTAGACACCGTGACCCCAGACACAAACCCAACGCTAGACACCGGGGGGAACCAGACACAAACCCAACGCTAGACACCGGGGGACCAGACACAAACCCAACACTAGACACCGTGACCCCAGACACAAACCCAACCCTAGACACCGGGGGACCAGACACAGACCCAACACTAGACACCGGGGACCAGACACAAACCCAACGCTAGACACCGGGGGGACCAGACACAAACCCAACACTAGACACCGGGGACCAGACACAAACCCAACACTGGACACCGGGGGGGACCAGACACAAACCCAACGCTAGACACCGGGGGGACCAGACACAAACCCAACACTAGACACCGGGGACCAGACACAAACCCAACACTAGACACCGGGGGGGACCAGACACAAACCCAACGCTAGACACCGGGGGGACCAGACACAAACCCAACACTAGACACCGAGGGGACCAGACACAAACCCAACACTAGACACCGAGGGGACCAGACACAAACCCAACACTAGACACCGTGACCCCAGACACAAACCCAACACTAGACACCGGGGGGACCAGACACAAACCCAACACTAGACACCGAGGGGACCAGACACAAACCCAACACTAGACACCGGGGGGACCAGACACAAACCCAACACTAGACACCGTGACCCCAGACACAAACCCAACACTAGACACCGGGGGGACCAGACACAGACCCAACACTAGACACCGAGAGGACCAGACACAAACCCAACACTAGACACCGGGGGGACCAGACACAAACCCAACACTAGACACCGAGGGGACCAGACACAAACCCAACCCTAGACACCGGGGGGACCAGACACAAACCCAACACTAGACACCGTGACCCCAGACACAAACCCAACGCTAGACACCGGGGGACCAGACACAAACCCAACACTAGACACCGTGACCCCAGACACAAACCCAACGCTAGACACCGGGGGAACCAGACACAAACCCAACCCTAGACACCGTGACCCCAGACACAAACCCAACGCTAGACACCGGGGGAACCAGACACAAACCCAACACGAGACACCGGGGGGACCAGACACAAACCCAACGCTAGACACCGTGACCCCAGACACAAACCCAACGCTAGACACCGGGGGACCAGACACAAACCCAACCCTAGACACCGTGACCCCAGACACAAACCCAACCCTAGACACCGAGACCCCAGACACAAACCCAACCCTAGACACCGAGACCCCAGACACAAACCCAACCCTAGACACCGAGACCCCAGACACAAACCCAACCCTAGACACCGAGACCCCAGAAACAAACCCAACCCTAGACACCGTGACCCCAGACACAAACCCAACACTAGACACCGGGGGAACCAGACACAAACCCAACGCTAGACACCGGGGGAACCAGACACAAACCCAACGCTAGACACCGTGACCCCAGACACAAACCCAACACTAGACACCGAGGACCAGACACAAACCCAACGCTAGACACCGTGACCCCAGACACAAACCCAACGCTAGACACCGGGGGACCAGACACAAACCCAACGCTAGACACCGTGACCCCAGACACAAACCCAACGCTAGACACCGGGGGACCAGACACAAACCCAACACTAGACACCGGGGGACCAGACACAAACCCAACGCTAGACACCGGGGGACCAGACACAAACCCAACACTAGACACCGGGGGGACCAGACACAAACCCAACGCTAGACACCGGGGGACCAGACACAAACCCAACACTAGGCACCGAGGGACCAGACACAAACCCAACACTAGACACCGAGGACCAGACACAAACCCAACACTAGACACCGGGGGGACCAGACACAAACCCAACACTAGACACCGAGGACCAGACACAAACCCAACACTAGACACCGAGGGACCAGACACAAACCCAACACTAGACACCGAGGACCAGACACAAACCCAACACTAGACACCGGGGGGACCAGACACAAACCCAACGCTAGACAGAAGACCAGACACAAACCCAACACGAGACACCGAGGACCAGACACAAACCCAACACTAGACAGAGGACCAGACACAAACCCAACACGAGACACCGAGGACCAGACACAAACCCAACACTAGACAGAGGACCAGACACAAACCCAACGCTAGACACCAAGGACAAGACACAAACCCAACACTAGACACCGAGACCCCAGACACAAACCCAACACTAGACACCGAGACCCCAGACACAAACCCAACGCTAGACACCGAGACCCCAGACACAAACCCAACACTAGACACCGAGACCCCAGACACAAACCCAACGCTAGACACCGGGGGGACCAGACACAAACCCAACCCTAGACACCGGGGGGACCAGACACAAACCCAACACTAGACACCGAGGACCAGACACAAACCCAACACTAGACACCGAGGACCAGACACAAACCCAACACTAGACACCGGGGGGACCAGACACAAACCCAACACTAGACACCGAGGACCAGACACAAACCCAACACTAGACACCGAGGACCAGACACAAACCCAACACTAGACACCGGGGGGACCAGACACAAACCCAACACTAGACACCGGGGGGACCAGACACAAACCCAACCCTAGACACCGGGGGAACCAGACACAAACCCAACACTAGACACCGTGACCCCAGACACAAACCCAACACTAGACACCGAGACCTCAGACACAAACCCAACGCTAGACACCGGGGGGACCAGACACAAACCCAACCCTAGACACCGGGGGGACCAGACACAAACCCAACACTAGACACCGAGGACCAGACACAAACCCAACACTAGACACCGAGGACCAGACACAAACCCAACACTAGACACCGAGGACCAGACACAAACCCAACACTAGACACCGGGGGGACCAGACACAAACCCAACACTAGACACCGAGGACCAGACACAAACCCAACACTAGACACCGAGGACCAGACACAAACCCAACACTAGACACCGGGGGGACCAGACACAAACCCAACACTAGACACCGGGGGGACCAGACACAAACCCAACCCTAGACACCGGGGGAACCAGACACAAACCCAACACTAGACACCGTGACCCCAGACACAAACCCAACCCTAGACACCGGGGGACCAGACACAAACCCAACACTAGACACCGTGACCCCAGACACAAACCCAACGCTAGACACCGGGGGGACCAGACACAAACCCAACGCTAGACACCGAGGGACCAGACACAAACCCAACACTAGGCACCGAGGACCAGACACAAACTCAACACTAGACACCGGGGGGGACCAGACACAAACCCAACACTAGGCACCGAGGACCAGACACAAACCCAACACTAGACACCGGGGGGACCAGACACAAACCCAACACTAGACACCGAGGGGACCAGACACAAACCCAACACTAGGCACCGAGGACCAGACACAAACCCAACACTAGACACCGGGGGGACCAGACACAAACCCAACACTAGACACCGAGGACCAGACACAAACCCAACACTAGACACCGGGGGGACCAGACACAAACCCAACACTAGACACCGGGGGGACCAGACACAAACCCAACACTAGACACCGAGGACCAGACACAAACCCAACACTAGACACCGGGGGGACCAGACACAAACCCAACCCTAGACACCGTGACCCCAGACACAAACCCAACACTAGACACCGGGGGGGGGACCAGACACAAACCCAACACTAGACACCGGGGGGGACCAGACACAAACCCAACACTAGGCACCGAGACCCCAGACACAAACCCAACACTAGACACCGGGGGGACCAGACACAAACCCAACACTAGACACCGGGGGGACCAGACACAAACCCAACACTAGACACCGAGGACCAGACACAAACCCAACACTAGACACCGAGGACCAGACACAAACCCAACACTAGACACCGGGGGGACCAGACACAAACCCAACCCTAGACACCGTGACCCCAGACACAAACCCAACACTAGACACCGGGGGGACCAGACACAAACCCAACACTAGACACCGAGGGGACCAGACACAAACCCAACGCTAGACACCGGGGGGACCAGACACAAACCCAACGCTAGACACCGAGGACCAGACACAAACCCAACACTAGACACCGAGGACCAGACACAAACCCAACACTAGGCACCGAGGACCAGACACAAACCCAACACTAGACACCGGGGGGACCAGACACAAACCCAACACTAGACACCGAGGACCAGACACAAACCCAACACTGGACACCGGGGGGACCAGACACAAACCCAACACTAGACACCGGGGGGACCAGACACAAACCCAACACTAGACACCGGGGGGACCAGACACAAACCCAACACTAGACACCGGGGGGACCAGACACAAACCCAACACTAGACACCGAGGGACCAGACACAAACCCAACACTAGACACCGGGGGGACCAGACACAAACCCAACACTAGACACCGGGGGGACCAGACACAAACCCAACACTAGACACCGGGGGACCAGACACAAACCCAACACTAGACACCGGGGGGACCAGACACAAACCCAACACTGGACACCGGGGGGACCAGACACAAACCCAACACTAGACACCGGGGGGACCAGACACAAACCCAACCCTAGACACCGAGGGGACCAGACACAAACCCAACACTAGACACCGGGGGGACCAGACACAAACCCAACACTAGACACCGAGGACCAGACACAAACCCAACACTAGACACCGAGGACCAGACACAAACCCAACACTAGACACCGAGGACCAGACACAAACCCAACACTAGACACCGAGGACCAGACACAAACCCAACACTGGACACCGGGGGGACCAGACACAAACCCAACACTAGACACCGAGGACCAGACACAAACCCAACACTAGACACCGAGGACCAGACACAAACCCAACACTAGACACCGAGGACCAGACACAAACCCAACACTAGACACCGAGGACCAGACACAAACCCAACACTAGACACCGAGGACCAGACACAAACCCAACACTAGACACCGAGGACCAGACACAAACCCAACACTAGACACCGAGGGGACCAGACACAAACCCAACACTAGACACCGAGGACCAGACACAAACCCAACACTAGACACCGGGGGGACCAGACACAAACCCAACACTAGACACCGGGGGGACCAGACACAAACCCAACACTAGACACCGGGGGGACCAGACACAAACCCAACACTAGACACCGAGGACCAGACACAAACCCAACACTAGACACCGGGGGGACCAGACACAAACCCAACACTAGACACCGGGGGGACCAGACACAAACCCAACACTAGACACCGAGGACCAGACACAAACCCAACACTAGACACCGTGACCCCAGACACAAACCCAACACTAGACACCGGGGGGACCAGACACAAACCCAACACTAGACACCGAGGACCAGACACAAACCCAACACTAGACACCGGGGGGACCAGACACAAACCCAACACTAGACACCGGGGGGGACCAGACACAACCCCAACACTAGACACCGGGGGGACCAGACACAAACCCAACACTAGACACCGGGGGGACCAGACACAAACTGAGAAACAAACTACAAAGGGAACATAACTAGTTCAAACATTTGCAGCTGCAGCGACAGCTCTTCCGAGACCAGGCCCCTGCTTTCAGCTTCGTGACATCAGGCCTCCTACAAACACCAGCAAGTATTTCAGGACATTCTGCACAGATACTGTGCAGCACAACACCGCGTCACGCTCAAGGAGAATTCGCATCAATGAGAATGTGCAGACAAGAGCGGCTCAAATTTACATTATAAAAGAAAGACGTGCATTTCTCCAGCGCCTTTCACCACCTCAGGACGTCCCAATACTCTTTACAGCCAATGAAGTACTTTTTTTTTTTTTTTTGAAGTGCAGTCACTGTTGTAGGAAACGCGGCAGCTCAATTTGCGCACAGCAAGCTCCCACAAACAGCAATGTGATAATGACCGGATCATCTGTTTTTAGTGATGTTGGTTGAGGGATAAATATTGGCCCCAGGACACCGGGGAGAACTCCCCCTGCTCTTCTTCCAATAGTGGCCGTGGGATCCTTTACATCCACCTGAGAAGGCAGACGGGGCCTCGGTTTAACATCTCATCCGAAACACAGCACCTCAGACAGTGCGGCGCTCCCTCGGTACTGCCCCCCGACAGTGCGGCGCTCCCTCAGTACTGCCCCTCCTACAGTGCGGCGCTCCCTCAGTACCGCCCATCCGACAGTGCGGCGCTCCCTCAGTACCGCCCATCCGACAGTGCGGCGCTCCCTCGGTACTGCCCCTCCGACAGTGCGGCGCTCCCTCAGTACTGCCCCTCCGACAGTGCGGCGCTCCCTCAGTACTGGCACTGGAGTGTCGGCCTGGATTACGTGCTCAAGTCTCTGGAGTGGGGAGTTGAACCCACGACCTTGGAGCCACAGCTGACACTCAATGTCTTATGCTCACAATCAAGAGTCATGGTGGGAGAGGGACCCAATGCTTGGTCAACGAGGTAGGTACGGAGAAGGATTTTTTTTTTTTGATGAAGTGAAGAGAGAAATGGAGAGGCGACGTAGTTTGGGAAGGGAGTTCCAGAAAGAGGAGGTAACAAATGAAGATTGTGAAGATCGGGTGGGCGATCCCACCAACCAGCGAACGGAGGGAGACGAGTTGGCCAGTACACAAGGAGAGCTTCCTGCTCTTCAATGTTGACCCTATAAAAGGTGGAGGGGGCTTCACTTTAACATCTCATCTGTAGCACGGCACTTCAAACAATGCAGTACTTCACAACGGTGGGCCGGAGCGGGGCTTGAGCGAACAGTGTCAGCTAGGTGCTCAACAGTCGACAGCCCTCTTGGCTCGAATCACGTCAGCACAAACCAGTGACATCCCAACAAGCAATCCCAAAATTCAAGACACTTTTCTTTTCCCCCCAGTCACCAGCTCCGCGAGCGAAGCCGACAGGTAGCGGTGAAGAAGCCACGTGCTGCGGTATTTCCGCAGTGCCGAATAGTTGCCAAGGGAGTCGACTTGCATTTAGGAACAGGAGGAGGCCATTCAGCCCCTCGAGCCTGTTCCGCCATTCAATGAGATCATGGCTGATCTGCGACCCAACTCAATCTACCCGCCTTTGGCCCATATCCCTCAATACCTTTGGCTAACAAAAATCTATCAATCTCAGATTTAAAATTAATTGATCTAGCATCAATTGCCCTATGCAGAAGAGAGTTCCAAACTTCTACCACCTTTTGTGTGTAGAAGTGTTTCCTAATTTCACTCCCGAGATAGCTGGCTCTAATTTTTAGACTCTGCCCCCTAGTCCAAGAATCCCCAACCAGCACAAATAGTTTCTCTCTCTCAGTTCCCCTTAATATCTTGAAAACTTCGATTAAATCACCCCTTAACCTTCTAAATTCCAGGGAATACAACCCTAGTTTGTGTAATCTCTCCTCGTAATTTAACCCTTGGAGTCCGGGTATAATTCAACCTCTGGTTTTTTAACCCCAGGTCCCAGAGATGGTCTAATTCCCCCAATCTATGAACAAACCAAACTAACGGGCAGAAAAAGACTAGCAGGTCCGTCAAGGCTGCCCCACATTCCACATTGGCTGGAGGAACATAACTAGACACGGGGGGGGGGGGGGGGGGGGGGGAAATAGAAACATAGAAGGTAGGAGCAGGAGTAGGCCATTCGGCCCCTCGAGCCTGCTCCGCCATTCAATGCGATCATGGCTGATCATCCAAGTTCAGTACCTGCCCCTGCTTTCTCCCCATATCCCTTGATCCCTTTAGCCTTTACTCCCTTTACTCTGGGAAATTCCTCGATACCAGTCCAGGAGGTCTCACGGACCAAGTGTCCTCTAGAAGGACACTGACATAGAAAAATAGCAGGAGTCGGCCCTTCGAGCCTGCTCCGCCATTCAATATGATCATGGCTGATCCTCTATGTCAATACCATATTCCCGCTCTCTCCCCATACCCCTTGACGCCTTTTGTGTCTAGAAATCTATCGATCTCCTTCTTAAACATATTCAGTGACTTGGCCTCCACAGCCTTCTGTGGTAGAGAATTCCACAAGTTCACCACCCTCTGAGTGAAGAAATTTCTCCTCATCTCAGCCCTAAATGTCCTACCCCGTATCCTGAGACTGTGACCCCTCATTCTAGACCCCCCCCCAGCCAGGGGAAACATCCTCCCTGCATCCAGTCTGTCTAGCCCTGTCAGAATTTTATACGTTTCAATGAGATCCATGACATGAATCAGTCATTCATGAAAGAAAGGCTTATGAAATAATACTGAGCGGCCTGCGGGTGGTGCTGTCCAGGGGGAATAATAAATACTCGGGCACGGGCCCAGCTTGCGCAGGACATTCCTTAACAGGAACTAGTGAAGGACACAACTAGACCTCCATGTTGTAAAACAGTTGATTAAAGCTTTGTTTAACGCTTAGACCAAGTGCCTAGTAGTTTTCTTACGTCAATCCCGGACCTGGTCAGGAACCGCTCCAGCTCCCTCTTGAAGGCAGAGAGTTGGCACCCTCCACACCAGCCAGCAACATGTTCCAGAGGCTCGCTGCTCTCTGGGAATAGAAGACCCGCCCAACATCCAGTCTATTCCCAATCTTACACAGACACACCAACCCGTCCTTTCATTATTTTACAGACCTCGAGCAGGTCGCCTCCAAATCAAAAGTCCTCAAGCCTATCCGAGGAGCGGAGGTTCTCCAAGCTAGGAATCAATCCTCTGGACCTTCCCCACCCCCAAGGCCACTGGGATCACACCCACATCTGTGGCTGGGTAGAAGTCGCCCGCACAGTTAGCCGGAGGAGCTAGGGCGTTTTTTTTTTTGGCGGGCGCCACTTACCGGTGCTGTAGCCGTGCGTTCCGTAGCCGCTCGCCTGCTGAAAGGCGGTCGCCGTCGCGTTCACGTTAACATTCACGCTGTGCTGCTTCGACGAAGTCGGAGGGACCTGCGGCACAGAGAAAACGGGACCCGCGGGCCGGTCAGCAAGCCTCGCCGCAAAGTCGAGCGCCCAGCACATACCCGCCTCGCGCCAGAGTGGCACACGGGCGTGAAACAAACTTTTAACGTGGGACAGTCGAGGGCCCGGAGCCGGAAATCTACAAATGGCCTCGTCAGCTGTATAAACCCGGCTGGGCTGGGCCCCCTCTACCAGATTCTTAAAGGGACAATGCTCTTAAAGGGGCAGGCCAGGATAGCAGCGAAAGACGATGACCGTGCGACTGACCGAAGACTGCCAGTGGGTGGCAGCACCGGAGAGCACCTGGACCACTGCAGTATGCAACCGATTGCCTTTCATAGAAACAAACATAGAAACATAGAAGATAGGAGGAGTCGGCCATTCGAGCCTGCTCCGCCATTCAATGAGATCATGGCTGATCATCCAAATTCAGTACCCTGTCCCTACTTTCTCCCCATATCCCTTGATCCCTTTAGCCTCAAGAAATATATCCAACTCCTTCTTGAATATATTTAATGAACTGGCCTCCACCACCCCTCTGTGGCAGAGAATTCCACAGGTTCACCACTCTCTGGGTGAAGAAATTCCTCCTCATCTCAGTCCTAAATGGCCTACCCCTTATCCTTAGACTGTGACCCCTGGTTCTGGACTCCCCCGCCATCGGGAACATCCTTCCTGCATCTAGTCTGTCCAGGCCTGACAGAATTTTATAGGTTTCGATGAGATCCCCTTTCAATCTTCTAAACTCCAGTGAGTATAAGCCCAATCGACACCATCTCTCCTCATACGTCATTCCTGCCATCCCAGGTATCAGTCTGGTGAATCTTCGCTGCACTCCTTCCATGGCAAGAACATCCTTCCTCAGGTAAGGTGACCAAAACTGCACACAATACTCAAGGTGTGGTCTCA
The DNA here is from genome assembly GCF_052327205.1 of Somniosus microcephalus. Taxonomy (NCBI): domain Eukaryota; kingdom Metazoa; phylum Chordata; class Chondrichthyes; order Squaliformes; family Somniosidae; genus Somniosus; species Somniosus microcephalus. The sequence goes on along the minus strand of NW_028225185.1, from coordinate 12,728,702 downwards.
CCAAGGCCCTGTACAACTGCAGCAAGACATCCTTGTTCTTGTACTCGAACCCTCTTGCTACGAAGGCCAACATACCATTTGCCTTCTTAACCGCCTGCTGCACCTGCATGCTTACCTTCAGCGACTGGTGCACAAGGACACCCAGGTCTCGTTGCACTTCCCCATCTCCCAATCTATTACCATTCAAATAATAATCTGCCTTCCTGTTTTTGCCACCAAAGTGGATAACCTCACATTTATCCACATTATTAAAGTGCATTTGCCATGTTTCTGCCCAATCACCCAACCTGTCCAAATCGTGCTGGAGTTTCACGACATCCTCCTCACAGCATACCCTCCCACCCAGCTTTGTGTCGTCTGCAAATTTGGAGATATTACATCCAATTCCCTCGTCCAGATCATTAATATATATTGTGAACAGCTGGGGTCCTAGGACTGATCCTTGCGGTACCCCACTAGTCACTGCCTGCCACTCGGAAAACGACCCGTTTATTCCAACTCTTTGCTTTCTGTCCGCCAACCCAGTTCTCTATCCAAGTCAATACCTTGCCCCCAATCCCATGTGCCTTAGTTTTGCACGCTAATCTCTTATGCGGGACCTTATCGAAAGCCTTCTGAAAGTCCAAATACACCACATCCACTGGTTCTCCCTTATCTATTTTACCCGTTACATCCTCAAAAGATTCCAGTAGATTAGTCAAGCATGATTTACCTTTTGTAAATCCATGTTGACTTTGTCCGATCCAGTCACTGCTTTCCAAGTGCTCTGCTATTACATCTTTTATAATGGACTCTAGCATTTTCCCCACTACCGATGTCAAGCTTACCGGTCTATAATTCCCCGCCTTTTCTCTACCACCTTTTTTGAATAGTGGGGTAACATTAGCTACCCGCCAATCCATGGGTACCGTTCCAGAGTCTATCGAGTTCTGGAAGATGACCAGCAATGCATCTACTATTTCTAGGGCCACTTCCTTAAGTACCCTGGGATGTAGATTATCAGGCCCTGGGGATTTATCGGCCTTCAGTCCCATCAATTTTCCTAACACCATTTCGTGCATTTTGGCGGCGCACTCGATTCAGGAGCCCCGCACACCGTCCAGGTTACAGGTCTGATTTCTCGGTCTGGGCGCAAAAGCAGATCGCCGCGAGGCAGCAGTTTGGGGGTACGATAATTAGGCTCCGTTAAAAATTGAGGGAAAGCACCTTTTCGTCGCCATATTCTTAATAATAATGAAAAGGTGCTGTAGATTCATTTAATGATACAGCACAGAAGGAGGCCATTGGGCCCATCGTGCCTGCGTCAGTTGTTTAAAAGCCAGGCGCTCCATAGCCCTGCAAATTTTGGCCCTTTTGAGTATTTATACAATAGGCTAGGAATAGGACCTTAGGAAGGATATACTTGGAGGGAGTACAGCGTAGATTCACCGGAATGATACCTGGACTCTCACTGAAACATAAGATTCTGAGGGGGATTGACAGGGTAGATGCTGAGAGGCTGTTTCCCCCCTGGCTGGGGAGTCTAGAACCAGGGGCACAGTCTCAGGATAAGGGGTCGGCCATTGAGGACTGAGATGAGGAGGAATTTCTTCACTCAGAGGGTGGTGAATCTTTGGAATTCTCTGCCCCAGAGGGCTGTGGAGGCTCAGTCGTTGAGTATATTCAAGGCCGAGATCGAGAGACTTTTGGACTTTAGGGAATCAAGGGATATGGGGATCGGGCGGGAAAGTGGAGTGAGGTCGATGATCAGCCGTGATCTTTATTGAATGGCGGAGCAGGCTCGAAGGGGCCTTACGGCCTCCTCTTGCTCCTAAATTGTTACGTCTGATGTTCTTAAATAAAATCGAAGCAAGTCAAAGTCCCTGGTGGCTGTCCAGTGACCTCCCCCGATGGAAAGTATACATGTGGCGATCAGGTGGTGATGGGATTAAGTGCTACGATGCCCCCAGAGGTTGAACAGCCCCACAGCCTAGCCTTCCAGGTGAAGCACCCGTGAAAGTACACCTCAACAAGTGGCCAGCAGCTGCAGCAGAATTAAAATTTTAAAACCAGCGCCTTTAACAAAACAAAAAAGCAGCTTTTTCACACAAATTTGAGGGAAGGCACTGCCCCACAAGGCTACCTTGATCGGCAGAATCTTGATCGGGGTGTTTGAAAGCGAGATAGACATTTACTTGGGAAGTAAAGGAACAGGGAGGGGGGGGTGAAAAAGTAGTCAAGGGCAGAAAACGAGGCGCTGCTGTACGGTTTGCAGAACAGCAGAGGAAGCTCAATGGGCAGGGATGGCCGACTCCTGCCGCTATGAGACAATGTTCCCGCCCATTGTTTTTTTTTGGGGGGGGGCGTGTGGCCCCTTTAAGGGACTGCGCTGGCCCTTTCAAACTTGGGCGCAGCTTTTCCATTGGGAAACTGGCAAGCGTCCTGTGCGGGAGCTCCAGACAGCGGCTAAGCGGGAACGTCGGGAAAAATAAATAAAGGAGGGAATATTTGGCTCAAATTAAGTTTGAAGAACGAAGGGGCCGATTTCCTGGTCACTGGGGCTGCCCCCCACCCCCCGATATGCCAGCCATGAATTTAAATGGACTGAAAACCAAGCGGGCTTCCTCATGGGCATACGTCCGACCCGTTCATGTCCCACTGCGCCCAGGCATTCCAGTGTCTGCCACCCCCCAGGGAAAGCAGGAACGGAACCCCCCCCCCCCCCCCACGACACCACGGAGGAGCGAGAATTGGGAAAAGCAGCAAAAGGTCCAGGGATATGAATACAGGAAACTTTGTGCTATCCGGAGGTGAGCTATCCGGCAATCTGGAGCCACCGGCAAAAATCAGCAGCCGTTTTTTATTCTTTGTTTGTTTTTTTTTGCTTTGTTTGAACTGTCAAGCTGTGCAAGGTCTGTAGCTATAGCAACAGCTTCAGCGACAGAGCTTTAGGGCCACACCCGAGTGTTTAGAAGCTGTTGCTAAGCAAGAGTGTTTGTTGTCAAATACGGAGATAAGAATCTCCGTATCTCTCAACATTAACTCTGGAGAGTACGGCAGTTTTGAGGCAACGGCAGCAGCTCAGTCCCGTGGGTGCCGGATAGCACAAAGTTTCCTGTATAATGGACGGAAACAAAAGCAAAATACTGCGGGGGTGGGCGGGACAGAACAGAAAATGCTGCACACACAGGTCAGGCTGCACCTGCACAGAGAGAAAAATAAGTGTACGGTTTCAAGTCACAGAATCCATTCGGCCCTTCGTGCCTATGCCGGCTCTTCGAAAGACCTACCAAATTAGTCCCACTCTTAACCACCACCCCCCCCCCCGCGCCTTGCTCACTCCTCAAGATGATGACCTTTCATAGAAGCATAGAAGATAGGAACAGGAGTAGGCCATTCGGCCCTTCGAGCCTGCTCCGCCATTCAACGAGATCATGGCTGATCATCCAAACCCTAGCACCCGGTCCCTACACCGACAGCCATCCCACCCAAGCCCTATCCCCGTAACCCCATAACCCCACATATTTAATCCCCCCTAACACGAAGGGCCAATTTTTATCATGGCCAATCAACCTAACCCGCACATCTTTGGACTGTGGGAGGAAACCAGAGCACCCGGAGTAAACCCACGCAAACACAGGGAGAATGTGCAAACTCCACACAGACAGTCACCCGAGGCCATTTCATCAGAAATGAAACGTTAACTCAGTATTTTGCGCTCTCCACAGATGCTGCATTGACCGGCCGTGGGTTTCCATCAATGTACAAGTTAACATGCAGGTACAACGAGTAATTAGGAAGGCAAATGGAATGTTGGCCTTTATTGCAAAGGGGGATGGAGTCTAAACATAGGGAAGTCCTGCAACAACTGTACAGGGCGTTGGTGAGGCCACACCTGGAGTACTGCGTACAGATTTGGTCTCCTTATTTAAGGGGGGATATACTTGCATTGGAGGCAGTTCAGAGAAGGTTTACTAGGTTGATTCCTGAGATGAGGCGGTTGTCTTATGAGGAAAGGTTGAGCAGGTGGGGCCTATGCTCATTGGAGTTTAGAAGAATGAGAGGTGATCTTATTGAAACATAAAAGATTCTGAGGGGGATCGCCAAGGTACAGGAAACTCTCGATTTACCGGCACCTAAATAACCGGAAATCTCTGTTAACCAGCAAAATTCAGGAGTAGGTTCAGGTAAGTTTTACTTCATATTGGTGGCCGTTCCTGGACCTGTGGCTGTGTAACCGGGGTTCCTGCACCTGTTGCTAAGCAACAGGGAAGCCTGGATCTGTTGCTGTGTACGGAGCTCTCGTACCTTTTACTATACCTCTCTGTAATCCGGACTTTTTGATAAACCGGCACCATGCCGGTCTCGGATAAAAAAAAGAGTTTCCTGTAGATGCAGAGGATGTTTCCCCCTCGTGGGGAAAAGTTTCAGAATAAAGGGTCGTCCTTTTAGAACTGAGATGAGGAGGAATTTCTTCTCTCAGAGGGTCGTGAATAAGAACATAAGAAGTAGGAGTAGGCCATACAGCCCCTCGGGCCTGCTCCGCCATTCAATAGGATCATGGCTGATCCAAATCTAGACTCACGTCCACTTCCCTGCCCGCTCCCCGTAATCCCTAATTCCCTTATCAGCTAGGAAACTGTCTATCTCCGTTTTAAATTTATTTAATGTCGCAGCTTCCACAGCTCTCTGAGGTAGCAAATTCCGTAGATTTACTACCCTCTGAGTGAAGAAGTTTCTCCTCATCTCAGTTTTGAAAGGGCAGCCCCTTATTCTAAGATTATGCCCCCTAGTTCTAGTCTCACCCATCACTGGAAACATCCTCCCCGCATCCACCCGATCAAGCCCCCTCACAATCTTATATGTTTCGATAAGATCGCCTCTCATTCTTCTGAATTCCAATGAGTAGAGGCCCAACCTACTCAACCTTTCCTCATACGTCAACCCCCCTCATCTCCGGAATCAACCGAGTGAACCTTCTCTGAACCGCCTCGAGAGCAAGTATATCTTTTCTTAAATATGGAAACCAAAACTGCACGCAGTATTCCAGGTGTGGAATTCTCTGCCCCGGAGAGCCGTGGAGGCTGGGTCGTGAAATACATATAAGGTGGAGATAGACAGACCGCACCTGGAGCACTGCGTACAGTTTTGGACTCCTTATTTGAGGTGGGATATACTTGCATTGGAGGCAGTTCAGAGAAGGTTCACGAGGTTGATTCCTGAGATGAAGGGGTTGACTTATGAGGAAAGCTTGAGCAGGTTGGGCCTATACTCGTTGGAATTCAGAAGAATGAGGGGGGATCTTATTGAAACATATAAGATTCTGAGGGGGCTCGACAGGGTAGATGCTGAGAGGATGATTCCCCTCGTGGGGGAATCTAGAACGAGGGGTCACAGTCTCAGGATAAGGGGTCGTCCATTTAGGACTGAGATGAGGAGGAATTCCTTCGCTCGGAGGGTGGCGAACCTGTGGAATTCTCTGCCCCAGAGAGCTGTGGAGACCGGGTCATTGAATATATTCAAGGCGGAGATAAGACAGATTTTTTGAACGATAAGGGAGTCGAGGGTTATGGGGAGCGGGCAGGGAAGTGGAGCGGAGGCCCAGATCAGATCAGCCGTGATCATATTGAATGGCGGGGCAGGCTCGAGGGGCCGAATGGCCGGCTCTTGCTCCTATTTCTGATCAATGTCTTTCTACAGCGCAGTCGGGTTCCATTAGGGGAGCAGGCACGAGAATCATCGGAACTTAATAGCACAGAAAGGAGGCCACTCGGCCCGCCGTGCCTGTGCCGGCTCTTTGAAAGAGCAGTCGTGATTAGACCGCCCCCCCCCCCCCCGCTTTTTTGCCCCTCATCCTCATGGACTCGTCCGACTTCCTTTTAAAATTACCGATGGCATTGGCGCCCGCCACCTTTTCAGGGCGAGCGTCCCCAGATCTCCACAAATCTCCCGAGTGAAAAAAAGATTTCCTCTCATCTCTCTTACACACCCCACCGCCGCCCCCCCCCCCCCCAAACCCCAGATTTTTTTTTCTGCCAATGATTTTGAACATCCGGTTATCGACCCACTCACCGGAAGGCGGTAATATCCCGCGACCATACTCACAGCAAACATGGCCGGCCCGTACTGGAAGGTGTTGGGAAGGCCGGGGACACCCGCGTAGTACGGCAGACTGGTGTAGCTGTAGCCGGGCGGCAAGGCCGGGTTGAGGAATGTCTGCTGCGTGGTGTGGTGGGTCTGCGTTTGGCTCTGCTGAGGTTGTGGCAAGGTGGTAGCTGGGGCCGGGGAGGAGGCGTCCCCGCGGCCAAATTTGGTGAGGTCCCCTGCGGAGAGAGGAAGGAAAAAAGGAGGCTTCGGTGGCGCTCTGGAGATTGGGGCTGGCGGCCATTAAATCCGCGCATTTTCAACATCTCTTACCAGAGTATGGATTGTTTGGTAAACTTGCTTCCCTTCCAGTGATCGGGGTCGTGGGAGTGGCGAATGGAATTCCGTAATAGTCCTGAAGGAGAGATGGCGCAGAGTTAAACACTTGGCTGGGAGTTTGCGACACACAGGACTCACTGCGCCACGCAAAGACCTGCATATTCTGAAGTAAAACCTACAGCTCCCCCACCCCACCCCCGGTGTAAACCAGTGGGTGGACAAGCTGCGTGGCCTGGCAGGGAGCACAACACGGGGTAAAGAAAACGGCTTCTGCGCAGAGAGGCCGAGCCGACACTCGTCACGGAGAGCGGGGGTCCGAGACACAGTCCGTCGTGCTTTGAACTCGGCACTGCGGAATGGCAGCCCTCCGGCTGTGCACTCTGCTTGCCCTTACTCCCGCCAGCCACCACCCCCCCACCCCCCCGGTGAGGTTGTGGCGCTTTCCTTGCGACAAGCATCAGCAAGCTACCCCGGTCACTCTGTACCCCCGTCACACACCCGCCCCCCCCACCCGCCGAGCTTCATCCAGCGCACAACTGCAAATTCCCAGCCGCCATGGGAACCAAGAATAAAAAGTGCGCACTTTGAAAAGGCATTTCCTTCCGTCCCTTGCCATCTCCAGTTTGTGCGGAAGGCGCACAGTCGACTCTTGGTACCGAGAATCCAAGGGGGTAGAAGTTATGCTGCAGCTGTACAAAGCCCTGGTTAGACCACACCTGGAGCACTGGGAGCAGTTCTGGGCCCCACACCTTAGGAAGGATAGATTGGCCCTGGAGGGAGGGCAGCGCAGGTTTACCAGAATGATAGCCGGACTCCAAGGGTTAAGTTACGAGGAGAGATTACACAAACTAGGATTGCAGTCCCTGGAATTTAGACGGTTAAGGGGTGATCTGATCGAAGTTTTCAAGATATTAAGGGGAACAGATAGGGTAGAGAGAGAGAAACTATTTCTGCTGGTTGGGGAGTCTAGGACTAGGGGGCAGAGTCTAAAAATTAGAGCCAGACCTTTCAGGGGTGAAGTTAGGAAACACTTCTACACACAAAGGGTGGGAGAAGTTTGGAACTCTCTTCCGCAAACGGCAATTGGTGCTGGGTCAATTGTTAATTTTAAATCTGAGATTGATAGATCTTTGCTAACCAAAGGTATTGAGGGATATGGGCCAAAGGCGGGTAGATGGAGTTAGGTCACAGACCAGCCATGATCTCATTGAATGGCGGAACAGGCTCGAGGGGCCGAATGGCCTTCTCCTGGCTCCTATGTGGCTCTTTCACAGGCTGAAAAAATAAAAAGTAGCCCCAGAGGCAAAATGTCCCCTTTCACCGTCCACAGGAGAGCCCCTGGCTTCGGCCGAACAGCCCTCCTGGAGTCTGCACGCCCCCAAAATCAGCTGTGGACCGACACGGCACCGAAACAACCTGGAACTTGTAAAACACTCAACGGCACAAAAGGGTCCCAAGGTGCTTCACGTCAGGGAGGGGGGCGGACCGAGCGGGAGGGGGCCCGGGAGAGAGTACGACGTAACTGCACCCGGGGGGCGGGGGGAGTAGGACGAATACTGCACCACCCTGTAATATTAAGGGCTGCGGTCAGAGAGCCTGCCTGCCTTTTGGAGCAGTTTTTTTTTTACAAACAGAGTTCATCCTTATGTCGCAGTTTCCAGGTGATTTACCCATTGTGGAGGGGACCGCTGCATCGCAGGAACGTTTCTTCACGGCAGCTTCAAGTCACACGTGACGTAAGAAAACTACTAGGCACTTGGTCTAAGCGTTAAACAAAGCTTTAATCATCGGTTTCACAACATGGAGGTCTAGTTGTGTCCTTCACTAGTTCCTGTTAAAGAATGCCCTGCGCAAGCTGGGCCCGTGCCCGAGTGTTTATACTCTCCCTGGACAGCGCCACCGGCAGGCCGCCCAGTATTATTTGATAAGCCATTTCCACATGACTGACCAGATTCACGTCACACGTCCTTACAATGTCCTTATGAAACAGCTGGCTTAAGATAAGTTTTAAGTCACACGCAACTTTCATTCTTTAGGTCAACGGAGCGGCGCAGAACCTGCATTTATAGAATGCAGAAGCGCGCCAGAGTCAGCTTCACATAGAATGAAACACTTTGTGCAGCCACCGTCTTAATTCATGTAGACACGGCAGACTGATCCATCTCGTGCACAGCAGGAGCCCAACAAGCTGAACAAACAGTTAAAAGGGCTTATGGTGGCGGTTAGTTGAGGGAGGAATGTTGACCAGGAGAACTCGCTGACGTAAGAAAACTACTAGGCACTTGGTCTAAGCGTTAAACAAGGCTTTAATCAACTGTTTTACAACATGGAGGTCTAGTTGTGTCCTTCACTAGTGTAATGAAATCTGTATTCGTTTTGCACTCATGTATATTACCCTCCCCCACACGGTGTATAGTTTCACTTCCTCTTTCCTGACTAACCTGGAAGGTTCCAGGTCTTGGCTCTTGGCTCCGCCCCTGACTTCTCTTACATAAAGATCCCAGGATCTGTATGACTCATTCCTGCGAGCCAGTCGGTGTGTTGAGATGTTAGCTCTGATCTTAGTGATTAAAAGCCAACTTGTTAAAGTCTATAACTTCTAGTTTTGTGGTTATTGAAGGCACATCAACTAGTTCCTGTTAAAGAATGTCCTGAGCAAGCTGGGCCCATGCCCGAGTATTTATACTCTCTCTGGACAGCGCCACCCGCAGGCCGCCCAGTATTATTTCATAAGTCATTTCCACATGAATTGACAAGATTCATGTCACTCGCTGCCCTTCAACTCGTGCCACCTGACCCGCTAGAATAGACAGAGGGGACCTCGGTTCAATGCCTCATCCGAAGGACAAATCTTTGGAACAGAGGAGGCTGAGGGGAAGAGTTAATTGAGGTGTGGATAGGAAGGACCCATTTCCCTTAGCGGAGAGGTCAATAATCAGGGGGGCAGAGATTTGAAGTAATTGGCAAAAGGATTAGAGGGGGGTCGAGAGTCGTTTTCACCCAGAGGGTGGTGGGGGTCTGGAACTCACTGCCTGGAAGGATGGTCGAGGCAGAAACCCTCACCGCATTTAAAAAGTACTTGGATGTACACTCGAAGTGCCGTAAGCTACAGGGCGACGGACCAGGAGCTGGAAAGTGGCTGGATGGCTCTTTCTCGGCCGGCGCGGACACGATGGGCCGAATGGTCTCCTTCTGTGCCGTAAATGTCTATGATTCGATGACAGCACCTCTTGATAATGCAGCAACTCCCTCACCACTGCACTGGGTGATCGGCGCTCAAGTCCTGGAGCGGGACCGAAACCCGCAACCTCCGGGCCAAGAGGCAAGACTGACTGAGCCAAGCGGACGATAAACCTACAGTTTGACCACCAGTGACGAATACTCGCGTGTGTGATCACGAAGTGGGGGGGGGGGGGGGGGGGTGCTAAAGAGATTCCCTGTTCACCGTCTGCAGAGAATTGAGAGTACAAACCATTAAGGATGCTCTAAAAATTCCAGTGCCAATAGGAAATCTCCTGATCGCTGTCGAGTGGCCACAATACGCGATGTGGAGAGACTGGGCTAAGCCCGGCTGAGATGCTAAATCCCACCCAACAATGCGGGAATAACTTACTGGCATTTAAGCTCACCCGCAAGCCGCTCAAGTCCTTGCGCCCGTTCCCCAGCACAGACGGCCGCGGAACGGCAATCAACGTTCCCTCGGAACCGTCTGCGTTGCGCGCGGCCGGTTTTATTTCAATACGTGGCCCCTTTAAATAACCGCGCGCGTGCAGTATTTCGAAAAGGAAACGGCTGCGAGCGGCCTTGCAGATCGGTGCGCGTGGCTGGGAGAGAACGCTGCGAGCAATCCACGGGTCGGGTTTTTGCATCCCACCTCGGAATTCCAACAAATCTGGGACGTTGCGAGTTGCCAAAATCCCGACTGGAATGATTTCCTTCCGCGGGATGGGAACCTGGCCCGCTCCACACGTGTTACTCTTCGTCCTACACTACACGGTTGCCTCTTCACACCCTCTGAAGCGGTCTTGCAAGTAACCAAATGCTCGGTGAGAGAGAGGGCAGCTCCTCACCACCACCTCAGCACGCAAGGATGGGCAGTAAATCATGAGACATACAGCACAGGAGGAGGCCATTCGGCCCATCGTGCCTGTGCCGGCCCTTTGATAGAGCGATCCAATTAGTCCCCCCCCCCCCCCCCCCGCTCGCTCCCCACAGCCCTACAAAAGTTTCTCTTCAAATATTTATCCAATCCCCCTTTTGAAAGTTACTATTGAATCGGTTTCCAACGCCTTTTCAGGCAGCGCATTCCAGATCATAACTCACTGCGTAAAACAATTCTCATCTCTCCCTCTAGTTCTTTTGCCGATTATCTTCAATCTGTGTCCCCTGGTTACCGACCCTCCTGCCACGGCAAACAGTTTCTCCTTATTTACTCCAACAAAACACCTCGTGCTTTTGAACGCCTCTATTAAATCTCCCCTTAACCTTCCCTGCTCGAAGGAGAACAACCCCAGCTTCTCCAGTCTCTCGACACAACCGAAGTCCCTCGCCCCCCCTAGACCTTTCCAATACGCGTAAAATTAATCTCTTTACGAGAGGAAACCGGCAAAGAACACAAAGCAAGACACACGCACGCACACTTACCAAAGGAAACCTGGTCTGAAGCATTTGCAAATCGTCATAGCCGTACACCTGAGGCTGGGACAAAGAAAAAGTTAACAGTATTTGCCCACGCACAGCCCAGTTTTACAAGGCGAACTGAACCTCGTGAGTGGCAGGTCAGTTAGCAGTCCAAGAGATCCTTCCCGATCCGCAACAAGCTTGGATTTAAGTAGCCATCGTCTCAAAAAAAAGGTCCCAGTGGGAGAGCGGTGGGCTTCCCGAGGCAGGTTTGGAATGAGGGCAGCACGTTTGATCTACTCCCCGGTGCCATGCCGCACCCACCCCCCCTCCTCCACCCTCGCCGATTACAGCACCTTGCCACACAAAGGGTAGTGGAAATCTGGAACACTTCCCCTCCCTCCTCCCCTCAAAAAGGCTGTGGATGGTGGGGGTGGGGGGGAACAAGGCTGCGATCGATAGATTTCTGTCAGGTGCGGGGTAGCGGGAAAGGGGGCAAAGGCGGGTAAATAGAATTGAGGTGCGGATCAGCCGGGATCTAAATCGAACGGCAGAACAGGCTCGAGGGGCTGAATGGCCTCCTCCGACATTCATCCGTATCTTAAACCATGCCCAATGACCCCAACCAAATAATTCCTGGCGTTGGTCCTAAACTTGCCCTCGTGCCAGCTTGTCCATTTACCCGTGGGCATTGGAAAACGACACAATGAAGTACCGTGGCCTAGACTTTCTGCCTTCGTTGCAATGATCGGAGAGATCTGGGAGGGGTGCAGGTGAAACCTGGCTCAGGCAGAGCCCGGAGGGTTAAAAGGCGCCCACCCACTTAATGAGGGAAATACGCAGCCACGTGTTTCTTGCTGTTTACACAGGGGCCACTTGTTAAACCCAAAAATAGGAGAGAGAGAAATTTCGCTCTTGCCATGTTCCTCACCTGGTATGCTGGCAGAAGGCCGGGTGCCATGATGTACGGGTTAGGCAGCAATGGTGGAACCCCTGGAGGAAGATTTGGAGGAGCCTTCCCTGAGAAACATCAGAAACAAGTGTTAATACACGCTGCTCGTCACAGGACAGGATTTTAGTACCAGGGAGCAAACCCCGCTCCCTCTACTCTGTCCCATCAAACACTCCCAGGGCAGGTACAGCACGGGTTAGATACAGAGTAAAGCTCCCTCTACACTATCCCCATCAAACACTCCCAGGGCAGGTACAGCACGGGTTAGATACAGAGTAAAGCTCCCTCTACTCTGTCCCATCAAACACTCCCAGGGCAGGTACAGCACGGGTTAGATACAGAGTAAAGCTCCCTCTACACTATCCCCATCAAACACTCCCAGGGCAGGTACAGCACGGGTTAGATACAGAGTAAAGCTCCCTCTACTCTGTCCCATCAAACACTCCCAGGGCAGGTACAGCACGGGTTAGATACAGAGTAAAGCTCCCTCTACACTATCCCCATCAAACACTCCCAGGGCAGGTACAGCACGGGTTAGATACAGAGTAAAGCTCCCTCTACTCTGTCCCATCAAACACTCCCAGGGCAGGTACAGCACAGGGTTAGATACAGAGTAAAGCTCCCTCTACACTGTCCCATCAAACACTCCCAGGGCAGGTACAGCACGGGTTAGATACAGAGTAAAGCTCCCTCTACACTGTCCCATCAAACACTCCCAGGGCAGGTACAGCACAGGTTAGATACAGAGTAAACACTGATCCTGTTAACCCTGCCCGTATCGGTGGTGATGGATAGCACTCAGGATCCTGTTAACCCTGCCCGTATCACTGGCGAGGGACAGCACTCAGGATCCTGTTAACCATGCAGGGCTACGGGGAAAGAGCGGGGGAATGCGACTAGCTGAAGTGCTGTTGCAGAGAGCTGGCACGGGCTCGACTGGCCAAATGGCTGCCTTCGTGCTGTAACCATTCCATGATTCTACCACAACTCCACTTTCCCGACTGATCTCCATATCCTTTGATTTCCTTAGTACCCAATAATCTCTCGATCTCAGCCTTGAATATACTCAACGACTGAGCCTCCACAGCCCTCTGGGGTAGAGAATACCAAAGATTCACCACCCTCTGAGTGAAGAAATTCCTCCTCATCTCAGTCCTAAATGGCCGACCCCTTATCCTGAGACTGTGACCCCTGGTTCTAGACTCCCTAGCCAGGGGGAAACATCCTCCCTGCATCTACCCAGTCAATCCCCTTAAGAATTTGATACGTTTTCAATGAGATCACCTCTCATTCTTCTAAACTTGAGGGAATATATGCCCAATCTACTCAATCTCTCCTCATAGGACATTCCCCTCGCCACCACCCCCCCCAACCCTTATCCCAGGGATCAGTCTGGTGACCCTTCGTTGCACTCCCTCCAAGGCAAGTACAGGAAACTTTTTTTTAAATCCGGGACCGACGTGGTGCCGCTTCATCAAAAATTCCGGATAACCGAAAGCTACAGTAAAAGATACGGAGCCGAGAGCTCCGTATAAAGCAACAAACCCTGTTGCTTAGCAACAGGTTCTGAACAATGGCCACAAGTTCCAAGCGTCTCTGTAGCTTAGCAACAGCTGCAGCCACACCCTTGCACAGCAACAGATCGCGGAAGGCAAGTAATATGAATTATGAACCTACTCCTGAATTTTGCCGGTTAACCGAGATTTCCGGTTGTTTAGGTGCCGGTAAATCGAAAGTTTCCTGTATCTCCTTCCTCAGGTACAGAGGCCAAAACAGTACACAGTACTCCAGGTGTGGTCTCACCAAAGCTCGATATAATTGCAGCAAGACGTCTTTACAGTTGTACGCCAACCGTTCTGTAATAAAGGCCAACATACCGTTTGCTTCCTTATTTCTAGTGTAATGCAACTCCTAAAACAAAAACACATCAACGGGGTATTAACCTTCCAACAGTTTGGTTGTGCACATTCGTGCGCTTTCATATGGAAAAGACGGGGTTATTTCCGTGAAAACGACTCGCCGACAGCGAGTGCTCAAAGAGAAGAGAATGTCGACCTAATCCCGTGACCGGCAGCCACCTACCGATGCATTGCCAAAACCGCACCAACCTGCGACTCCGGTAGGCAACTGTTCATTATGGACAAAAATAAGCAAATTCTACTGACATCAATCAATCAGTCATTCATGAAAGAAAGGCTTATGAAATAATACTGAGCGGCCTGCGGGTGGCGCTGTCCAGGGAGAGTATAAATACTCGGGCACGGGCCCAGCTGGCGCAGGACGTTCTTTAACAGGAACTAGTGAAGGACACAACTAGACCGCCGTGTTGTAAAACAGTTGATTAAAGCTTTGTTTCACGCTTAGACCAAGTGCCAAGTAGTTTTGTTACATCATCTACCTCTCGTGTTTTTGTTCAAAGAAATGAAATTCACCCACTAACCAATGTCCTGTGCACAGGCATAAACTGCAGAAGCTGGTTAAGGTGAGGTTTAAAGACAAACATTAAAAGGCACAGGAGACCCATCAGCCTCTGAAAGGAGGGAAGACCGGGTTAACGTTATAGTGAAGACCCTTCGCTCAAAGGAAGCACATCCCACGTTCTGACCTGACACATGAATCTCTCTCTCGACGTGCTGAGGGGACCTGCTTTCCTATATGAAAACGCGCACGTACAGGAAACTTTCGATTTACCGGCACCTAAATAACCAGAAATCTCGGTTAACCGGCAAAATTCAGGAGTAGGTTCAGGTAAGTTTTACTTCATATTGTACTTGCCTTCCTCGATCTGTTGCTGTGCAAGGGTGTGGCTGCAGCTGTTGCTAAGCTACAGAGATGCTTGGAACTTGTGGCCATTGTTCTGAACCTGTTGCTAAGCAACAGGGTTTGTTGCTTTATACGGAGCTCTCAGCTCTCCGTATCTTTTACTATAGCGTTCGGTTATCCGGAATCTTTGATGAACCGGCACCACGTCGGTCCCGGATAAAAAAAAGTTTCCTGTATATACACAGCAAAACTGCTCCAAGGTTAATGCGACTCGTCAACCCATGTTGGATATTGTCCTTTTAGGAGTTGCATTACAATAGAAAGAAAGAAAGGACTTGTATTTATTTACCACCTTTCAGGCACTCAGGACGTCCCAAAGCGCTTTACAGCCAATGAAGTACTTTTACGAAGTGTGGTCACTGTTGTAATGTAGGAAACGCGGCAGCCAATTTGCGCACAGCAAGCTCCCACAAACAGCAATGTGATAATGACCAGATCATCTGTTTTTAGTGATGTTGGTTGAGGGATAAATATTGACCCCAGGACACCGGGGAGAACTCCCCCTGCTCTTCTTCCAATAGTGGTCGTGGGATCTTTTACATCCACCAGAGGGCAGACGGGGCCTCGGTTTAACGTCTCATCCGAAAGACGGCACCTCAGACAGTGCGGCGCTCCCTCAGTACCGCTCCTGCGACAGTGCGGCGTTCCCTCAGTACTGCCCCTCCGACAGTGCGGCACTCCCTCAGTACCGCCCCTGCTACAGTGCGGCGCTCCCTCAGTACCGCCCCTCCGACCCGCCCCTCCGACAGTGCGGCGCTCCCTCAGTACCGCCCCTCCGACAGTGCGGCGCTCCCTCAGTACTGCTCCTCCGACAGTGCGGCGCTCCCTCAGTACCGCCCCTCTGACAGTGCGGCGCTCCCTCAGTACCGCCCCTCCGACAGTGCGGCGCTCCCTCAGCCCTGCTCCTCCGACAGTGCGGCGCTCCCTCAGTACCGCCCCACCGACAGTGCGGCGCTCCCTCAGTACTGCCCCTCCGACAGTGCAGCGCTCCCTCAGTACCGCCCCCCCGACAGTGCGGCGCTCCCTCAGTACCGCCCCCCGACAGTGCGGCGCTCCCTCAGTACCGCCCCCCGACAGTGCGGCGCTCCCTCAGTACTGCTCCCCGACAGTGCGGCGCTCCCTCAGTACCCGCCCCCCGACAGTGCGGCGCTCCCTCAGTACTGCTCCCCGACAGTGCGGCGCTCCCTCAGTACCGCCCCCCGACAGTGCGGCGCTCCCTCAGTACCGCCCCTCCGACAGTGCGGCGCTCCCTCAGTACCGCCCCTCCGACAGTGCGGCGCTCCCTCAGTACCGCCCCTCCGACAGTGCGGCGCTCCCTCAGTACCGCCCCTCCGACAGTGCGCCGCTCCCTCAGTACCGCCCCTCCGACAGTGCGGCGCTCCCTCAGTACCGCCCCTCCGACAGTGCGGCGCTCCCTCAGTACCGCCCCTCCGACAGTGCGGCGCTCCCTCAGTACTGCGCCGGAAATCAGTTTAGATTTTGTGCTCAAAGTCTCTGGAGTGGGACTTGAACCCACAACCTCCTGACTTAGGGACGAGCCAGGGCTGACACCAATGGCTTGGTGACGACTGAGAATTACGCTCCGGGCAATACAGGGCGGCGTGGGGGGGGGAAACATCTGGTTTGTGGGAACCGGAGGGAAATGTAAAAGAGACAGTAAGACGCCCTTGGGGGCTTGATTTCTGCAGGTGGGGTTTTTGCCCCTGGCGTACTTTGCTTGCCTTGTTCCGTTACCTGAAGTCGTTGCGACAGAGCTGCGAGACGCCGTCACAGTGGAGTTACTGACCAGACTCAGGCCCAGGCTGCTGACGCCTCCCAGGGTGTTGCCGGAGACGCTGGGTGATGGAGCCACCGACACCGTGCTCGCTTGCCGTGGCGAAAGTGCTGGGGGACGAGTGGAGGCTCGCTTCGCTTTCCACACTTGTGTGCTTCGAAGGCGGGACGGGGGAAATGTTTTAAAAAGTGAAAAGTTAGGATACTGTTACACCTGGTAAAATTGCAAGACAGCATATCGAGATGTAAAACAGGAGTACATTTACGACCCGATGACTATATACGGACACGGTTTTCGAACGCGGGCGTTATTCCAATTGAGAAGTCGGCGAGCGCCTACGCGGGAGCTCCACACCGCCCGCGGAGGCTCAACGGGAACACTGACGCTTGCCCAGTGGCCATTATTTAATTGCAAGTCAGGGTCGCGGGCAACGCAGCTGACCCCCGACCCCCTAACCCCGGCACACTGATACAACAGGGGTCGCCTGTCCCGAATTCGGCAGCACCTCCCTAACCCCTGCCACCGAGAGCGGCAGGCACATGGGAACACCATCACCTCCACATTCCCTCCAAGTCACACACACACATCATCCTCACTTGGACATAGGTCAGCCGTTCCTTCACCGTCGCCGGGTCAAAAATCCCGGAATTCCCTCCCTAATCCACCACCTTAAACATTCGCTCCCTCCACCACCGGCGCACCCGTGGCTGCAGTGTGCACCATCTACATGATGCACTGCAGCAACTCGCCAAGGCTTCTTCGGCAGCACCTCCCAAACCCGCGGCCTCTTCGCCTAGGACACGGGCAGCAGGCGCACGGGAACACCACCACCTCCAAGTGCCCCTCCAAGCCACACACACCATCCCCGACTTGGAATATATCGTCGATCCTTCATCGTCGCTGGGTCAAAATCCTGGAACCCCCTCCGTAACAGCACTGTGTGGGAGCACCTTCACCACACGGGACTGCAGCGGTTCAAGGCGGGCGGCTCACCGCCACCTACTCGAGGGCGATTAGACCACGTATCCAGAGAATGAATTTTTAAAAAGGATCAGGAGCAGGAACGTTCCCATGGGACGATTTACCAAGTGAAATGCAAGTCGATAGAGCAGCTTGTGCTCATATTGCCCGGAGTGTTTGGGGGGGGGGGGGGGGGGGGGGGGGGGGGGGGGCCGAAAACGAAGTTGTCAATCTGGGTAATGCACCTCCTCCTAAGCCAGGTGGTGCAGTGCATGGAGGCCGAGGGCTGTTTGCAGACACACTCCTTTGAGCAAGAGAAGACTACAGAGAGAATTAAAAAAAAAACTTACCAAGTGGGTTGATGTCGAAGTGCGGGCCGAGGAAGAAGACAGGCTGCTGCTCTGTTGGGTCGACGGAGTACTGAAAAGGCAAACGGGAGAAAGATTCTACGTTAAAACCACACTGATGTAGTGCACTGCGTCAGGTCCAGCTACTTGTTCCTACCAGGAGGGATTTTAATGTTACACCAGTTCGGGCGCGCAACTGCAATTCCTTCCCCTTCACAGAAGGTCAAAGGCAGACTCCCAGTACTTGATGGGGGAAAAGTGTGTGTGTGGGGGTCTGGAAACTTTCTCTTCTTAGGCAGTCCCTGGGAACCGAGGATGACTTGCTTCCACATTAAAAATGAGTTCTCAGGTGACTGATGAGTCCAATGTGGGACCTACAGTCTCTGTCACAGGTGGGGCAGACGGTGGTTAAAGGGGCGGGTGTGTGGGGTGCTTGGGTTGACGTGCGCTCCTTGCGCTTGCTCCTGGTGAAAAGACTCGAGGTGTTCGGCGCCTTCCCGGATGCTTCTCCTCCACTTGGTGCGGTCTTGGGGCCAGGGATTCCCGGGTGTCGGTGGTGGGGATGTTACACTTTTTCCAAGGAGGCTTTGAGGGTGTCCTTGAAGCGTTTCCTCTGCCCACCTGGGGCTCTCTTGCCGTGTCGGAGCTCAGAGTAGAGCGCTTGTTTTGGGAGTCTCGTATCGGGCATGCGGACGATGTGGCCCGTCCATCGGAGCTGATCGAGCGTGGTCAAAGCTTCGATGCTGGGGACGTTGGCCTGAGCGAGAACACCAACAATGGATTTGCAGGATCTTGCAAAGGCAGCGTTGGTGGTACCTCTCCAGTGCTTTGAGGTGCCTGCTGTACATGGTCCATGTCTCGGAGGCATACAGGAGGGCGGGTATTACTACTGCTCTGTAGACCATGAGCTTAGTGCCGGGTTCGAGGCCCTGGCCTTCAAACGCTCTCTTCCTCAGGCGACCTACAGTGCTAAACCAGAACGGAAACCGAAATGCTCTGGGGCAACGGAAAGGCGAGAGATCGCCTGCACTGCGCGCCATGTGAAATGGGCCGGGCGCGATTCGCAGCCAGGCTGGCCTCGAACACGGGGAGTCGCCAACGCCCCCTTGAAAAGCAGCATGGGCCGCGCGACTTTCGGCCGGTCCCCGCACAGCGGAGGACCGTCTCTTGCAATGTCGCGGCCCGCTGCGAATGGGCCGTGCGCCCCCCAAAAATTACGGGCAACAGCAGGAAGTGGCCTTCTCCCGGGGGGACGGAGACGGGAGTTCCCCCGCGTGTAAACGGATTTGAGGGGAGGGGGGGGGGGGGGAAGACAGAAACCGAGCGGCTCACCTGCTCTGCTGTGTGGTGGTAGTGCTTGGGAGCTCCTCGGTGTGGCTCAGGCCGGCCAGCCCCGTGGGATGCTGGCTGTTGGAGGCGAGCAGCGACGGCGCGGGGACCGCATTCGAGAGTGAAGCCATGCTGGGGACTGCGGGCGAGTCGGACTTCACTGCAGAACCAGCTGCAGCTACACAACGAGACACACACACAAAAAAAAAAACAGGAGACGCCGAACGTTAGCCGAGCCGGGTTTGATCTGCACGCCCGCTCCCACCCACCAACCGCCCACGCAGCCCCGCTCCTTCTAAAAAAAAAAGCGATCAACCTGTTCACAGCCACCGCGGAAAAAAATCTCAGGAATGGAGGAGGGGGGCCCACCCGTGAAGCCGAACTGTAGCGGAGGCGTCGGTGCACAAACAGGGGCGGGGGGAGGAGCAGAAACAAAAAAGACTCATTGCCACCGACTTCGAGTTTTATGAAATTTAGAGCCAAACCCACTCAGAACCAGCTTCAAGCGGTGCACAGGGCCGTGATTGTAGCCTGCTTGCTCTGCCAATACTGCGAGGTGTCGACCAGAGCCCGCACCTGCTATTCCACAGTATTTAACAAATCACAGAATCACAGAAATCCCACAGTGCAGATAGAGGCCATTTCGGCCCATCGAGCCTGCACCGACACATATCCCACCCGATCCCCGTAACCCCTACACCAACACATATCCCACCCTATCCCCGTAACCCCTACACCAACACATATCCCACCCTATCCCCGTAACCCCTACACCAACACATATCCCACCCTATCCCCGTAACCCCACGTATTTAATCCCCCCTAACACTAAGGGTCAATTTATCATACCCAATAAACCTAACCCGCACATCTTTGGACTGTGGGAGGAAACCGGAGCACCCGGAGGAAACCCACGCAAACACGGGGAGAATGTGTAAACTCCACACAGACAGTCACCCGAGGCCGGATTCGAACCCGGGTCCCTGGCGCTGTGAGGCAACAGTGCTAACCACTATGTAGGAAGTCACACAACACCAGGTTATAGTCCAACAGCTTTATTTGAAATCACAAGCTTTCGGAGCGCTGCTCCTTCGTCAGGTGAAGTGAAGAGAAGCATATAGGCACAGCATAGTCAGAGAAAACTGCCAGATGATTACAGGTAATCTTTCTAACTGCCCTTTATCACACCCTATAAGCATCTCTCCACTTCACCTGACGAACGAGCAGCGCTCCGAAAGCTTGTGATTTCAAATAAAGCTGTTGGGGCTATAACCTGGTATTGTGTGACTTCCTACATTTGTCCACCCCAGTCCAACACCGGCATCGCCACATCACAGTATTTAACAGCACAGAAACAGGCTGTTCGGCCCATCCGCTCCGTGCCAGTGTTTCTGCTCCACACCAGCCTCCTCCCACCCCTCTTCATCTCACCCCATCAACATAGCCTTCTATTCCTTTCTCCCTCGTGTGTTTATCCAGCTTCCCCTTAAATGTATCTATACTATTCGCCTCGACCACTCCCTGTGGTAGCGAGTCCCACATTCTCACCACTCTCTGGGTAAAGAAGTTTCTCCTGAATTCCCGATTGGATTTATTAGTGGCTATCTTGCATTTACCGCCCCTATGTTCTGGTCTCGCCCCGCCAGTAGAAACATCTCTTGCGTCAACCCTATCGAAACCCCTTTGAAATTTTAAAAGGAGAACTCAATCAGGTCGCACCCCCCCCCCCCGCTCCGCCTTCTCTTAATGAATGACCTGGGTGACGTCTGACCCACCTTCAATGGACTGCGATGTCTGTATCGTACTGAAGCCATTCTGGAAGAGAAATCGCACGTCAGCCAAGAGTGCTACATTATAGAACGCGGGGAATAAAGCGAAAGAAAAGAAACCCCCTGGCCCCCCCACCCCCCCCCCCCGAAGGCGGGAGTTCATTACCTTGGCTTGCGTCAGGTCTTTCTGAGGGGAAGAGGACAGGGAGTTGGAGTACGCCGCCCGCTGGTTAGAGCTCTGCTCGTACTGCGTTCCCGGAGCGCTGTTCTGGGCTGTGAACGCCGAGGTTGTGATCGTGTTGGGCTGGTACCCGGAATCCTGATTTTGATTGGATGAGATCATCGACGATGACTCACTAGAAGAGAACGAGAGAGAGAGAGAGAGAGAGAGGTGAGAATGTGGAACTCGCTCCCACAGGGGAGTGGTCGAGGCGAAGAGCGGAGACGCATTTTAAGCAGAAGCTGGATAAACACATGAGGGAGAAAGGAATAGAAGGATATGGTGATGGGGTGAGATGAACAGGGGTGGGAGGAGGCTGGTGTGGAGCATAAACACCGGCACGGAGCAGATGGGCCCAATGGCCTGTGTCTGTGCTGTAAATTCTACATAATAGTATGTAATACAGGAAACTCTTTGGTATCCGGCACCTATGGGACCGGGATGGTGCCGGTTGATTAAAAATTCTGGATAACGGAGAGGTATATCTACCAAGGTACGAGAGCCACAGATCCAGGAGCCCCGGTTACATGGCCACAGGTGCAGGAGCCCCGGTTACATGGCCACAGATCCAGGAGTCCCGGTTACACGGCCACAGATCCAGGAACCCCGGTTACATGGCCACAGATCCAGGAGTCCCAGTTACGCGGCCACGGTCCAGGAATCCCGGTTACATGGCCACAGGTGCAGGAGCCCCGGTTACACGACCACAGATCCAGGAACCCCGGTTACACGGCCACAGATCCAGGAGCCCCGGTTACACGGCCACAGATCCAGGAGCCCCGGTTACACGGCCACAGATCCAGGAACCCCGGTTACACGGCCACAGATCCAGGAACCCCGGTTACACGGCCACAGATCCAGGAACCCCGGTTACACGGCCACTAATATACAGTAAAACTTACCTGAACCTACTCCTGAATTTTGCCGGTTAATAGGTTTCCAGATATTTAGGTGCTGTTTAAAAGAGTTTCCTGCACTATTGAACAGGGACATAACATTTACATCACGTACAGGATGAAAGTTATCACGTTTAAATCAGGATAATTAACGGGGGAAAAAGAAAGAAAATGCATTTCTATAGCGCCTTTCACAACCTCTGGAAGTCCCAAAGCGCTTTACAGGCGATGATGTGTAGTCACTGTTGTAATGTAGGAAATGCAGCAGCCAATTTGCACACAGCAAGCTCCCACAAACAGCAATATGATAAATGACAAGATTGTGGGTTTCCCCCCCCCCCCCCCCCCCCAAGTGATGTTGGTTGAGGGATAAATATTGGCCCCAGGACACCGGGGAGAACTCCCCCCACACGGCTTGTCTTCGAAATAGCGGCCGCGGGATCTTTTGCGACCACCTGGGAGAGGCCGGTTTCTGTGCAAGCATCCTTGAATGACAGTCGAGACCGTGCGCGGGTGGCGCTGCTGTTAACAGGGGGAGCCAATGGCTGCTGGGCCAGTTCTGCGCTCGGCCAAGTTTTGCCGTTGTCTTGGATTTTCAAAACCACGAGGCTCGAATTGACATTGGGTTTCTGTGGCGATTTGCTGACCAGAATTTGGCGCCATTGCCAGTCGTCTTCCCCCTCCTCTGCCGAGAGGGCGGGCTTGAGGGGCCGGGTTACAGCCTTGCGGGCAAATCACCCTGTTATTATTTCGTGAGGTTGACTGAGATGCTGAGCAACAACTCCCAATTTTACATTTAGGCGGTTGAGCCAGATAATGGCACCGGGGGTAGCGGAGTGCGTCGCTGGGCTGCCTCCTCCGCATGTGTGAATGGGGCGTTGAGTCGTTAGAGGTTCCGTGGTCTGTTCCGGTTGACTGCAGTCGTACACGAGAGCGTTTTAAATTCCCCGTTCTGCGCATCCCGCCTCCGCATCTGCCCATAAACTTCGCGGAAGGTCGAAGCCAGGGAGCTCCTGCGTCCTGGGTCTTTCTCAAGGCGCTTGCAGCTTCTTGGTGAACTCCGCCCGGCTTTCCAAGCACAGTCGGGGTTTCACGTCGCGCGTTCGAAGGTTGTGCGCGTGAGCTCAAAAGGGCTGTGTGGCGCGCCGGCGAGGGACGTTGTCGAGATCCCGGCGGACGGGGAGACGTTCGGCTTCCACGACTCGCTGGGACTCGCCCGGAGGGTTACGGCGAATAGACGGGGAAAGCAGTGTGTGACGGTGCGGCCAGCCATGGTGTTGGGGTGGACTTGAGCGTTAGAGAGGCGCTGCATCGCAGCGTTCAGTTGGACATCGACAAGTCGAGTGTGGCTACCTCTGGTCCATCACACTTGGCTAGAGAATACACAAGGGCCGTCGCTGACGCTCCCAGTTTGTGTTCGCCAGTCTCTAGGACCAGGTTGACCCATGTCTTCCTCTTGGCAGCTACCTTCTCCAGGTGGTCGTGGAAGGTCACTCTGTTACCTGTCCAAAGTGGACGTCCTAGCTCGCACCCAGTCCCGTTCACCCATCTCCCCGTGCTCGCTGACCTACAATGGCTCCCGGTTAAGCAACGCCTCGATTTTAAAACCCCTCCATGGCCTCGCCCCCTCCCTATCTCTGCAATCTACTCCAGCCCCACAACCCTCCGAGATCTCTACGCTCCTCTAATTCTGGCCTCTTGCGCGTCCCTCCCGATTTTAAATCGCTCCACCATTGGTGCCTTCAGCCGCCTGGGCCCCCGAGCTCTGGAATTCCCTCCCTAAACCTCTCCGCCTCGCTCTCCTCCTTTAAGACGCTCCTTAAAACCTCCCTCTTTGGCCAAGCTTTTGGTCACCTGTCCTGATATCCCCTTATGTGGCTCGGTGTCAAATTTTGTTTGATAACCGTTCCTGTGAAGGGCTTGCGACATTTTACTACATTAAGGGCGCTATATAAATGCAAGACACTGGTGCTGTATGTAGATATACTGGGGGGGGGGGGGGGCGGGAGTGGGCTGAACTCAACTGTAACCCCCATTATCGCATCCCATTTGAGACCAGTTCAGTAGAAACCAACAGCCCCTCCGACAGTGCGGCGCTCCCTCAGTACCGCCCCTCCGACAGTGCGGCGCTCCCTCAGTACTGCCCCTCCGACAGTGCGGCGCTCCCTCAGTACCGCCCCTCCGACAGTGCGGCGCTCCCTCAGTACTGCCCCTCCGACAGTGCGGCGCTCCCTCAGTACCGCCCCTCCGACAGTGCGGCGCTCCCTCAGTACTGCCCCTCCGACAGTGCGGCGCTCCCTTAGTACTGCCCCTCCCGACAGTGTGGCGCTCCCTCAGTACCGCCCCTCCCGACAGTGCGGCGCTCCCTCAGTACTCCCCCTCCGACAGTGCGGCGCTCCCTCAACACTCCCCCTCAGACAATACGGCGCTCCCTCAGTACTGGCACTGGGAGTGTCGGCCTAGATTGTGGGGCTCAAGTCTCTGGAGTGGGGACACATACCTCTGACCAGATACAAGTGCTCAGTGCAGACTGCAAGCTACTCAATAAAGAGAATCATCCAATAATGTTGCTTGTGTTGCACTCGCAAAGATCACTTTTTAAAAAAAAAAGTTGAACGTGATCTTTGCCATATTAAAGCAGCTACTGCATCGATGACATAGTATTTACAGCACAGAAACAGGCCATTTGGCATCACTGGTCCATGCCGGTATTTCTGCTCCACACAAGCCTCCTCTCACCCCCATCAGCATGTCCCTCTATTCCTTTCTCCCTCATGTGCTTATCTAGCTTCCCCTTAAATGTATCTCTGCTATTTGCCTTGACCACTCCCTGTGGCTGTGTGCAACGTTCCCGCTAAACCGCGCAGGCCGCTCACCGGGAGTTTTCGCGCATATGTGTGAAATTTTGAATCGGTCGCGCAGCCCGTTAAAGGGACCGCGCACCCCCCACCCCCGAAAAAAATTAGGGGAACATCGGTAGCGAGTTCCACATTCTCACCACTCTCTGGCGAAAGAAATTTCTCCTGAATTCCCCATTGCATTTATTGGTGACTATCTTATATAGAAAAACATAGAAGATAGGAGGAGTAGGCCATTCGGCCCCTCGAGCCTGCTCCGCCATTCAATGAGATCATGGCTGATCATCCAAATTCAGTACCCTGTCCCTGCCTTCTCCCCATATCCCTTGATCCCTTTAGCCTTAAGAAATATATCCAACTCCTTCTTGAATATATTTGATGAATTGGCCTCTACTGCCTTCTGTGGTAGAGAATTCCACAGGTTCACCACTCTCTGGGTGAAGAAATTCCTCCTCATCTCTGTCCTAAATGGCTTACCCCTTATCCTTAGACTGTGACCCCTGGTTCTGGACTCCCCGACCATCGGGAACATCCTTCCTGCAGCTAGTCTGTCTAGTCCTGTTAGAATTTTATAAGATTCAATGAGATCCCCTCTCATTCTTCTAAACTCCAGCGAGTATAAGCCCAGTCGAACCAATCTCTCCTCATACGTCATTCCTGCCATCCCAGGTATCAGTCTGGTGAATCTTCGCTGCACTCCCTCCATGGCAAGAACATCCTTCCTCAGATAAGGCGACCAAAACTGCACACAATACTCAAGGTGTGGTCTCACCAAGGCCCTGTACAACTGCAGCAAGACATCCTTGTTCCTGTACTCAAACCCTCTCGCTACGAAGGCCAACATACCATTTGCCTTCTTAACCACCTGCTGCACCTGCATGCTTACCTTCAGCGACTGGTGCACAAGGACACCCAGGTCTCGTTGCACTTCCCCTTCTCCCAATCTATTGCCATTCAGATAATAATCTGCCTTCCTGAAATTGCCACCGAAGTGGATAACCTTGCATTTATCCACATTATACTGCATCTGCCATGCTTCTGCCCAATCACCCAACCTGTCCAAATCATACTGGAGTTTCTTGGCATCCTCCTCACAGCACACACGCCCACCCAGCTTTGTGTCGTCTGCAAACTTGGAGATATTACATCTAGTTCCCTCGTCTAGATCATTTATATGTATTGTGAAAAGCTGGGGTCCTAGGACCGATCCCTGCGGTACCCCACTAGTCACTGCCTGCCACTCGGAAAAAGACCCGTTTATTCCAACTCGTTGCTTTCTATCTGCCAACCAGTTCTCTATCCAAGTCAATACCTTGCCCCCAATGCCATGTGCCTTAACTTCACACGCTAATCTCTTATGCGGGACCTTATCGAAAGCCTTCTGAAAGTCTAAATACACCACATCCACTGGTTCTCCCTTATCTATTCTACCAGTTACATCCTCAAAAAATTCCAGTAGTCAAGCATGATTTACCTTTTGTAAATCCATGTTGACTTTGTCCGATCCTGTCACTGTTTTCCAAGTGCTCTGCTATTACATATGTAGTGTATGTACCTTTAAGAGGAACTATGTTTTTGAAGCCCCTGTATACTGTAGTACCAGTAGTGACCACTCGGGTATATAAGCCTGTGTAGCGTCTTGTGTTGTTAGTTCACCTCCAGACTTTGTTCAGTAAACACTTGTTAAATCAACTCCTGCATTCCGTGTCTCCATTAACACACGGATCTAACAACATCTTTTATAATGGACTCTAGCATTTTCCCCACTACCGATGTCAGGTTTACCGGTCTATAATTCCCCGTTTTCTCTCTACCACCTTTTATGAATAGTGGGGTAACATTAGCTACCCTCCAATCCATGGGTACTGTTCCAGAGTCTATCGAATTTTGGAAGATGACCAGCAATGCATCGACTATTTCTAGGGCCACTTCCTCGAGTACCCTAGGATGTAGATTATCAGGCCCTGGGGATTTAATCGGCCTTCAATCCCGTCAATTTCCCAAACACCATTTCCCTACAAATACAGGAAACTTTGGTTTATCCGGAGGTTAACTGTCCGGAATGCTCGAGCCACCGGCAAAAATCAGGAGCCGTTTCGTTAGGTTTTTTTTTTCTCGTTGCTTTTTTTCCCCCACCAGTCAGGCTCTGCAAGGTCTTGCTGAAGCTGTTGCTAAGCTACAGAGACGCTTGCAAGGTACGGCCGACTGTTTAGAAGCTGAGCAACAGGGTTTGTTGCTAGAAAAGCTCCGTATATTTCAACATTAGCGCTGGTTTGTCCGGCAGTTTTGATGGGACAGCGACAGCTCGGTCCCGTTGGTGCCGGATAGCGCAGTTTCCTGTACTGATTTCTTTCAGTTCCTCCCTCTCATTAGACCCTATGTTCCCCGACATCTATGTTCCCCCGATATCTCTGACCCCTAGTTTTGGTCTCCCCCCACAAGTGGAAACATCTACCATCTACCCTCCTAATTGCATAATCGCTACAAGAGCGAGTCCTTGGCTTCGCGGCAGCACTCCCGCCTCACTTTTCTCCTACATTTTGACTGACCTGCGCGGGAGGAGAAAAAAAAAAGCGACAAAATGCATTGGGACTTACCTTACAGCGCTGGTGTAGAGGCTGCTCTGGGGCTGGCTCACTGGCACATTGGTCGTCGGGGTTGACTCGTACTCGGGCAGCATAGGCTCGGAGCCGAACTGCAAGGCCCCAAACTGCAGGTTTAACCCGGCAATGTCTGCCGAAGCAGGCATCTCCACGGCAGAAGATGGGATCTACGTAGGGGAGGAGGAGAAAATAGAGCGAGAGAGAGAAAAGTTCAAATAAAATGGTTACATTTTGCACACATTGCCAGGGGTCAGCTGAAAGAAAGACTTACATTTATATATACACACAACATCAGGACGGCCCAAAGCGCTTTGCAGCAAAGCAAGTGCTTTTTTTGAAGTGTGGTCACTGTTGTAATGTAGGAAACGCGGCAGCCAATTTGCGCACAGCAAACTCCCACAAACAGCAATGTGATAATGACCAGATCATTTTTTTTTATTTTTTTATTTTTATAAAAGTGATGTTGATTGAGGGATAACTATTGGTCCCAGGACACCGGGGAGAACTCCCTCCTACCCCATTCTTCGAAATAGTGGCCGTGGGATCTTTTACGTCCACCTGAGGGGGCAGACGTGGCCTCGGTTTAACGCCTCATCCGAAAGACTGCATCTCCGACAGTGCGGTGTTCCCTCAGTACTGCCCCTCCGACAGTGCGGCGCTCCCTCAGTACTGCCCCTCCGACAGTGCGGCGCTCCCTCAGTACCGCCCCTCCGACAGTGCGGCGCTCCCTCAGTACCGCCCCTCCGACAGTGCGGCGCTCCCTCAGTACCGCCCCTCCGACAGTGCGGCGCTCCCTCAGTACTGCCCCTCCGACAGTGCGGCACTCCCTCAGTACCGCCCCTCCGACAGTGCGGTGTTCCCTCAGTACCACCCCTCCGACAGTGCGGCGCTCCCTCAGTACTGCCCCTCCGACAGTGCGGCGCTCCCTCAGTACCGCCCCTCCGACAGTGCGGCGCTCCCTCAGTACTGCCCCTCAGACAGTGCGGCGCTCCCTCAGTACCGCCCCTCCGACAGTGCGGCGCTCCCTCAGTACCGCCCCTCCGACAGTGCGTCGCTCCCTCAGTACTGCCCCTCCGACAGTGCGGCACTCCCTCAGTACCGCCCCTCCGACAGTGCGGCGCTCCCTCAGTACCGCCCCTCCGACAGTGCGGCGCTCCCTCAGTACTGGCACTGGAGTGTCAGCCTAGATTTTGTGCTCCACTCTCTGGAGTGGGGACTCGAACCCACAACCTTCCGACAGAGACGAGAGAGAGAGATACCCACTGGGCCACGGCTGAATGGAGAAGCAGGCAGCATTTAGATAGATGTATGTGCGCATGAGAAAGGTTGGAGGTGCTCAAAGTGGATAAAGCACCTGGTTCAGTGGGGGATGAATCGCCGAGTATATTCAAGGCTGAGATCGATAGATTTTTGGACTCTCGGGGAATCGAGGGATATGGGGATCGGGCGGGAAAGTGGAGTTGAGGTTGATGATCAGCCATGATTTTATTGAATGGCGGAGCAGGCTCGAGGGGCCGAATCCTGCTCCAAATCTTACGCTCCTTTGTTCAGACAATGCACACGCATTTTAAAAGGAAGCAGCGATATTATTAGAATAATAAAGAAGGCCAAAAGGCGATCTGATAGAAGTATTCAAAATTATTAGGGGTCTTGAAACGGTCAAAAGCAGGATAAAGTGTTTCCAATGGCGAGCGAGTCGGTCACTGGAGGGACGGGATTCTTCGAGGGGCTGAATGGCCTACACCTGCTCCTTCCTGTGTTCTTAACAGAAAATGGGGAGTCCAGAACCAGGGGTCACAGTCTCAGGATAAGGGGTAAGCCATTTTAGGACTGAGATGAGGAGGAATTTCTTCACCCAGAGAGTGGCGAGCCTGTGGAATTCTCTTCCACAGAAGGCAGCTGAGGCCAATTCATTAAGGGGGAAAAATTCAGTTGTTTGCGCCTCCAGTTAACGCCTTAAGAGGACGCCAATTGGGGCGCAAAGCAACTAGCGCCCGGGCGCGGCGATGTTTGCGCCGCTCGCGAAGTTAACTAGCCACTTTGCGGCGGCGCTAAACACTACCGCCACGATCTCCTGCGCCGGCAGATCGTGACGTCAGTCGAGTGCGCAGCGCCCCGGACCGGATATTGAGTGGCGCCCCCTTGCCTTACCACCTGCCGCTAGCAACGACAGGTTGAGGGGAGCGTTTTGCTGTCGGGAAGGGACTGGGGGAGCGCTATTTAAAGGCGACCGCTTCCTGCCTTTTTTTGTCGGTGACACTTTTGCACCACGCATTCTGAGAGAGAGAGAGAGACTTCTGGAGAGATTCAACGCTGTGTGAAGGAGTTTTGGGGACTGAGCAGCACTTTGCAGGTTTATTTTGATTTGCCCTTCCTTGCTTCGCCAGCGCTCTGAGGTAGCGCCTCGCTCTTCGGCCTTTGCACCTTAAGACAGGTGTGAAGCGCCTGATTTAGCGCTCCAATCACCTCCGGGGGCGATAAAAGCCAAGTTTGCCGTCAGAGGCGTTAATTAGCGCCAGGCGCACGGCCGATAATAGTGCCCCAAACGGGGCGATTCTGAATTTTCCCCCCTAAAAAAGGAGTTGGATATATTTCTTAAGGCTAAAGGGATCAAGGGATATGGGGAGAAGGCAGGGACAGGCTACTGAATTTGGACGATCAGCCATGATCGCATTGAATGGCGGAGCAGGCTCGAGGGGCCGACTCCTGCTCCTATCTTCTATGGGCACCAAATAGGGCTGCACGGAGGAGCCCTGCAAAGAGCGAGCCTGCACTTAGACAATACCGTTCACATCATCATGACGTCCCAAAGCTCGTCGCAGCCAATGAATTACTTTCAGAGTGCAGCTTACTTATATGCAGCAGCCAAGGTCCCACCCAGCAGCAATGAGATAAATGAGCAGGTAATCAATCCGCTTTGGGTGGGCGCTGGTCCAGGGCTCGCACGCTGGCCGGAACACCGAGTGTACTCACCGCCCCGCTCTGCTTCAAACAGCGCCTCGGGATCGTTTACGGCCACCCGGGCCGAAAGACAGCAGCTCCAACAAAGCCAGGAGCCATCGGTATTTCACTGAAGAGTCAGCCTGGACAAGGCACTCGAACTCTGAACTAGTCCATAACCCTTTCGGACTCCAGAATCGAGGGTACATATAAGATACTGAGGGGGCTCGACAAGGGTAGCTGCAGAGAGGATGTTTTCCCCTCGTGGGGGAATCTAGAACTCGGGGGCACAGCTTCAGAATAAAGGGTCGCCCTTTTAGAACTGAGATGAGGAGGAATTTCTTCTCTCAGAGGGTCATAAATCTGTGGAATTCTCTGCCCCAGAGAGCCGTGGAAGTTGGGTCATTAAATACATTTACGGTGGAGATAGACAGATTTTTGCAAGATAAAGGAGTGAAGGGTTATGGGGAGCGGGCGGGGAAGTGGCTTTGAGCCCAAGATCAGCCACGATCTTATTGAATGGCGGAGCAGGCTCGAGGGGCCGCGCGGCCTATTCCTGCTCCTATTTCTTATCTGATGAACTGCCAACCGAGTCAAGCCTACACTTCAAGGCTTCCCTGCAGCCAGGCGTGCGGTGGATAGCACTCACAAGAGCTTCTTGATAAGCTAATCTAGTCATCCAGAGGGGCCAGCTGTGGCTCAGTGGGTAGCACACTCTGTCTCTCACCTCGGAGTCAGAAGGTTGTGGGTTTGAGTCTCACGCCAGAGACTTGAGCTTAAAAATCTAGGCTGACACTCCCAGTGCCAGTACTGAGGGAGCGCCGCACTGTCGGAGGGGCGGTACTGAGGGAGCGCCGCACTGTCGGAGAGGCGGTACTGAGGGAGCGCCGCACTGTCGGAGGGGCGGTACTGAGGGAGCGCCGCACTGTCGGAGAGGCGGTACTGAGGGAGCGCCGCACTGTCGGAGGGGCGGTACTGAGGGAGCGCCGCACTGTCGGAGAGGCGGTACTGAGGGAGCGCCGCACTGTCGGAGGGGCGGTACTGAGGGAGCGCCGCACTGTCGGAGGGGCGGTACTGAGGGAGCGCCGCACTGTCGGAGGGGCGGTACTGAGGGAGCGCCGCACTGTCGGAGGGGCGGTACTGAGGGAGCGCCGCACTGTCGGAGGGGCGGTACTGAGGGAGCGCCGCACTGTCGGAGGGGCGGTACTGAGGGAGCGCCGCACTGTCGGAGGGGCGGTACTGAGGGAGCGCCGCACTGTCGGAGGGGCGGTACTGAGGGAGCGCCGCACTGTCGGAGGGGCGGTACTGAGGGAGCGCCGCACTGTCGGAGGGGCGGTACTGAGGGAGCGCCGCACTGCCGGAGGGGCGGTGCTGAGGGAGCGCCGCACTGCCGGAGGGGCGGTGCTGAGGGAGCGCCGCACTGCCGGAGGGGCGGTGCTGAGGGAGCGCCGCACTGTTGGAGGGGCGGTGCTGAGGGAGTGCCGCACTGTCGGAGGGGCGGTACTGAGGGAGTGCCGCACTGTTGGAGGGGCCGTCTTTCGGATGAGATGTTAAACCGAGGCCCCGTCTGCCCTCTCGGGTGAATGTAAAAGATCCCACGGCCACTATTGGAAGAAGAGCAGGGGGAGTTCTCCCCGGTGTCCTGGGGCCAATATTTATCCCTCAATCAACATCACTAAAAACAGATGATCTGGTCATTATCACATTGCTGTTTGTGGGAGCTTGCTGTGCGCAAATTGGCTGCCGCGTTTCCCTCATTACAGCGGCGACCGCACTTGAAAAAGTTTGTTGGTTGTAAAGCGCTTTGGGACGTCCCGAGGTGGTGAAAGGCGCGCTCTCTCTCTCATTTTTCTTTTATCTTCCAGTGAGTTGACTCTTACCTTAGAAGAAATAGAAGCCTTTTTCTTCTGCGGTTTCAGTTTCTGCTGTGCGGGCTGGGGGCTGGAGGACTGGTTCTCCGAGGAGCCGGGGGAGACCTGCGCGGCACTGGACTTGTTCGGCAGAGGGGAGTTTGGCGTGGCCGTCGGCTGTTTGGTGGGGATGAAGACCTCCATCAGGCTGGAGTTGGAGTAGGACGGCCGTTGGCCGAAGGGGCTGTGAACTGAAGATTCTGTTTGGTTTTTCAGCTCTTAATCAAAAGAGAGAGACAGCGGTCAGCATCGTTAGGACTTCACCAGGCGGAGATCCGCGCTCGTTATTTGTGGCAACCCCCCCCCCCCCTCCATGCATGCAATATTGCACTACGGTCGCAGGGTAAGCGCTCTCCCTGAGTCGGTCGGCCCACTCCCGCTACAGACGCTGCGCATCGGCGCTGATGAGTTCGGCGAGGAGGCAGCAGAAGCAGCGATGGAGGCCACCACGACCCGCAGTAGCACGGCGGCCGGCAGCTCCTCGGCGGGAGGCTCGGAGGTCAGACCGGGAGGAAGGAGAGCCAGGGAGAAGCAGGCCCCGGGGGACGTCGGTACCATGGCGGCTGAAGATTGTCGGGCAGGAGTGCGGGGAAAGGCGGAGCGAGGCGAGAGCGGGGTCCTATTTGTGATGGCGCCGATGAAGATGGGCTGCCGTCCTTGCGGGCTCCGTGCGTACCAGGCAGCTAAGTGTCCTTTGCTGCTTGGTGCGCTCGGCTTGTTAAGAAAAAAGCATTTCACTGACTGGATTTCACTTGTTGTATTTGGTTGTGTGACAAATAAAATTGAAATTGAAATAGAAATTCTGGAGTGCAGCGGACTGCAACAATGGCACGGTAGCATAGTGGGTATGTTACTGGACTAAGGAGCCAGAGATGGGAGTTCCAATCCCGCCACGGCAATTTCAATTCTGTTAATTAAACCAAAATCTAGAATAAAAAGCTCATGTCAGTAACGGTGACCATGTTACGTAAAAAACTCATCTGGTTCACCAATGTCCTTTCGGGAAGGAAATCTGCAGTCTTTATCCGGTCTGGCCGATGTGTCACTCCAGACCCTCAGCAATGTGGTTGACTCCTAACTGCCCCTCTGCAATGGCCCAGCAAGCCACTCACAAAACGGCTACAATGGACATGGCGTCGGCTCACCACTACCTTCTCGAGGGCAATTAGGAACGGGCAATAAATGCCGGCTTTGCCTGCGACGCCCACATCCCGTGAACGAATAAATAAAAAAACTAACTCAACCAGACAGGCCGACGGCACTGACTGTCCAGTCATTCTGGTCTTTCTTTCCAGCAGCAGTCCCTGGGTAGCAACCAGGAATTCCCATGGCTCTCCCACATCGGAGGCCGGTCGTAGCATTACCCCCCGCCCCCCCCCCACCCCCGAGTGAGATCAGTGACAGGTCGGTCGGATCCACTGGGAGAATCCCTCTGGAATCTTCAAAAACGCAGGCTGTGTGGGGGGGATATCAACCTCCCAAAGGGCGACAGCTCCGAGTCGACACTCCCTTAGGAGGGAGCGCGGAATCGCACTCCGGTTCTGGCGTGGGGCTTGAACCCACGACCTGCAGACTCGAGGGGGGGGTCACAGTCTAAGGATAAGGGGTAAGCCATTTAGGACAGAGATGAGGAGGAATTTCTTCACCCAGAGAGTGGTGAACCTGTGGAATTCTCTACCACACAAGGCAGTTGAGGCCAATTTGTTAAATATATTCAAGGAGTTAGATATACAGGAAACTTTCGATTTACCGGCACCTAAATAACCGGAAATCTCGGTTAACCGGCAAAATTCAGGAGTAGGTTCAAGTAAGTTTTACTTCATATTGTACTTGCCTTCCTCGGTCTGTTGCTGTGCAAGGGTGTGGCTGCAGCTGTTGCTAAGCTACAGGGACGCTTGGAACTTGTGGCCATTGTTCTGAAGCTGTTGCTAAGTAACAGGGTTTGTTGCTTTATACGGAGCTTTCAGCTCCGTATCTTTTACTATAGCTTTCGGTTATCCGGAATTTTTGATGAACCGGCACCACGTCGGTCCCGGATAAAAAAAAAGTTTCCTGTATTTCTTAAGGCTAAAGGAATCAAGGGATATGGGGAGAAAGCAGGGACAGGATACTGAGTTTGGATGATCAGCCATGATCTCATTGAATGGCGGAGCGGGCTCGAGGGGCCGAATCCTGCTCCTATCTTCTATGTTTCTGATGCACATGCATTACGCACCTGGACGTACACCCCGAGCTGCTATTCTACCCATTACAATGCCTTGCGCGGGCATACAAAGCAGAAGCGCACCCCCTCCACCCCCCCACAGTCGATGCGCCTCTTACCGAAATGGCCCGAGCGCCGAGGGCTGTGACGTGGGCCCCATGTCCCAGGAAGAGGCGGCGTTGCTGGTGGGCTGCGTGTGCTGGGCTGCCAACTGTGCCAGGGCCTGGGCAGTCTTCAGCTGCTCCAGCAGCTGCGATCCGGCGGTGCTGCTGCCGCCCTTGGGCTCGCTGACGTCGCCGAAGCTCTTGCTCAGCATGCTAACCTGGAGGCGAGAGAGGAGGAGGAGGAGGGGGGAAAACATTAAATTAAATCGTTTAGGACTTCTGGAACGTCAGCCTTCACTGACAACTCCATGGGGCAACTCGCCGGAGATGTCACGTGGAAACCCAACCAACGCCATCAAGAGATTCACGCAGACAGAACTCTGGCTTGCCCGCGCTCCGGTAAAGGTTCACCTGGCGCACCCAAGCTCAGAGAACTTGGGGCAAGAGCTCTGGCTTGGAGGGACCCAACGACGCGCCGTGCTACTGCTAGAGGACCACTGGGTAAAGCCGGCCGGCAGGGAGCACTGGCCGACTTCCCGTTGCCTGCCCATCTGCGACAGCTTGGCCTGCTCATTTGGAAATTGGCTTACCGGGGTTGGGGGGGGGGGGGGGGGGGGGTGGTGTGTGACCGGAGAGTCCCCGTCCCCAATGATTCCTGCACCCGAGGGACTGCGGACCTGACTGAAATCAGACCTCGGATTGCTAACACGACAGCTCCATTCCCACTCAGACCCCCACCGTCCTCGGCCTCATACGCTGAGCTTCCGTGGAACAGCGCAAGCTCGAGGAACAGCACCTCATCTTTCGATTAGGCACTCTACAGCCCTCTGGACTCAGCAGAGAGTTGAACAATTTCAGATCATAACCTCGGCCCCTATCACATATACATATCTATCTATATATATAAAGCGGTCGATCTGTCTGTCCTTCTGTCTGTCCTCGGGTGTGCGTCTGTCCGGCTATGCGCTCGAAAGCTATACGGCGTACCTACGCGCGCGTTACCTCCGAAGAAGGCTTACGCTTCCGGGACGCTGGTAAGCGTATTTACTTTTCTGTCGGACGAAAATTGTTCGCGCCTTATGCAAAAAAAACCTTCAAAATTAAACTCATTATCTGCTAGCATTGATTGACGTCAAGGTTCGACCAATCCTGTGCCGTCACGATTGACCAATCCTACAGTACGGTCCCCTGATGGTTGGCCAATCGGTGTGTGTGTGTGTGTGTGTGTGTGTGTGTGTGTGTGTGTGTGTGTGTGTGTGTGTGTGTGTGTGCGTGGGGACTAATCGTTTTCATCTCGGGGATCTGGCAGCCATTGTTTCAGTGCTTGCAGCTTCCAGCTCAAACTACTTTGAAAGTTAGTATCTCTTTTAAAAATAACATAAGATTTACCAAAAACGTTTTATAAGTACTTTCACTTTCATCTTTCAAGGTATTAAGTGTGTGTGGGGGCGGGACTAATCGTTTTCATCTCCGGGATCTGCCAGCCATTCCTTTCACTGCTTGCAGCTCAAACTACTCTCCTTATCCAGCTTTGAAAAAGTTAGTTTCTCTTTTAAAAATAACATAAGATTTACCAAAAACGTTTTATAAGTACTTTCACTTTCATCTTTCACGGTATTAAAAGGTAGAAATGTTGCCCGGCAGCAGATTGAGAGAGGGACACAGACAGGGCCCAAAGCCTGCCACTCGATTTAAACCGCCCAGCCCAAAACAGCCCTGGCAAAGCCGGGCTCCCCTCAGCTAGTATAATATATATATATATATATATATATATATACACACACAAACAGGAAACTTTGTGCTATCCGGAGGTGAGCTATCCGGCAATCTGGAGCCACCGGCAAAAATCAGCCGCCATTTTTTATTCTTTTTGTTTGTTTTTTTTTGCTTTGTTTGAACAGTCAAGCTGTGCAAGGTCTGTAGCTATAGCAACAGCTTCATATACAGAGCGTGCAGGCCACACCCGAGTGTTTGGAAGCTGTTGCTAAGCAACAGTGTTTGTTGTCAAATACGGAGATAAGAATCTCCCTATCTCTCAACATTAACTCTGGAGAGTACGGCAGTTTTGAGGCAACGGCAGCAGCTCGGTCCCGTGGGTGCCGGATAGCACAAAGTTTCCTGTATATATATTTTTTTTAATCCACAATTTTTGTTTGGCCCCCTTTTTTCTTCCCTCCCACATGCCAGCTGTCCTTCATTCTGCCAGTACAATTCACACCCCATCTAGAGCCACCCTTTATTCCTTAACCTGTCCCATTACCACCTCCTCTCGCCCTCTATCTCTCTCAATCTCTCCTGCTTTCTATCCTATCACTGAGCTTCCCTTTTGTTCTATCATCCCCTCCCCCCTTTTCCCAGCCCCTAAACCTGTTCCGTTTCCTGCTTTTTTTCCAGTTCCGACGAAAGGCCATCGACCTGAAACGTTAACTCTGTTCCTCTCTCCACCGATGCTGCCCTGGCCTGCTCAGTTTTCCCCAGCGTTTTCTGTTGTTATCTTGGATTGCTAAGACTGCCTGATCGGACTGATGTCACGGCTCATGGTCCAACATCACCGCCTTGGTCCCAACAGACATTTCTTCCTTTGAAAAAGGGTGGGATTTGGAATGTTGGGTCTGTTTTTTCCCTCTTCTTTCCCCATTTTCTCTCGTCCTTGCTGGGAATATTTTGATGTGCTCGCTCTTCAAGTGTGTCCCAGCTATTTGACTGGTAGCCACGCCCGATCCAGACCCCAACAGATGTTAATCCGATAGGGAATTCAGGAGAAACTTCTTTACCCAGAGAGCGGTGAGAATGTGGAACTCGCTACCACAGGGAGTGGCTTGAGGCGAGTAGTGTAGATGCGTTTAAGGGGAAGCTGGATAAACACACGGGGGAGAAAGGAATAGAAGGATATGTTGATGAGGTGAGATGGAGAGATGGGAGGGAGGCCGGTGTGGAGCAGAAACACCGGCACGGACCAGTTGAGCCGACTGGCCTGGACGTTCTATGTAATATGTGCACACCCGCACATTTCCAACAAGGGTTGCTGGATAGTGGGCAGGAGTGGCACGCCAACTGATTGCCCCCACCTGTTGCAGAGGGCACGGAAGCCAACTGTGCACCCAAACAGAGATCAGCTAACTCTCAGCAGACCAGGGAACGGAACCACAAAGTGCTTTTTCCCTTCTCGATGTACGGGTTTCGCGCAAGTGGCCATTAATTGCGCGTAAACACCCAACAGTCGAAGCACGAGTGAACGGTTCGCCCGGGGAGGTGGGAGTGTGTGGCGGGTGGAATCAATCCCGTCCGTCCAGATGTCTCCACATCTGCATTTCCAGCCGGGATTGTTGGGACAGTCACCAGGAATGGGAGCGCTGGTGTGTTTTCCTCTTCCAACCCTGGGGCACTGGAGGACCACTACTGCGGTCCGAACTCAGGACAGACTGGGACTCAAACCCAAGATCGCACTGGCTCACTACCACACTGGAGAATGCATTGATCCCCTTTACCGTCCCGCTGTATAAAACTGAGAGAGGGCTTGACAGGGTAACATAGAAACATAGAAGACAGGAGCAGGAGTAGGCCATTCGGCCCCTCGAGCCTGCTCCGCCATTCAATGAGATCATGGCTGATCATCCAAATTCAGTACCCTGTCCCTGCTTTCTCCCCATATCCCTTGATCCCTTTAGCCTTAAGAAATATATCTAACCCCTTCTTGAATATATTTAATGCATTGGCCTCCACTGCCTTCTGTGGTAGAGAATTCCACAGGTTCACCACTCTCTGGGTGAAGAAATTCCTCCTCATCTCAGTCCTAAATGGCTTACCCCTTATCCTTCGACTGTGACCCCTGGTTCTGGACTCCCTCGCCATCGGGAACATCCTTCCTGCACCTAGTCTGTCTAGTCCTGTCAGAATTTTATAGGTTTCGATAGAGGCTGAGAGGCCGATTGCCCCTGGCTGGAGAGTCTCGAACCAGGGGGGTCACAGTCTCAGGATAAGGGGTCGGCCATTTAGGACTGAGATGAGGAAGAATTTCTTCACTCAGAGGGTGGTGAATCTATGGAATTCTCTCCCCCAGAGGGCTGTGGAGGTTCAGTCGTCAAGGCTGAGATCGAGAGATTTTTGGACTCTAGGGGAATCGAGGGATATGGGGATCGGGCGGGAAAGTGGAGTTGAGGCCGATGATCAGCCATGATCTTATTGAATGGCGGAGCAGGCTCGAGGGCCGTATGGCCCACTCCTGCTCCTTATGCTGCCCAGAACTCCATCCCACGTTCTTTCAGACTCATTCCCTCAACATTAATCAGAAGCAGAGCAGACCAGCAGAACAAGATTTCCTCACTGCTCCAAAGCCAAAACCGGACCTGTACCCCAACCCCGCACCGCCACCCCCCCCCCCCCCCCCAACCAACCAACCACGCTTACCATATTGTGCTGAGGGAAAGTGGTCGGAGGAGATGGCTGTGCCACTGGATGCTGTTTCGAATTGCTGAACACCAGAGGTTGAGAGAGCGTGGGTGAGGCCGAGGTGTCCAAGGGAGCTGGCTCATTCTCCGACGAGGAGGGCTGTTTACCCAACAATACAGCCAGGTCGATCCTACATTAGAAGGAAAGGAAAATGCTAAGTGGAGCTCTTTTCGCTTCCGCTTCTCAGGAGGGCGGATAATCAATCGCACACGAGAACGCGCCGTGATCAAGAGCTATTAACGGAGGCCCAGATGCAGTCTGAGCCAGCCAATGCACATGAAGTGTGTGCCAGTTTAACCCAACAGTGTCATAGAAACATAGAAGATAGGAGCAGGAGTAGGCCATTCGGCCCCTCGAGCCTGCTCCGCCATTTAATGAGATCATGGCTGATCATCCAAATTCAGTACCCTGTCCCTGCCTTCTCCCCATACACCTTGATCCATTTAGCCTTAAGAAATATATCCAACTCCTTCTTGAATATATTTAATGAATTGGCCTCCACCGCCCTCTGTGGCAGAGAATTCCACAGGTTCACCACTCTCTGGGTGAAGAAATTCCTCCTCATTTCAGTCCTAAATGGCTTACCCCTTATCCTTAGACTGTGACCCCTGGTTCTGGACTCCCCGGCCATCGGGAACAGCCTTCCTGCATCTAGTCTGTCTAGTCCTGTTAGAATTTTATAAGTTTCAATGAGATTCCCTCTCATTCTTCTAAACTCCAGCGAATATAAGCCTAATCGACCCAATCTCTCCTCATACGTCATTCCTGCCATCCCAGTATCAGTCTGGTGAATCTTCGCTGCACTCCCTCCATGGCAAGAACATCCTTCCTCAGTTGAGGCGACCAAAACTGCACACAATACTCAAGGTGTGGTCTCACCAGGGCCATGTACAACTGCAGCAAGACATCCTTGTTCCTGTACTCGAATCCTCTCGCTACGAAGGCCAACATACCATTTGCCTTCTTAACCGCCTGCTGCGCCTGCATGCTTACCTTCAGCGACTGGTGCACAAGGACACCCAGGTCTCTTTGCACTTCCCCTTCTCCAATCTATTGCCGTTCAGATAATAATCTGCCTTCCTGTTTTTGCCACCCAACAGTGCCAAGTCATTTCCCAGAATATCTAATGCCGTTTTATCAGGATATACTGACCAGAGGCTGTCTTCCTGTACTGTTTTACGAGGTTGATGCACCTATCGCTGGCAGGCGGGTGTAATTACAGCGTGACAAGTTTACATATGTTTTTTAAAATTCATTCATGGGATGTGGGCGTCGCCTGCATTTATTGCCCATCCCCCAATTGCTCTTGAGAAGGTGGTGGTGAGCCGCCTTCTTGAACCGCTGCAGTCCCGTGTGGTGAAGGTGCTCCCACAGCGCTGTTAGGGAGGGAGTGCCAGGATTTTGACCCAGCGACGATGAAGGAACGGCCGATATATTTCCAAGTCAGGATGGTGTGTGTGACTTGGAGGGGAACTTGGAGGTGGTGGTGTTCCCGTGCGCCTGCTGCCCTTGTCCTTCTAGGTGGAAGAGGTCACGGGTTTGGGAGGTGCTGCCGAAGAAGCCTTGGCGAGTTGCTGCAGTGCATCTTGTAGATGGTACACACTGTAGCCACGGTGCGCCGGTGGTGGAGGGAGTGAATGTTTAAGGTGGTGGATGGGGGGGGGGGGGGGGGGGGGGGGGGGGGTCGATTAAGCGGGCTGCTTTGTCCTGGATGGTGTTGAGCTTCTTGAGTGTTGTTGGAGCTGCACTCATCCAGGCGAATGGAGAGTATTCCATCACACTCCTGACTTGTGCCTTGTAGATGGTGGAAAGGCTTTAAGTGGTTGGGTTGTAATGTAGAGGATCTACCTGAATTATCACAAAAGAGGGCACTACATACCTCTGACCTGCTGTGATTGTCACAGTCTCGTTTCCCGAAGGTAGGGGTCCAACATTGGAGGAGGTGAAAATCTTCGTCTCCGACAGCTGTAGGAAGGAAGTCAATTTTGATGTTTAGTCAGGAGAGGGTAGAAAGATCTAAAAACCATTTTAAACTTTGTTACATTGCCAGCCGACAAGTTCTCGGTATTCCTCAACCCGATGCCACCACAGACCCTCAACCCGATGCCACCACAGACCCTCACGACGCAGCTCTATAATCACGCATCGGGTTAAGGCGACCTTGCGCCTGGAGACACACAGGGAGGGGGGTGGCGAGAGAAGCCGGACCCTCTTGTTTGCAGTTGATTAAAACAATCCGGGCTGCAACATTATACAGCCCCCAGGGGAATGTGCAGCAAAAGCTGTGCTGACATGGCTCCCTCTCCCTGCTATCCTCCCCAGAGCCCGGTCACCGGTTAAGAGCATAGAAACAGAAAAATAGGAGCAGGAGTAGGCCAGTCGAGCCTGCTCCACCATTCAATATCATGGCTGATCCTCTATCTCAATACCATATTCCCGCTCTCTCCCCATACCCCTTGATGCCTTGTGTGTCTAGAAATCTATCTATCTCCTTCTTAAATATATTCAGTGACTTGGCCTCCACTGCCTTCTGTGATCGAGAATTCCACAGGTTCACCACCCTCTGAGTGAAGAAATTTCTCCTCATCTCAATCCTAAATGTCCTACCCCGTATCCTTAGACTGTGACCCCTCGTTCTAGACGCCCCCCCAGCCAGGGGAAACATCCTCCCTGCATCAGTCTGTCTAGCCCTGTCAGAATTTTATACGTTTCAATGAGATCCCCTTTCATTCTTCTAAACTCTGGTGAATTCAGGCCTAGTCGACCCAATCTCTCCTCATAAGACAGTCCTGCCATCCCAGGAACCAGTCTGGTGAACCTTCGCTGCACTCCCTCTATGGCAAGTATATCCTTTCTTAGGTAAGAGGCCAAAACTGCACACAGTACTCCAGGTGTGGTCTCACCAGGGCCCTGTATAACACCCATTCTCCTGTACTCAAATCCTCTTGCAATGAAGGCCAACATACCATTTGCCTTCCTAAGTAAGTAGTTAAGCCACTGAAAACGGACTTGTGAATCGGACATTAAATCAGCACGCATTCTTAACAGGCCGAGATCTTTAACATTGCGAGGGAGCCTTCTTCAATAAAATGCACCAAGGTTGTCAACCGGTTCCATCTTCTCCGCTGTAAATCAGAATTATGCACAGGCTGTAAAGAACACCGCAGTCTAACACTCAATACCCGGTGAGAACAGTTTTTAAATTGTTAGCGTTGCGGACAGAACCACTTTCCCATTTTGACGCACAGCGCCACCGACTGTGTCCCTTTATTGCCTCACCTCCTCCTCCGTGCTGGTCGCAGAGAGCTGCTCTTCTGCCCAGAACCGCAGCGCAGGCACAAGTCACCTGCCCCGCCCGGGGTCCCATTCACGGGAGGTATCCGCCCTGGCCGGCCGCGCACCCTCGTCCCCCGGCTGGCGCGCGCAATGATCAGTTCCCTCTCAACGGACAAACGTTTGGTTCAATTCCTTCGGCTGGCGGCGCTGGGTCACAATCCGGGAACTCCCTCCCCAACGGCGCTGTGGGAGCGCCTACGCCATGCAGGGGGGGGGGGGGGGGGGGGGACTGCAGCGGTTCGAGGCGGCGGCTCACCACCACCTTCCCAAGGACGATCAGGGGACGGGGCGATAAATGCCGGCCTTGCCAGCGACGCCCACATCCCGTGAAGGAACAAAAATCACTTCGATGGATCAGCCCACACTTCCTGAAACTTTTAAATGTTACTTGAAGGTGCATTTACCTGTGGCCATTTACACCTCATCTGGAGCCATCTTCTGTTTCTTAACTTGTCCCAGTACCATCTCCTTTTGCCTCGCACCGCCATCCTTTTCTCTTAATCACTCCTGCCTTCCACCCTATCACAGACCTTCCCTTTTGTTCGTTACTCCCTCTCCCTGCCCTACACTTGCTTAAAAACCGGTTCCACCCCCAGCTTTTTCCAGTTCCGACGAAGGGTCATCGACCTGAAACGTTAACTCTGTTTCTCTCTCCACCGATGCTGCCTGACCGGCTGAGTTATTTCCAGCCTTTTCTGTTTTTATTACTGCTGGATTTGGGTTTGGGTTTATGAGTCACCTCCTCGCCCATTACAGTATTATAGCTCGGAAGCACTGTTCCCTCTAATTTTCTTACACGCGTGGTCCCTTTAAATTTGCTGTGCGTGCGCGCTCTCTCGTCCAGCTTGTGCGGGACCTGCCGACTGATGCGCGGGCCGCGTGCCCTGGTTGGGGAGGGAACGCCGCTCAGAGGTGTTAGTTCTCACTAAAGCCCGTCCTTCCCAACGGCCGGCTACAACGCACCTCTGCTCTCGTTGACGGTGATCATGGGAACATACGAACTAGCAGCAGGAGTGGGCCGCTCGGCCCCCCTCGAGCCTGCTCCGCCGTTCAATAAGATCATGGCTGATCCGATCACTCCACATTCCCGCCTACGCCCGATAACCTTTCACTCCCGTGCTCACCAGGAATCGATCTACCACTGCCTTAAAAATATTCAAAGACTCTGCTTCCACTGCCCTCTGAGGAAGAGTGTTCCAAAGGCTCACCACCCTCAGAGAAAATTCTCCTAATCTCTGTCTTAAATGGGCGACCCCTTATTTTTAAACAGTGTTGGAGAAAATTTTTAAATGGCACCGTAGTGCCTGCTGAATTCTGGACATTCATTAACATTTTGCAGACACTGGCACAACAGGCAGCTGACTTGATCTGCTTACAACAAACGTGTGATGTCACTTGCACAGAACAGTAATATAATTAAGTTGTTTGCTAACGGTATAATGATATGATCAACTTGTTTTTGATAGAATGTGATTAAGGGTTGCTAAGCTATCGGATTGGCCAAAGTTAAAGAATGCTAAAGTGCCCGATTGGTCAAATGTAATATGGTATCTTTCCTGTTTTTAAATGGTATAAAAGGAGCACGGCTGCTATTGCAAAATTGAGAAGTTTGGCGATCACATCCATAAGGTGTTAGCGCTTCTCCCAGAGCTCTGTAGTATAATAAATACTGTTCTCCTTTGCTTGGTGTCCGTGTCCGGTTTATTTAAAGCAGAGAGTTAAGTTGGGTACGCGTCGACTTTGTGTATCACTTAGTCCGCTCAGGCACCAATTAATTCTATATCAACAGTGACCCCTAGTTCTAGATTTCCCACAAGAGGAAACATCCTCTCCACAGACCCCTCAGGATCTTCTAAACTCTGGAATATGGTGCAACCAAAAGGACAAAAATCATGTGCTCCAAGCTGCGACTTGCCAGGCGGGGTCATGTTTGTACCAGCTACGCTCATTCTCCTGACACACACACACACACACACATCTCCTTCCCCCCCCCCCAACCACACCCCAAACACCATTCTTGCCTGATCTTGGACCCCTGTCCTAATATCTCCGTCTGCGGCGCAGTGTCAAAATTGGTAAGAAATAAGAGTTAGGAGCAGGAGTCGGCCACGCGGCCCTTCGAGCCTGCTCCGCCATTCAATGAGATCACGGCTGA
The DNA here is from genome assembly GCF_052327205.1 of Somniosus microcephalus. Lineage (NCBI taxonomy): Eukaryota > Metazoa > Chordata > Chondrichthyes > Squaliformes > Somniosidae > Somniosus > Somniosus microcephalus. The sequence continues at coordinate 12,684,052 of NW_028225185.1, read as the reverse complement.
GCTTCGATCGCAACACATTAAATGACTTGTATACATTGCACTCGGTCCTTCCGGTTTGCTGATGGTACAGAGCTAGGTGGGACAGTAAGCTGTGAGGATGCAAAGAGCCTGCGAAGGGATAGAGACAGGTTAAGTGAGTGGGCAGTAAGGTGGCAGATGGGACTATAATGGGCAGAAATGTGAGGTTATTCACTTTGGTAGGAGGAAGAGAAAAACAGAGTATTTTTTTTTTAAATGGTGAGAAAATATTAAATGTTGGTGTTGAGAGAAATCTGGGTGTCCTCGTATAGGAAACAGTTAGCGTGCAGGGACAGCAAGCAATTAGGAAGGCAAATGCATGTTGGCCTTTATTGCAAGGGGGTTGGAGTATAAGAGTGAGGAAGTCTTGCTACAATTGTACAGGGCCTTGGTGAGACCACACCTGGAGCACTGGGCACAGTTTTGATCTCCTTATCTAAGGAAGGATATACTCGCCTTGGAGGCGGTGCAACGTAGGTTCACTAGATTGATTCCTGGGACGCGAGGGTTGTCCTATGAGGAGAGATTGTGTAGACTGGGCCGATACTCTCTGGAGTTTAGAAGAATGAGAGGTGATCTCATTGAAACATACAAGATTCTGAGGGGGATTGACAGGGGAGAGGCTGAGGGTCTGTTTCCCCCCTGGCTGGAGAGTCTAGAACCAGGGTCACAGTCTCAGGATAAGGGTCGGCCATTTAGGACTGAGATGAGGAGGAATTTCTTCACTCAGAGGGTGGTGAATCTTGGAATTCTCTGCCCCAGAGGGCTGTGGAGGCTCAGTCGTTGAGTATATTCCAGGAGGAGATCGATAGATTGTTGGACTGCAGAGGATTAAGGGATATAGGGATCGGGCGGGACAGTGCAGTTGAGGTCGAAGATCAGCCATGAACTCATTGAATGGCGGAGCAGGCTCGAGGGGCCGAATGGCCGACTCCTGCTCCAATTGTTATGTTCAAATCCACTGTCCCGCCTGATCCCCATATCCCTTGAATCTCTCTGCCCAAAAATCTATCCACAGCCCTCTGGGGTAGAGAATTCCAAAGATTCACCACCCTCGGAGTGAAGAAATTCCTCATCTCAGTCCTAAACGGCCGACCCCTTATCCTGAGACTGTGACCCCTGGTTCTAGACTCTCCAGCCAGGGGGAAACAGCCTCTCAGCATCTACCTTATGAAGCCCTCTGAGAATTTTATGTTTCAACGCTTTTGAAGTGCCGCAGGACTTTATAACTACGTTAAGGCCGCTATTCACAGGAAACTTCTTATCCGGCACGGACGGGACCGACATGGTGCCGGTTCATCAAAAATTCCGGATAACGCGAACGCTATAGTAAAAGATAGGGAGAGCCGAGAGCTCCGTATAAAGCAACAAACGTGTAAGTAAACAATGGCCACAAGTTCCAAGCGTCTCTGTAGCTTAGCAACAGCTGCAGCCACACCCTTGCACAGCAACAGACGGAGGAAGGCAAATACAATATGAAGTAAAACCTACTCCTGAATTTTGCCGGTTAACCGAGATTTCTGGTTATTTAGGTGCCGGTAAATCGAAAGTTTCCTGTAAATGCATGTTGTCGCGGATCTACCTGCTCAGTCCCTGATGCTATGCTCACTAAAGCAGTGGCAACTAAAAAAATAAAAGTGTGTGCAATGTACAGCAAGTCGCGTCATGAAAAAGACTTGTATTCCAACAGCGCTTTTCCCCACCTCGGGACGTCCCGAAGCGCTTTACAGCCAATGAAGTACTTTTTGAAGTGTGGTCACTGTTGTAATGTGGGAAACGCGGCAGCCAATTTGCGCACAGCAAGCTCCCACAAACAGCAATGTGATAAATGACCAGATCATTTGTTTTTAGTGATGTTGGTTGAGGGATAAATATTGGCCCCAGGACACTGGGGAGAACTCCCCCCTGCTCTTCTTCGAAATGGGGAGTGGGGAAAATGCTAGAGTCCATTATAAAAGATGTAATAGCAGAGCACTTGGAAAACAGTGACAGGATCGAACAAAGTCAACATGGATTTACAAAAGGTAAATCGTGCTTGACTAATCTACTGGAATTTTTTGAGGATGTAACTGGTAAAATAGATAAGGGCGAACCAGTGGATGTGGTGTATTTGGAATTTCAAAAGGCTTTCGATACGGTCCCGCATAAGAGATTAGCGTGTAAAGTTAAGGCACATGGGATTGGGGGCAAGGTATTGACTTGGATAGAGAACTGGTTGGCAGACAGGAAGCAAAGAGCTGGAATAAACGGGTCTTTTTCCGAGTGGCAGGCAGTGACTAGTGGGGTACCCCAGGGATCGGTCCTAGGACCCCAGCTATTCACAATATATATTAATGATCTAGACAAGGGAACTAGATGTAATATCTCCAAGTTTGCAGACGACGCAAAGCTGGGTGAGCGTGTGTGCTGTGAGGAGGATGCCGAGAAACTCCAGTATGATTTGGACAGGTTGGGTGATTGGGCAGAAGCATGGCAGATGCAGTATAATGTGGATAAATGTGAGGTTATCCACTTTGGTGGCAAAAACAGGAAGGCAGATTATCTGAACGGCAATAGATTGGGAGAAGGGGAAGTGCAACGAGACCTGGGTGTCCTCGTGCACCAGTCGCTGAAGGTAAGCATGCAGGTGCAGCAGGCGGTTAAGGCGGCAAATGGTATGTTGGCCTTTGTAGTGAGAGGGTTTGAGTACAGGAACAAGGATGTCTTGCTACAGTTGCACAGGGCCTTGGTGAGACCACACCTCGAGTATTGTGTGCAGTTTTTGGTCGCCTTATCTGAGGAAGGGTGTTCTTGCCATGGAGGGAGTGCAGCAAAGATTCACCAGACTGATATCTGAGATGGCAGGAATGACGTATGAGGAGAGATTGGGTCGATTGGGCTTATACTCGCTGAAGTTTAGAAGAATGAGAGGGGATCTAATTGAAACTTATAAAATTCTAACAGGACTGGACAGACTGGATGCAGGAAGGATGTTCCCGATGGCCGGGGAGTCCAGAACCAGGGGTCACAGTCTAAGGATAAGGGGTAAGCCATTTAGGACTGAGATGAGGAGGAATTTCTTCACCCAGTGAGTGGTGAACCTGTGGAATTCTCTACCACAGAAGGCCAATTCATTAAATATATTCAAGAAGGAGTTGGATATATTTCTTAAGGCTAAAGGGATCAAGGGATATGGGGAGAAGGCAGGGACAGGGTACTGAATTTGAATGATCAGCCATGATCTCATTGAATGGCGGAACAGGCTCGAGGGGCCGAATGGCCGACTCCTGCTCCTATCTTCTATGTTTTTATGAAATAGTGGCATGGGATCTTATAAGTCCATGGGGCCTCGGTTTAAGGTCTCATCCAAAAGACGGCACCTCCGACACTGCGGCGCTCCCTCGGTACTGCCCCTCTGACAGTGCGGCGCTCCCTCAGTACTGCCCCTCTGACAGTGCGGCGCTCCCTCAGTACCGCCCCTCCGACAGTGCGGCGCTCCCTCAGTACCGCCCCTCCGACACTCCCTCAGTACCGCCCCTCCGACACTCCCTCAGTACCACCCCTCCGACACTGCGGCGCTCCCTCGGTACTGCCCCTCCGACAGTGCGGCGCTCCCTCAGTACCGCCCCTCCGACAGTGCGGCGCTCCCTCAGTACCGCCCCTCCGACACTCCCTCAGTACCGCCCCTCCGACACTCCCTCAGTACCACCCCTCCGACACTGCGGCGCTCCCTCGGTACTGCCCCTCCGACAGTGCGGCGCTCCCTCAGTACCGCCCCTCCGACAGTGCGGCGCTCCCTCAGTACCGCCCCTCCGACAGTGCGGCGCGCCCTCAATACTGCTCTGGGAGCGTCAGCCTCGATTTTTGTGCTCAAGCCTCTGGAGTGGGGCTCGAACCCACAACCGTCTGATTCAGAGGCGAAGGGTGCTACCCACCGAGCCTCGGCCGACACCAATAAGTCATGAGCCGTAAGTCGCTGGATTGAAATCACTTGCTTTAGCCACAATGGGATAGACAAACTCCCAACAGTAGAGAGGAACAAGGTTAAAAAAAAGCTAGGTACAACAATTTTGGGAATGTGTTCAACTGACTGTTTAAACCACTTGAGCTTTGCCCTCAGGGCTTACGTGGATACCAAGCCTCCCCCTCATGTTACTATGTTGTAATCATTTCCAGCTCGCAGTCAGTCTCTCCAGATCTCTATAGTGTCAGCTGGTGCAGTACTGAGGGAGTGCTGCACTGTCAGAGGCGCCGTCTTTTGGATGAGACGTAAACCCTCTTGGGTGGACGTAAAAGATCCCAAGGCACTATTTCGAAGAGCAGCGAGGTTTACCCCCAAGTGTCCTGGGGCCAACATTGATCCCTCAACCAACATCGCTAAGACTGGTCATTTATCTCATTGCTGTCTGTGGGAGCTTGCTGTGCGCAAATTGGCTGCCGCATTTCCCATTACAACAGTGACTACACTAAAGCGCTTTGAGACCGAGATGAGGAGAAATTTCTTCACTCGGAGGGTGGGGAATCTTCGCAATTCTCTGCCCCCAGAGGGCTGTGGATGCTCAGTCGTCGAGTATATTCAAGGACTGAGATCGATAGATTTTTGGACTCTCGGGGAATCGAGGGATATGGGGATCAGGCGGGAAAGTGGAGTTGAGGTCGAAGTTCAGCCATGATCTTACTGAATGGCGGAGCAGGCTCGAGGGGCCGAATGGCCAACTCCTGCTGTTAATTATGTTATCAGACAAGATAGGACACGGAGCCAGAGTCGGAACTATTAGGGCAGGTGAGGTCATGAAAGGCTCGATATGAGAGGGAGATAACTTGCATTAAGAAACAGGAGGAGGCCACTCAGCCCCTCGAGCTCGCTCCGCCATTCAAGAAGATCATGGCTGATCTGTGACCTAACTCCATCTACCCGCCTTTGCCCCATATAACTTAACACCTTTAGTTAACAAAAATCGAGCGTGCATCGCCGTTTGCAGAAGAGAGTTCGAAAACTTCTACCACCCTTTGCGCGTAGAAGTGTTTCCTAACTTCACTCCTGAAAGGCCTGACTCTAATTTTTAGACTCTGCCCCCTCATCATAGGATCCCCAACTAGCGGAAATCTCTCGATCTATCCTATCTGTTTCCCTGAATATCTTGAAAACTTCAATCAAATCATGCCACAAGGTGCATTTACATACAAGACCATCAGCAGGAAGCATTTAAAGCCAATTTCAACTTCAATATACAGTGAACTGCAACAGTGCTGTCAACCAGTGGCTCAGTGGGTAGCACCCTCACCTCCGAGTCAGAAGGTCGTGGGTGCGAGACCCACTCCAGAGACTCGAGCACAAAAATACAGCTATCAGACTGATGTGCCTTCAATAACCACAAAACTAGAAGTTATAGACTTTAACGAGTTGGCTTTTAATCACCAAGATCAGAGCTAACATCTCAACACACCGACTGGCTCACAGGAATGAGTCATACAGATCCTGGTATCTTTAAGTAAGAGAAGTCAGGGGCGGAGCCAAGAGCCAAGACCTGGAACCTTCCAGGTTAGTCAGGGGAGGAAGTGAAACTATACACCGTGTGGAGGAGGGTAATATACATGAGTGCAAAACGAATACAGGCAAGAACGAATACAGGCAAGACAAACAGGTTGCATTACACAGACAAAATAGGACACTGAGCCACAGATGGAGATATTAGGACATCGGGGTCTCACAAGTGGACACTCCCGGGGCGGTGCCGAGGGAGCGCCGCACCGCCGGAGGGGCGGTGCCGAGGGAGCGCCGCACCGCCGGAGGGGCGGTGCCGAGGGAGCGCCGCACCGCCGGAGGGGCGGTGCCGAGGGAGCACCGCACTGTCGGAGGTGCCGTCTTTCAGATGAGACGTTAAACCGAGGCCCCGTCTGCCCCCTCAGGTGGACGTAAAAGATCCCACGGCCACTATTGGAAGAAGAGCGGGGGGAGTTCTCGCCGGTTGTCCTGGGGCCAATATTTATCTCTCAAATCTACATCACTAAAACAGATGATCCGGTCATTATCACATTGCTGCTGTTTATGGGAGCTTGCTGTGCGCAAATTGGCTGCTGCGTTTCCTACATTACAAGTGACTACACTTCAAAAAAAGTGCTTCATTGGCTGTAAAGCGCTTTGGGGCGTACGCGGTAGAAATGCAAACCTGTCTTTCAATTTACAACAACAACTTGTATTTATATAGCGCCTTTAACGTAGGAGAACATCCAAAGGCGCTTCACAGGAGTATTTTAAGACAACAAATTTGATACCGATCCACGAGGAGAAATTAGGACAGGTGATAGAGGTCAGTTTTAAGGAGCATCTCAAAGGAGGAGAGAGGCGGAGCGGTTTAGGGAGGGAATTCCAGAGCTCGGGGCCCAGGCGGCTGAAGGCACGGCCGCCAATGGTGGAGCGATGGAAATCAGGGGGGGGGGGGGGATGCTCTAGAGGCCAGAATTGGAGGAGCGCAGCGATCTCAGAGGGTTGTGGGGCTGGAGGAGGTTACAGAGATAGAGAGAGGGGGGGCGCGAGGGCCATGGAGGGATTTGAAAACAAGAATTTTGAAAATCGAGGCGCTGCTTAACCGGGAACCAATGCAGGTCAGCGAGCGACAGCTACTGTGATGGGCGAACAGAAGTTGGTGCGAGTCGGGACACGGGGCAGGCGAGTTTTGGATGACCTCAGGTTTACGGAGGGCGGAATGTGGCAGGCCGGCCAGCCAGGAGTGCGGCGGAACAGTCAAGAGAGTCTGGAGGTCACAAGTTTATATTAAGAAGAGGAAAGAGATTAGAAGTCGCTCTTACCTGATAGCAGCCATTAACTGCTTTGGGCGGGTTCCTTTTGTCGTCAGGTGTCAGGAAGGTGGTACCTGGTGCTGGCTGAAATACATGGCAAACTAGAGATATCAACACAGGAGGGCTCTTGGTATTAGGAGATTGCACAAATAGAATCGCTTTCCTGGCTCTTTTTAAAAATAAAAAAAAACACTTGAGCAGCCACGGCGCAAACTCGAGAGGAAATCAAAATGAAAAAATGCATGACCGGGCCCAGGAACCGCCACTTTCCTTGATATTCAGCCAACAGCAGGCAGCCTCCTGACATCAGCTGGCGACAAAGGCCACCGAATGATCGCTCCACTCGCAAACGGCTGCTATCGGGTAAAGTAAAACGGGAGAAACTTAACCGTACAAACAAAAATAAAGAGGCAGTGCTATGAAAACAGATACGGCGAGAAGCAACTGGCGGGTAAGAGAGTGTTCTACTTCAATTAGGAATCTCCACCCACCCGCCCGCCCACTAACGCCTGGTGTGGTGCGGACGTGGGAGGTACCGAGCCTCGACCCGGTTGTGCGCAGAGTTAGCTGATCTGTGCCACGGGTGCACTCCCCCCAGGTAGAACGGGAGCCTGGATTTTCGATGGTTAGCCCAGGACCGCGCTTTTCCAGTCCCGCCCCCGTTGGAAAGTGCGTGCGCGCGGGCTCGAGAGGAGAGGCAGGGGTGCCGGCGCAAAGCCCGCTGAGCAGTCAACGCCCAGACTCGCGCACCAACGGCGACGCGGAGAAAATACCAGAGCCCGTCACTGTTCGTCAAGATTTGCGGGGGGGGGGGGAGGCGGCAGGGGAGAGGGGGGGTGGGGAGGGTAGGCAGGGGAGAGGAGGGTAAAAAAGAGAGAATGAAAGCCTTCCAAACTGGTTACTAAAACATAAATTCGAGACCACCGAGAGGTTCCATCCGGACAAGCACCACTCAAATCAGGCCGACAGACCCTGGTTTTAAATCATTGCTCAGTCGGAGGGGGGGGGGGGGGGGGGGGGGGGAAGAGAGTCGTTACTTGTTTAGGGAGGGAAGGAGAAGTGGAGGGAAGGAGGGAGGAAGGATTGGAAGGGGGCAGGGAAAGAGGGGAGGCTTGGCGGTTTTTGTGCACTCGATTGCGCCTCGAGGCACTTTTCCCCGCGGTACAGTAAACTCTTGTTTAAATGGCACTTAATCATCGCTAATAACCGGCAAAATTGATACACAGAAAACAACACCTCGATAACCGGAAATGTTGCCGAGTGCGAGTCTTCGGGCTCGATTTTCAGTGCGCCGTGGAGTCAGGATTGGAGGCATGCGGGGAGGGGGTTAAAATCCCGAAATCAGGGGTCCCCGACCCCCATGCCAGTTTCAAAGGAGGCGGGTACCCGCCCCGCACTGGGACCCGCCTCCCCGAGGCGGGAAGGGATTCGTGCCAATTAACAGGTAGTTAACAGGCAGTTTTTAGCCTAATCCCTATTTTTAAGCTTGTAGTGTGGGATTCCCGACGGCGCCAAACCACGCCAAGTTGGAGGAGTCGGCCCGTCGGGTTGAAGGGGTCGAGATGTCCAGTGTTCAGGTGAGTGATGTGTGCATGAGTGCAAAGGTAAGTGTGTTTGGTGTGTGTAAAGTGATTAAAGAAGTTTAAATGATCTTTTCAGCCTTCCTTCCTTTAGGTCTCGGGAGTCCATCATCTCACCGGCACAGAAAGCAGAATGGCTGCGAACTGTCAAAAGTGACAGCCTGCAGCTTTCTGTGCCGGTGAGATTTCTAACTGAGTCTGTGTAGAAGGACTCAGGTTAGAAGTAAGACTGTCAGTGTTTGACAGCTTCAAACAGCTGTCAAACGCTGACATTTCATCTGTCAAAACTTTTTGACAGATGAAATTTCAGTCTATGACATCACCTGTTGCCGGGTGGCCCTTAATTGGCCTGCTGAGCCCGCTGGGCGGACTCAACAAGGTCAATCAAGGGAAAATCGCGTGGATTGGCCGCATCTCGATGGAGGCGGGACTACAACCTCGAAAGTTGTCGTCCCGCCTCCAACCCGACTCCTGAATGAAAATCCAGCCCTTAAGTTTCTGTTTGCTTCAGGATATTGAGAGTGGCAGCGACTTTAGAATTGAATGTGTGTTTCCCCGAGACTCAATGGAGGAGTTCATTTTTCAGTACGTTACTGTGCCACATAGACGAGGGACGTGCCAGGTTCTACTGCCGTCAAGGACAGTCAGATTATGTAGAGCACAGATTGTGTGTTAACCATCCGATGGGATTCATGGCTGTCAGGTGATAGGTCGGAAATCTTCAGTTGTATAGGGAAATATTGGCCCAGAAATTCGGGTCTCCACGGGCGAGTACGCACGGGGTGCTCACCCGTAGGCCCAATGGAAGTGCCGGTTTCGTGCAGGCAACCAGAACTTCCGGTCCCTTAAAGGAAGGGGTTCAGAGTTCGAACACGTGTGCCGGAGAGGCAGCGCGTGCGCCTGGAACTTACGTTTTTTTTTTTTTTTGCAGATTTCTCCGGGAGGGTAAGTCTCCAGGAGCTACACATGTAAAAAGCAGGCGCAAGGCCAGCTTTTAACAAGGCAAGTGGTGAATTCATTCAAATTAAAACATTTTTTCCACAGGGTTATTCTTATTAAATACTTTAAAGAAAGGTAAGCTTATTTTTAGCCCCGTTAGAAAATGTAATTAATATTTTCAAAAATTTAAATTGTTTAAAATAGTTATTTCATGTAATTTATCGTTATTTAAAAAAAAAAATTAGTTGAAGTTTTGGGGCTTATAGTATTTATAGGTTTGACAGGTCTTCCTGTCAAACTTATGAATGAAGCATTCCCTGCTACCATTGGCTCTCCATGGCCCACGTGATCCCAGGGGACGCATCAAACTAACTGCGCCCCTGGGATACGCAAGCACTGCGCGCCGGCAGCTGGAGCAGGCCCAGGATCGGAATCCCACAGCTCAACGGCCGGCGCGCCAGGCGAGTGCGGGAAGCTCCCGATCCGAATTTCTGGGCCAATATATAGTTGGTAGGGAATAATAAATACTTCATGGGGACTTACCCAGAAGAAAAAGGTGACTGACTGTTGGTGGGTTAGGTAGAGATTGAAATGCGAGGGCGGATAAGCTACAGGAAACTTTGGTTTATCCGGAGGTTAACTGTCCGGAATGCTCGAGCCACCGGCAAAAATCAGGAGCCGTTTCGTTAGGATTTTTTTTTCTCTTTTCGTTGCTTTTTTTTCACCAGTCAGGCTCTGCAAGGTCTCGCTGAAGCTGTTGCTAAGCTACAGAGACGCTTGCAAGGTACGGCCGACTGTTTAGAAGCTGTGGGTTTGTTGCCAGATACGGAGCTCAAAATCTCCGTACGTTTCAACATTAGCGCTGGTTTGTCCGGCACTTTTGATGGGACGGCAACAGCTCGGTGCCGTCGGTGCCGGATAGCACAAAGTTTCCTGTATATAGAAGGCATTGGTGTGGATAGGTTACTTGGAGGGCAATGTACACTGGCCAGTGGAAGCTGAAAATTGATGTCCAGATAAGGATTATACCAGAAAAAAGTTGGTCATGTTATGTAAATAGCATTCAAATCTTATTTTATTTTTGTTTGTTAAAAATAGCCTCGGTAGATATACCTCTCCGTTATCTGGAATGATCAAATCAACCGGCACCATCCTGGTCCCGTCGGTGCTGGATACGAAAGAGTTTACTGTACCAACTGACGTGCGGCTAAATCCACTCGCGGCTCTTGGCTGAGCAGGCGGAATCGGGGTTGGCGCCTCAGCGCAAAAAAAAACCACAGTTCAACGAGCGCGCTGGACTGGCTTGGCCTGGCCGGCCCGAGTGAGCCAGGGTGCCGCGCTCCCCTCGTCTGGCTCCAGGCCGGCACGGAGTCCAGAACAAGGCAGCACCCCACTGCCTATTTCCCAAACTCCCTGAACGCTACAGGTACAAGTGCCTTAAGAATAACAGCGGAGCATTCGTCACAGTCAGAGGGCGATTAAGACCTTCACTTGGGAGACGGCTTACTTTTAACAACGTTTTACACTGTTCATATTTAAAACGTACATACATGAAAAGTAACTCTTAAAGGCACATCACAACAGCCACTTTATAACACACTTGCGCAGTTTAAATACCTACATCTTCACTCCAGTCATCTGTGCCCCACTCCTCTGTCGCGGTCCGCCAAGCACCTACAATTGAAAGAGTTTTAGTATTTTTAATTTTTTTTTAAATATCGCCAAGCCTCTTGACGTCAGATATCCCTGCCTGAGGAATCACACCTCGAGTGCAAAATCCCCAGACGTTTTAGATCTGATCAAGGATCGAGCAGGTTGATGAATTACTGTGCTGGCTGACCCACATTGGTTAAGCAACGCCTGAATTTTCAAATTCTCATCCTCCTGTTCAAATCCCTCCATGGCCTCCTCGCCCCCTCCCTACCTCTCCAACCTCCTCCAGCCCGACAACCCTCCGAGATCTCTGCGCTCCTCCAATTCTGGCCTCTCGAGCATCCCCCGATTTCCATTGCTCCACCATTGGCGGCCGTGCCTTCAGCCGCCTGGGCCCACGAGCTCTGGAATTCCCTCCCTAAACCTCTCCGCCTCTCCTCCTTTAAGACGCTCCTTAAAACCAACCTCTTTGACCAAGCTTTTGGTCATATGTCCCTATATCCCCATATGTGGCTCGGGGGTCAGATTTCTGTTTGATAATCGCTCCTGTGAAGCGTTTGACTACGTTAAAGACGTCTGCATCAATACAAGTTGTTGGTAACAATCCTATATTGCTAGGCTACCACTTCCTTAGATCTATCGCGTGATTTGAACCTGGGGGGGGGGGGGGCAAGTCTCAATCCTGTGGGATTCAACCCACAGCGTGAAACTCAATCTTACTCACAAAGGGCCACAGAAATGTGGAAAATAAGGAAGGGGGTGGATATGCCACACTGTGCCAGTGAGGGACGCTTTTCTGAGGTTAGGGTGTGCAGGTAGTTTTACTCTGCACCTAACTGTCCCGGGAGTTCTCAATACCGGCACAAGATTTACAAAAAAAAAATTGGAAAAACTTAGCACAGGGCCTTACAGCATAAATAATTTCCCAACAGTGACAATACTTCAAAAGCACTTACAGGAAACTTTGTGCTATCCGGCACCGACGGGACCGAGCTGTTGCCGTCCCATCAAAACTGCCGGACAGACCAGCGCTAATGTTGAAACATACGGAGATTTTGAGCTCCGTATCTGGCAACAAACCCTGTTGCTTAGCAACAGCTTCTAAACAGTCGGCCGTACCTTGCAAGCGTCTCTGTAGCTTAGCAACGGCTCCAGCGAGACCTCGCAGAGCCTGACTGGTGAAAAAAAAAGCAACGAAAAGAACAAAAAACCCAAACGAAACAGCTCCTGATTTAACCTCCGGATAAACCAAAGTTTCCTGTAATTGGCCGTCAAGCACTTTGGGACGTCCTGAGGTGGTGAAATGCTCCATCTCCCAGACCTGTTTTACTGTTGCACTGGAGCCAGTGGCAAAGAGGTGTGAAAAAGCAAATGGGCCTCAGGTTCTCTTACCCTCCTCCCCACGGGAAAGGCTCTCCATTCAATCTCTCTCCTTAGCACCCCCCCCCGCAACTCATCTTCCTTTCCCCTCGGGTCAGTGTAGCAGAGGTCAGGGACGTCCTAGTGCCGATTAAAAAGAGCGAGAAAGACAAGGGAGCCGGCACCCATCACTGCACAGTGCCCCAGGAGGCAGAGAGGGGAAGGGAACATGGTGCTAACAGAAAATCCATACAAACAGCTACTGCTTTATAAAAAAAGTCTTTCTTTTTTGCAGCATTGAACGTGGGAACATAGGAACAGGAGGCCATTCAGCCCCTCAAGCCTGTTCTGCCATTCAGTGGCTGATCTGTGACCTAAACTCCATCTACCTGCCATTGCCCCATATCCCTTAATATCTTTGGTTAACAAAACTCCCATCAATCTCAGATTTAAAATTAATTGACCCAGCACCAATTGCCGTTTGCGGAAGAGAGTTCCAATCTTCTACCACCCTTTGTGTGTAGAAGTGTTTCCTAACTTCACTCCTGAAAGATCTGGCTCTAATTTTTAGACTCTGCCCCCTAGTCCTAGAATCCCCAACCAGCAGAAATAGTTTCTCTCTCTCTCTACCCTATCTTAATATCTTGAAAACTTCAATCAGCTCACCCCATGAACCGTCTAAATTTCAACATTGGGCTGCAAGAACTAAATTAAAACGTTAATTTAAGTTAAAGATCTTAAGGTTGAAGGAGAATTGAGGAAATGCTGCAAGAAAATTGGGTCATTGGACGTAGGTCAAGAACTAATCTGAAGCTGCTGCAAGCTGCCATAACCTTCTTGCAGTGTTTAACAAATACAAACTTTAAACAATTAGAGCGGGAGGGGGGCGGGGGGAGAGGAAGGAGGGAACAAATACAAGGCTAGCTGCAGTCTCGACACCAGCAGGGGAATTGCATTCAAGTGCCGTGTCCCATAATATATACAAGACGGTGAGTTTCATTGCAAATCGGCAGGAGAGACACCCCCTCGGCAAGAGGCCGGGGTGCACGGTGCTACCAGACGTGCGTTCCCTGCACATCAAGTTTCTGACGCAGGCTGGCGTTTTCGGGCAGCGGGAAGAGGAGACCACCACCAGCACAGGCCGGGCGTTTGCCCTCAAGGAAAGGGGACGAATTTATTGAAGAGCGAGCGACGACCTCCCACCCCCCCCAGGGCCCTTGAGTGGACTTCCTCAGCGGGCAGTTCGGAGAGAAACAGCACGGGAGGCCGTTTGGCCCATCGCGCCCATAAGAAATAGGAGCAGGAGCAGGCCAATCGGCCCCTCGAGCCTGCTCCGCCATTCAATGAGATCATGGCTGATCTGATCCTAACCGCCAATCTACTATCACAGAACCATCTCCTGAATCTAACAGAATTAGACACACGAAATAGGAGCAGGATCAGGCTACACGGCCCCTGGGCCCGCTCCGCTACCCACAGGGCCATGACCGATCCGAACCTAGACTCATGTCCAAATTCCTGCCCGCTCCCCGTAACCCTTAATTCCCTTTACTTCTAGGAAACTGTCTATTTCTGTTTTAAATTTATGTAATGATGTAGCTTCTACAGCTTTTTGGGAAGAGGACAGCAAGAGTATTAACCAGTTCAGACCAGACTACTGGTAAGGAGTAAATGGCAAGGAGCCTCCCAATTAGTCCCCTGCCACTTTCCCCACAACGGTGCAAATTTGCCCCCTTCCGAGCATTTATCCAAGTTATTTAACGGCCCAGAAATTCGGGTCTCCACGGGTGAGTACGCACGGGGTACTCGCCCGTAGGAGGTGCCGGTTTCCTGCACGCACTGCGCCTGCGCGGGAAACCGGCACTTCCGTTCCCCTGAACGAAGGGGTTCAGAGGTGGAACACGTGCGCTTTGTACTTAGTGTTTTTTTGTTTTGTTTTATATACAGGTTTTTCCGTGAGGGTAAATCTCCAGAAGTTAGAAATGTAAAAAGCCGGCGTAAGGCCTGCTTTTTACAAGGTAAGTGGTCAATTAATTAAAATTAAAACATTTTTTCCACAGGTTTATTATTTATAAATACTTTAAAGCAAGGTAAGTTTATTTTTAGCCCCGATAGAAAATAAAATTATTTTTTCAAAAATTTAAATTATTGTTTAAAATAGTTATTTAATATAATTTATAGTTTATTTAAAAAGTGTGATTTAAAAAAAAAAATTTATTTGAAGGTTTACTGCTATTTTGGGGCCGTAGTATTTATAAGTCTTGACAGCAATTCCTGTCAGACTTATGAATGGAGCATTCGCTGCTCCGATTGGCTCTCCATGGCCCACGTGATCCCAGGGGACGCTTCGAACTAACTGCGCCCCTGGGATACACAAGCACTGCGCGCCGGCAGCTGGACCAGGCCCCGGATTGGAATTCCATGGGGCCCTACAGCTCAACGGCCGGCGCGCGAGGTAAGTGCAGGTCGGGGGCTTGCACCTGCGGGAAGCCCCCGGCCCGAATTTCTGGGCCACCGTGTCAGTCAGGATGGAGAGGAAACAGAACTTATTTCGCGATTAATACCCAGACCACCCCTTTGCTACACGCCAGCGACCCCTAAATATTTCCTCCCACCCCACTCCCAACCAAGCCTTGCTGGCAGGGACAACGGCAGCTCCACAGGACCTCATCCAAAAGGGCCGTCCTTTAGGCGCGAGTCTCCGCAGGGAGGCTATTTGACTGTGTAGGGCTGCACAGCTGAGTTTGTCCCAGTTCTCACTACATCCTCCCCCCGTACCCACAAACACTTCCCGGCAGAGATCCCTGGACAGCAATCGGGAGTAGGAACCTTGCCCAATGGTTTATCTTCCCAAGCTAATTGAGGCCAATTGAGATTAGTCAACTGGGCATCAACCCTGGAAACACAGCCTGCGTGGCCCAGTACAACTTTAGCTGCAACACAAACCCCACGTCTCTCCTCCTCCTCCGTGTCCTCCCTAAGTTGTGAATCCAAAGAGAGGCACGAGCAGGTGATTGAAGAGTCAGTGGCAGAAATTCCCCAGCACAAGCAACCGAGAATGTACCCGTCTTGTATATATTATATCAAACAGGCATGGGAGAGGGAGGGAGGGGGAGAGAGAGCGAGACACAGAGAGGGGTGGCGAGAGAGACACACACAGAGAAGGGGAGCGAGAGAGAGACACGGGGGTGGGGGGGGGTGGGGAAGAGAGAGAGAGAGAGGGGGGGGGGAAAAGAGAAAGAAAGAGAGAGAGAGAGAGAGAGACGGAGGGGAAGGGGGGGGAGAAAGAGACACGGGGCGGGGGGGGGAAGAAAGAGACACGGGGCGGGGGGGGGGGGGAAGAAAGAGAGACGGGGCGGGGGGGGAGAAAGAGACACGGGGCGGGGGGGAGAAAGAGACGGGGCGGGGGGGGAGAAAGAGAGACGGGGCGGGGGGGGGAGAAAGAGAGACGGGGCGGGGGGGGGGAGAAAGAGAGACGGGGCGGGGGGGGGGAGAAAGAGAGACGGGGCGGGGGGGGGGAGAAAGAGAGACGGGGCGGGGGGGGGGAGAAAGAGAGACGGGGCGGGGGGGAGGAGGAGAAAGAGAGACAGGGCGGGGGAAGAAAGAGAGACGGGGGGGGGGAGAAAGAGAGACGGGGCGGGGGGTGAGAAAGAGAGACGGGGCGGGGGGGGGAGAAAGAGAGACGGGGCGGGGGGGGGGAGAAAGAGAGACGGGGCGAGGGGGGGGGAGAAAGAGAGACGGGGCGGGGGGGGGGGGGGGAAGAAGAGAGACGGGGGGAGAGAGACGGGGAGGATGGGGGCGGGGGGGGGGGGGGGGGAGAGACGGGGAGGAAGAGACAGAGGGGGGGGGAGAGGGAGAGCATACAGGACAACTGTGACACCATCATCAAGCTCCGAAGGACTGAAGAAGCCACTCTTGTGGTTCGGGGACATGTCCTTCGAATGCCCTTCCGATTGTATCGCAGCCTCAGAACTCACAGCCAAGTCAAATGATTGAGTACAAACAGAAGGGCAAAATAACCGTTATACTGTAACTTCTAGCGTCCATTAAAGATGCACGGGACTATAGAACTAACACATTAATATATCCACAGATAACAGCATCAACACATTAAGAGCTATCTGGGGACATTGAGTGCACCTGGGTTAACCCTTACACCGCATCGTGTCTGTGATTCGACTATACCCGCCCGAGCTAGAATTCATTAAAGACAGTCGTCAAGACTGCGATGTCACCAAGAAACAACTTCTAAAACGCTTCCATAAGTTACAGAGTTCATTAGTGTTTTTTCTTTTTTTAAATAAAAAGAAAAGTTGTTTTTTTTAAAGTTAAATAATAAAAAAAAGGCACGATTGTGTAGAAAGGAACTTGAGACAAGGTAGGTTAGGTCAAAGCAACTTCAAAGCAATAGGATGGGACGCATAAAAAGGCATCCGCGGTGGTCGAAGGGTTAAGCATACCAGGCACAGTTTCAAATTTTCTAGGGCATCTAGCCCCGTCGCCCCCAGTGAATTGAAGCCCTAAAAGGGAGAAACAAAAAGAACACAAAGAAAGAGAGACAATTGATGTAACTCAGGGTTAGTTTTAGAAGGAGGCAGAATTTGAATAATGCCCCCCCATATTATTATTATTTTTTAACCTTTATAAACAGTGTACCTGTGGATATTCATTGAAAACAACACACACATCAACTGAACATTTAAATCAGCTGAAAGCATGGGATGAAGTTACGGGAACAGGAAATTCGGGAGCTGCCAGCCCTCCCGCCCTTCCTCAGAGCAGCGAGACACAGCCCGGGCGAGCGAACTCTCTCTCGCGCTGGCCGAACGTCCAAGGACATCTGGTCATCTCCGAGATGCAAGCTGGCCAGCCAGCAAGCTGCTGCTGGAGTCTCGCTACCTACCTACTGTAAAACGCGGTGCAGCATAACACAGTTTCAACAAAAGGTGTGCAGCAATATACAGGAAAAACTCAATTTACCAGCACCCAAATAACCGGATATCTCTGTTAACCGGTAAAATCCAGGAGTAGGTTCAGGTAAGTTTTACTTCATATTAGTGGCTGTTCCTGGAGCTGTGGCTGTGTAACCGGGGTTCCTGCACCGGTTGCTAAGCAACAGGGACACCTGGATCTTGTGGCCGGGGTTCCTGCACCTGTTGCTAAGCAACAGGGAAGCCTGGATTTGTTGCTGTGTACGGGGCTCTCGTGCCTTTTACTATACCTCTCTGTAATCCGGACTTTTTGATAAACCGGCACCACGCCGGTCCCGGATAAAAAAAAGTTTCCTGTAGAGGAAATTAAAAATCTAGAAACACTTGACGTCGCACGCAGGGGCTGAATTACGCACTCCGCACGGACGGCGCTGGTCAGGCCACGTGGACAGTCCAGCTTAAATGTTAGTCGCTTCGATTAACGGGGGAATGATCCAAAATCTCCAATACGCCCTGGTAAAATGCAAGTCGGCCAGCATGCTGGCCGGAGGCTCGGGTAGTGGCACGGTTCAGGGACCGCGCTGCTCGCAGTATTTTAGCAGTGCCCGCACTGCTGAGCCAGGGAGTTCCAAAGGCAGTCGACCCCGAGCCCGTTAAAGATAGAACAGCCCAGCCGACGTTACCGGCTCCACGATTCGCTTACTGAGCCCTGGGAGACGGGCTTAACATTCTCCACAAAAATACTCATTTCCATTACGAGAATGTTTGACCATTTCAATGCAAGATTTAACCAGCCATTTTAAATACGGGGGGGGGGGGGGGGGGATAACATTTTAAACCTCAAACTAAGTTCCTCGTTGCCCGCTGCCCGCCACCTCACTCGCCCACGCATCAGTTCCCTCTCCTCCTGAAGGGGCGGACAGTTGCACGGGTGCCTGCAGCCCTCTGGTACCTTGCCCATACTTCACGGGTGAAGCCGGGACAGCGGGCATCGAGCCACTTGAGCACGGAGGGCACACCCCCCCCCCCCCACCATCTTTCACTCTCCAGGCAGTCGCACATGCCCACACTCTGGGCACTTAACAGAAATGCCGCAGAGTCTGCGCTGCCAGGGCATCAGGGACGTCCGGCCCGGGGAGGTTTGGAAAAGATTGTTCGATTCTGCAAAGGGGATTGACAGGGTGGACGCCGAGAGGCTGTTTCCCCCTGGCTGGAGAGTCTAGAACCAGGGGTCACAGTCTCAGGATAAGGGTTCGGCCATTTAGGACTGAGATGAGGAGGAATTTCTTCACTCAAGAGGGTGGTGAATCTCTGGAATTCTCTCCCCCAGAGGGCTGCGGATGCTCAGTCGTTGAGTATATTCACGGCTGAGATCGAGAGATTTTGACTCTCTCGGGGAATCAATGGGTACGGGGATCGGGCGGGAAAGTGGAGCTGAGGTCGAAGATCAGCCATGATCTTATTGAATGGCGGAGCAGGCTCGAGGGGCCGACTCCTGCTCCTCATTCTTATTAAATACTTGAATTTGCAGGGCTGTGGGGAGTGGGATTAATTGGAGAGCTTTTTCAAAGAGCTGGCACAGGCACGACAGGCCGAATGGCCTCCTCCTGTGCTGCATCGTTCGATCAACACACTGGAGAGTACAGTTTACTCGCCAGGTGGGAGCTGATGGTGGGGGGGAAGGTAGGGCCACGTGTCTGCTCCGAGGCAGCAGAGAAACCGAACAGAGCACAGCCAGGGGCCATTCGTGAACAGTTATGGGCTGCAGCACAAATCCTCACCACACATTTTCCCATTGAAACGGGTTAACCCATAAATTCACGAGCAGCCAGCCAGAGATTTAATCACAGCCCGGACGAGCTCGCTGGCACGCGCCGAACTCTCGACTCCGCAAAAACCGACTCGCACAAGCCGCTTACTCGTTCCGTCGTCCGGCTCGAAGCTGCCGGCGCTGTTCCACGTCGGATTGGGGTTCCCGTAGTACTCGTCTGTGCTGGCGGGGTCCGTGTAATCGGCGGGATTAAACGTCCTGAAATACAAACGGAAACACCTAATACGGACTCTCCCGTAATCCCTCCCCCCCCCACCCACCCAGCCCCAGGCCGCAATTAATCCCAATGGGAGCCAAACGCACAAGGGGGGGGGGGGGGGGGGGGGCAGTTACGAAAGTTGCCTGTGAAATACAACGGCTAGATGCTGAGCAGTCTCTCTTTTCTTGGGGAGGGCTCAAGCGCGAGGAGAAATTTCCTCTAGTCTGCTGACGGATGGACTGATTTGCCACAGGGAACAGCCGAGGCAGAGACATTGGATTTATTAAAGGGTTAAGAAAGAGGCTGCGTCCAAAGCTCTGCGCACCCCCACCCCCCCACATAACCTAACTCGCACCAAGTCTCATTCACCCCCTCCCTGTGCTCGCTGGCCTACATTAGCGCCCGGTCCAGCAACGCCTCGATTTTATAATTCTTGTCCCGGCGTTCAAATCGCTCCTGTAACCTCCTCCGGCCCCACAACCCTCCGAGATCTCGGCGCTCCTCCAATTCTGCCCTCTCGAGCATCCCCCGATTTCCATCGCTCCACCATTGGCGGCCGTGCCTTCAGCCGCCTGGGCCCCGAGCTCTGGAATTCCCCCCCTAAACCTCTCTGCCTCTCTCTCCTCCTTTAAGATGCTCCTTAAAACCCACCTCTTTGACCAAGCTTTTGGTCGCCTGTCCTCTCACTTGGCTCGGTGTCAAATTTTTGTTTGATAATCGCTCCGCTGAAAGGCCCTGGGACGTTTTACTACGTTAAAGGCGCGGGTTAAATGCAAGTTGCTGTTTTAAGAAGCGACTCGTTCGGCGAACTGACCCACTCGTTTGCTCCTCTCTTCCTCCTTTCCTTTCACGTTTGTCCCTTGCATCAACTATTACCCCTGAAGCACACAGACCCCAGCCACCAGCCTTGCGAGGCCAGTTTGAAATCTGCCCTCTGTAAGAAACCAGAGCACAATGGTCAGTCCGAGTACGAGGCTGAGCAGGTTGGGCCGATACTCATTGGCGTTTAGAAGAATGAGAGGGGATCTTATTGAAACATATAAGATACTGAGGGGCTCGACAGGGTAGATGCAGAGAGGATGTTTTCCCCTCGTGGGGGAATCTAGAACTGGGGGGCACAGTTTCAGAATAAAGGGTCGCCCTTTTAGAACTGAGGTGAGGAGGAATTTCTTCTCTAGGAGGGTCGTAAATCTGTGGAATTCTCTGCCCCGGAGAGCCGTGGAGGCTGGGTCATTAAATACATTTAAGGTGGAGATAGACAGGTTTTTACAAGATGAGGGGGTGAAGGGTTATGGGGAGCGGGCGGGGAAGTGGCTTTAAGCCCAAGATCAGCCACGATCTTACTGAATGGCGGAGCAGGCTCAAGGGGCCGAGTGGCCTATTCCTGCTCCTATTTCTTATGTTAAGAGACTCAAACACAGATTGCAAGCTAGGTTGTCAGAATTTGTGGCCAATCTGGGCACCAGAATTTAGGAAGGATGTCAAGGCCTTGGAGAGGGTGCAGAGGAGATGAACCAGAACGGTAGAAAGGGGCAAAATACTGGTGACGCTGGAAAATGTTAAATGATCAGACTTTGAAGCGCGGGAAACGGAACTGCCGGTGAAGGGCGAAACGTCACAAGGATGGCAGGAAAACTGCCGCACAGAGTTTTCAACACAGGCCCTTCCAATCATAGCACACGGCAGCCCTGCAGTGGGAACCGCAGCCAGCAAGACCAGTTCTACTGCGGCCGAGAACCTGTTCGAGTACTAACCAGGTGTGCAACTTGGAGCCTCCCTGGTCCCTGTGGCTTAGAGCTGTACAAAGTGCGCCCTTCACCCATTAGGGCATGGTAGGGCTGGGGGATAGGTCACTCATTGATCGACAACTCTAACAGCACGGGAGGAGGCCATTCGGCCCATCGGGCCTGTGCCGGCTCTTTGAAAGAGCCCTCCAATTAGTCCCACTCCCCCCTGCTCTTTCCCCACAGCCCTGTGAATTTCTCCCCTTCAAGTATTTATCTGAAGCCCCTTTTGAAAGTCACTATTGAATCTGCTTCCACCGCCCTTTCAGGCAGCGCGTTCCAGATCATAACTCGCTGTGTAAAACAATTTTCATCTCCCCTCTGGTTCTTTTGCCGATTATCTTAAGTCTCTGTCCTCTGGTTACTGACCCTTCCACCGGTGGGTCATGCTCCAGTTCCACACCCAGCCTCCCAGCGCTAACCGGCCACTTGATGTCCCCTGCCGCAAAGGGCCACCTTGTGACGGCACCCAAGGTTGGGTCATCCAGTCAGGACATCCGGAGATCCAAAGGTGGGGACATCCAGTCAGGAAATCCGGAGATCCAAAGGTTGGGACATCCAGTCAGGAGATCCAAAGGTTGGGACATCCAGTCAGGAGATCCAAAGGGTGGGACATCCAGTCAGGAGATCCAAAGGGTGGGACATCCAGTCAGGAGATCCAAAGGTCGGGACATCCAGTCAGGAGATCCAAAGGTCGGGACATCCAGTCAGGAGATCCAGAGATCCAAAGGTTGGGTCATCCAGTCAGGAGATCCAAAGGTTGGGACATCCAGTCAGGAGATCCAAAGGGTGGGACATCCAGTCAGGAGATCCAAAGGTTGGGACATCCAGTCAGGAGATCCAAAGGTTGGGACATCCAGTCAGGAGATCCAGAGATCCAAAGGTTGGGTCATCCAGTCAGGAGATCCAAAGGTTGGGACACCCAGTCAGGAGATCCAAAGGTTGGGACATCCAGTCAGGAGATCCGGAGATCCAAAGGTTGGGACATCCAGTCAGGAGATCCGGAGATCCAAAGGTTGGGACATCCAGTCAGGAGATCCGGAGATCCAAAGGTTGGGACACCCAGTCAGGAGATCCAAAGGTTGGGACATCCAGTCAGGAGGTCCGGAGATCCAAAGGTTGGGACACCCAGTCAGGAGATCCAAAGGTTGGGTCATCCAGTCAGGAGATCCAAAGGTTGGGACACCCAGTCAGGAGATCCAAAGGTTGGGTCATCCAGTCAGGAGATCCAAAGGTCCAAAGGTTGGGACATCCAGTCAGGAGATCCAAAGGTTGGGACATCCAGTCAGGAGATCCAAAGGTTGGGACATCCAGTCAGGAGATCCAAAGGTTGGGACATCCAGTCAGGAGATCCAAAAGGTTGGGACACCCAGTCAGGAGATCCGGAGATCCAAAGGTTGGGACATCCAGTCAGGAGATCCGGAGATCCAAAGGTTGGGACATCCAGTCAGGAGATCCAGAGATCCAAAGGTTGGGACACCCAGTCAGGAGATCCAAAGGTTGGGACATCCAGTCAGGAGATCCAAAGGTTGGGACATCCAGTCAGGAGATCTGGAGATCCAAAGGTTGGGACATCCAGTCAGGAGATCCGGAGATCCAAAGGTTGGGACATCCAGTCAGGAGATCCAAAGATCCAAAGGTTGGGACACCCAGTCAGGGGATCCAAAGGTTGGGACATCCAGTCAGGAGATCCAAAGGTTGGGACATCCAGTCAGGAGATCCGGAGATCCAAAGGTTGGGACATCCAGTCAGGAGATCCAAAGGGTGGGTCACCCAGTCAGGAGATCCGGAGATCCAAAGGTTGGGACATCCAGTCAGGAGATCTGGAGATCCAAAGGTTGGGACATCCAGTCAGGAGATCCGGAGATCCAAAGGTTGGGACATCCAGTCAGGAGATCCAAAGGTTGGGACACCCAGTCAGGAGATCCAAAGGTTGGGACATCCAGTCAGGAGATCCAAAGGTTGGGACATCCAGTCAGGAGATCCGGAGATCCAAAGGTTGGGACATCCAGTCAGGAGATCCAAAGGTTGGGACACCCAGTCAGGAGATCCAAAGGTTGGGACATCCAGTCAGGAGATCCAAAGGTTGGGACATCCAGTCAGGAGATCCGGAGATCCAAAGGTTGGGACATCCAGTCAGGAGATCCAAAGGGTGGGTCACCCAGTCAGGAGATCCGGAGATCCAAAGGGTGGGTCACCCAGTCAGGAGATCAGATGTTGGGAGTTCAGACGTTACCGCAGCAAGCTGCGAAAGCGAACTCACTCGAATCTGGCAACCCGCGGCGGAGCACCAGATTCAGTGAGCGGAAAAGCCCGCCACCCCGACCTGCTGTGGCCTTCGTTTGACCGTCAGCGTCCCCCGAAGTGGCACACAAAGCCGGTCCGTTGTACAAACAATCGCACTGGCCTCTCAAGAGCAGCTTTGCCAGTGTTACCCACATCCTGTGAACAAGACAGACAGGATGAAGCTCAAAGGCACGCAACATCGGACAAATCCTGCGAAATTCTGCAGCACAATCTACTCCCCAGGAACCCTCTTCCTGTATTACCTGGACCCGGGGGCAATTTCTCACTGGATCGGAGTGACTGCAAAATCACTGTTGGGATGCCTTCAAACTCGCTCCCTCTGTCCTGGCTCGTTTACCCTTTAGGCAAGCTGCCAAGGAGCTTGTGGGGACTGTACCGCAGCAAGGCCACTGCTCTCAGAGAAAAGCGACAATTCACTTTGCTCAGTCTGGGAGTCACTCTAAACCCGCAATCAACAGTACCACAAGTTCTTGCGTAGCGGAGGAGAGTTCAGAGGCAGCTGAACCTCATGCTGCAGGGCAGACTGTGCTAGTGACAATACGTCACAGAAATATAATTTCACAAACACTTCAAGATCTGCAAACTTAAGACAGCGTTTCTGTCCAAATGGACCAAACTGTGCAAACTTCTATTTATTTACAACACAATAGAAAAGCAAGAGTCTTTTTTAAATGAGGAGAGACTGGGAAATGTTGGTGTTCAGAGGGACCTGGGTGTCCTTGTACACGAATCGCTGAAAGTTAACATGCAGGTACAGCAAGCAATTAGGAAAACAAATGGTATTTGGCCTTTATTACAAGAGGATTTCAGCATAAGAGTAAAGACGTCTTAATGCAATTACACAGGGCCTTAGTGAGACCACACCTGGAGTATTGTGTACAGTTTTGGTCTCCTTACCTAAGGAAGGATATACTTGCCATAGAGAGAGTGTAACGAAGGTTCACCAGACTGGTTCCTGGGATGGGGGGATTGTCCTATGAGGAGAGATTGAGTAGACTAGGCCTATATTCTCTAGAGTTTAGAAGAATGAGAGGGGATCTCACTGAAACATATAAAATTCTTACAGGGCAGATGCAGGAAGGATGTTCCCAATGGCGGGGGAGTCCAGAACCAGGGGTCACAGTCTCAGAATAAGGGGTCGGTCATTTAAAACGGAGATGAGGAGGAATTTCTTCACCCAGAGAGTGGTGAACCTGTGGAATTCTCTACCACAGAAGGCAGTTGAGGCCAATTCATTAAATATATTCAAGAAGGAGTTAGATATATTTCTTAAGGCTAAAGGGATCAAGGGATATGGGGAGAAGGCAGGGACAGGGTACTGAGTTTGGATGATCAGCCATGATCTCATTGAATGGCAGAACAGGCTCGAGCGACTGCTCAGGTCAGCTCCTGTCAGGAGTTTTTTTTTTAAAAAGACTGAAAGTTCGAGTGGAGGAAAACAACTTACCCCATTCCTTGAGCGGAAAACCTCCCTCCTCTCCGGCCCAAGCCTGACAGGGGGGGGAAACAAAAGCGGGGAAAAAGGGTTTCAGTTCAAAGAAATTCACAGACAGGAGCTTCAACTTTTAAACGCGCGGGTTTGTCCCTCTGATGAGGAAATGCTTGCAGAAGCACAGGCTCACACGGCTCCCAGGCCTCCGCTTAAAGGTCTCTCTCGCTGAACCGTGTGCGAAAGACTGATATTTAGAGGTCCTTAGTAGACGAGAACGATGTAAATACAGGAAACTTTCGATTAACCGGCCCCATAATAACCAGAAATGTCGGTTAACCGGCAAAATTCAGGAGTAGGTTCAGGTAAGTTTTATTACTTTTTTTTTTAACTCCATTTGTTGCTGTGCAAGGGTGTGGCTGCAGCTGTTGCTAAGCTACAGAGACGCTTGCAACTTGTGGCCATTGTTCTGCACCTGTTGCTAAGCAACAGGGTTTGTTGCTGTTTACGGAGCTCTGAGCTCCGTATCTTTCACTATAGCGTTCGGTTATCTGGAATTGATGATGAACCGGCACCACGTCGGTCCCGTCCGTGCCGGGTAACAGAAAGTTTCCTGTACATGTATAAGTTTAAGTGCAGCCCATCGACCAACTAACCTTACCCATAATTACAGCTGGGTGTGACAAATATCAAGGCTTGATCAAAATGTAACCGCAAGGACAGTCAAGAAACAGTCTCGACTAGTTCCGATAATGGACGGTCACGCAGCAGACGTGGGCTCCTTGATGCTGAGACGAGGAGGAATTTCTTCACCCAGAGAGTGGTGAACCTGTGGAATTCTCTACCACAGAAGACAGTTGAGGCCAATTCATGAAAGAAGGAGTTAGATATATTTCTTAAGGCTAAAGGGATCAAGGGATATGGGGAGAAAGCAGGGACAGGGTACTGAATTTGGATGATCAGCCATGATCTCATTGAATGGCGGAGCAGGCTCAAGGGGCCGAATGGCCTACTCCTGCTCCTATCTTCTATGTGTCTATGATGCAGAAGGTACAAGGTCAGGCCTTGTTGCACCAGGGAAGAGAGGGATGAGAGAGATGAGGCAAATTCCAATGGGTTGAAAGTAGGCATAAACGAGAGAACGATGAAGTCGTAGGGAAAATAATGGGCCAGGCGGGGCCACGATGCTAACCTTGGTCTGAGTGACAATGGCATTTTGACCATTAGAACCAATTAAAGGTGGTGATTTTGTTAAAGACCATATATGGGCGCTGGCCAAACGAACTTTCGATAAGAAAAGGGATAAATCCTCGATACTCGAAGAGCAACTTCACACAGATCTACCGCGAAGACCCGAGAGCGAAGGAACAGACCGAGGACGACGTCACCGGCGTCCGAGAGGCCAAGGGCTGCGAGCTACCCGTTAAGCTATTGCCTGTTGTTAAGTATATTACTTTGTACTACGCTTAATAAAGTCTATCATCTATTGCCCAAGTACTACTATTTTAGTGTCTCGTCCAAGAACTCCGAGAAATCATTACGTTCTTACAGCAGTTAAGCCTGGGAAAGACGGTCAACCTTGCCCTGTGGGTTGCAGAGTACCAGGCCTCTTGGTCAGCACACCTCCATTACTGACCCCCTCCTCCTCCCCCACCGCGCTCCACAGACCTTCAACTCCAGTCTACGGTGCTCAAGTAGGTGGCTACAAGGTGCTACCAGGAGGGTTTGTGTTTAATTGATTCTCGGGATGTGGGCGTCGCTGGCAAGGGGGTCATTTATTGCCCATCCCTAGTTGCCCTCGAGAAGGTGGTGGTGAGCCGCCTTCTTGAACCGCTGCAGTCCGTGTGGTGAAGGTGCTCCCACAGCGCTGTTAGGGAGGAAGTTCCAGGATTTTGACCCAGCGACGATGAAGGAACGGCCGATATATCTCCAAGTCGGGATGGTGTGCGCGACTTGGAGGGGAACTTGGAGGTGGTGGTGTTCCCGTGCGCCTGCTGCCCTTGTCCTTCTAGGTGGAAGAGGTCGCAGGTTTGGGAGGTGCCGTCGAAGAAGCCTTGGCGAGTTGCTGCAGCGCATCCTGTGGATTGTACACACTGCAGCCACGGTGCGCCGGTGGCGGGTTTGGGAGGTGCTGTCGAGTGACAGCTTGTACTCTGAAGCTGCTTACCTCGGCCTCTGCCACGTCCCCGCCTGCCTCTCTCCGAGGCCCTGCCGAAGGTCCCACTGCTCTTTGCTCCATCCAGTCCATTCTCCTGGCCCCGAACTGCGAAGGAGAGGAAATTCAACCGAAACATTACATTCGCGACTGCTTTGTAAACTAACAAACAGAGTCACTGCAAAAATAAAGGAGCACCCTATACCACTGAAATCTCCCTGGTGACTCAGTGAGACGTTAAACCGAGGCCCCGTCTGCTCTCTCAGGTGGACGTAAAAGATCCCACGGCCACTATTGGAAGAGGAGCAGGGGGAGTTCTCGTCGGTGTCCTGGGGCCAATATTTATCCCTCAACCAACATCACTAAAAAACAGATGATCTGGTCACTCTTTTCATCTTGCCGTTTGTGAGAGCCTGCTGTGCGTATACTGGCTGCCACATTTCCTACATTACAACAGTGACTTCTTTTATTCATTCACAGGACGTGGGCGGCGTCAAGGCCGGCATTTACTGCCCATCCCTAATTGCTCTCGAAGGTGGCGGTGAGCCGCCTTCTTGGGCCATTTCAGACGGGCAGTTAAGAGTCAACCACATTGCCGTGGGTCTGGAGTCACGTAACGGCCAGACCGGGTCAGGGCGGCAGATTTCCATTCGTGAACCAGATGGGTTTTTATAACAATCCGGTTTTCAGGGTCACCATTACTGATACTAGCTTTTTAAATTCCTGATTTATTTATTTAATTAATTGAATTTAAATTCCCCGGCTGCCGTGGTGGGATTTGAACTCTCGTCTCCGGATCATTAGTCCAGCCTCTGGGTTACTCGTCCAATAACATAACCACTATGCTACATTTCAAAAGTCCTTCATTGGCTGGAGAACGCTTTAGGACGTCCAGAGGTCGTGAAAGGCGCTATAGAAATGCAAGTATTTCTTTACCGTCATATGAACAGGCAAACAAGACCGCAGTGTCCCCTCCGACAATGCCGCACACACTCAGGCAGTGGAGTGTTATCCTAGATTATGATCTGGAGTCCTGGCACTTGAAACTTATAAAATTCTAACAGGACTAGACAGACTAGATGCAGGAAGGATGTTCCCGATGGCGGGGGAGTCCAGAACCAGGGGGTCACAGTCTAAGGATAAGGGGTAGGCCATTTAGGACAGAGATGAGGAGGAATTTCTTCACCCAGAGAGTGGTGAACCTGTGGAATTCTCTACCACACAAGGCAGTTGAGGCCAATTCATTAAATATATTCAAAAAGGAGTTAGATATATTTCTTAAAGCTAAAGGGATCAAGGGATATGGGGAGAAGGCAGGGACAGGGTACTGAATTTGGATGATCAGCCATGATCGCATTGAATGGCGGAACAGGCTCGAGGGGCCGAATGGCCTACTCCTACCTTCTACGTTTCTATGTTTCACCCACAGCCACCAGGAGCTCTTTTCTCTGACCCAATAGAGGTCTTTAAAATTATGAAAGGGTTCGATAGGGTAGACGTGGAAAAGACATTTCCACTTGTGGGGGGAAGACCATCAATATAAGATAGTCACCAATAAATCCAATAGGGAATTCAGGAGAAACTTCTTTACCCAGAGAGTGGTGAGAATGTGGAACTCGCTGCCACAGGGAGTGGTTGAGGCAAATAGTATAGATGCATTTAAGGGGAAGCTGGATAAACACACGAGGGAGAAAGGAATAGGAGGATATGTTGATAGGGTGAGATGAAGAGGTTCGTGTGGAGCACGAACACGGCACGGAACAGTTGGGCCGAATGGTCTGTCCCCGTGCTGTAAAACTCTATTGTAAGGTTGCGAGTGCCTCAAGGCAGCCTCAGCCCTCGCCGGCAGTGCACTTACACTCCCTGCCCCGACTTGCGCCCCTTCCTCTCCTGCCTCCGCCCAGGCGCCTTCGGCTGAACTCCCGGTCTCTGTCGCGCAGCTCTTTGCCTTCTTCGCTTCCTTCCGCCAGACCGGTTTCCTTCTGTCCCGCCAAGCTCTTTTTCTTCCCCACCATTTCCCAGGAATCCTGCGTGAAGAAACGGATCGGCTGACCAACGACAATCGCGAGCGGCAGGCGCCGCCGATAAATACTCGGCCAACACAGGGACGAATTCACACCCTCCCCCTCATTCACGCACTTATTCAGTTCGACTGGTCTGACCACCAGTGCTCCCTTTAAGCCGCGCGGCTGTCTGGAGCGCCCGCCCAGACCACTTGCCAGCTTTGCAACAGGGAAATCCGCGCATGCGCGGGAATCTGAATGGGCTGCGCACCCGAAAAAAATTAAAGGGAACACTGCTGACCACCGTCTTTCGGAGGAGACGTTAAACCGAGGCCCCGTCTGCTCTCAGGTGGACGTGAGAGAGCCCGCGGCCACTATTTCGAAGAGGAGCAGGGGGGAGTTCTCCCCAGTGTCATGGGGCCAATATTTATCCCTCAATCAACACAACAAAAACAGATGATCTGATCATCATCACATTGCTGTTTGTGGGAGCTTGCTGTGTGCAAATTGGCTGCCACGTTTCCCACATTACAACAGTGAGAACACTCCAAAAGTACTTAATTGGCTGTAAAGCGCTTTGGGACGTCTGGTGGTCATGAAAGGCGCTGGAGAAATGCAAGTCTTTCTTTCACCTTGACCACTCATCAGCGTCAGATTCTGAGGACAGAGGGTCAATTTAAGTTTAAACCTCAAGTTAACATGCATATGGAGCCAATCGACATTTTTAGGGTTTTAAAACTCCACCGTCTAGTATGGCTGGATGTTCCAATTCAGAATTGGACAGGCCAGGGCAGCGTGATCAAAGCAGATCTGCACAGAACAAGTTCTTTTTACTGAATCGTGGCTGTATGATATGATGTAGAAGTACAGCCATGCAGGGTGCTTTGGGTTCAAATCTGGCCCCTCAGCTTCAGGCAAAGGGACCAAAATCAAATCCTGCACTGACGGCTGCAAGGGCCCTGTGTGAATCGAGTTTGGGCAGTCGCGATTCAGTTCCTAGTGTTGGGGGGGGGGGGGGGGCAAGAGCTTGGGACACAAAACCGCTCCTAGTCTAGCATTAATCGCGCTCAGAGGGGCTTGCGGGACGAGAGGCATGGGGAAATGGAAGGCGGCCACACTGGTCCAGTCAGATTAGTACGGGTTCTGGGCTTGCCTGCGGCGTCCATCTGCTGAACAGCCTGTAAACACTCACTGTACAGGCTCACACGGATATTCGTTCATGGATGTGGGCGTCGCTGGCAAGGCCAGCATTTATTGCCCTCCAGAAGGTGGTGGTGAGCCGCCTTCTTGAACCGCTGCACTCCGTGCGGTGATGCATCTTTGTAGCGGTTTGGTACAGTCAAGTGGCTTGCTGGGCCATTTCAGAGGGCAGTTAAGAGTCAACCACATTGCTGTGGGTCTGGAGTCACATATAGGCCAGACCGGGTAAGGACAGAAGATTTCTGGAGTCACATATAGGCCAGACCGGGTAAGGACAGTAGATTTCTGGAGTCACATATAGGCCAGACCGGGTAAGGACAGCAGATTTCTGGAGTCACATATAGGCCAGACCGGGTAAGGACAGTAGATTTCTGGAGTCACATATAGGCCAGACCGGGTAAGGACAGCAGATTTCTGGAGTCACATATAGGCCAGACCGGGTAAGGACAGTAGATTTCTGGAGTCACATAGGCCAGACCGGGTAAGGACAGTAGATTTCTGGAGTCACATATAGGCCAGACCGGGTAAGGACAGTAGATTTCTGGAGTCACATATAGGCCAGACCGGGTAAGGACAGCAGATTTCTGGAGTCACATATAGGCCAGACCGGGTAAGGACAGTAGATTTCTGGAGTCACATAGGCCAGACCGGGTAAGGACAGAAGATTTCTGGAGTCACATATAGGCCAGACCGGGTAAGGACAGTAGATTTCTGGAGTCACATATAGGCCAGACCGGGTAAGGACAGCAGATTTCTGGAGTCACATATAGGCCAGACCGGGTAAGGACAGTAGATTTCTGGAGTCACATAGGCCAGACCGGGTAAGGACAGTAGATTTCTGGAGTCACATATAGGCCAGACCGGGTAAGGACAGTAGATTTCTGGAGTCACATATAGGCCAGACCGGGTAAGGACAGTAGATTTCTGGAGTCACATATAGGCCAGGCCGGGTAAGGACAGAAGATTTCTGGAGTCACATATAGGCCAGACCGGGTAAGGACAGTAGATTTCTGGAGTCACATATTAGGTCAGACTGGGTAAGGGCAGTAGATTTCTGGAGTCACATATAGGCCAGGCTGGGTAAGGATGGCAGATTTCCTTCCCTAAAGGACATTAGTGAACCCGTTGGTTTTTACGACAATCATGATCACCATTACTGATGCAAGCTCTTTAATCCAGATTTATTCATTAACTAATACTTAACAAACTGAATTTAAATTCCCCCGCTGCCGTGGTGGGATTTGAACTTCGGCTCAGTAGTCCAGGCCTCTGGATTACTCGTCCGGCAACATAACCACAATGCTATCGTACCCGTGGTGCCGGAGGGCTGCGGTGCCCGTAAAACCCGGCACGAATCAAGGCTTTCAGGAACGGAGGGGTGAAAACTGGAAGGAGGTCACCTCCTGGGCGCCCGGTAACATTCCACAGGGGGGAGTTACCATCTGCCGCTGGAATCTCAGCGCAGGCCGGAGACTCAGTCCGCTGATCGGTAACGCTGAGCAGTACCGTCGGCAAAAGGCTTCAGTGCATGGTCTCGCGCAAGGTAGAGGGACGCAGTCGCAGCACCCGCCCATTGCTGGGCTCCTAATCTCAGATGTACTGTTGCAAAGCGGCAGACACAAAGCTGAATCATCTCTGGAGCTGCTCTCCCATAGCTCCCCAGCAGCAGCCTGTGAACAGGCAGACCGCCTTTGTGGGGCAAGGCGTAGGGAGACCAAGGGAAAGAGGAGCGATTTAATGGGGGGAAAAAAGACACACACAGCAAGGCCTCGTGTAATGTACAGCCCGAGTCATTTTCTCGTCTCCGCTGCCCCCACCCACCGAAAGTTAGATAAAAGCGGTACCGTGTCTGGGTTTCCTTCCAGGAGAACATTGATGGCCCTGTTGACGTCGCCATTGCAGTCATGCAGAGCAATCATGCACTCATCTTGGTTCTTGCCCGTGATGTCAATCAGCTGCAGGACAGAAGAAGAGGCGGCGCGTCAGTCAGCTCACGGTACTTCTCACGCAGGCGCGGGCGGGAGGGAGCGAGCGGGAACGCCAGGAAGGGACAGAGGGCGCAAGACAAGGCAAGGTGGGCCTGAGGCGGCGGCATGATGCTCTCCCGAGGACAGGGGTACAGCAATCCCAAGGATAGCTCTGCACTTCATAGAAACATAGGAGATAGGAGCAGGAGTAGGCCATTCGGCCCCTCGAGCCTGTTCTGCCATTCAATGAGATCATGACTGATCATCCAAACTCAGTACCCTGTCCCTGCTTTCTCCCCATATCCCTTGATCCCTTTAGCCTAAAGAAATATATCTAACTCCTTCTTGAATATATTTAATGAATTGGCCTCAACTGCCTTCTGTGGTAGAGAATTCCACAGGTTCACCACTCTCTGGGTGAAGAAATTCCTCATCTCAGCCCGAAATGGCTTACCCCTTATCTTTAGACTGTGACCCCTGGTTCTGGACTCCCCCGCCATCGGGAACATCCTTCCTGCATCTAGTCTGTCTAGTCCTGTTAGAATTTTATAAGTTTCAATGAGATCCCCTCTCATTCTTCTAAACTCCAGCGAGTATAAGCCCAATCGACCCAATCTCTCCTCATACGTCATTCCTGCCGTCCCAGGTATCATTTAACTTCCATACTTCATCTGGACAGTTTTGGTCCCAGTGGGAAGAGAACGATCCACAAAAGGATAAAGACGTTTCCCAGCCCAAGGCAAAGCAACTGCTGCGGCCCCCGGAAGCGTGGGACTGAAATCGACTAACGCACAATGGCTCCTAATCAGTTTGCGCAGAAAAACAAGACGGCATTGTGGTATTAGCTCCTCAAATAGCCAAACTCTCGCAATCATAAAATCACAGCGCAGGAGGCAGCCATTCGGCCCACCGTGCCTGTGCCAGCTCTTTGAACGAGCTCTCCAATTAGTCCCACCCCGCCCCCCCCGGCTCTTGCCCCACAGCCCTGTGAATGTCTCCTCTTTGCGTATTTATCCAATTCCCTTTCGAAAGTTGCAGGAAATTTGCGCTATCCGGCACCGACGGGACTGAGCTGTTGCCGTCCCATCAAAAGTGCCGGACAAACCAGCGCTAATGTTGAAACATACGGAGATTTTGAGCTCCGTATCTGGCAACAAACCCTGCAACAGCTTCTAAACAGTCGGCCGTACCTTGCAAGCGTCTCTGTAGCTTAGCAACAGCTTCAGCGAGACCTTGCAGAGCCTGACTGGTGGAAAAAAAGCAACGAGAAGAAAAGAAAAACGAACAAAACGGCTCCTGATTTTTGCCAGTGGCTCGAGCATCCCGGACAGTTAACCTCCGGATAAACCAAAGTTTCCTGTATTACTGAATCTGCTTCCAGGCAGTGTAGTTCCGATTGTAACAACTCACTGCGCAAAAATTTTAACAATCGGTGTCCTCTGGTTAATAGCCCTCCTGCCAGTAACAATTCCTCCCGATCTACTCTCTCAAAACCCCGCAATTTTCAACCCCTCTATTATATCTCCCCTTAGCCTTCTCTGCTCCAAAGAGAACAACCCCAGCTTCTCCAGACTCTTCGCCAATGTTCTCTTTAAGCTGCATGGCCACCCGAAAAAATAATTAATGGGAACATGGCCCTCCGCGCAACTGAAGTCCCTCATCGCTGGCACCGGTCCAGTATATCTCCTCTGCACCCTCTCAATCTCACGTCCTCAAATTCAAACATGGCCGGATTCATAAAACAGCAGCCTCTTCACAGACAGCAACACAATTCGTTCTTCCGTTAAAACACTCATGAAAGGTGATTTCCCCAAACCTCCCGTATCCCATACAAGAAAAGCACCATTTGATAGTCAATGTGAAACAGTGGCTTAGCCCACATCAGTCCACCCAGCACCCCAAATGGGACATCTCTGGACAGGTTCTCTGTATCGGGCTGACCCGTTTTATTTGGGTGTCGGCCGTGGCTCAGTAGCTCGCTCTCGGCTCTGATTCAGAAGGTCGTGGGTTCAAGTCCCCACTCCACAGACTCGAGCCCCATAAACCAGGCAACACCGTCGGAGGGGGCAGTGCTGAGAGAGCGCCGCACCGTCGGAGGGGCAGTACTGAGGGAGCGCCGCACTGTCGGAGGGGCAGTACTGAGGGAGCGCCGCACTGTCGGAGCGCCGCACTGTCGGAGGGGCAGTGCTGAGGGAGCGCCGCACCGTCGGAGGGGCAGTGCTGAGGGAGCGCCGCACCGTCGGAGGGGCAGTGCTGAGGGAGCGTCGCACCGTCGGAGGGGCAGTACTGAGGGAGCGCCGCACTGTGGGAGGGGCAGTACTGAGAGAGCGCTGCGCTGTCGGAGGGGCAGTACTGAGGGAGCGCCGCACCGTGGGAGGGGCAGTACTGAGAGAGCGCCACACTGTCGGAGGGGCAGTACTGAGAGAGTGCTGCGCTGTCGGAGGTGCCGTCTTTCAGGATGAGACGTTAAACCGAGGCCCCGTCTGCCCTCTCGGGTGGACGTAAAAGATCCCACGGCCACTATTGGAAGAAGAGCAGGGGGAGTTCTCCCCGGTGTCCTGGGGCCAATATTTATCCCTCAACCAACATCACTAAAAAACAGATGATCCGGTCATTATCACATTGCTGTTTGTGGGAGCTTGCTGTGCGCAAACTGGCTGCCGCGTTTCCTACATTACAACAGTGACCACACTTCAAAAAAAGTACTTCATTGGCTGTAAAGCGCTTTGGGACGTCCCGAGGCTGTGAAAGGCGCTGGAGAAATGCGAGTCCTTTTCTTCTGCCTCCAATACTGACCTGCTTTACTTTCTCTTCAAAGTCAGCGTCATTGTGGTCCGAAATCATCTGTGCAATTCGTATCTGCTCTGCTGTAGCCTTCAGAAGGTGGGGGGGGAGGGGGGGAAAAAAACGCAACACTTAGTGACAGACAAGAGCCAGCCAGAAACGGCCGCATTTTTTCACCCATGGTTTCTCTTGGGTGTTTGTAAAGTCTAACGGTGGGTGTGTGAAATACCCGAGCCGAGGAGAATCACCCAGCACTGTACACAGAATTAGGTCGGTGTTTATGCTCCCCACGAGCCTCCTCCCACCCGACCAGCAGATCCTTCTGTTCCTTTCTCCCTCGTGTGTTTATCCAGCTTCCCCTTAAATGTATCTATACTATTCACCTCAACCACTCCCTGTGGTAGCGAGTTCCACATTCGCACCACTCTCTGGGTAAAGAAGTTTCTCCTGAATTCCCCATTGGATTTATTAGTGACTCTCTTATATTGATGGCCCCTAGTTTTGGACACACACACGTGGAAACATCTTCTCTACGCTCACCCTATCAAAATCCTGGAACTCCCTCCCTAACAGCGCTGTGGGAGCACCTTCACCACACGGACTGCAGCGGTTCAAGAACGCGGCTCACCACCACCTTCTCAAGGGGCAATTAGGGATGGGCAATAAAAGCCAGCGACGCCATCACGAGAATGAATTAAAAAAGAGAGAGAGACCCCTCTATTAGGTCGCCCTTCAGCCTTCTCCTTTCTAGAAGAGCCCCAGTCTGTTCATTCTGTCCTGGTTGCAAGATAGTTATTGGTTTAGTTCGAAACGAAATAGGGGTTTGGGTCTGGTAAGGGCGGATGGAGCTGGAGGACCCTGGGGGCGAATTACTGGCGGTTGCAGCCCTCGAGAGCAGCTTGAGCCAGCGAATTCAGATCATCGCACAATGAATCCCACTGCCCAGCACTGAAACACTTCAGCCACACGATCGATTCCCCAATACAATGCATGCAGGAATAGATCACCTTCCGTTTGCTCAAGCATCACTGAGTCAAGCGTTGCCACGACACTCAAGGTGCAGTGCCGTCAACTTGTACAAAGTTTGACGGGGGTGTAGGAACAGCGGGGCCTGGGGGGGCAGGGTGGCATATTCACATATCTTCGAAGGTGGCGGCTGCAAGTTGAGAAGGCGGTTAAACATAGAAGATAGGAGCAGGAGTAGGCCATTCGGCCCCTCGAGCCTGCTCCGCCATTCAATGCGATCATGGCTGATCATCCAAATTCAGTACCCGGTCCCTGCTTTCTCCCCATATCCCTTGATCCCTTTAGCCTTAAAAAATATATCCAACTCCTTCTTGAATATATTTAATGAATTGGCCTCAACTGCCTTCTGTGGCAGAGAATTCCAGTTTTGTGTGCAGTTTTGGTCGCCTTATCTGAGGAAGGATGTTCTTGCCATGGAGGGAGTGCAGCGAACATTCACCAGACTGATACCTGGGATGGCAGGAATGACGTATGAGGAGAGATTGGGTCGACTGGGCTTATACTCGCTGGCGTTTAGAAGAATGAGAGGGGATCTCATTGAAACTTATAAAATTCTAACAGGACGAGACAGACTAGATGCAGGAAGGATGTTCCCGATGGTCGGGGAGTCCAGAACCAGGGGTCACAGTCTAAGGATAAGGGGTAAGCCATTTAGGACAGAGATGAGGAGGAATTTCTTCACCCAGAGAGTGGTGAACCTGTGGAATTCTCTACCACAGAAGGCAGTGGAGGCCAATTCATTAAATATATTCAAGAAGGAGTTGGATATATTTCTTAAGGCTAAAGGGATCGAAGGATATGGGGAGAAGGCAGGGACAGGGTACTGAATTTGGATGATCAGCCATGATCTCATTGAATGGCGGAGCAGGCTCGAGGGGCCGAATGGCCGACTCCTGCTCCTATCTTCTATGTTTCTATGTTTCACCCACAGCCACCAGGAGCTCTTTTCTCTATGACCCAATAGAGGTCTTTAAAATTATGAAAGGGTTCGATAGGGTAGACGCGGAAAAGACATTTCCACTTGTGGGGGGGGGGGGGCGGGGGAAGACCATCAATATAAGATAGTCACCAATAAATCCAATCGGGAATTCAGGAGAAACTTCTTTACTCAGAGAGTGGTGAGAATGTGGAACTCGCTGCCACAGGGAGTGGTTGAGGCGAATAGTATAGATGCATTTAAGGGGAAGCTGGATAAACACACGAGGGAGAAAGGAATAGGAGGATATGTTGATAGGGTGAGATGAAGAGGTTCGTGTGGAGCACGAACACGGCACGGAGCAGTTGGGCCGAATGGTCTGTCCCCGTGCTGTAAAACTCTATTGTAAGGTTGCGAGTGCCTCAAGGCAGCCTCAGCCCTCGCCGGCAGTGCACTTACACTCCCTGCCCCGACTTGCGCCCCTTCCTCTCCTACCTCCGCCCAGGCGCCTTCGGCTGAACTCCCGGTCTCTGTCGCGCAGCTCTTTGCCTTCTTCGCTTCCTTCCGCCAGACCGGTTTCCTTCTATGTTTCTACAGGTTCACCACTCTCTGGGTGAAGAAATTCCTCCTCATCTCTGTCCTAAATGGCCTACCCCTTATCCTTAGACTGTGGCCCCTGGTTCTAGACTCCCCCGCCATCGGGAACATCCTTCCTGCATCTAGTCTGTCCAGGCCTGTTAGAATTTTATAAGTTTCAATGAGATCCCCTCTCATTCTTCTAAACTCCAGTGAGTGCAAGCCCAATCGACCCAATCTCTCCTCATAAGTCATTCCTGCCATCCCAGGTATCAGCCTGGTGAATCTTCGCTGCACTCCCTCCATGGCAAGAACATCCTTCCTCAGGTAAGGCGACCAAAACTGCACACAATACTCAAGGTGCGGTCTCACCAACGCCCTGTACAACTGCAGCAAGACATCCTTGTGCCTGTACTCGAACCCTCTTGCTACAAAGGCCAACATACCATTTGCCTTCTTAACCGCCTGCTGCACCTGCATGCTTACCTTCAGCGACTGGTGCACAAGGACACCCAGGTCTCTTTGCACTTCCCCTTCTCCCAATCTATTGCCATTCAAATAAGTTGAGGAGAACTTTTTTCACCCAGAGGGCGGTGGGGGTCTGGAACTCACTGCCTGAAAGGGTGGTCGAGGCAGAGACCCTCACTGCATTTAAAAAGTACTTGGATATGCACTTGAAGTGCCGTAACCTCCAGGGCTACGGACCAAGAGCTGGATTAGGCTGGGTGGCTCTTTTTCGGCTGGCACAAGACACGATGGGCCGAATGGCCTCCTTCTGTGCCGTGAATTTCTTCACCCAGAGAGTGGTGAACCTGTGGAATTCTCTACCACAGAAAGCAGTTGAGGCCAATTCATGAAATATATTCAAGAAGGAGTTGGATATATTTCTTAAGGCTAAAGGGATCAAGGGATATGGGGAGAAAGCAGGGACAGGGTACTGAATTTGGATCTCATTGAATGGCGGAGCAGGCTCGAGGGGCCGAATGGCCGACTCCTGCTCCTATCTTGTATGTTTCTATGTTTGGGTGAAGAAATTCCTCCTTATTTCAGTCCTAAATGGCTTACCCCTTATCCTTAGACTGTGACCCCTGGTTCTGGACTCCCCCGGCCATCGGGAACATCCTTCCTGCATCTAGTCTGTCTAGTCCTGTTTGAATGTTATAAGTTTCAATGAGATCCCCTCTCATTCTTCTAAACCCTAGCGAGTAGAAGCCTGTAAGAAAACGTATGGGGTACTTGACTTTGGAAATAGGGGGCATTGAAGACAAAAACAAGGAAGTCATGCTCAACCTTTACAAATCTCTGGTTCGGCCTCAGCTGGCCATTTCTGGGCACCGCACTTTAGCGAGGATGTCAAGGCCTTGGAGAGGGAGCAGAGGTGGTTTACTGGGGGTGATGGGCTTCGGTTATGTGGAGAGACTGGAGAAGCTGGAGGGTGGGGTTGTTCTCCTCAGAGCAGAGGTGGTTAAGGGCAGACCGAATAGAGGCGTTCCTAAATCACGAGGGGTTTCGATCGCGCGAGTCGGGAGGGGCGGTTTCCTCTGGCATGTGGGTGGGGAACCAGAGGACACAGATTTAAAAGAATTGGCAAAAGAACCAGAGGGTGGGGGGGGGGGCGGAGAAGAGCAGGAGAAATGTCTTCTCTGAGTTACGATGATCTGGAATGCGCTGCTTGAAAGGATGGTGGGATCAGATTCCACAGGAAATTTTAAAAGACAACTGGACATGTACTCGAAGAGGACTCCTTTGTAGGGCTATGGGGAAAGAGCAGGGGTCACAGTCTCAGGATAAGGGGTCGGCCATTTAGGGCTGAGATGAGGAGGAATTTCTTCACTCAGAGGGCGGTGAATCTTTGGAATTCTCTGCCCCAGAGGGCTGTGGAGGCTCAGTCGTTGAGTATATTCAAGGCTGAGGTCGAAAGATTTTTGGACTCTAGGGGAATCAAGGGATCGGGCGGGAAAGTGGAGTTGAGGTCGAAGATCAGCCGTGATCTTATTAAATGGTGGAGCAGGCTCGAGGGGCCGAATGGCCGACTCCTGCTCCTAATTCTTATGTTCTTACATCACCCGCAGGAGATGCCGTACAATTGGTGCAAATTGTGCACTCCCTTTTAATACCGGGGTGGGAAAGGATAAAGGGTTTTGGCTGCTGATCGTACACAATCAAGAATGACTCACAGGCAGTTCAGCCAGTTTACACCTCACAAACTGCAATCCAAGTTTGGATTGGATTTGATTTCTCAATCGCCTTCCACATTCCTCCGGTCTGGAAGGCACCGACTCGCGGTGTAACACAGTCCCCAGGGTTACTGGACGCCCTCTGGCACGGCAACCAAGTGGGCCTTCGCCCTGTCAGCAGAGCAGCGAGATCGGCGGGCGGGCGGGCTGTTCGACAGTGCAAGACCGAGCCCTGTCCTCACCAAACCGTTACTCTTTTCAGCTCCGGTCTTTCTCTCCGGGCGGTGGGTGGGGTGAGTCATGGAGCTGTGGGGCACAGTTCCACAGGCCGTGACAGCCTGGTACCTCGCCCAGTTCTTGACGTGCGAGCCCATGCAGCGAGTGTCTGCAAGCTAAGTTAGTTAGAAGGTGGAGTGTCGCAGACCATGTTGCCGTCTCCCTATTCCAGGAAGCTTTTAGTTCCTCGAGGAACAGCACCTCGTCTTCCGATTAGGCACTTTACAGCCCTCCGGACTCAATATCGAGTTCAACAATTTCAGATCATTACCTCGGCCCCCATCAGATTTTTATACATTTTTTATCCACACCTTTGTTTTATGCCTTTTCCTTTTTTTCCTCTCCCACAGGGCAGCTGTCTTTCATAGAAACATAGAAGATAGGAGGAGTAGGCCATTCGGCCCCTCGAGCCTGCTCCGCCATTCAATGAGATCATGGCTGATCATCCAAATTCAGTACCCTGTCCCTGCTTTCTCCCCATATCTCTTGATCCCTTTAGCCTCAAGAAATATATCCAACTCTTTCTTGAATATATTTAATGAACTGGCCTCCACCACCCTCTGTGGCAGAGAATTCCACAGGTTCACCACTCGCTGGATGAAGAAATTCCTCTTCATTTCAGTCCTAAATGGCTTACCCCTTATCCTTAGACTGTGACCCCTGGTTCTGGACTTCCCGGCCATCAGAAACATCCTTTCTGCATCTAGTCTGTCCAGACCTGACAGAATTTTATAGGTTTCGATGAGATCCCCTCTCAATCTTCTAAACTCCAGCGAGTATAAGCCCAATCGACCCAATCTCTCCTCATACGTCATTCCTGCCATCCCAGGTATCAGCCTGGTGAATCTTCGCTGCACTCCCTCCATGGCAAGAACGTCCTTCCTCAGGTAAGGCGACCAAAACTACACACAATACTCAAGATGTGGTCTCACCAAGGCCCTGTACAACTGCAGCAAGACATCCTTGCTCCTGTACTCAAACCCTCTTGCTACGAAGGCCAACATACCATTTGCCTTCTTAACCGCCTGCTGCACCTGCATGCTTACCTTCAGCGACTGGTGCACAAGGACACCCAGGTCTCGTTGCACTTCCCCTTCTCCCAATCTATTGCCATTCAGATAATAATCTGCCTTCCTGTTTTTGCCACCAAAGTGGATAACCTCACATTTATCCACATTATAGTGCATTTGCCATGTTTCTGCCCAATCACCCAACCTGTCAGCGCATTTCACACTTCGTCTAGAGCCATCCTTTGTTACTTTACCTGTCCTATTACCATCTCGTCTCGCCTTGACTATCTCTTAATGTCTCTTCACCTCCCACAGACCTTCCCTTTTGTTCTTTCATCCCTCCCCCATTTCCCAGCACCCAAACTTGCTTTTTCATCCGTTTCATTTCCTGCTTTTTTTCCTCAGTTCTGACGAAGGGTCTTCAACCCGAATTGGGGTGCGAGATAAGTGATCAGGACGTGACCCCACCCCCCCACAACCCCGGCCAGCTTCTCTAACCTCCCCTAACTCCAGGAGGCTGAAGCAAGTTGTAGCCTCCCCGACACCAGCGGAGGTCACCCAACTGTGGCTCAAATCCAAGACTATTGCGGTGTGGGCTCAACATTAAATCCGGGGAAGTGCGTTTAGCTGAAACATCACCGAGGGAGCACCTCGAAAGCGTCAAAAGAAAAAACACACTGCTCCTCGATGCAGAATAATGGCTACCAAACAAAACGGGGCAAGGTTTCATAACTACGCATTATTTTGCTGCTAAGGCGGGGCTGCCTTTGATGCAAATACAGCTCCGGGACATTCAGAGTTCAATTGCTGGTTGGTAAGGCAAGCCTGCGGGTAGGAACATGCTTGTAAACTTTGGGTACCGGGTCCCGGGGGAGGGGAGAGGGAAAAAAAAAAGGCTCGAAATAATTTAAAAGCCAGCAGCAGGGAGGAACTAAAACGATAGCAAAATACTGCGGATGCTGGAAATCCGAAATAACAACAGAAAACGCTGGCAAAACTCAGCAGACCAGAGCAACATCCATGGAGAGAGAAACAAGAGTCAACGTTCCAGGTCGAAGACCCTTCGTCAGAACTGAGAGAGAAAAAAGCAGGAAATGAAACTGATGAAAAAGGCCAGTTTGGGGGCTGAGAAATGGGGGAGGGGATGAAAGAACAAAAGGGAAGGTCTGGGAGAGGTGAAGAGACAGTAAGAGATAATCAAGGCGAGACGAGATGGTAATAGGACAGGTAAAGAGACAAAGGATGGCTCGAGATGAAGTGTGAAATGCGCTGGCAGAGTGAGAGACAGCTGCCATGTGGGAGAGAGAGGAAAAAAGGGAAAGGCACAAACCAAAAGTGTGGATAAAAAATATATAAAAATATGATAGGGGCTGAGGTTATGATCTGAAATTATTGAACTCGATATTGAGTCCAGAAGGCTGTAAAGTGCCTAATCGGAAGATGAGGTGCTGTTCCTCGAGGAACTAAAAGCTTCCTGGAATAGGGAGACGGCAACATGGTCTGCGACACTCCACCTTCTAACTAACTAAGCTTGCAGACACTCGCTGCATGGGCTCGCACGTCAAGAACTGGGCGAGGTACCAGGCTACCCTGGCCTGTGGAACTGCGCCCCACAGCTCCACGAATCACCCCACCCACTGCTCGGAGAGGAAGGTGGAGCTGAAAAGAGTAACGGTTTCAAGGGGGGGAACGTGAGCAATACATGGCAGTGGTATTTTTTTTAATTTGCCCGCTGCGACAGGATTACCTGTGGCCGCTGTTTCTGCTGTGTCTGATTCTGCGTCTGTGTCTGATCCCAGTTGCCCCGGGCTCGATTCGTGCCCACTGATGTCATCATTTACAGTATATACAAATAACAGTATTTACAAGGTACAAACCTGCAGGGAAAGAGAAGAGCAAAATGTAGAGGTGCCCCAACTTAAACACAAATTGAATAGGAAACACCTTCGATTAGAGTCGCCTTTAAGAGTTGAAAACAAGGACTTTTGTTAATGTGGTGTTCCGCGCTGCGGAATCGAAATCTGAGGCTGGGGGGTTGAGGCAAAGTACAGGAAACTTTCGATTTACCGGCACCTAAATAACCGGAAATCTCGGTTAACCGGCAAAATTCAGGAGTAGGTTCAGGTAAGTTTTATTACTTGCCTTCCTCCATGTGTTGCTGTGCAAGGGTGTGGCTGCAGCTGTTGCTAAGCTACAGAGACTTGCAACTTGCGGCCATTGTTCTGCACCTGTTGCTAAGCAACAGGGTTTGTTGCTTTATACGGAGCTCTCGGCTCTCCGTATCTTTTACTATAGCTTTCGGTTATCCGGAATTTTTGATGAACCGGCAGCACGTCGGTCCCGTCGTTGCCGGATAAAAAAAAAAATTCCTGTAGAAGTACCTTTCACAGAATCACAGAAACCCCACAGTGCAGATAGAGGCCATTTCGGCCCATCGAGCCTGCACCGACACATATCCCACCCGATCCCCGTAACCCCTACACCAACACCAATCCCACCCTATCCCCGTAACCCCACGCATTTAATCCCCCTAACACTAAGGGTCAATTTTTCATAGCCAATCATCCTAACCTGCACATCTGACCTTTGCTCCGCTTCGAGCAGTGTTACAGTGCCGGATGCGGACACTCGGCACGACAGCTTAGTTGGATGCAGAGTAAAGTTCCTTCGGCTCCTCCGCAAACTTCAGCTCATCCAAAATCTCCTGCTGCCCCGTGTCGTAGCTCGCACCCAGTGCCCGCTGACCTACATTGGCTCCCGGTCCGGCAATGACACGATTTCAAAATACACATCCTCGTTCTCAAACCCCTCCATTGCTTTACCCATCCCTATTTCTGGAACCTCCTCTGGCCCTACAACCCCCCCCCCCCACCCACCCCCCCGAGATCTCTGCGCTCCTCCAATTCCGGCCTCTCGCGCATCCCCCCAGATTCCCATCGCTCCACCATTGGCGGCCGTGCCTGCAGCCGCCCGGGCCCCGAGCTCTGGAATTCCCTCCCTAAACCTCTCCGCCTCTCTCTCTCCGCCTTTAAGACGCTCCTTAAAACCAACCTCTTTGACCAAGCTTTTGATCATCTGCCCTAATACAGGAAACTTTCTGTTATCCGGCACGGACGGGACCGACGTGGTGCCGGTTCATCAAAAATTCCGGATAACCGAGCGCTATAGTAAAAGATACGGACGGAGCAGAGAGCTCCGTATAAAGCAACAAACCCTGTTGCTTCAGAACAATGGCCACAAGTTGCAAGCGTCTCTGTAGCTTAGCAACAGCCACACCCTTGCACAGCAACAAATGGAGTAAAAAATAAATAAAAG
Source organism: Somniosus microcephalus (assembly GCF_052327205.1). Classification (NCBI taxonomy): domain Eukaryota; kingdom Metazoa; phylum Chordata; class Chondrichthyes; order Squaliformes; family Somniosidae; genus Somniosus; species Somniosus microcephalus. The sequence goes on along the minus strand of NW_028225185.1, from coordinate 12,639,837 downwards.
TTACCTGAACCTACTCCTGAATTTTGCCGGTTAACCAACATTTCCGGTTATTTAGGGGCCGGTTAATCGAAAGTTTCCTGTATCTCATGTGAGTCGGTGTGAAATTTTGTTTGATAATCGCTCCTGTGAAGCGCCTTGGGACGTTTTACTACGTTAAAGGCGCGGTATAAATGAAAGTTGTTGTCTCAACCTCCAACCTCACACCCAGCTGGACCGGTGTAATATTGCTGCGTTCCCACAGCAGGCAAAGTACTCTCAAATATTGGCAGGTTAGGCAGAGAGCTTTCTGCGAGAAGCCCACACCCAACAGGAATTAGACCGAGATGAGCACAAACTCAATTACACACCAGCCAGACAGGGGAGCACGTCATTCAATCCATCTGTTTGGAGGCTGAACCACACTGTTCGCAACCTTGGTGGCATATTTGACATAATGAGCTTCCGACCACAAATCAGTGCCGTAACCAAGACCGCCTATTTCCACCTCCGTAACATCGCCCGTCTCCGCCCCACCTCAGCTCATCCGCTGCTGAGACCCTCATCCATGCCTTTACCTCTAGACTTGACTATTCCAACACACTCCTGCTCCTGGCTGGCCTCCCACATTCCACCCTCCGTAAACGTGAGCTCATCCAAATCTCGGCTGCACCCTCCCCCCCCCCCCCCCGTGTCCTAACTCGCACCGAGTCCCGTTCGCCCATCACCCCCTGTGCTCGCTGACCTACATTGGCTCCCGGTTAAGCAACGCCTCGATTTCAAAATTCTCATCCTCGTTTTCAAATCCCTCCATGGCCCTTGCCCGCTCCCTATCTCTGTAACCTCCTCCAGCCCCACAACCCTCCGAGATCTCTGCGCTCCTCCAATTCTGCCCTCTCGAGCATCCCCCGATTTCCATCGCTCCACCATTGGCGGCCGTGCCTTCAGCCGCCTGGGCCCCCGAGCTCTGGAATTCCCTCCCTAAACCTCTCCGCCTCTCTCTCTCTGCCTTTAAGACGCTCCTTAAAACCGACCTCTTTGGCCAAGCTTTTGATCACCTGCCCTAATATCTCATGCGAGTCGGTGTGAAATTTTGTTTGATAATCGCTCCTGTGAAGCACCTTGGGACGTTTTACTATGTGAAAGGCGCTATATAAATACAAGTTGTTGTTGTGGGGCTGGATTTCAAGCCATGCCCCAGAGGTCGCGCGCCCACCATCTAAAACAATACCTCACCGAGTTTGCTCAGTTATTAGTTAAACGTAGGAGTAGTACCGGGACCAAACAACATACTTCGGGAGATTTCAACCATCTCATTTCCTCTTTCTGTGGCCAACAAGTTAGATCCCTAAAGCACCGACACAGAAGCAAAACGTCCCGAGGCTCTCACAATGCAGGGTCAGACCAGAGATGGGATAGCCACAGGAAAAGGAAGGAGGTTCGGAAAAGATTGCCGAGGTACTGTCGAGGAAGGGTTTTAAAGGAAGCTTTCGGGATCGCACTTAAGAGCGGGTACAGAGGAGATTTACCAGGATGTTGCACCCCAGGACTGGAGAATTTTAGTGGGGCTCAAACACGCAATCTTCTGACTCAAAAGGACAAAGGAACTGAACCAAGTTGACATTTACAAATCAGGGCCTTCCCAGAGTCAGCCTTAGCAAATCTTCAAATCCCTGAAAGTAGCAGGACGGGTAGAGAAGGTGGCTTTAAGAAGGCATACGGAATAATGCTTAACTTTATTAGCCGAGGCACAGAATACAAGAGCAGGGGGGTTATGCGTGAACTGTATAAAACACTAGTTAGGCCTCAGCTCAAGTACCGCATGCAGTTCTGGTCACCACATTACAGGATAGATGTGATCGCACTTGGAGAGGGTGCAGAGGAGATTTACCAGGATGTTGCACCCCAGGACTGGAGAATTTTAGCGATGAGGAAAGATTGGATGGGCTGGGGTTCTTTTCTTTGGAACAGAGGAGGCTGAGGGGAGATTTAATTGAGGTGTATAAAATTACGAGGGGCCTCGATAGAGTGGATAGGAAGGACCGAGTTCCTTCAGCAGAGGGGTCAATAACCAGGGGCAGAGATTGAAAGTAATTGGGAGAAGGATTAGAGGGGAGTTGAGGAGAACTTTTTTCACCCAGAGGGTGGTGGGGGTCTGGAACTCACTGCCTGAAAGGGTGGTCGAGGCAGAAACCCTCATCACATTTAAAAAGTACTTGGATATGCACTTGAAGTGCCGGAACCTCCAGGGCTACGGACCAAGAGCTGGAAAGTGGGATTAGGCTGGATGGCTCTTTCTCGGCCGGTGCAGGCACGATGGGCCAAATGGCCTCCTTCTGTGCCGTAAATTGCCACGAATATGAAGGTTGGGAGGGATGTAGCAAGCCCAACCAGAGAGTGGAGGGGGGGGGGGGGGGGGGGGGAGGAGATGGCAGGACACCACAGCAGCAACACGCTGAGTGGGAAGGAAACATGTCGCAGACCAGAGATGGAACTGCAGAGGCTGCGGGTGAGGGACATGGTGCTGGGGGCGATCGCAAGGGCTGGGGGGGGGGGGGGAAAGAGAGCGAGCAGCAGGACTGTGTAGGGACTGAAGAGCAGGGGCAATAATTGAGGCAATGGCTGCAGCAACTTAACACTTCCGATTCTGCCAATTGTTATTGCTAAATCACAGGAAGGACACAACCTTTAATACAGGAAACTTTGTGCTCTCCGGCACCGAGCTGTTGCTGTCCCATCAAAACTGCCGGACAAACCAGCGCTAATGTTGAAACATACGGAGATTTTGAGCACTGCATCCGGCAACAAACCCTGTTAGCTTCTAAACAGTCGGCAGTACCTTGCAAGCGTCTCTGTAGCTTAGCAACAGCTTCAACGAGATCTTGCAGAGCCTGACTGGTGAAAAAAAAAGCAACGAAAAGAAAAAAAACCTAACGAAACGGCTCCTGATTTTTGCCGGTGGCTCGAGCATTCTGGACAGTTAACCTCCGGATAAACCAAAGTTTCCTGTAGTTAATGTGCAACGCGCACTTGAGTTGCACAACAAAACAATTTATTACAATTTTAGCTATTTCATCTCAATGAACTTCTGAAATCACAGCCCTACGTCCCAACCAAACGGTGCTGGTCAATGTACGAGCACCAATACACTGCAGGGAAATGGCACTTAACCCTGCATACAGTACTTCAATGCTCGCAAGCAACATTACTGGTTGCTAGTTGGTCCTGCTGGCATTCTGCGAGCTTACAGATTGGCGGGCTGCTGTTGCTTCAGTGCTAACGCATTATAAAAATCGGAGCAGCAAGATCTGCTGGGATCAGCAGCTTGCAAGTTACATAACATCAGAAACAAGAGCAGGAGGAGGCCATTCGGCCCCTCGAGCCTGCTCCACCATTAAATAAGATCATGGCTGATCATCGACCTCAACTCCACTTTCCCGCCCGATCTCCATAATCCTTCACTCCCCTTGTAGTTCAAATGTCTGTCAATCTCCCCCTTGAATATATTCACTGACTCCGCCTCCACAGCTCCCTGGGGAAGAGAATTCCAAAGATTCACCACCCTCCGAGAAGAGATTCCTCCTTAGCTCTGTTTTAAACGGGCGACCCCTTATCCTGAAACTATGCCCCCTCGTTCTAGATTCCCCCACGAGGGGAAACATCCTCTCTGCATCTACCTTGTCGAGCCCCCTCAGAATCTTATATGTTTCAATAAGATCCCCTCTCATTCTTCTAAACTCCAATGAGTATCGGCCCAACCTGCTCAACCTTGCCTCATAAGACAACCCCTTCAACTCAGGAATCAACCTGGTGAACCTTCTCTGAGCTGCCTCTAATGCAAGTATAGGAAACTTCTTTTTATCCGGCACCGACGGGACGCCGGTTCATCAAAAATTCCGGATAACCGAGAGCTATCGTAAAAGATACGGAGCTGAGGGCTCCGTATAAAAGCAACAAACCCTGTTGCTTAGCAACAGCTTCAGAACAATGGCCACAAGTTCCAAGCGTCTCTGTAGCTTAGCAACAGCTGCAGCCACACCCTTGCACAGCAACAGATGGAGGAAGGCAAGTAATAAAACTTACCTGAACCTACTCCTGAATTTTGCCGGTTAACCGAGATTTCTGGTTATTTAGGTGCCGGTAAATCGAAAGTTTCCTGTATATCCTTCCTTAAATAAGGAGACCAAAACTGTACGCAGTACTCCAGGTGTGGTCTCACCAGCACCCTGTAGAGTTGTAGCAAGACTTCCCTACCTTTATACAATAGCAAAATACTGTGGATGCTGGAAATCTGAAGTAACAGAAAATGCTGGCCAGGCAGCATCAGTGGAGAGAGAAAGAGTTAATGTTTCCCTACTTTTATACTCCAGCCCCCTTGCAATAAAGGCCAACATTCCATTTGCCTCTCCTAATTACTTGCTGTACCGGCATGCTAACTTTTTGTGTTTCATGTACGAGGACACCCAGGTCCCTCTGTACCGCCGCATTCTGTAGTCTCTCACCATTTAAGCAACATTTTGCTTTGCGATTCTTCCTACCCAAGTTAACAGAGGTTCCACAGTGACAAAAGGCTTGGGGGAAAAAATTCAGTATCGCCCCGCTTGGGGCGCCTTTATCGGCCGTGCGCAAAGTTTAGCGCCTGGTGCTAATTATCGCCTCCGACGGCAAACTTGGCTTTTTATCGCCCCTGGAGGTGATTGGAGCGCTAAATCAGGCACTACACACCTGTCTTAAGGCGCAACGGCCAAGCAGCGAGGCGCTACCTCAGAGTGCTGGCGAAGCAAGGAAGGGCAAATCAAAATGAACCTGCAAAGTGCTGCTCAGTCCCCAAAACTCCTTCACACAGCGTTGAATCTCTCCAGAAGTCTCTCTCTCTCTCAGAATGCGTGGTGCAAAAATGTCACCCGACAAAAAAAGGAAGCGGCCGCCTTTAAATAGCGCTCCCCCAGTCCCTTCCCGACTGCAAAACGCTCCCCTCAACCTGTCGTTGCTAGCGGCAGGCGGTAAGGCAGGGGGCGCCACTCAATTTCCGGTCCGGGGCGCTGCGCACTCGACTGACGTCACAATCTGCCGGCGCAGGAGATCGTGGCGGTAGTGTTTAGCGCCGCCGCAAAATGGCTAGTTAACTTCGCGAGCGGCGCAAACATCGCCGCGCCCGGGCGCTAGTTGCTTTGCGCCCCAATTGGCGCCCTCTTAAGGCGCAAACAACTGCATTTCTCCCCCTTGGGCATTCCTGCAGCGGAGAATGCTCGACCGAGGCTGGGGCTTGAGGTTTTTGGAGCTTTTCATCGGTTTGTGCCCCACTCGGGGAGGGCCCACTTAACGGAAGCGTTTCCGATTCCCTTACACGGACACCCTTCACCTTGAAGGGCAAGCACTTCACCAAAAGACTTGCATTTCTATAGCGCCTTTCACAACCTCAGTACGTCCCAAAGCGCTTTACAGTCAATGAAGGACCTTTTAAAAAAAAAAAAAAGTGTAGTCACTTTGTAATGTAGGAAACGCGGCAGCCAATTTGCGCACAGCAAGCTCCCACAAACAGCAATGTGACAGTGACCCATATCATGTTTTTTTTTTAAAAAAAGCGATGTTGACAAGTTTAAAGGAAAGGCACCGACTCCACATTTAAATCCGCGGTATATTTATGGGGCAACTGATCACACTTCTCCAACGTTGTAAAGAACACGGGTAACTTGGTAAGGACTGACCAAGTAAAGAATGTGCGCTGCAAAGTGATCCGTCAACATTTCTATCTCAGCGACCAACTCACTGCCTGAAAGGGTGGTAGAGGCAGGAACCCTCACAACATTCAAGAAGCATTTAGATGAGCACTTGAAACGCCACAGCATACAAGGCTACGGACCAAGTGCTGGAAAATGGGATTAGAATAGACAGGGCTTGATGGCCGGCGCGGACACGATGGGCCTCTTTCTGTGCTGTATAACTCAATGACTCCACTGGCGAGTTCCATTGCAAAATGGGGCTCAGTCCCTGGTCTGTGCTAAAGGTAGACGATCTCAGCAAAGATGGCAATAGGGCTGCTGCAATTGGCCTTCGCGCCCCATGCTCGGGAGGAGGGAGGAAAGAACAAAAAGCACTCCATTAACATAGAAGATAGGAGCAGGAGTAGGCCATTCGGCCCCTCGAGCCTGCTCCACCATTCAATGAGATCATGGCTGATCATCCAAATTCAGTACCCTGTCCCTGCTTTCTCCCCATATCCCTTGATCCCTTTAGCCTTAAGAAATATATCTAACTCCTTCCTGAATATATTTAATGAATTGGCCTCAACTGCCTTCTGCGGTAGAGAATTCCACAGGTTCACCACTCTCTGGGTGAAGAAATTCCTCCTCATCTCAGTCCTAAATGGCTTACCCCTTATCCTTAGACTGTGTTCTGGACTCCCCGACCATCGGGAACATCCTTCCTGCATCTAGTCTGTCTAGTCCTGTTAGAATTTTATATGTTTCAATGAGATCCCCTCTCATTCTTCTAACCTCCAGCGAGTACAAGCCCAATCGACCCAATCTCTCCTCGTACGTCATTCCTGCCATCCCAGGTATCAGTCTGGTGAATCTTCGCTGCACTCCCTCCATGGCAAGAACGTCCTTCCTCAGATAAGGCGACCAAAACTGCACACAATACTCAAGGTGTGGTCTCACCAAGGCCCTGTACAACTGCAGCAAGACATCCTTGTTCCTGTACGCAAACCCTCTTGCTACGAAGGCCAACATACCATTTGCCTTAAGTACGTCAAACAAAGACAGGCGGTGATGCCCCCCACGGTCAAAGAGTGCGCGCCAACACTCACTGTTCAGCGAGAGCGCGCCAGAGGGGAGGGGGGCCAAGATCTCGGAAGGCTCTGGTGACCAAAGTGGACAGGCAGATGAGCAGAGTTGGGGCAACGAAGGCTGCGGGCAGGATGCTGGGGCTGGAGGGGGTCAGGGGAGAGAATGTGTAGACTCACGTGGGGAGTGGCCACTTGAGCGATGGCCCTGACTGCGGCTGCTGGCCACAGCCCAGTTAAGAGTCAACCACTTCACACAAAAAAAGGGGAAAGGAGAAATGGGGAAAAAAACAACGGTTTTACATCGGAGAGGGACAGGTATGATGTATAAACTAATGGCTTGTATTTATATAGTGTCTTTAATGTAGTAAAACGTCCCAAGGTGCTTCACAGAAGCGTTATCGGACAAAATTTGACACCGAGCCACATAAGGATACATTAGGACAGATGACCAAAAGCTGGGTCAAAGAGGTAGGTTTTAAGGAGCGTCTTAAAGGAGGAGAGAGTGGCGGAGAGGTTTAGGGAGGGAATTCCAGAGCTCGGGGCCCAGGCAGCTGAAGGCACGGCCGCCAATGGTGGAGCGATGGGAATCGGGGGATGCGCAAGAGGGCAGAATTAGAGGAGCGCAGATATCTTGAGGGGTTGTGGGGCTGAAGGAGGTTACAGAGATAGGGAGGGGGAGCGAGGAGGCCACGGAAAGGTCGGAAAGCAAGGATGAGAATTTTGAAATCGAGGCGTTGCTTAACCGGGAGCCAATGTAGGTCAGCGATCACAGGGGGTGATGGGCGAACGGGACTCGGTGCGAGTTAGGACACGGGGCAGCCGAGTTTTGGATGACCTCAAGTTTACGTAGGGTGGAATGTGGGAGGCCGGCCAGGAGTGCGATGGAAGAGTCAAGTCTAAATTAACAAACTATATTTTACATCTTACAGCACAGAAACAGGCCATTCGGTCCATCTGCTCCGTGCCGGTGTTTATGCTCCACACCAGCCTCCTCCCACCCCTCTTCATCTCACCCCATCACCATATCCTTCTGTTCCTTTCTCCCTCCTGTGTTTATCCAGCTTCCCCTTAAATGCATCTCTGCTCTTCGCCTCGACCACTCCCTGTGGCAGCGAGTTCCCATTCTCGCCACTCTCTGGGTAAAGAAGTTTCTCCTGAATTCCCCATTGGATTTATTAGTGACTCTCTTATATTGACGGCCCCTAGTTCTGGTCTCCCCCACAAGTGGAAACATCTTCTCTACGTCGACCCTATCGAACCCTTTCAGACCTCGATCAGGTCACCCCTCAGCCTTCTCTTTTCTCGAGGAAAGAGCCCCAGCCTGTTTCCCCCTGGTTGGGGAGTCCAGAACCAGGGGGCACAGTCTCAGGATAAGGGGTCGGCCATTGATGACTGAGATGAGGAGGAATTTCTTCACTCAGAGGGTGGTGAATCTTTCGAATTCTCTGCCCCAGAGGGCTGTGGAGGCTCAGTCGTTGAGTCAAGGGATATGGGGGTCGGGCGAGAAAGTGGAGTTGAGGTCGATGATCTTGATGAAGGCTCGAGGGGACGTATGGTCTACTCCTACTCCTATTTCTTATGTAATATGTGCTGTTCACTGTCTGAAAATAAGTATCATATGGGTTTTATTGACAGGAAATTACTCGATATACCAGACAATCTGAATTCCTTATCAAAGAAGTATTTCAGCTACGCATATTTCCACTGTGACTCATTCAGTACCAGAAAACCAGTCCAGGAGGCAAGCGTCAAAATCAGCTGCTAACTGGATTCTCTTCTCGTCTCCTCACAGCCCCAGCCCCACCCCATCCCGTCATCGATTCTCTTCCCCTCTACTGACTCTTTCTGCGGGGATAGATGCGGAGCCACTTGCAGTTCTCCGTCCCGCGTCCAAGTGATCAATCTTAACGTAAAAGATAAGCTGTGATCTAACTGCACGGCGGAAAAGGATCGAGGGGCTGAAAGGCCTCCTGGTACAGAGAGCTGTGGCTCACTTGGTAGCACCCTTGCCGGAGTCAGAAGGTTGCGGGTTCCAGTCCCACTCCAGAGACTCCAGCACAAAAATCTAGGCCGACACTCCCACTGCTGGTACCGAGGGGAGCGCCGCACGGTCGGCACCAAGGGAGCGCCGCACGGTTGGCGGGGGCGGCGCCGAGGGAGCGCTGCACTGTCGGAGGGGCGGCGCCGAGGGAGCGCCGCACTGTCGGAGGGGCGGTACTGAGGGAGCGCCGCACTGTCGGAGGGGCTGTACTGAGGGAGCGTCGCACTGTCGGAGGGGCGGCGCCGAGGGAGCGCCGCACTGTCGGAGGGGCAGTACTGAGGGAGCGCCGCACTGTCGGAGGGGCGGTGCTGAGGGAGCGCCGCACTGTCGGAGGGGCGGTGCCGAGGGAGCGCCGCACTGTCGGAGGGGCGGTACTGAGGGAGCGCCGCACTGTCGGAGGGGCAGTACTGAGGGAGCGCCGCACTGTCGGAGGGGCAGTACTGAGGGAGCGCCGCACTGTCGGAGGGGCGGTGCCGAGGGAGCGCCGCACTGTCGGAGGGGCGGTACTGAGGGAGCGCCGCACTGTCGGAGGGGGCGGTACTGAGGGAGCGCCGCTCTGTCGGAGGGACAGTACTGAGGGAGCGCTGAACTGTCGGAGGGGCAGTACTGAGGGAGCGCCGCACTGTCGGAGGGGTAGTGCTGAGGGAGCGCTGAACTGTCGGAGGGGCGGTACTGAGGGAGCGCCGCACTGTCGGAGGGGCGGTACTGAGGGAGTGCCGCACTGTCGGAGGGGTAGTGCTGAGGGAGCGCTGAACTGTCGGAGGGGCAGTACTGAGGGAGCGCCGGACCGTTGGAGGCACCGTCTTTTGGACGAGACGTTAAACCAAGGCCCCGTCTGCCCTCTCGGGTGGATGTAAAAGATCCCACGGCCACTATTGGAAGAAGAGCAGGGGGAGTTCTCCCCGGTGTCCTGGGGCCAATATTTATCCCTCAACCAACATCACTAAAAACAGATGATCTGGTCATTATCACCTTGCTGTTTGTTGGAGCTTGTTCCTACATCACAACACTTTAAAAAGTACTTAATTGGCTGTAAAGCCCTTTGGGACGTCCCGAGGTTGTGAAAGGCGCTGGGGAGGGACTTGGAAAAGGAGGGGGTAAATCCAGTTGTCATGCTCCAAGTTGGAGCAAGCGACATAGGTAGGAGGTCCTGCTGAAAGAGTATCAGGAGTTCGGATCCATATTAAAAAGCCAGACCTCGAGGGTAATAATCTCTGGATTACTGCCCGAACCACGTGCAAAGTGGAAGCAGACAGATCAGAAGAATTAACACGTGGCTAAACGGCTGGTGTGGAAAAGAGGGGTTCCTTTTCATGGGACACTGGCACCAGTTCTGGGACAAGGAGGAGCTGTACCGATGGGACGGCCTGCCACCTGAACCGGGTTGGGACCCGTGTCCTAGCGGAAAGGGTACATAGGGAGCTGGCAAAGGTTTTAAACTAGTAACATGGAGGGAGGGATCTACAAGAATTGTAACCAGCCTAAATATAAACAAAACAGGTAGAGAGAGCATAGGAAAAAATAAAGTAAGAGAGGACATTGATGGCAAGGGAATAAATAGAGTTACAGAACAGGAGTCTAAAAAGATGGTTAAACATAAAGCGAGAGGAAATCCTATTAAAAAATGAGTTAAACTGTCTGTACAGCAATGCACACAGTGTCCGTAATAAAACAGGGGAGCTGGAGGCAATCATGAGTTACGAGGATAACAACAGAAAATGCTGGAAAAACTCAGCAGGTTACGAGGAACCAGGCATTGTAGGGATTACTGAGACATGGCTACAGAAAAATCAGGACTGGGTATGAAACACTGCAGGGTATAACAGATTTAGAAAAGACAGGGAAGGAAAAAGGGGAGGTGGAGTAGTGTGAGCTGTGGCTCAGTGGGTAGCACACTCGCCTCGGAGTCAGAAGGTTGGGGGTTCAAGTCCCACTCCAGGGACTAAAGCACATAAAACTAGGCTGACACTGCAGTGCAGTGCTGAGGGAGCGCTGCACTGTTGGAGGGGCCGTCTTTCGGATGAGACGTTCGTAGAATGATACAGCACAGGAGGAGGCCATTCGGCCCATCGTGCCTGTGCCGGCTCTTTGAAAGAGCTCTCCAATTAGTCCCACTCCCCCCTGCTCTTTCCCCATATCCCTACAAATTTTTTCCCTTCAAGTATTTACCCAATTCCCTTTTGAAAGTTACTATTGAATCTGCTCCCTTTCAGGCAGCGTGTTCCAGATCACAACAACTCGCTGCGTAAAAAAGGTTTTTCCTCATCTCCCCCTCTGGTTCTTTTGCCAATCACCTTAAATCGGTGTCCTCTGGTTCTCGACCCTTCCGCCAATGGGGACAGTTTCTCTCTATCTACTCTGTCTAGATGCCTCATGATTTTGAACACCTCGATCAAATCTCCTCTCAACCTTCTCTGCTCCAAGGAGAACAACCCCAGCTTCTCCAGTCTCTCATCCCTGGAACCATTCTCATCAATCTTTTCTGCACCCTCTCTAAGGATTCACATCCTTCCTAAAGTGCGGTGCCCAGAGTTGGACACAATACTCCAGCTCACAACTCGCTGACATCCTCTCTGTGTTTATCTTATCTAGGTACCCCAGATAAAATTGGGCATTCAGTGAACACCACGTCAGCTCCAAAACAGGAGGCTCACAGAACCCAATGTGATGGCTGTTTCACCCTGCACCCTCCCGGAATCTTTACTCAGAAGGAACACCCCTAAAACGATGCACTTTAAAAAAAGTGTGGGACATTTGACTTTAAGTCTCGATTTATTTCAATTTCAATCCTGTTTGGATTAGTTAAAGGCTGCTTCAGAGGACAGAGAAAAAATTAAGTTCATCTGGCCATTCATTCATTTACTCCTCCAGCCCCACACCCCTCGCTATCTCTGTAACCCCCTCCAACCCCTACACCCCTCGCTATCTCTGTAACCCCCTCCAACCCCTACACCCCTCGCTATCTCTGTAACCCCCTCCAACCCCTACACCCCTCCCTATCTCTGTAACCCCCTCCAACCCCTACACCCCTCCCTATCTCTGTAACCTCCTCCAGCCCCTACCTATCTCTGTAACCCCCTCCAACCCCTACACCCCTCGCTATCTCTGTAACCCCCTCCAGCCCCTACACCCCTCCCTATCTCTGTAACCTCCTCCAGCCCCTACACCCCTCCCTATCCCTGTAACCTCCTCCAGCCCCTACACCCCTCCCTATCTCTGTAACCTCCTCCAGCCCCTACACCCCTCGCTATCTCTGTAACCCCCTCCAACCCCTACACCCCTCGCTATCTCTGTAACCCCCTCCAACCCCTACACCCCTCGCTATCTCTGTAACCCCCTCCAACCCCTACACCCCTCCCTATCTCTGTAACCCCCTCCAACCCTCCCTATCTCTGTAACCTCCTCCAACCCCTACACCCCTACCTATCTCTGTAACCCCCTCCAACCCCTACACCCCTCCCTATCTCTGTAACCCCCTCCAACCCCTACACCCCTCCCTATCTCTGTAACCCCCTCCAACCCCTACACCCCTACCTATCTCTGTAACCCCCTCCAACCCCTACACCCCTCGCTATCTCTGTAACCCCCTCCAGCCCCTACACCCCTCCCTATCTCTGTAACCCCCTCCAACCCCTACACCCCTCGCTATCTCTGTAACCCCCTCCAGCCCCTACACCCCTCGCTATCTCTGTAACCCCCTCCAACCCTACACCCCTCCCTATCTCTGTAACCCCCTCCAACCCCTACACCCCTCGCTATCTCTGTAACCTCCTCCAGCCCTACACCCCTCGCTATCTCTGTAACCCCCTCCAACCCTACACCCCTCCCTATCTCTGTAACCCCCTCCAGCCCCAACACCCCTCGCTATCTCTGTAACCTCCTCCAGCCCCTACACCCCTCCCTATCTCTGTAACCCCCTCCAACCCCTACACCCCTCCCTATCTCTGTAACCCCCTCCAACCCCTACACCCCTCGCTATCTCTGTAACCCCCTCCAACCCTACACCCCTCCCTATCTCTGTAACCCCCTCCAGCCCCAACACCCCTCGCTATCTCTGTAACCTCCTCCAGCCCCTACACCCCTCCCTATCTCTGTAACCCCCTCCAACCCTACACCCCTCCCTATCTCTGTAACCCCCTCCAGCCCCAACACCCCTCGCTATCTCTGTAACCCCCTCCAACCCCTACACCCCTCCCTATCTCTGTAACCCCCTCCAACCCTCCCTATCTCTGTAACCCCCTCCAGCCCCAACACCCCTCCCTATCTCTGTAACCTCCTCCAGCCCTACACCCCTCGCTATCTCTGTAACCCCCTCCAGCCCCTACACCCCTCGCTATCTCTGTAACCCCCTCCAACCACTACAACCCTCCCTATCTCTGTAACCCCCTCCAGCCCTACACCCCTCGCTATCTCTGCAACCCCCTCCAACCCCTACAACCCTCCCTATCTCTGTAACCCCCTCCAACCCCTACACCCCTCCCTATCTCTGTAACCTCCTCCAGCCCCAACACCCCTCCCTATCTCTGTAACCCCCTCCAACCCCTACACCCCTCGCTATCTCTGTAACCCCCTCCAACCCCGACAACCCTCCCTATCTCTGTAACCCCCTCCAACCCCGACACCCCTCCCTATCTCTGTAACCTCCTCCAGCCCCAACACCCCTCCCTATCTCTGTAACCTCCTCCAGCCCCAACACCCCTCCCTATCTCTGTAACCCCCTCCAACCCCTACACCCCTCGCTATCTCTGTAACCCCCTCCAACCCCTACACCCCTCCCTATCTCTGTAACCCCCTCCAACCCCGACACACCTCCCTATCTCTGTAACCCCCTCCAACCCCTACACCCCTCGCTATCTCTGTAACCCCCTCCAACCCCTACACCCCTCCCTATCTCTGTAACCCCCTCCAACCCCTACACCCCTCCCTATCTCTGTAACCCCCTCCAACCCCGACACCCCTCCCTATCTCTGTAACCCCCTCCAACCCCTACACCCCTCGCTATCTCTGTAACCACCTCCAACCCCTACACCCCTCGCTATCTCTGTAACCCCCTCCAACCCCTACACCCCTCCCTATCTCTGTAACCCCCTCCAACCCCGACACCCCTCCCTATCTCTGTAACCCCCTCCAACCCCGACACCCCTCCCTATCTCTGTAACCTCCTCCAGCCCCAACACCCCTCCCTATCTCTGTAACCCCCTCCAGACCCTACACCCCTCGCTATCTCTGTAACCCCCTCCAACCCCTACACCCCTCCCTATCTCTGTAACCCCCTCCAACCCCGACACCCCTCCCTATCTCTGTAACCTCCTCCAGCCCCAACACCCCTCCCTATCTCTGTAACCTCCTCCAGCCCCTACACCCCTCCCTATCTCTGTAACCTCCTCCAACCCCTACACCCCTCCCTATCTCTGTAACCCCCTCCAACCCCTACACCCCTCCCTATCTCTGTAACCCCCTCCAACCCCTACACCCCTCCCTATCTCTGTAACCCCCTCCAACCCCTACACCCCTCCCTATCTCTGTAACCCCCTCCAACCCCGACACCCCTCCCTATCTCTGTAACCTCCTCCAGCCCCAACACCCCTCCCTATCTCTGTAACCTCCTCCAGCCCCTACACCCCTCCCTATCTCTGTAACCCCCTCCAGCCCCTACACCCCTCCCTATCTCTATAACCTCCTCCAGCCCCTACACCCCTCCCTATCACTGTAACCTCCTCCAGCCCCTACACCTCTTCCCATCTCTGCAACCACCTCCAGCCCTACACCCCTCCCCATCTCTCTAACCTCCTCCAGCCCCTACACCCCTCCCTATCTCTGTATCCTCCTCCAGCCCTACACCCCTCCCTATCTCTGTAACCTCCTCCAACTCTCCCTGTCTCTGTAACCCCCTCCAGCCCCTACACCCCTCCCTATCTCTGTAACCTCCTCCAGCCCCCTACACCCCTCCCTATCTCTGTAACCTCCTCCAGCCCCTACACCCCTCCCTATCTCTATAACCTCCTCCAGCCCCTACACCCACTCCCTATCACTGTAACCTCCTCCAGCCCCTACACCCCTCCCCATCTCTGTATCCTCCTCCAGCCCTACACCCCTCCCTATCTCTGTAACCTCCTCCAGCCCCTACACCCCTCCCTATCTCTGTAGCCTCCTCCAGCCCTACACCCCTCCCTATCTCTGTAACCTCCTCCAACTCTCCCTATCTCTGTAACCTCCTCCAGCCCCTACACCCCTCCCTATCTCTGTAACTTCCTCCAGCCCTACACCCATCCCTATCTCTGTAACCTCCTCCAGCCCTACACCCCTCCCTATCTCTGTAACCTCCTCCAGCCCCTACACCCCTCCCTATCTCTGTAACCTCCTCCAGCCCCTACACCCCTCCCTATCTCTGTAACCTCCTCCAGCCCTACACCCCTCCCTATCTCTGTAACCTCCTCCAGCCCCTACACCCCTTCCCGTCTCTATAACCTCCTCCAGCCCCTACACCCACTCCCTATCCCTGTAACCTCCTCCAGCCCCTACACCCCTCCCCATCTCTGTAACCTCCTCCAGCCCCTACACCCCTCCCTATCCCTGTAACCCCCTCCAGCCCTACACCCCTCCCTATCTCTGTAACCTCCTTCAGCCCTACACCCCTCCCTATCTCTGTAACCTCCTCCAGCCCCTACACCCCTCCCTATCTCTCTAACCCCCTCCAGCCCTACACCCCTCCCTATCCCTGTAACCCCCTCCAGCCCTACACCCCTCCCTATCTCTGTAACCCCCTCCAACCCCTACACCCCTCCCTATCTCTGTAACCCCCTCCAACCCCTACACCCCTCCCTATCTCTGTAACCCCCTCCAACCCCGACACCCCTCCCTATCTCTGTAACCTCCTCCAGCCCCAACACCCCTCCCTATCTCTGTAACCTCCTCCAGCCCCTACACCCCTCCCTATCTCTAACCCCCTCCAGCCCCTACACCCCTCCCTATCTCTATAACCTCCTCCAGCCCCTACACCCACTCCCTATCACTGTAACCTCCTCCAGCCCCTACACCCCTTCCCATCTCTGCAACCACCTCCAGCCCTACACCCCTCCCCATCTCTCTAACCTCCTCCAGCCCCTACACCCCTCCCTATCTCTGTATCCTCCTCCAGCCCTACACCCCTCCCTATCTCTGTAACCTCCTCCAACTCTCCCTGTCTCTGTAACCCCCTCCAGCCCCTACACCCCTCCCTATCTCTGTAACCTCCTCCAGCCCCCTACACCCCTCCCTATCTCTGTAACCTCCTCCAGCCCCTACACGCCTCCCTATCTCTATAACCTCCTCCAGCCCCTACACCCACTCCCTATCACTGTAACCTCCTCCAGCCCCTACACCCCTTCCCATCTCTGCAACCACCTCCAGCCCTACACCCCTCCCCATCTCTGTATCCTCCTCCAGCCCTACACCCCTCCCTATCTCTGTAACCTCCTCCAGCCCCTACACCCCTCCCTATCTCTGTAGCCTCCTCCAGCCCTACACCCCTCCCTATCTCTGTAACCTCCTCCAACTCTCCCTATCTCTGTAACCTCCTCCAGCCCCTACACCCCTCCCTATCTCTGTAACTTCCTCCAGCCCTACACCCATCCCTATCTCTGTAACCTCCTCCAGCCCTACACCCCTCCCTATCTCTGTAACCTCCTCCAGCCCCTACACCCCTCCCTATCTCTGTAACCTCCTCCAGCCCCTACACCCCTCCCTATCTCTGTAACCTCCTCCAGCCCTACACCCCTCCCTATCTCTGTAACCTCCTCCAGCCCCTACACCCCTTCCCGTCTCTATAACCTCCTCCAGCCCCTACACCCACTCCCTATCCCTGTAACCTCCTCCAGCCCCTACACCCCTCCCCATCTCTGTAACCTCCTCCAGCCCCTACACCCCTCCCTATCTCTGTAACCTCCTCCAGCCCTACACCCCTCCCTATCTCTAACCTCCTCCAGCCCTACACCCCTTCCCATCTCTGCAACCTCCTCCAGCCCTACACCCCTCCCTATCTCTGTAACCCCCTCCAGCCCCTACACCCCTCCCTATCTCTATAACCTCCTCCAGCCCCTACACCCCTCCCTATCACTGTAACCTCCTCCAGCCCCTACACCTCTTCCCATCTCTGCAACCACCTCCAGCCCTACACCCCTCCCCATCTCTCTAACCTCCTCCAGCCCCTACACCCCTCCCTATCTCTGTATCCTCCTCCAGCCCTACACCCCTCCCTATCTCTGTAACCTCCTCCAACTCTCCCTGTCTCTGTAACCCCCTCCAGCCCCTACACCCCTCCCTATCTCTGTAACCTCCTCCAGCCCCCTACACCCCTCCCTATCTCTGTAACCTCCTCCAGCCCCTACACCCCTCCCTATCTCTATAACCTCCTCCAGCCCCTACACCCACTCCCTATCACTGTAACCTCCTCCAGCCCCTACACCCCTTCCCATCTCTGCAACCACCTCCAGCCCTACACCCCTCCCCATCTCTGTATCCTCCTCCAGCCCTACACCCCTCCCTATCTCTGTAACCTCCTCCAGCCCCTACACCCCTCCCTATCTCTGTAGCCTCCTCCAGCCCTACACCCCTCCCTATCTCTGTAACCTCCTCCAACTCTCCCTATCTCTGTAACCTCCTCCAGCCCCTACACCCCTCCCTATCTCTGTAACTTCCTCCAGCCCTACACCCATCCCTATCTCTGTAACCTCCTCCAGCCCTACACCCCTCCCTATCTCTGTAACCTCCTCCAGCCCCTACACCCCTCCCTATCTCTGTAACCTCCTCCAGCCCCTACACCCCTCCCTATCTCTGTAACCTCCTCCAGCCCTACACCCCTCCCTATCTCTGTAACCTCCTCCAGCCCCTACACCCCTTCCCGTCTCTATAACCTCCTCCAGCCCCTACACCCACTCCCTATCCCTGTAACCTCCTCCAGCCCCTACACCCCTCCCTATCTCTCTAACCCCCTCCAGCCCTACACCCCTCCCTATCTCTGTAACCCCCTCCAACCCCTACACCCCTCCCTATCTCTGTAACCCCCTCCAACCCCTACACCCCTCCCTATCTCTGTAACCCCCTCCAACCCCGACACCCCTCCCTATCTCTGTAACCTCCTCCAGCCCCAACACCCCTCCCTATCTCTGTAACCTCCTCCAGCCCCTACACCCCTCCCTATCTCTAACCCCCTCCAGCCCCTACACCCCTCCCTATCTCTATAACCTCCTCCAGCCCCTACACCCACTCCCTATCACTGTAACCTCCTCCAGCCCCTACACCCCTTCCCATCTCTGCAACCACCTCCAGCCCTACACCCCTCCCCATCTCTCTAACCTCCTCCAGCCCCTACACCCCTCCCTATCTCTGTATCCTCCTCCAGCCCTACACCCCTCCCTATCTCTGTAACCTCCTCCAACTCTCCCTGTCTCTGTAACCCCCTCCAGCCCCTACACCCCTCCCTATCTCTGTAACCTCCTCCAGCCCCCTACACCCCTCCCTATCTCTGTAACCTCCTCCAGCCCCTACACCCCTCCCTATCTCTATAACCTCCTCCAGCCCCTACACCCACTCCCTATCACTGTAACCTCCTCCAGCCCCTACACCCCTTCCCATCTCTGCAACCACCTCCAGCCCTACACCCCTCCCCATCTCTGTATCCTCCTCCAGCCCTACACCCCTCCCTATCTCTGTAACCTCCTCCAGCCCCTACACCCCTCCCTATCTCTGTAGCCTCCTCCAGCCCTACACCCCTCCCTATCTCTGTAACCTCCTCCAACTCTCCCTATCTCTGTAACCTCCTCCAGCCCCTACACCCCTCCCTATCTCTGTAACTTCCTCCAGCCCTACACCCATCCCTATCTCTGTAACCTCCTCCAGCCCTACACCCCTCCCTATCTCTGTAACCTCCTCCAGCCCCTACACCCCTCCCTATCTCTGTAACCTCCTCCAGCCCCTACACCCCTCCCTATCTCTGTAACCTCCTCCAGCCCTACACCCCTCCCTATCTCTGTAACCTCCTCCAGCCCCTACACCCCTTCCCGTCTCTATAACCTCCTCCAGCCCCTACACCCACTCCCTATCCCTGTAACCTCCTCCAGCCCCTACACCCCTCCCCATCTCTGTAACCTCCTCCAGCCCCTACACCCCTCCCTATCTCTGTAACCTCCTCCAGCCCTACACCCCTCCCTATCTCTAACCTCCTCCAGCCCTACACCCCTTCCCATCTCTGCAACCTCCTCCAGCCCTACACCCCTCCCCATCTCTCTAACCTCCTCCAGCCCCTACACCCCTCCCTATCCCTGTAACCCGCTCCAGCCCTACACCCCTCCCTATCTCTGTCACCTCCTTCAGCCCTACACCCCTCCCTATCTCTGTAACCTCCTCCAGCCCCTACACCCCTCCCTATCTCTCTAACCCCCTCCAGCCCTACACCCCTCCCTATCCCTGTAACCTCCTTCAGCCCTACACCCCTCCCTATCTCTGTAACCTCCTCCAGCCCCTACACCCCTCCCTATCTCTAACCTCCTCCAGCCCCTACACCCCTCCCTCTCTGTAACCTCCTCCAGCCCTACTACCCTCCGTTAAACCAAGGCCCCGTCTGCTCTCTCAGGTGGACGTAAAAGATCCCACGGCATTATTTCGAAGAGCAGGGGAAGTTCTCCCCAGTGTCCTGGGGCCAATATTTATCCCTCAATCAAGGTAACAAAAACAGATGATCCGGTCATTACCACACTGCTGTTTGTGGGAGCTTGATGTGCGCAAATTGGCTGCTGCATTTCCCACATTACAACAGTGACTCCACTTCATCGACCGGTGGTCGTGAAAGGCGCTATATAAATGCAAGTCATTCTTTCTTATTAGGGATAACAATGGCAGTAGAAAAAAAGTGACGCAGATATCAGCAAGACAAAAATAGAATCCGTGTGGTTAGAGATAAAAGATAATAGCGGATCAATCACACACTAATAGGCGTAGTCTACAGCCCACCTAATAGGAGGAAGGGAGGTGGAGGAAGAAATTAGAGAAATGAGTAAAAAACTTAGAATAATCATGGGAGATTTCAACTACCCCGATATTAATTGGACAGAAGAGGTAGGTAAAGGGGATAAGGGAATGGGGTTCCTACAATGTGTACAGGACTCCTTTCTAACCCAATGTGTAAAAAGCCCAACAAGGGAGGATTCACTATTGGATCTAGTAATGGGGAATGAACCAGAGCAAATAAGAGAAGTAAAAGTAGGGGAACATCTAGGCAATAGTGACCATAATATTTTAAAATGATAATCGAGAAGGACATAATTATGACGTAAACCAGGTGAATAGATTGGAGAAAAGCTGATTTTGAGGGGCTGAGAATAGAACTTTGGGCGGGGGGGGGAGGAAATGGGCAACAATATTAGCAAACAATGATGTAGAACAGCAATGGGAAACATTTAAAACGGTGTTCAGCAGCATGCAGGAAGAATCTATTCCGCTAAAAGAAAAGAACAAACTAAACAATAATGAGACTCCATGGATGAATAAAGCCATAAGGGAATCATTAAGGGCAAGGAAAGAGGCATACATTAAGTACATAGACAGCAGGGGGTTGCATGATAAGGGAGAATACAAAGAGATTAGGAGAGAAGTCAAAAAACAATTGGGGAGGCAAAGAGGAACTATGAAATTAAATTATGAACATAAAACAAAAGTAAAATATTTTATAGGCACATCAATAAAAAATGGAAGATTGGGATGGGAATAGGGCCATTAAGAGATAGACAGGATAATACCACAGGTAACGATAGAGAGCAGGAATATTAAATAATTATTTTGCTTCAGTATTTACCAGGGAGATAGAAGAGGTGTACATGACATTGGATGATGAGATTAGTAATGAAAGAAGTGCATTTAAAATAAAAAGGGATGTATTAAATAAACTGATCAAAGAAAGATAAAACCCTTGGTCCGGATGGATTGCATCCACGCATTTTAAAAGAATCTAGGGATGAGATAGCAGAGGCATTATTTAATAATTCGTTAGAAAAAGGTGTAGTGCCAGAGGGCTGGCGGATAGCTAACATATTAATATTATATAAGGGGGATAGAACATGTCCAGGGAATTATAGATCAGTCAGCTTAACATCGCTGGTAGGAAAAATAATGGAATTCCTAGTAAAGGAGAAAATAGAAGAACATCTAGAAACCAAATATATAATGAATTATCAGCATGGATTTCAAAATGCTTGACCAACCTCATTGAATTTTTTGAAGAGGTAACAGAGAGAGTAGACAAGGGTACTGCAGTAGATGTAATTCATCTGGATTTTCAAAAGGCCTTCGATAAGGTATCCCATAATAGACTGATGAACAAGGTCTTGACAGGGTAGACGCCAAGAGGGAGCATAGTCTCAGAATAAGGGGTCGGCCATTTGGGACTGAGAGGAGGAATTTCTTTACTCTGAGGGCGGTGAATCTTTGGAATTCTCTACCCGAGGGCTGTGGGTGCTCAGTCGTCGAGTCTATTCAAGAATCAGATTGATAGATTTTTGGACTCTCGGGGAATCAAGGGATATGGCGGTCTGGCGGGAAAGTGGAGTTGAGGTTGAAGATCAACCACGATCTTACTGAATGGCAGAGCAGGCTCGAGGGGCTGTCTGGCCTACTCCTGTTCCTTTGTGACTGTGACAAAGGTAAACTATCCCTCCTCATCCTTCTTGACTTGTCTGCAGCCTTTGACAAGGTTGACCACTCCATCCTCCTCCAACACCTCTCCACC
Source organism: Somniosus microcephalus (assembly GCF_052327205.1). Lineage (NCBI taxonomy): Eukaryota > Metazoa > Chordata > Chondrichthyes > Squaliformes > Somniosidae > Somniosus > Somniosus microcephalus. Next base: position 12,618,273 of record NW_028225185.1, on the reverse strand, counting down.
GTCGTCCAGCTGGGTGGGACTGCACTCGCCTGGTTCCATCCTTATCTATCTAATCGTAGCCAGAGAATCACCTGCAACGGCTTCTCTTCCCGCTCCCGCATCCTTACCTCTGGTGTCCCCCAAGGATCTATCCTTGGCCCCCTCCTATTTCTCATCTACATGCTGCCCCGTGATGACATCATCCGAAAACACTAGTCAGTTTTCACATGTACGCTGACGACACCCAGCTCTACCTCACCACCACTTCTCTTGATCCCTCCACGGTCTCTCAATTGCCAGACTGCCTGTCCAACATTCAGTGCCAGATGAGCAGAAATTTTCTCCCATTAAATATTGGGAAGACCGAAGCCATTGTTTTCGGTCCCCCGCCACAAACTCCATCCCTCTCTCTAACATCTGCCTGAGGCTGAACCACACTGTTCGCAACCTTGGTGTCATATCTAACCCTGAAATGAGTTTCCGACCACATATCCGCAGCATAACTAAGACTGCCTATTTCCACCCCTTGACATTCAATGGCATTACCATCACCAAATCCCCCACCATCAACATCCTGGGGGGTCACCATTGACCAGAAACTTAACTGGACCAGCCACATAAATACTGTGGCTACAAGAGCAGGTCAGAGGCTGGGTATTCTGCACGAGTGTCTCACCTCCTGACTCTCCAAAGCCTTTCCACCATCTACAAGGCACGAGCCAGGAGTGCGATGGAATACTCTCCACTTGCCTGGATGAGTGCAGCTCCAACAACACTCAAGAAGCTCGACACCATCCAGGACAAAGCAGCCCGCTTGATCGGCACCCCATCCACCACCTTAAATATTCACTCCCTCCACCACCGGCGTACCGTGGCTGCAGTGTGTACCATCTACAAGATGCACTGCAGCAACTCGCCAAAGCTTCTTCGGCAGCACCTCCCAAACCTGCCACCTCTTCCACCTAGAAGGACAAGGGCAGCAGGCGCATGAGAACACCACCTCCAAATCACACACCATCCTGACTTAGAATATCGCCATTCCTTCATCGTCGCTGGGTCAAAATCCTGGAACTCCCTACCGAACAGCACTTTGGGAGCACCTTCACCACACGGACTGCAGCGGTTCAAGGCAGCGGCTCACCACCACCTTCTCGAGGCCAATTAGGGGATGAGCAATAAATGCTGGCCATGCCAGCAACGCCCACATCCCATAAACAAAAAAAAACATACGCCCGTCTCCGGCCTTGCCTCAGCTCATCTGCTGCCGAAACCCTCCTCCATGCCTTTGTTACCTCTAGGCTTGACTATTCCAACACACTCCTGGCTGGCCTCCCACATTCCACCCTACGTAAACTTGAGGTCATCCAAAACTCAGCGGCCCGTGTTCTAACTCGCATCAAGTCCCGTTCACCCATCATCCTGTGCTCGCTGACCGCTATCGGCTCCTGGTTAAGCAACGCCTCGATTTCAAAATTCCCATCCTTGTTTGCAAATCCCTCCATGGCCCTCGCCCCTCCCCATCTCTGTAACCTGCTCCAGCCCCACCAGATCGCCGCGCTCCTCCAATTCTGGTCTCTTGAGCATCCCTGATTATAATCGCTCCACCATTGGCGGCCGTGCCTTCAGCTGCCGAGGGCCCGAGCTCTGGAATTCCCTCCCTAAACCTCTCCGCCTCTCTCTCCTCCTTTAAGACTCACCTTAAAACCGACCTCTTTGACCAAGCTTTTGGTCACCTGCCCAAATATCTCCTTATGTGGCTCGGTGTCAAATTTTTGTCTGATATTCGCTCCTGTGAAGCATCTTGGGACGTTTTACTAAGTTAAAGGCGCGGTATAAATACAAGTTGTCGCTGCTCCTATTTATGTTCTTAAATCCAAACCAATGGAAGTCCTTCAGACTCGGTCGCAGGCTTCTCGGTTGGCAATTTACTTCCTGGGTCAGAGCAGCTTGGTCCAATCGCACGCGACAAGAAGTCAGCAACTTGGCGCTTTCGATATGGTCCCGCATAATAGATTAGCATGTAAAGTTAAAGCACGTGGGATTGGAGGCAAGGTACTGACTTGGATAGAGAACTGGTTGGCAGACAGGAAGCAAAGAGTTGGAATAAACGGCTCTTTTTCCGAGTGGCAGGCGGTGACTAGTGGGGTACCGCAGGGATCGGTCCCAGGACCCCAGCTATTCACAATATATATTAATGATCTAGACAAGGGAACTAGATGTAATATCACCAAGTTTGCAGACGAGACAAAGCTGGGTGAGCTTGTGTGCTGTGAGGAGGATGCCGAGAAACTCCAGTGTGATTTGGACAGGTTGGGTGATTGGGCAGATGCAATATAACGTGGATAAATGCGAGGTTATCCACTTTGGTGGCAAAAACAGGAAGGCAGGTTATTATTTGAATGGCAATAGATTGGCAAAAGGGGAGGTGCAACGAGACCTGGGTGTCCTTGTGCACCAGTCGCTGAAGGTGCAGCAGGCGGTTAAGAAGGCAAATGGTATGTTGGCTTTCGTAGCGAGAGGGTTTAAGTACAGGAACAAGGATGTCTTGCTGCGTTTGTACAGGGCCTTGGTGAGACCACACCTAGAGTATTGTGTGCAGTTTTGGTCGCCTTATGAGGAAGGATGTTCTTGCCATGGAGGGAGTGCAGCGAAGATTCACCAGACTGATACCTGGGATGGCAGGAATGGCGTATGAGGAGAGATTGGGTCGATTGGGCTTATACTCGCTGGAGTTTAGATGAGAGGGGATCTCATTGAAACTTATAAAATTCTAACAGGACTAGACAGACTAGATGCAGGAAGGATGTTCCCGATGGCGGGGGAGTCCAGAACCAGGGGTCACAGTCTAAGGATAAGGGGTAGGCCACACCCCCCCCCCTTTAAGAAATAGGAGGAGTTGGCCATTTGGCCCCTCGAGCCTGCTCCACCATTCAATGGATCATGGCTGATCATCCAAATTCAGTACCCTGTCCCTGCTTTCTCCCCATATCCCTTGATCCCTTTCGCTTTAAGAAATATATCCAACTCCTTCTTGAATATATTTAATGAACTGGCCTCCATCGCTCTCTGTGGCAGAGAATTCCACAGGTTCACCACTCTCTGGGTGAAGAAATTCCTCCTCATCTCAGTCCTAAATGGCTTACCCCTTATCCTTTGACTGTGACCCCTGGTTCTGGACTCCCCCACCATCGGGAACATCCTTCCTGCACCTAGTCTGTCTAGGCCTGACAGAATTTTATAGGTTTCGATGAGATCCCCTCTCAATCTTCTAAACTCCAGTAAGTATAAGCCCAATCGACACAATCTCTCCTCATACGTTATTCCTGCCATCCCAGGTATCAGTCTGGTGAATCTTCGCTGCACTCCCTCCATGGCAAGAACATCCTTCCTCAGATAAGGCGACCAAAACTGCACACAATGCTCAAGGTGTGGCCTCACCAAGGCCCTGTACAACTGCAGCAAGACATCCTTGCTCCTGTACTCGAATCCTCTCGCTACGAAGGCCAACATACCATTTGCCGCCTTAACCGCCTGCTGCACCTGCATGCTTACCTTCAGCGACTGGTGCACAAGGACACCCAGGTCTTGTTGCACTTCCCCTTCTCCCAATCTATTGCCATTCAGATAATAATCTGCCTTCCTGTTTTTGCCACCAAAGTGGATAACCTCGCATTTATCCACGTTATACTGCATCTGTCCAATCACCCAACCTGTCCAAATCATACTGGAGTTTCTCGGCATCCTCCTCACAGCACACACGCCCACCCAGCTTTGTGTCGTCTGCAAAGCTGGAGATATTACATCTAGTTCCCTCGTCTAGATCATTAATATATATTGTGAATAGCTGGGGTCCTAGCTGGCCCACATAAAGGTTTCTCGCATATGTCGACCACTGACGGCGCTCAGAGAGAGGCAGCAAGCCCAAGCAATGTTCCCTTGTAAGCTGCGTTTGTTCTGCGCAGGGCCTGTTGCTTTCAATGCACAGTCCCTTCAAATTTCTGCGCAGACAGTATAAAAGCCAGTGAGTAGCATGTGCTGGACCTTTCCCACTACTACTGGCCTTGGAGGGAGTGCAGCGCAGGTTTACCAAAATGATAGCCGGACTCCAAGGGTTAAGTTACGAGGAGAGATTACACAAACTAGGGTTGTATTCCCTGGAATTTAGACGGTTAAGGGGCGAACTGATCGAAGTTTTCAGGATATTAAGGGGAACTGAGAGAGAGAAACTATTTCCGCTGGTTGGGGAGTCTAGGACTAGGGGGCAGAGTCTAAAAATTAGAGCCAGACCTTTCAGGAGTGAAGTTAGGAAACACTTCTACACACAAAGGGTGGTAGGAGTTTGGAACTCTCTTCCGCAAACAGCAATTGATGCTGGGTCAATTGTTAATTTTAAATCGGAGATTGATAGCTTTCTGTTAACCAAAGGTATTAAGGGATATGGGCCAAAGGCGGGTAGATGGAGTTAGGTCACAGATCAGCCATGATCTCATTGAATGGCGGAGCGGGCTCGAGGGGCTGAATGGCCTCCTCCTGTTCCTATTCTGTGCGGCCGCGCGCACCTTATTGGGAACACTGATCCCAAGCCCAGCTACAGGAAACTTGGGTTTATCCGGAGGTTAACTGTCCGGAATGCTCGATCCACCGGCAAAAATCAGGAGCCGTTTCGTTAGGTTTTTTTCTTTTCGTTGCTTTTTCTTCACCAGTCAGGCTCTGCAAGGTCTCGCTGAAGCTGTTGCTTAGCTACAGAGACGCTTGCAAGGTACGGCCGACTGTTTAGAAGCTGTTAAGCAACAGGGTTTGTTGCCAGATACGGAGCTCAATGTTTTAACATTAGCGCTGGTTTGTCCGGCAGTTTTGAGGGGACGGCAACAGCTCGGCCCTGTCAGTGCCGGATAGCACAAAGTTTCCTGTATATATAGAAACAGAATGGCGATTTGGGAAATATCCCTCTCTGTGACTGGAGTCTTCCCTCACCAGAGGGAAATTAAGCCATCCCAATGCCTTTCTGTGACACACTGGCACTCGTGGACAGGACTAAATTAAAGCTGTTCCATTTTTACTCAAGCTTCCTCTTATGGAAACTAAATTATGGTATTTACAAAACCGCAGCCAAGAGAATAGAAAGTGTAAACAAGCAGAAGAATAATGAAATTCCCACAGTAAAAGTAGAACGTCCGTGATGGTGGAAGACATAGAAAATACTTAGAATTTACAGCACGGGAAAAAATGACTCACATTTCTCCAGCACCTTTCACAACCTCAGGACGTCCCAAAGTGCTTTACAGCCAATGAAGTACTTTTTTTGAAGTGTGGTCACTGTTGTAATGTAGGAAACGCGGCAGCCAATTTGCGCACAGCAAGCTCCCACAAACAGCAATGTAATAATGACCAGATCATCTGTTTTTTAGTGATGTTGGTTGAGGGATAAATATTGGACCCAGGACACCGGGGAGAACTCCCCCCTGCTCTTCTTCCAATAGTGGCCGTTGGATCTTTTACATCCACCCGAGAGGGCAGACGGGGCCTCGGTTTAATGTCTCATCCAAAAGACGACACCTCCGACAGTGCGGCGCTCCCTCAATACTGCCCCTCCGACAGTGTGGCGCTCCCTCAGTACCGCCCCTCCGACAGTGCGGCGCTCCTTCAGTACCGCCCCTCCGACAGTGCGGCGCTCCCTCAGTACCGCCCCTCCGACAGTGCGGCGCTCCTTCAGTACCGCCCCTCCGACAGTGAGGCGCTCCCTCAGTACCGCCCCTCCGACAGTGCGGCGCTCCCTCAGGACTGCCCCTCCGACAGTGCAGCGCTCCTTCAGTACAGGCACTGAGAGCGCCGCCCTGGATTATGGGCTTAAGTCCCTGGAGTGGGACTCGAACCCACAACCTTCTGACTCAGAGGCAAGGGTGCCACCCCGAGCCATTGACAGAAACAGGCCCAACTGCTCCGTGCCGGTGTTTCTGCTCCACACCAGCCTCCTCCCAACCCTCTTCATCTCACCCCATCAGCATATCCTCCTATTCCTTTCTCCCTCATGCGTTTATCCAGCTTCCCATTAAATGCATCTATGCTCATCGCCTCAACTACTACATGCTATGGCTCAGTGGGTAGCACTCTTGCCCGAGACAGAAGGTCATGGGTTCGAGCCCCACTCCAGGGACTCGAGCCCATAACCTAGGCTGGCACTCCCAGTGCAGTACTGAGGGAGCGCCGCACTGTCGGAGGGGCGGTACTGAGGGAGCGCCGCACTGTGGGAGGGGCGGTACTGAGGGAGCGCCGCACCGTGGGAGGGGCGGTACTGAGGGAGCGCCGCACCGTCGGAGGGGCGGTACTGAGGGAGCGCCGCACCGTCGGAGGGGCGGTACTGAGGGAGCGCCGCACCGTCGGAGGGGCGGTACTGAGGGAGCGCCGCACCGTCGGAGGGGCGGTACTGAGGGAGCGCCGCACCGTCGGAGGGGCGGTACTGAGGGAGCGCCGCACCGTCGGAGGGGCGGTACTGAGGGAGCGCCGCACCGTCGGAGGGGCGGTACTGAGGGAGCGCCGCACCGTCGGAGGGGCGGTACTGAGGGAGCGCCGCACCGTCGGAGGGGCGGTACTGAGGGAGCGCCGCACCGTCGGAGGGGCGGTACTGAGGGAGCGCCGCACCGCCGGAGGGGCGGTACTGAGGGAGCGCCGCACTGTCTGAGGTGCCGTTTTTCGAAGGAGACGTTAAACCGAGGCCCCGTCTGCTCTCGGGTGGATGTAAAAGATCTTGCGGCCACTGTTGGAAGAAGAGCAGGGGGAGTTCTCCCCGGTGTCCTGGGCCAATATTTATCCCTCAACCAACATCACTAAAACAGATTATCTGATTATCACATTGCTGTTTGTGGGAGCTTGCTGTGCACTAATTGGCTGCCGCGTTTCCGATATTACAACAGTCACACTTCAAAAAAAGTACCTCATTGGCTGTAAAGCGTTCTGGGACATCCTGAGGTCGTGAAAGGCGGCGTAGAAATGAGCGTCTTTCTTTTTTATCTAGCCTCCCCTTAAATGCATCTATACTAATCGCCTCAGCCACTCCCTGTGGCAGCGAGTTCCACATTCTCACCACTCTCTGGGTAAAGAAGTTTCTCCTGAATTCCCCATTAGATTTACTGGTGACTTGTCTTGTATTGATGGCCACTGGTTTCAGACATTGATCCAGTACAAACCTTACAATAGTGGAAAGGCCAGTGACTGACAGAGCGAGGCCCAGAAATCTGTTAACTGACTCCTGTCAACGAGGCCTGGGTGTCCTTGTGCACCAGTCACTGAAGGTAAGCATGCAGGTGCAGCAGGCGGTTGAGGAGGCAAATGGTATGTTGGCCTTCGTAGCGAGAGGGTTCGAGTACAGGAACAAGGATGTCTTGCTGCAGTTGTACAGGGCCTTGGTGAGACCACACCTTGAGTATTGTGTGCAGTTTTGGTCTGAGGAAGGATGTTCTTGCCATGGAGGGAGTGCAGTGAAGATTCACCAGACTGATCCCTGGGATGGCAGGAATGACGTACGGAGAGAGATTGGGTCGATTGGGCTTATACTTGCTAGAGTTTAGAAGAATGAGAGGGGATCTCATTGAAACTTATAAAATTCTAACAGGACTAGACAGACTGGATGCAGGAAGGATGTTCCCGATGGTCGGGGAGTCCAGAACCAGGGGTCACAGTCTAAGGATAAGGGGTAGGCCATTTAGGACAGAGATGAGGAGGAATTTCTTCACCCAGAGAGTGGTGAACCTGTGGAATTCTCTACCACAGAAGGCAGTTGAGGCCAATGCATTAAATATATTCAAGAAGGAGTTGGATATATTTCTTAAGGCTAAAGGGATCAAGGGATATGGGGAGAAGGCAGGGACAGGGTACTGAATTTGGATGATCAGCCATGATCTCATTGAATGGCGGAGCGGGCTCGAGGGGCCGAATGGCCGACTCCTGCTCCTATCTTCTATGTTGACTCAACTCATAGGATTAAACCTGAAAGATACTTGTACATACCAAAATATAGGCATTTTCCGACAACTGCAGAATCATACGTTTGATAGGCACTGTATCCGACAACCTACCCATTATTTCCGGGATTTAAATTTTCAGAGGCATGCCTGGTTCTGCAAGGCTACTCAAATCATGCACGCCGGTTAGAATTTAGCTGGAGATATTAAGTATAAAATAAAGGGTTGATGTTTTGTTATTTTGTGGAAAGTGGAAATCCTCCCCAGAAACATTCAGACTTCCACTCAATAACCACGTGGGCTCTCCAAGTGGGAGGGTGTGAAATGCACAGTGTGCTGCGGTCATGAATCATACACCATCTTGTATTTACACAGCGCCTTTAACGCAGTACAACGTCCCAGGGCGCTTCACAGGAGCGATTATCAGACAAAATTCGACATCGAGCCACATAAGGAGAAGACCAACCCTGCCTTCAGCGTGCCAGTGCAGCCTTCGGTCGCCTGAGGAAGAGAGTGTTTGAAGACCAGGACCTCAAACCCGGCACCAAGCTCATGGTCTGCAGGGCAGCAGTGATACCCGCCCTGCTGTATGCTTCAGAGACATGGACCATGTACAGCAGGCACCTCAAAGCACTGGAGAGGTACCACCAATGCTGCCTCTGCAAGATCCTGCAAATCCATTGGCAGGATAGGCGCACCAACGTCAGTGTTCTCGCTCAGGCCAACATCCCCAGCATCGAAGCTCTGACCACGCTCGATCAGCTCCGATGGACGGGCCACATCGTCCGCATGCCCGATACGAGACTCCCAAAACAAGCGCTCTACTCGGAGCTCCGGCACGGCAAGAGAGCCCCAGGTGGGCAGAGGAAACGCTTCAAGGACACCCTCAAAGCCTCCTTGGAAAAAGTGCAACGTCCCCACCGACACCTGGGAATCCCTGGCCCAAGACCGCACAAAGTGGAGGAGAAGCATCCGGGAAGGCGCCGAACACCGAGTCTTTTCGTCGGGAGCAAGCGGAAGCCAAGCGCAGGCAGCGCAAGGAGCGCACGTCAACCCAAGCACCCCACCCACCCGCCCCTTCAACCACCGTCTGCCCCACCTGTGACAGAGACTGTAGGTCCCGCATCGGACTCATCAGTCACCTGAGAACTCATTTTTAACGTGGAAGCAAATCATCCTCGGTTCCGAGGGACTGCCTAAGAGAGAAGAGGTCAAAGAGGTAGATTTTAAGGAGCATCTTAAAGGATGAGAGAGAGGCGGAGAGGTTTAGGGAGGGAATTCCAGAGCTCAGGGCCCAGGCGGCTGAAGGCACGGCCGCCAATGGCGGAGCGATGGAAATCGGAGGGATGCGCAAGTGGCCGGAATTGGAGGAGCGCAGAGATCTGGGAGGGGTGTAGGGCCAGAGGTCTCGAGTCCGTGCTGAGCTAACGAGTTTCACCTAAGCAACACTTGCAGGGGCTGCTATGCCTGCGTTCGGCAGGGACTGACATCTCATAATACCGAAGACACTCGTTGTCCAGCAACACAAAGAATGGGCATTTGGGGAGCCTCTCCAATTTTAGAACTCTCCCTCACCGCACGCCCCCGACCAACAGGTGAAAGGAGGAAATAATTGTCCCCTTAATTAACAAGTTGCATTTATACAGCAACCTTAGCGCAGTCAAACGTCCCAAGGCGCTTCACAGGAGCGATTATCAAACAACCACAGGAAACTTTGTGCTATCCGGCACCGAGCTGTTGCCGTCCCATCAAAACTGCCGGACAAACTAGCGCTAATGTTGAAACATACGGCGATTTTGAGCTCCGTATCTGGCAACAAACCCTGTTGCTTAGCTTCTAAACAGTCGGCCGTACCTTGCGAGCGTCTCTGTAGCTTAGCAACAGCTTCAGCGAGACCTTGCAGAGCTTGGCTGGTGAAAAAAAATTAACGGAAAGAAAAAAAAAACTAACGAAACGGCTCCTGATTTTTGCCGGTGGCTCGAGCATTTAGCCTCCAGATAAACCAAAGTTTCCTGTAATTGGCACCGAGCCACATAGATATTGGGACAGGCTTGGTCAACGAGGTCGGTTTTAGGGAGCGTATTAAAAAGGAGAGAGCGAGAGGGGCGGAGAGGCCCAGAGCAGAGTCCGCTGACACGATGAAACAGCGAAACACTTTCCTCCCCCTCCGCCCCCCCCGACTATCCACAGCCAAAGTGGCAGGAGGCAGCGTTCCTCAAGAATATTCTGACCCGCTAAGCGTTTGCAAGGTTCTACCCAGAGCTTAGAGGTGTCCCGAGCACCTAATCAGTGAAGCAAAGACCTGGGACAGGATTGCATACCCACTCTCAGTGGAGGCACCGTGCTTGCTGTGGGATTATGCACAGTGGCAGAGGGGAAAAAAAACAATTATTAGGGCGCAGGTTGGGGGAGGAGGGACGAGTCCCCGAGTCATGTGAGAAAAACAATGCCTTTTTTTCTGCACTTTCGTGGAGCTTATGGGGCAAATCTCTCGCTCTCTCTCTCTGATATACTGCAGCAAGCCAAACACCTTAAACATTCACTCCCTCCACCACCGGCGTACCGTGGCTGCAGTGTGGACCGTCTACAAGATGCACTGCAGCAACTCGCCAAGGCTTCTTCGGCAGCACCTCCCAAACCCGCGGCCTCTTCCATCTCGAAGGACAAGGGCAGCAGGCGTGTGGGAACACCACCACCTCCAAGTTCCCCTCCAAGTCACACACACCATCCTGACTTGGAAATATATCGGGCCGTTCCTTCATCGTCGCTGGGTCAAAATCCTGGAACTCCCTCCCTAACAGCACTGTGGGAGCACCTTCACCACACGGACTGCAGCGGTTCAAGAAGGCGGCTCACCGCCACCTTCTCAAGGGGGATTAGGGATGGGCAATAAATGCCGGCCTTACCAGTGACGCCCACATCCCAGGAACGAATAAAATAAAAATGTCCTGAAAAGGAATAGCGGCTGGGGAAGGGAGAGGTCGAGGGGGGGGAAAACAAAAAGGGAATGTGTACAACTCGGAAGGAAATCACCTTGGACACTGTGGTAAACCACTGTTTGTATTCCTGTTTGTCCTGTTTGTATTCCACTGTGTACATGCCTGGACATGCCTCGGCTGACTCCTCCCACAGGTCCTAGTATAAAGGTGACTGCTCCCCAGCCCTTGGTATCCTGGACCGGTCGACCACTCGAGGCAGACCTCCATTCTGTTGTTAATAAAAGCCTTTGGTTACTCTTCTAACTCTCAGTCTTTTATGAGTAATTGATAGCGCATCAGACACCCGACAAGAAATTAACTGGCTCGCTGGCATTTTAAGGAGGATGGGCAGGAACACCCAGGTCCAGGATTGAAAGGTTAGGCTCCAGGTATACTCCTGCAGGACTCAGGTATCAGACACTAACACAGACGAAATCTGCTGCCGTTTGCGGGTTGAATCACAAATTCAGGTACGCAGCGAGACGGGGAGGATAAATGCAGGGCATCAGAACAGGGCGACGCCAAGACAGCGTGGCCCGACGGGTTGGCAGCTCGTTTCTCCTCCTCGGGTTCAAAGCTTGCTTCTGCTCTTCACCAAGGGTAGCCATTTGGGGCCAACCAGATCGAAGCCCAGGCCGTGTCACAAGAACATAAGAATTGAGGAGCAGGAGTCGGCCACTCGAGCCTGCGCCGCCATTCAATGAGATCATGGCTGATCATCGACCTCAACTCCACTTTCCCGCCCGATCCCTCAATTCCCCGAGAGTCCAAAAATCTCTCGATCTCGGCCTTGAATATACTCAACGACTGAGCCTCCACAGCCCTCTGGGGTAGAGAATTCCAAAGATTCACCACCCTCTGAGTGAAGAAATTCCTCCTCATCTCAGTCCAAAATGGCCGACCCCTTATCCTGAGACTGTGACCCCTGGTTCTAGACTCCCCAGCCAGGGGGAAACATCCTCCCTGCATCTACCCAGTCAATCCCCTTAAGAATTTGATACGTTTTCAATGAGATCACCTCTCATTCTTCTAAACTCCAGAGAGTATCGGCCCATTCTACACAATCTCTCCTCATAGGACAGCCCTCTCATCCCAGGAATCAATCTAGTGAACCTTCGTTGCACCGCCTCCAAGGCAAGTATATCCTTCCTTAGATAAGGAGACCAAAACTGTGCCCAGTACTCCAGGTGTGGTCTCACCAAGGCCCTGTACAATTGGAGCAAGACTTCCTCACTCTTATACTCCAACCCCCTTGCAATAAAGGCCAACATGCCATTCGCCTTCCGAATTGTCAGTTCCAAAGCTGTGGAATAAATTGCAACGCAAGAATGACTGATAGGGAAAGCATCTCTCAAGTAATGTATATTCACCACAATGTTCGATTCTTCGAGCATCACAGGTTGAAGGAGACAACAACTTGTATTTATATAGCGCCTTCATCACAGTAAAACGTCCCACGACGCTTCACAGGAGTATTATAAGACAAAACATTTGCCACCGAGCCACATAAGGAGATATTAGGACAGGTGATCAAAAGCTGGGTCAAAGAGGTTGGTTTTAAGGAGCGTCTTAAAGGAGGAGAGAGAGGCGGAGAGGTTTAGGGAGGGAATTCCAGAGCTCGGGGCCCAGGCGGCTGAAGGCACGGCCGCCAATGGTGGAGCGATGGAAATCGGGGGGATGCTCAAGAGGCCAGAATTGGAGGAGCGCAGATATCTCGGAGGGTTGTGGGGCTGGTGGAGGTTACAGAGATAGGGAGAGGGGGCGAGGAGGCCGTGGAGGGATTTGAAAACAAGGGTGAGAATTTTGAAATCGAGGTGCTGCTTAACCGGGAGCCAATGTAGGTCAGCGAGCACGGAGAGATGGGCGAACGGGACTCGGTGCGAGTTAGGACACGGGCAGCCGAGTTTTGGATCACCTCCAGTTTACGTAGGGTAGAATGTGGGAGGCCAGCCAGGAGTGCGTTGGAATAGTCAAGTCTAGAGGTAACAAAGGCATGGGTGAGGGTTTCAGCAGCAGATGTGCTGAGGCGGGGCGGAGATGGGCGATGTTACTGAGGTGGAAACAGGCGGTCTTAGTTACGCTGCTGATGTGTGGTCGGAAGCTCATTTCAGGGTCAAATGTGACACCAAGGCTGCGAACAGTGTGGTTCAGCCTCAGTCAGCAAGGGGGAAATGGGAACAGGGCGGGAACATGAAATCAACACCAACCTGGCATGGTTTGAGCAGAACTGAATATTTCTATTTCACTGTAAAAACTTACATACAAACTCAAAGGAATAGCCACACCGATGCCCACTGCGGGCACATGTACAGGGGCTTCGAACTGGCCAGGGGAACAATCTAATCGTGACAGTGGGTGGCACTCGCGCCTCTGGGTCAGAGGGTTGTGAGTTCAAGCCCCACTCCAGAGACTTGAGCACAAAAATGTAGGCCGACACTCCCAGTGCAGTACTGAGGGAGCGCCGCACTGTCGGAGGGGCGGTACTGAGGGAGCAGCGCGCTGTCGGAGGGGCGGTACTGAGGGAACGCCGTACTGTCGGAGGGGCGGTACTGAGGGAGCGCCGCACTGGCGGTACTGAGGGAGCGCCGCACTGTCGGAGGGGCGGTACTGAGGGAGCGCCGCACTGTCGGAGGGGCGGCACTGAGGGAGCGCCGCACTGTCGGAGGGGCGGCACTGAGGGAGCGCCGCACTGTCGGAGGGGCGGCACTGAGGGAGCGCCGCACTGGCGGTACTGAGGGAGCGCCGCACTGTCGGAGGGGCGGTACTGAGGGAGCGCCGCACTGGCGGAGGGGCGGTACTGAGGGAGCGCCGCACTGGCGGAGGGGCGGTACTGAGGGAGCGCCGCACTGTCGGAGGGGCGGTACTGAGGGAGCGCCGCACTGTCGGAGGGGCGGTACTGAGGGAGCGCCGCACTGTCGGAGGGGCGGTACTGTGGGAGCGCCGCACTGTCGGAGGGGCGGTACTGAGGGAGCGCCGCACTGTCGGAGGGGCGGTACTGAGGGAGCACCGCACTGTCGGAGGGGCGGTACTGAGGGAGCGCCGCACTGTCAGAGGGGCGGTACTGAGGGAGCGCCGCACTGTCGGAGGGGCGGTACTGTGGGAGCGCCGCACTGTCGGAGGGGCGGTACTGTGGGAGCGCCGCACTGTCGGAGGGGCGGTACTGAGGGAGCGCCGCACTGTCGGAGGGGCAGTACTGAGGGAGCGCCGCACTGTCGGAGGGGCGGTACTGAGGGAGCGCCGCACTGTCGGAGGGGCGGTACTGTGGGAGCGCCGCACTGTCGGAGGGGCGGTACTGAGGGAGCGCCGCACTGTCGGAGGGGCAGTACTGAGGGAGCGCCGCACTGTCGGAGGGGCGGTACTGAGGGAGCGCCGCACTGTCGGAGGGGCGGTACTGAGGGAGCGCCGCACTGTCGGAGGGGCGGTACTGTGGGAGCGCCGCACTGTCGGAGGGGCAGTACTGAGGGAGCGCCGCACTGTCGGAGGGGCAGTACTGAGGGAGCGCCGCACTGTCGGAGGGGCGGTACTGTGGGAGCGCCGCACTGTCGGAGGGGCGGTACTGAGGGAGCGCCGCACTGTCGGAGGGGCGGTACTGAGGGAGCGCCGCACTGTCGGAGGGGCGGTACTGAGGGAAGGCCGCACTGTCGGAGGGGCGGTACTGAGGGAGCGCCGCACTGTCGGAGGGGCGGTACTGTGGGAGCGCCGCACTGTCGGAGGGGCGGTACTGAGGGAGCGCCGCACTGTCGGAGGGGCGGTACTGAGGGAGCGCCGCACTGTCGGAGGGGCGGTACTGAGGGAGCGCCGCACTGTCGGAGGGGCGGTACTGTGGGAGCGCCGCACTGTCGGAGGGGCGGTACTGAGGGAGCGCCGCACTGTCGGAGGGGCGGTACTGAGGGAGCGCCGCACTGTCGGAGGGGCGGTACTGAGGGAGCGCCGCACTGTCGGAGGGGCGGTACTGAGGGAAGGCCGCACTGTCAGAGTTGCCGTCAATCGGAAGAGACGTTAAACCGAGTCCCCGTCTGCTCTCTCAGGCGGACGTAAAAGATCCCGCGGCCATTATTTCGAAGAAGAGCAGGAGGGGAGTTCTCCCCGGTGTCCTGGGGCCAATATTTACCCTTCAATCAACATCACTAAAAAAACACAGATGATCTGGTCGTTACCACATTGCGGTTTGTGGGAGCTTGCTGTGCGCAAATTGGCTGCCGCGTTTCCTACATTACAAAACTTTAAAAAAGACTTCATTGTCAGTAAAGCGCTTTGGGACGTCCGGAGGCGCTGGAGAAATGCTTTGCGCACCCCAAGACAAATGGGTGGCAGTTGCAATATAATAGCACCCTTAAGAGAAAATGGTGGCTTAAAAACATGTTAGGGACACAGGTTGACTGCTTGCAGACTGTTAAAACGAGCACAGCAGAATATGCTTTACAGGGCGCTTGCAACAGTTCAATTAAGTCGAGGAACTGGCAAAAAGCACCTCTGCACAGTGGGCTGTTTCGCTTTGCGAAAAAAAACAGCTCAGGTTAAAAGTTTTTTGGAGCAGAATCTATCTAGACAGAGAGAGAGAGATGCACAGAACAAAGCCCGGCGCCACACAAACAGTCTCCAGACTGAATACGTGCGCTTTTTTGAAGTTACTGAAAAAAAAATGAACGGGTTAAATAAAAAGTTAAGAACACACAAACAAAGTTGCTTTTTGTGTGTATGCGTGGCTGCATACTGTTGCACGTTTTTTCCGGGGCGATGCATGTTCACAAGGACAAGATTTTTTAACTCAGTGAAAAGCATGCGGTTCGGTCACAGGCGACAAAGAAAAATGACGGAATTGAATGCAGAATAAATTCCAGAGGAGAAGAAAAAGGGAGAATGCACATTTAACACACACACACACACATTATAAATAAAAAATGCAGCTCGTTAATTCCATCAAAAGCGACTAGCATATCATAAAAAAATAAAAATACAGCTAGATAATTCCATCACAAGTTTTACTCACATATATATTGAGCACGTTTGACAATCTCGGCATGTTTGAAACAGAATTCTATACACACAAACACACACATTCGCAAATAAATGTAACAGTCAACCTTCCCCCACACAGGAGGTGCAAAACACAATCCTTGCACTAATGCAAATCCCTCCGACATTTAGATATACAGATTTATATGCATATAGATTTTGGACAGGAATATTTTGCACTGTGCCTATAGATTTGGCATTAATGCATAGAAAATTTGGACAGCAATATTTTGCACTATGCATATAGATTTTGCATGGATGCATAGAGATTTTGGACAGCAATATTTTGCGCTGTGCATATAGATTTTGCATCGATGCATATAGATTTAGGACAGCAATATTTTGCACTATGCATATAGATTTTGCATTAAGGCAGAGATATTTTGGTCAGCAATATTTTGCCTTATGCATATAGATTTTGCATTGCTGCATATAGATTTTGGACTGGAACATCTTGCACCGTGCCTACATATTTTGCATTGATGCAGAGAGATCCTGGACAGGAATATTTTGCATCATGCATATAGATTTTTTGCATTTATGCCTATATAAAGGCATAAATGCTTTTGCAACTGTCTGATTTGTTTTGTTCTCCTCTCACAAACAACAAACATCAAAATAAGCAGCCTTACCCACAGCAATCTTTCCCCCCCCCCCCACCCACCCACCCCACTTAAACCAAACCTAAACTCTGTTGGTATTATGAAGCTGCCGATATTTAGCTTCCTCTTTCTGTTCTGTAGAGTTCAAAAAAACAGGGGGCCTAGCTGTAAAGGCGACAGGACGTCGATTTACACTCAAATTCCACACACACCCACCCAAAAATATATATATATATAATATATACACACACACACAGACAGACAGACACAAACTCTTAAACCCAAAATGCCATTTTAAAAAATAAAGAAGGTTTATCTTTTAACTAAGGAAAGGTTGAAAGGGGGTAAAGGAAAAACAAAAACCCTTTAAAAAATAAATCCCTTCCTTCAGTCTCACTAGGCGAGCCCTAGGCTTCAGGCCTGGCTGCTAGGCCACAAAAGAAGCCTTTTTTATTTTTTTTTTGAAGAGATAATAATTTTTTTTTGAGGGTGAGTTTAACAAAAGCCCCCTTTTGGAGGGGGGGGCGCTTATTTTAAAACAACAGCCTCCAGGGGTAAAGAAGGAAAGGGGAAGAATTTGAAGGAAATTTTTTTTTTATATAAAGGGAAAATTTACCCATCCCCCCAAAAAAGGAGGGTCTCATTGTTCAATAAAATGGAGGAGAAGGAGCTTTAATGATATTTAATGCACAGAAGATTAAAAAATTGGGAGAGGAAGGGGGTAAAATGGAGGATTTCCCCCTTTTTTTGATCGTCCATTGTAATGATTTCTTCTATCAAAGCAGGCTTCTTATTTTTTTTTTCTCAGATTGTTATTGTTAAATATAAAAGGGGCGATGATTTTTTTTAAATGAAGCACTCACACACACACAAGACAAACTTTACCTGCTCTCCCTCTCTCAGTCCACACACTGCACTAAAACACACGCACACAAACACCCCCCCCAACCCCCCCGTCACCTGACCCGGCCCAGCGCCGCTTCACCTCCGCCCCGGTCACCGCCGCCATCTTGGGGACCCTCCTCGACGTCACCACTTTTTAAAAAAAAAATATTTTCTCTTTCCCTTCCCTCAACTGTCCCCCCCCCCCACCCCGCCACTAATTCGATTTAATATTTTTTTATATATTAGTAATTATTATTTTAATTTAAGTTCACCTCTCCCTAAAAAAAATCTTAGCTGCCGTCACGTGATCTGGGCCGCTCTCCCTCCCTCCTCGGCGCCATTTTGATTCCTCTGACGTCACCACTTTTTAAAAAGTTGATTTTCTCTTTCCCTTCCCTCCCCTCCCACCCCCTCAGTTCGGTTTAATATTTTTAAAAATTGTAAATTAATATTTCAATTTAAGTTCATCTCTCCCCCCCTCCCCTTCATTTTTAAAAAAAATTCTGAGCTACCGTCACGTGATCTGGGCCGCTCTCCCTCCCCTTCCTCGGCTTCACTTCGCCGCCGCCATTTTGATTCCCCTGACGTCATCACTTTTGAAAATTAAAAAAATATTTATTTTCTCTCCTTTCCCCTCATCACCACTACCTTCAATTTAAATAAATTGTTCGATTTTACCATGTTTAAAAAAAAAAATTCAATTTAAGTTCGCCTCCTTTTTTAAATTTAGCCTCTGTCACGTGATCCGGGCCTTTCAGCCTCCCTCGCTGCCGCCATTTTGATTCAGCCAACGTCATCCATTTTTTTCTATCTTTTCCCCCCCTCACCACCTTCAATTCTTTTTTTTAATATATATCGCTGTTTATTTAAAAAATAACATTAATATTATTCCAATTTTAGTACTCCCCCTCCCTCCTTTGTTAAAGTCTTAGCGGCTGTCACGTGATCCGGGACTTCCCCACCCCCCAAAATTCGGCTTCCCTCGAAACGCCGCCATTTTGATCCCCCTGACGTCATCCATTTTTTACCAAAAAAGCATTGATTTTCCTCTCCCCTCGCCACTACCCTCATTTTCTGACATCATTCGATTTATTATTTTTTTTAAATAATTTATTCCGACCCATATACCCCCTCATTTTATTGATGTTGTTGGCTTAGCAGCTGTCACGTGATCCGGGCTTCCCCCTCGGCGCGCCGCCATTTTGTTTTGCCCTTTTCCTCAAAAAAATACACAAAATGCATAAAAATAACATCCACGTCAAGCAGATTTGCAACCCCAATCATCTTCGACGTGATTTGTTCGGAGCGAGTAAATAAAACTGCTCTGAGTCTCCCTGTATGTGTGTGTTGCCCATTCATAACATTTGCCATTTCCCCCTTTCCTCTCTCTCGGCTTTTGCCGAGCTGCACCCGGACCGACCGCCGGGACGTTCCGATCATCTCCGGAAACTGCCGAAGCCACCCTTGAACGACTTTTGAAAAGAAAATGATATCAAATTCACAATTTTGACAACCTGATAAACGTCCTCGTTGATGCAGCGGCTCATTAAAAATTTTAAAAAGCGATTTCGAAAAAAAAAATTAGAAGGCAAAACAAAGACCCGGCCGGAAATTCACGAGTGTTTCCGAAGAGGGGCAAGGGGACGGGAAATCTCGGGAGGGGGCCGGCGGTTCTCGCGAGAGCGGCTTCCCCAGCAACCAGCCTAGCAGCGGGCAAGGCCCTGCGCCTCAGGGCGGGGGTTTGAAAGAGGCTGCTCGCTAGCTCGCTTTCCCGAATAACAACCCCAATAATCAGATAAGGTGCCTTAGTGACCAGTATGGCGAGTGCCAAGAGCTTGTCTGGGGTCAATGTGGTGCTGGTCATGGCCTATGGCAGCCTGGTGAGTGGACCATTTTGCTAATTCATCCCATTGCAATAGAATAACATTGACCATTTTTTCCATAGGCTTGCATTTTGTTATAATTCAGCTAATTACAGAGCTTCCAGTTAATGCACAGATAACATTTGCGTAGCTTGACATTTATGTTTTAATTCAGCAAATTAATGTAATGTATAAGGGGAGGGGGGGGAAAGGAAGTTGGGGATCGAGTTAATGCAATAGTTACTTTGCAATAATGTGGAGATGCCGGTGTTGGACTGGGGTGGACAAGTGTAAGAAGTCGCACAACACCAGGTTATAGTCCAACAGCTTTATTTGAAATCACAAGCTTTCGGAGTGCTGCTCCTTCGTCAGGTGAAGTGGAGAGATGCATATAGGCACAGCATATATAGTCAGAGAAAACTGCCAGATGATTACAGGTAATCTTTCTAACTGCCCTTTATCTCGCCTCGGCAGAGATCACACCTTTGATTGCTGTGATTATCTCTCTGCCGAGGTGGGATAAAGGGCAGTTAGAAAGATTACCTGTAATCGTCTGGCAGTATTCTCTGACTGTATATGCTGTGCCTGTATGCTTCTCTCCACTTCACCTGACGAAGGAGCAGCGCTCCGAAAGCTTGTGATTTCAAATAAAGCTGTTGGACTATAACCTGGTGTTGTGTGACTTCTTATACTTGCAATAGCATTTGCAATGTTTCATAGGAAGGCAGGAGTTACTTGCAATTTTTGACAGTAGTTATTTGCAATAGCATTTACCATTTTTTCATAGCCTGACATGTTTTAATTCAGCAAATTAATGCAATGTATAATTTTTTCTTTACAGAGTTTCCAGTTAATGCACTGATAACATTTGCAATTTTTCATAGGATGGCAGGAGTTACTTGCAATTTTTTATACTAGTTACTTGCAATAGCATTTACCATTTTTTTCATAGCCTGACATCATACTGGACAGACTAGATGCAGGAAGGATGTTCTTGCCATGGAGGGAGTGCAGCGAAGATTCACCAGACTGTTACCTGGAATGGCAGGAATGACGTATGAGGAGAGATTGGGTCGATTAGGCTTATATTCGCTGGAGTTTAGAAGAATGAGAGGGGATCTCATTGAAACTTATAAAATTCTAACAGGACTAGACAGACTAAATGCAGGAAGGATGTTCCCGATGGTCGGGGAGTCCAGAACCAGGGGTCACAGTCTAAGGATAAGGGGTAAGCCATTTAGGACAGAGATGAGGAGGAATTTCTTCACCCAGAGAGTGGTGAACCTGTGGAATTCTCTACCACAGAAGGCAGTGGAGGCCAATTCATTAAATATATTCAAGAAGGAGTTGGATATATTTCTTAAGGCTAAAGGGATCACAGAATCACAGAAACCCCACAGTGCAGATAGAGGCCATTTCAGCCCATCGAGCCTGCACCGACACATATCCCACCCTATCCCCGTAACCCCACGTATTTAATCCCCCTAACACTAAGGGTCAATTTTTATCATAGCCAATCAACCTAACCCGCACATCTTTGGACTGTGGGAGGAAACCGGAGCACCCGGAGGAAACCCACGCAAACACGGGGAGAATGTGCAAACTCCACACAGACAGTCACCCGAGGCCGGATTCGAACCCGGGATATGGGGAGAAGGCAGGGACAGGGTACTGAATTTGGATGATCAGCCATGATCTCATTGAATGGCGGAGCAGACTCGAGGGGCCGAATGGCCTACTCCTGCTCCTATCTTGTTTTGTTTCTATTATGTTTTAATTCAGCAAATTAATGCAATGTAGAATTTTTTCTTTACTGAGCTTCCAGTTAATGCACAGATAACATTTGCAATGTTTCATAGGAAGGCAGGAGTTACTTGCAATTTTTACAGTAGTTACTTGCAATAGCATTTACCATTTTTTTCATAGCCTGACATTATGTTTTAATTCAGCAAATTAATGCAATGTAGATTTGTTTTAAAGGGAAGTTGGGGATCTAGTTAATGCAATAGTTACTCGCAATAGCATTTGCATTTTTTTATAGAATTGCATTATTTTTAAGTCAGCAGGTTAATGTAATGTTCTGGCTTCAGGACAGAAAGCAGAGAGTGGGAGTAAAGGGTAGCTATTCACAGTGGCAGAAGGTGGGTAGTGGTGTTCCACGAGGATCAGTGCTGGGATGATTAACGATTTAGACTTTGGAAACAAACAATTTCTAAATTTGCAGCTGACCCCAAATTGGGGAGTATAGTCAATACCGAGGAGGACTGCAACATTAATAAACTTGTAGAATGGGAAAATAATTGGCAAATGAAGTTCAACACAGATAAATGTGAGGCATTACATTTTGGTAGCAAGAATAGGGAGGTCACTTATCACTTGGAGGGTGCGAGTCTAGGTGGGGTAGAGGAACAAAGGGATCTCCGAGTACAAATACACAAATCACTAAAAGTTGCAACACAGGTTAACAAGGCCATTAAAAATGCAAACCAAGCACTGGGGTTTATTTCTAGAGGGATTCAATTGAAAAGTAGGGAAGTTATGCTAAACCTGTATCGAACCTTGGTTAGGCCACACTTGGAGCACTGCGTACAGTTCTGGTCGCCATACTATAGAAAGGATATCTTCTTAGGCAGTCCCTGGGAACCGAGGATGACTTGCTTCCACACTAAAAATGAGTTCTCAGGTGACTGATGAGTCCAATGCGGGACCTACAGTCTCTGTCACAGGTGGGGCAGACGGTGGTTGAAGGGGCGGGTGGGTGTGGGGTGCTTGGGTTGACTTGCGCTGTTTGCGCTTGGCTTCCGCTTGCTCCCGGCGAAGAGACTCGAGGTGTTCGGCGCCTTCCCGGATGCTTCTCCTCCACTTTGTGCGGTCTTGGGGCCAGGGATTCCCAGGTGTCGGTGGTGGGGATGCTGCACTTTTCCCAAGGAGGCTTTGAGGGTGTCCTTGAAGCGTTTCCTCTGCCCACCTGGGGCTCTCTTGCCGTGCCGGAGCTCCGAGTAGAGCGCTTGTTTTGGGAGTCTCGTATCGGGCATGCGGACGATGTGACCCGTCCATCGGAGCTGATCGAACGTGGTCAAAGCTTCGATGCTGGGGATGTTGGCCTGAGCAAGAACACTGACGTTGGTGCGCCTGTCCTGCCAATGGATTTGCAGGATCTTGCGGAGGCAGCGTTGGTGGTACCTCTCCAGTGCTTTGAGGTGCCTGCTGTACATGGTCCATGTCTCCTGAGGCATACAGCAGGGCGGGTATCACTGCTGCCCTGTAGACCATGAGCTTACTGCCGGGTTTGAGGTCCTGGTCTTCAAACGCTCTCTTCCTCAGGCGACCGAAGGCTGCACTGGCACACTGAAGGCGGTGTTGGACTTCGTCGTCGACGTCTGCCCTTGAATGTATATAGAGGCACTGGAGAGGGTGCAGAGAAGATTTACGAGGATGATACCAGAAATGGGAGGGCATACATATCAGGAAAGGAAGTACAGGCTGGGGTTCTTTTCTCTTGAAAAAAGAAGGCTGACCTAATAGAGGTCTGTAAAATGATGAACGGTTTTGATGGAGTGGATACAGAGAGAATCTTTCCACTTGTGGGGAAGAGCAAAACTAGAGGCCATAAACCTAAGAGAGTCACCAAGAAATCCAACAGGGAATTCAGCAGAAAGTTCTTTACTTGGAGAGTGGTGAGAATGTGGAACTCGCTACCACAGGGAGTGGTTGAGGTGAATAGTATAGATACATTTAAGGGGAGGCTGGACATGCATCTGAGGGAGAAGGGAATGGAGGGTTACGCTGATAGAGTTAGACGAGGAAAGACGGGAGGAGGCTCGAGTGGAGCATAAACACCGGCATGGACTGGTTGGGCCGAATGGCCTCTTTCTGTGCCGTATATCCGATGTAATGTTAGATTTTTTTTTAAAGAAAAGGGAAGTTAGGGATCTAGTTAATGCAATAATAATCAATTTTATTGTCATTGTTCGTGCACAAGTGCAGTACAACGAAATGTAGGCTTGCAGCTCCCGAGAGTGTACAATTAGATTAAGACATTTAAACATTCAACGTACATTTGGCTTGTAATACATTAACATTAACATAACCATAATAAAGTGCATTGGCAGATGTGCAGGCTTTAGAGTTTATTTGTGGAGTTCAGTAGGATGACAGCCCTGGGAAAGAAGCTGTTCCTAAATCTGGTCGTACGGGTGCGAATGCATCTGTAGCGTCTCCCAGATGGCAGGAGGGCGAACAGACTGTGGCTGGGGTGGGTAGGGTCTTTGATGATGGTCCGTGACCTCCGTAAACAGCGTTTCTGGTATATGTGCTCTATGGTCGGTAGCCGGGTGCCGGTGATGCGTTAATGGTTTCTTTACTTGTCCCATTACCATCTCCTTTTGTTTTGTACTATCACCCCTATTTGTTTCCTACATTACAACAGTGACCACACTCCAAAAAGTACTTCATTGGCTGTAAAGCACTTTGGGATGTCCTGAGGTTGTGAAAGGCGCTGGAGAAATGCGAGTCCTTCTTAATCTGCCTGCCAGCCTATCAGAGACCTTTCCTTTTGTTCTTTTCCCCGTCCCCCCCGTCCCCCCCTTTTCCCCGGCTCTGTTCTTGCTTAAAACCTGTTGCACCTCCAACTCTTTCCAGTTCTGACAAAGGGCCCCAGACCTGAAACGTTAACTCGGTTTCTCTCTCCACGGATGCTGCCCGGCCTGCGCAGTGTTTCCAGCATTGTCTGTTTTTATTATCATGCGCTAGTTACCGGGGGTAACATTTGCATTTTTATACGATTGCGTTATTTTTAGTTCCGCAAATTAATGCATTGCAAGATGTCGGCGAATGAATTTCAACACCGATAAATGTGAGGTTAGAAAAAGAGAGTCTTAATTCCTCCAACGCCTTTCACCACCTCCGGACATCACAAAGCGCTTTACAGCCAATGAAGTACTTTTCAAAGTGTGGTCACTGTTGTAATGTGGGAAATGCAGCAGCCGATTTGCACACAGCAAGCTCCCACAAACAGCAATGAGATCATCTGTTTTTAGTGATGGTGGGGGAGGGATAAATATTGGCCCCAGGACACCGGGGAGAACTCCCCCTGCTCTTCTTCCAATAGTGGCCGTGGGATCTTTTACATCCACCTGAGAGGGCAGACGGGGCCTCGGTTTAACGTCTCATCTGAAAGACGGCACCTCCGGCAGTGCGGCGCTCCCTCAGTACCGCCCCTCCCACAGTGCGGCGCTCCCTCAGTACTGCCCCTCCGACAGTGCGGCGCTCCCTCAGTACCGCCCCTCCGACAGTGCGGCACTCCCTCAGTACCGCCCCTCCGACAGTGCGGCGCTCCCTCAGTACCGCCCCTCCGACAGTGCGGCGCTCCCTCAGTACCGCCCCTCCCACACTGCGGCGCTCCCTCAGTACGGCCCCTCCCACACTGCGGCGCTCCCTCAGTACGGCCCCTCCCACACTGCGGCGCTCCCTCAGTACCGCCCCTCCCACACTGCGGCGCTCCCTCAGTACCGCCCCTCCCACACTGCGGCGCTCCCTCAGTACCGCCCCTCCCACACTGCGGCGCTCCCTCAGTACCGCCCCTCCCACACTGCGGCGCTCCCTCAGTACCGCCCCTCCCACACTGCGGCGCTCCCTCAGTACCGCCCCTCCCACACTGCGGCGCTCCCTCAGTACCGCCCCTCCCACACTGCGGCGCTCCCTCAGTACCGCCCCTCCCACAGTGCGGCGCTCCCTCAGTACCGCCCCTCCGACAGTGCGGCGCTCCCTCAGTACCGCCCCTCCGACAGTGCGGCGCTCCCTCAGTACCGCCCCTCCGACAGTGCGGCGCTCCCTCAGTGCCGCACTGGGAGTGTCGGCCTAGATTTATGTGCTCAGATCCCTGGAGTGGGGCTTGAACCCGCTGACTCCGAGGTGAGGGTGCTACCAACTCGGCCATGGCCAACACGGTATTACATTTTGGTCGGAAGAATAGGAAGGTCACTTATCAATTAGAGGGTGCGAGTCTGGGTGGGGTAGAGGAACAAAGGGATCTCGGAGTACAAATACACAAATCACTAAAAGTTGCGACACAGGTTAACAAGGCCATTTAAAAAAAAAAGCAAACCAGGCACTAGGGTTTATTTCTAGAGGGATAGAATTGAAAAGTAGTGAAGTTATACTAAACCTGTACCGAACCTTGGTTAGACCACACTTGGAGCTCTGCGTACAGTTCTGGTCGCCATATTATACACAGGATAGAGAGGCACTGGAGAGCGTGCAGAGAAGATTTACAAGGATGATACCAGGAATGCGAGGGTATACATATCAGGAAAGGATGAACAGGCTGGGTCTCTTTTCTCTTGAACAAAAGGCTGAGGGGTGACCTAATAGAGGTCTTTAAAATGATGAAAGGCTTTGATAGAGTGGATACAGAGAGAATGTTTCCACTTGTGGGGAGGAGCAAAACTAGAGGCCGTCAATATAAGAGAGTCACCAAGAAATCCAATGGGGAATTCAGGAGAAACTTCTTTACCCAGAGAGTGGTGAGAATGTGGAACTCGCTGCCACAGGGAGTGGTTGAGGTGAATAGTATCGATGTATTTAAGGGGAGGCTGGATAAGCATCTGAGGGAGAAAGGAATAGAGGGTGACGCTGATAGATTTAGATGAGGAAAGACGGGAGGAGACTCGAGTGGAGCATAAACACCGGCATGGACTGGGTGGGCCGAATGGCCTGTTTCTGTGCCGTATATCCGATGCCATTTATTTTATTTTTTAATACAATAGTTACTTGGATAACGTTGGCATTTTTATAGGATTGCATTTTTAATTCAGCAAATTAATACAATGAAAGATTTTTTTTTAAAGGGAAGTTGGGGATCTGACTCTATAGGGATCTAGAGGTATGGGGAGAAGGCAGGGACAGGGTACTGAATTTGGATGATCAGCCATGATCGCATTGAATGGCGGAGCAGGCTCGAGGGGCCGAATGGCCTACTCCTGCTCCTATCTTCTATGTTTCTATGACTCATGTCCCAGCCGGTGTTTAACCTCAACTAACATCACTAAAACAACTTCTTCCTTTCTTTCGTACGGTCATAGCAAAGCAAATCAAATGTCAATATCTAAGTGCGATATCCAGGCCGAAGCTTCCGGTGTAACAGCGAGGATATCTTGTAGGCTGCCTGTGAATCTCCTCTGAGGGCAGTGCTCAATGATGTGCTCCAGGGTCTGATCAGGAGCTCCACAGTCGCACGATGGGGATGCTTTAATCTCCCATCTATGGAGAAGGTGGCAGCATCTACCATGACTGGTTCTGAGGCGGTCGGTGGTTGTCCACTGTTTGCGAGGGAGCTTTGATCCTTCAGGTTGCACTGTGGGCTCCTCTGTAAGGAATCCATTCCGTAGGTCGCAGTTCTCCCAAGCATTTTGCCATCGGTCATCAAGGCTGCGGGGAGATCGCTGAAGGGCTTCGGCGACGGCCCAAAATGGCCGCCTGGATTGGAGACGGGTTGGTTGTCGGTCGGTCAAGTCGGCCTGGATCGGCACTGCCTTTGCTGGTGTTGCGGTTGTGTTCTCTGGAGGCTGCATATTCACAGCAGTAGGTGTGGTGGGGCGATGTTTGCAGGCACGGGCAGCCAAGGTGTTGATAAAAGCGTACCCGTGATAATTCTCCCAATCACTAAGAATAATATAAGTCGTGAGTTCTGACGAAAGGTCATCGACCTGAAACGTTAACTCTGTTTCTCTCTCCACAGATGCTGCCTGACCTGCTGAGTGTTTCCAGCATTTTCCGTTTATATTTCAGATTTCCAGCATCTGCAGTATTTTGCTTTTTAAAAAGTATCACCCTCGCCTCTGAATCAGAGGGTTGTGGGTCTAACTCCCACTCCAGAGACTTGAGCACAAAAATCTCCCAGTGCGGTACTGAGGGAGCGCCGCACTGTCGGAGGGGCGGTACTGAGGGAGCGCCGCACTGTCGGAGGGGCGGTACTGAGGGAGCGCTGCACTGTCGGAGGGGCGGTACTGAGGGAGCGCCGCACTGTCGGAGGGGCGGTACTGAGGGAGCGCCGCACTGTCGGAGGGGCGGTACTGAGGGAGCGCCGCACTGTCGGAGGCAGTACTGAGGGAGCACCGCACTGTCGGAGGGGCGGTACTGAGGGAGCGCCGCACTGTCGGAGGGGCGGTACTGAGGGAGCGCCGCACTGTCGGAGGGGCGGTACTGAGGGAGCGCCGCACTGTCGGAGGGGCGGTACTGAGGGAGCGCCGCACTGTCGGAGGGGCGGTACTGAGGGAGCGCCGCACTGTCGGAGGGGCGGTACTGAGGGAGCGCCGCACTGTCGGAGGGGCAGTACTGAGGGAGCGCCGCACTGTCGGAGGGGCAGTACTGAGGGAGCGCCGCACTGTCGGAGGGGCGGTACTGAGGGAGCGCCGCACTGTCGGAGGGGCGGTACTGAGGGAGGTGCCGCACTGTCGGAGGGGCGGTACTGAGGGAGCGCCGCACTGTCGGAGGGGCGGTACTGAGGGAGCGCCGCACAGTCGGAGGGGCGGTACTGAGGGAGCGCCGCACTGTCGGAGGTGCCATCTTTTGGATGAGACATTAAACCGAGGCCCTGTCTTCCCTCTCGGGTGGATGTAAAAGATCCCACAGCCACTATTGGAAGAAGAGCAGGGGGGAGTTCTCCCCAGTGTCCTGGGACCAATATTTATCCCTCAACCAACATCACTAAAAACAGATGATCCGGTCATTATCACATTGCTGTTTGTGGGAGCTTGCTGTGCGCAAATTGGCTGCTGCGTTTCCTACATTACAACAGTGACCACACTTCAAAAAGTACTTCATTGTAAAGTGCTTTGGGACACCCTGAGGTTAGAAACGCAAGTCTTTCTTCCCCCCTTTCCCTGCCTCTGCACCTGATTAAAACCTGTTGCATCTCTAACTTATTCCAGTTCTGACGAAAGATCATCGACCTGAAACGTTCGCTCTGTTTCTCTCTCCACAGATGCTGCCTGACCTGCTGAGTATCTCCAGCATGTTCTGTTTATGTTTCAGATTTCCAGCATCCGCAGTATTTTACTCTTTTTTAAAAAAAACACCAAGACTGGCATTTCTCCAGCGCCTTTCCCGGCCACCGGCCGTCCCAAAGCGCCTGACCGCCAATGAAGTGTAGTCACTGTTGTAATGTAGGAATGTATCGCTCAAACTAATTGCCGTTTGCGGGAGCTTGCTGTGCGCAAAATTGGCGGCCGCCTTTCCGACTTCACAACAGTGACCGCACTTCGGGGGGGAAGGGGAAAAAAAGTCCTTCATTTGGCTGTGAAGCTTTGGGACATCCTGAGATGGCTAAAGGTGTTGTTAGAAATGCGAGGACACCCTTCCTTCCTAACCTTGCTTTCTCTTGCCCCCCCCAGGTGTTTGTTCTGCTGTTTATCTTCGTCAAGCGTCAGATCATGAGGTTTGCCATGAAATCCAGGCGAGGGCCTCACGTACCCATCGGCCACAATGCACCCAAGGTTTGTCACTGTGTTGTGTTGGAGCACTGGGTGATTTGCCCCTCCGCCCGTGTGCTAACTCGCGTCCCGTTCGCCCATCTCCCCCTGTGCTCGCCGACCTACATTGGATCCCAGTTGAGTGACTCCCCCTTTAAAAAATTTCCACCCTTGTTTTCAAATCCCTCCTCCATCTATCTGATCTCCTCCAGCCCTATAATCACCCGAGATATTTGTGCTCTGCCTATTCTGGCCATTTGAACATTCCCGATTTCCATCGCTCCACCATTGGCGGCCGTGCCTTCAGCCGCCTGGGCCCCGAGCTCTGGAATTCCCTCCCTAAACTTCTCCGCCTCTCCTTTTTAAGATGCTCCTTAAAACCTACCTCTTCGACCAAGCTTTTGGTCATCTGCCCTAACATCTCCTGATGTGGCTCGGTGTCAAATTTTGCAACGCTCCTGTGAAGCGCCTTGGACCACAGGAACAGGAGGAGGCCATTCAGCCCCTCGAGCCTGTTCCGCCATTCAATGAGATCATGGCTGATCTGCGACCTCACTCCATCTACCCGCCTTTGGCCCATATCCCTTAATACCTTTGGTTAACAAAAATTTATCAATCCCCGATTTAAAATTAACAATTGACCCAGCACCAATTGCCGTTTGCGGAAGAAAGTTCCAAACTTCTACCACCCTTTGTGTGTAGAAGTGTTTCCTAACTTCACTCCTGAAAGGTCTGGCTCTAATTTTTAGACTCTGCCCCCTAGTCCTCGACTCCCCAACCAGCGAAAATGGTTTCTCTCTATCTGTTCCCCTTAATATCCTGAAAACTTTGATCAGATCGCCCCTTAACCTTCTAAATTCCAGGGAATACAACCCTAGTTTGTGTAATCTCTCCTCGTAATTTAACCCTTGGAGTTCGGGTATCATTCTGGTAAACCTACGCTGCCCTCCCTCCAGGGCCAATCTATCCTTCCTAAGGTGTGGGGCCCAGAACTGCTCCCAGTGCTCCAGGTGTGGTCTAACCAGGGCTTTGTACAGCTGCAGCATAACTTCTACCCTCTTGTACTCTAGTCCTCTCGATATAAAGGCCAGCATCCCAGTAGCCTTTTTGATTATTTTCTGTACCTGTTCGTGACATTTTAATGATCTGTGTACAGGAAACTTTGTGATATCCGGGACCGAGCTGTTGCCGATCTATCAAAACTTAATGTTGAAGCATACGGAGGTTTTCATCTCCGTATCTGACAACAAACACTGTTGCTTAGCAACAGCTTCTAAACAGTCGGCCCGTACCTTGGAAGCGTCTCTCTGAAGCTGTTGCTAAGCTACAGAGACTTTGCAGAGCCTGACTGTTGGGGGGAAAAAAAGCCACGAGAAGAGAAAAAACCTAACAAAATGGCTCCTGATTTCTGCCGGTGGCTCGAGGTTTCCAGACATACAACTTCCGGATAAACCAAAGTTTCCTGTACCTGGACCCCCGAGTCTCTTTGGACTTCCACTGCTTTTAGTTTTTCACCATTTAGAAAGTATCTTTTTATCAGGTCCAAAGTGGATAACCTCACATTTGCTTACACTGAAATCCATTTGCCACAATTTTTTCCATTCGCTTTATCTGTTGATATCCCTTTGTAATTTTATGCTTTCATCTACAATGCCGCCTATCTTTGTGTCGTCGGCAAATTTGGACATATGACTTTCTATGCCACCATCTAAGTTGTTAATAAATACTGTGACTAGTTGAGGCCCCAACACAGATCCCTGCGGGACACCACTAGTCACATCCTGCCAATTTGAGTACCTTCCCATTATCCCGACTCTCTGTCTCCTGCCGCTCGGCCAATTTCCTAACCAGGTCAATAATTTGCCCTCAATTCCGTGGACTTCTACCTTCGTTAACAGTCTCTTATGTGGGACTTTATCAAATGCTTCCTGGAAGTCCATATAAATAACATCCATCGACATTCCCCTGCCCACCACTTCAGTCACCTCAACAAAACGTTTTATTACATTAAAGGTGCTATATCAGTATAAGTTGTTGCCTGCGATGCCCCTCGGATAGTCTGCCGGTGCCCCTCTTACCGGTAAAGAAGGGTTAGAACATAAGAAATAGGAGCAGGTGTAGCCCATACAGCCCCTCGAGCCTGCTCCGGCCATTCAATAAGATCATG
Organism: Somniosus microcephalus; assembly: GCF_052327205.1. Lineage (NCBI taxonomy): Eukaryota > Metazoa > Chordata > Chondrichthyes > Squaliformes > Somniosidae > Somniosus > Somniosus microcephalus. Next base: position 12,587,356 of record NW_028225185.1, on the reverse strand, counting down.
GCTGATCATCGACCTCAACTCCACTTTCCCGCCTGATCCCCATATCCCTTGATTCCCCTAGAGTCCAAAAATCTCGGCCTTGAATATACTCAACGACTGAGCCTCTACAGCCCTCTGGGGCAGAGAATTCCAAAGATTCACCGCCCTCTGAGTGAAGAAATTCCTCCTCATCTCGGTCCTAAACGGCCGATCCCTTATCCTGAGACTGTGACCCCTGGTTCTAGACTCTCCAGCCAGGGGGAAACAGCCTCTCAGCATCTACCCTGTCAATCCCCCTCAGAATCTTGTCTGTTTCAATGAGATCACCTCTCATTCTTCTAAACTCCAGAGAGTATCGGCCCAGTCTACACAATCTCTCCTCATAGGACAGCCCTCTCATCCCAGGAATCAATCTAGTGAACCTTCGTTGCACCGCCTCCAAGGCAAGTCTATCCTTCCTTAGATAAGGAGACCAAAACTGTGCCCAGTACTCCAGGTGTGGTCTCACCAAGGCCCTGTACAATTGTAGCAAGACTTCCTCACTCTTATACTCCAACCCCCTTGCAATAAAGGCCAACATGCCATTTGCCTTCCTTATTGCTTGCTGTCCCTGCATGCTAGCTTTCTGTGTTTCTTGCACGAGGACACCCAAATCTCTCTGAACACCAACATTTGAAAGTTTCTCACCATTTAAAAAAGATTCTGTTTTTCTATTCTTCCTACCAAAGTGAACAACCTCACATTTCCCTACATTATACAGGAAACTTTTTTTTTATCCGGGACCGACGTGGTGCCGGTTCATCAAAAATTCCGGATAACCGAACGCTATAGTAAAAGATACGGAGCTCAGAGCTCCGTATAAAGCAACAAACCCTGTTGCTTAGCAACGGGTTCAGAACAATGGCCACAAGTTGCAAGCGTCTCTGTAGCTTAGCAACAGCTGCAGCCACACCCTTGCACAGCAACACATGGAGTAATAAAAGTTACCTGAACCTACTCCTGAATTTTGCCGGTTAACCGAGATTTCCGGTTATTTAGGTGCCGGTAAATCGAAAGTTTCCTGTACTCCATCTGCCACCTTACTGCCCACTCACTCAGTCTATCATTATCCCTTTGCAGACACTTTGTGTTCTCCTCACAGCTTACTGTCCCACCTAGCTTTGTACCATCAGCAAACTTGGATACATTGCACTCGATCCCTTCATCTCGGTTATTAATGCAGATTGTAAATAGCTGAGGCCCCGGCAAAGCTTGGGTTACCCAGGAGGGAGTTGTACCCCAGCAAGCAGCTGCCACCTTTTTGCTGAGGAGAGGAGAGAGATGCTGTGAAGAATGGTACAGATGTGATGAGTGGGTCAGTATACAATTACTAAACGAAAGCGTCCCAAAATGACCCGTATGCGTGGCTCTCGGTCTGCAGTATGGACACCTTGTTTAAGTACTTTAAACCTTTCCATGGGGCCCGAGTCACCAAATTCTGAGGCTAGAGTGTGATCAACTTGGTCGTTGGGGGGGGGGAACCTCTTTAAAAGTGCAGCTCTAACAGCAGAGGGACCTTGGAGTGCATGTCCACAGATCCCTGAAGGTAGCAGGACAGGTGGTTAAGAAGGCATGCGGAATGCTTGCCTTTATTAGACGAGGCATAAAATACAAGAGCAGGGGGAATTATGCTTCAGCTGTATAAAACACTAGTGAGGCCTCAGCTAGAGTATTGCGTGCAGTTCTGGTCACCACATTACAGGAAAGATGTGATTGCACTAGAGAGGGTACAGAGGAGATTTACAAGGATGTTGCCAGGAGTAGAGAATCTTAGCTATGAGGAAAGACTGGACAGGCTGGGTCTGTTTTCCTTGGAACAGAGGAGGCTGAGGGGAGACCTTATTGAGGTGTATAAAATCATGAGGGGCCTAGATAAAGTGGATAGAAAGGACCTATTTCCCTTAGCAGAGGGGTCAAAAACCAGGGGGCACAGATTTAAAGTAATTGGTGGAAGGTTTAGAGGAGATTTGAGGGGAAATTTCTTCACCCAGAGGGTTGTGGGGGTCTGGAACTCACTGCTTGAAAGGGTGGTAGAGGCAGGAACCCTAACCACATTTAAAAAGTACTTGGATGTGCACTTGGGATGTTGTAACCTGCAGGGCTACGGACCAAGAGCTGGGAAGTGGGATTAGGCTGGAGAGCTCTTTGTTGGCCGGAGCGGACACGATGGGCCGAAATGGCCTCCTTCCGTGCTGTAACTTTCTATGATTCTAATCCAACAACACTCAAGAAGCTCGACACCATCCAGGACAAAGCAGCCCGCTTGATCGGCCCCCCATCCACCACCTTAAACATTCACTCCCTCCACCACTGGCGCACCGTGGCTGCAGTGTGTACCATCTACAAGATGCACTGCAGCAACTCGCCAAGGCTTCTTCGGCAGCACCTCCCAAACCCGCGACCTCTTCCACCTAGAAGGACAAGGGCAGCAGGCGCATGGGAACACCGCTACCTCCAAGTTCCCCTCCAAGTCACACACACCATCCCGACTTGGAAATATATCGGGCCGTTCCTTCATCGTCACTGGGTCAAAATCCTGGAACTCCCTCCCTAACAGCACTTTGGGAGCACCTTCACCTCACGGACTGCAGCGGTTCAAGAAGGCGGCTCACCACCACCTTCTCAAGGGGCAAATGGCGATGGCTAATAAATCATAGAACAATACAGCACAGAAGGAGGCCATTCGACCCATCGTGCCTGTGCCGGCTCTTTGAAAGAGCTCTCCAATTAGACCCACTCTCTTTCACCGCCCCCCCCCCCCCCCCCCCCCCCACTAGCCATGCCCATATCCCGAGTGCGTGCATTACGGGAAGAGCGCTCTGTGCCCGACAGCTTAACGTTCCTCCTTTTCCCTTGTGTAATTCCCGGCAGGATCTGAGGGAGGAGATTGACCGGAGTCTCCTGAAAGTCCAGGACCTCGACTACGAGCCACTGCTTCTGGACGAGGGCGATGTGCGCTTACTGCAACTTCAGGAACCAAGAACCCAAGGTAGCTCACAGCAACAACAACCACCTGCATTTAATGTCCCGGGGCGCTTCACAGGAGCGTTAATCAAAAAATTTGACACGGGTGAGCCACATGAGATATTAGGACAGTGACCAAGCTTTGGGTCACCAGAGGGAAGTTTTAAGGAGCGTCTTAAAGGAGGAGGGAGAGGCGGAGAGGCTTAGGGAGGGAATTCCAGAGCTCGGGGCCCCAGGCGGCTGAAGGCACGGCCGCCAATGGTGGAGCGATGGAAATCAGGGGATGCTCAAGAGGCTGGAATCGGAGGAGTGCCGAGATTACGGTGTTCATGGGGCCGGAGGAGGTTACAGAGGGAGGAGGGCCACGGAGGGATTTGAAAAGGAGGATGAGAATTTTAAAATGGAGGCACTGCCGGACCGGCGTGTGCAGGCGTGATGGAACCACGATGCCCAAATAACAATCGTTTGCCCTCGGTTGTTGGGACATGTCCGACATCTGAACACCTGGGTGTGTGAGAGATTTCTTTTTATAAAGCAGAAGCTGCTGCTCACACAACAGCCACGCTCTGCGACAGTGAGCAGTGTAACCCAGTGTCCGGGAAGACCAGGCCACTCCCCCGTCCTCCGTTGCCAACCTATTGCCCCGGAAAAAAATGAGCCAATCGGCTAACATCTGACATTGTGCTTGCTGCTAAGGATTTACTCTGTATCTAACCCGTGCTGTACCTGCCCTGGGAGTGTTTGATGGGACAGTGTAGAGGGAGCTTTACTCTGTATCTAACCCGTGCTGTACCTGCCCTGGGAGTGTTTGATGGGGACAGTGTAGAGGGAGCTTTACTCTGTATCTAACCCGTGCTGTACCTGCCCTGGGAGTGTTTGATGGGACAGTGTAGAGGGAGCTTTACTCTGTATCTAACCCGTGCTGAGATTGGTTGTGCTGACCTGTTGCCTGAAATGGGGAAGTGTTCGTTCTATGATGCTAACATTTCTCCTCTTGATGATCACAAAATGTACAGAAAGAAAATACTAACTGAGAATCAGGAAATGTTTTAATGTTGGAAGGTAACTTGAGGTTTATTGACTTGTTAAGTGTCACAATCACTGCAATCATTAATCTCTGCAGGTCGCTATAACTATCTGTACAGGATGAAGGCTCTGGATGCCATCAGGCACGTGGGTGAGTGCAGCTTCATCGTGGCTCAACAAATCGAGGGCTGAATTTCTGGTTTGCACCTTCAGGCAGGGCTGCAGGAGAAAAAAGAACTCGCATTTATATACAGGAAACTTTGTATTATCCGGAGGTTAACTGTCCGGAATGCTCGAGCTACCGGCAAAAATCAGGAGCAGTTTCGTTAGGTTTTTTTTTCGTTGCTTTTTTTTCACCAGTCAGGCTCTGCAAGGTCTCGCTGAAGCTGTTGCTAAGCTACAGAGACGCTTGCAAGGTACTGCCGACTGTTTAGAAGCTGACAGGGTTTGTTGCCAGATACGGAGCTCAAAATCTCCGTGTGTTTCAACATTAGCGCTGGTTTGTCCGGCAGTTTTGATGGGACGGCAACAGCTCGGTCTCGTCGGTGTCGGATAGCACAAAGTTTCCTGTAGCGCCTTACACGGCCTCGGGACAACAGCAACAACTCGCATTTACACAGCGCCTTTAACGTCGTAATACGGCCCAAGGCGCTTCACAGGAGCGATTATCGGACAAAATTTGACACCGAGCCACATGAGATATTAGGACAGGTGATAAGAAGCTTGGTCAGTGAGATGGGTTTTAAGGAGTGTCTTAAAGGAGGAGGGAGAGGTTTAGGGAGGGAATTCCAGAGCTCGGTGGGGGGGGGGGGCCCAGGCAACTGAAGGACGTCCCAAAGCGCTTTACAGCCAATGAAGTACTTTTTTTGAAGTGTGGTCACTGTTGTAATGTAGGAAACGCGGCAGCCAGTTTGCGCACAGCAAGCTCCCACAAACAGCAATGTGATAATGACCAGATCATCTGTTTTAGTGATGTTGATTGAGGGATAAATATTGGCCCCAGGACACCGGGGAGAACTCCCCCCTGCTCTTCTTCCAATAGTGGCTGTGGGATCTTTTACATCCACCTGAGAGAGCAGGTGGGGACTCGGTTTAACGTCTCATCCTAAAGATGGCACCTCCGACAGTGCGGCGCTCCCTCAGTACCGCCCCTCCGACAGTGCGGCGTTCCCTCGGCGCCGCCCCTCCGACAGTGCGGCGTTCCCTCGGCGCCGCCCCTCCGACAGTGCGGCGTTCCCTCGGCGCCGCCCCTCCGACAGTGCGGCGCTCCCTCGGTGCCGCCCCTCCGACAGTGCGACGCTCCCTCGGTGCCGCCCCTCCGACAGTGCGGCGCTCCCTCGGTGCCGCCCCTCCGACAGTGCGGCGCTCCCTCGGTGCCGCCCCTCCGACAGTGCGGCGCTCCCTCGGTGCCGCCCCTCCGACAGTGCGGCGCTCCCTCGGTGCCGCCCCTCCGACAGTGCGGCGCTCCCTCGGTGCCGCCCCTCCGACAGTGCGGCGTTCCCTCGGTGCCGCCCCTCCGACAGTGCGGCGTTCCCTCGGTGCCGCCCCTCCGACAGTGCGGCGTTCCCTCGGTGCCGCCCCTCCGACAGTGCGGCGTTCCCTCGGTGCCGCCCCTCCGACAGTGCGGCGTTCCCTCGGTGCCGCCCCTCCGACAGTGCGGCGTTCCCTCGGTGCCGCCCCTCCGACAGTGCGGCGTTCCCTCGGTGCCGCCCCTCCGACAGTGCGGCGTTCCCTCGGCGCCGCCCCTCCGACAGTGCGGCGTTCCCTCGGCGCCGCCCCTCCGACAGTGCGGCGTTCCTCCGACAGTGCGGTGCTCCCTCAGCACCGCCCCTCCGACAGTGCGGCGCTCCCTCAGTACCGCCCCTCCGACAGTGCGGCACTCCCTCGGTACCGTAGAGTAAATAAGGAGAAACTGTTTCCCGCTAACAGGAGGGTCGGTAACCAGAGGACACCGATTCCTCGTGCAGGAAACACAAAGTTATCATGCGGGTACAGAAAGCAATAAAGAAGGCAAATGGCATGTTGGCCTTTATTGCAAGGGGGTTGGAGTATAAGAGTGAGGAAGTCTTGCTCCAATTGTACAGGGCCTTGGTGAGACCACACCTGGATTACTGGGCACAGTTTTGGTCTCCGTATCTAAGGAAGGATATGACATGCCTTGGAGACGGTGTAACGAAGGTTCACTAGATTGATTCCTGCGATGAGAGGGCTGTCCTATGAGGAGAGATTGTGTAGAATGGGCCGATACTCTCTGGAGTTTAGAAGAATGAGAGGTGATCTCATTGAAACATACAAGATTCTGAGGGGGATTGACAGGGGAGAGGCTGAGAGGCTGTTTCCCCCTGGCTGGAGAGTCCAGAACCAGGGGTCACAGTCTCAGGATAAGGGGTCGGCCATTTAGGACTGAGATGAGGAGGAATTTCTTCACTCAGAGGGCGGTGAATCTTTGGAATTCTCTGCCCCAGAGGGCTGTGGAGGCTCAGTCGTTGAGTATATTCAAGGCCGAGATCGAGAGATTTTTGGACTCTCGGGGAATCGAGGGATATGGAGATCGGGCGGGAAAGTGGAGTTGAGGTCGAAGATCAGCCATGATCTTATTGAATGGCGGAGCAGGCTCGAGGGGCCGTGTGGCCTCTTCCTGTGCGGTACGATTCTGTGTTGCGGTTTTATTGAATCCCCCCCCCCGGACGCGTTTCCCGCTGCAGATCTCTTCACTGGCGAGGGCGCCGATCACGCCAAGCGTTTAACGGGGAAGAGTTTCCGCAGCTTCCTGCTGGAGCTGAGAGACGCCAACATGCCGTTCAGAGGCGTCCGCAAGAACCTGATCGACAAGCTAATAGACGGATACGAGGCGGCGCGCCACGGAACGGGGGTAAGTGTGACTGCAGATCGCCGTACGTGGGCATAGATCAGGCACAATGCTGTATGATTCTGAGATGGTGTTGTCCCTGGATTTTCAGTCTCTTCAAATGAGGCGTTTAGGATTTGTGAGAGGATTTGATAAGGTCGAAAAACTGTTTCCGCTGATGATGGAGTTCAGGACAAGGGGTCATATCCTTAAAATTAGAGCCAGGCCGTTCAGAAAAGAAGTTAGCAAACACTTCTTCACAGAAAGGTTGGTGGATGTGTGGAACTCCTTTGCTCCCCCCCATCCCCCAAAAAGCAGTAGATGTGAGCTCAATTAATAATTCTAAATCTGAGATAGAGAAGATGTTTTGCTAGACAAAACATATTAAGGGATATGGAGCCAATGGCGGGTGGATGGAGTTAGGATACAGATTAGCCGTGATCTCAATGAATGGCGGATCAGGCTCGAGGGGCTGAATGGCCTCCTGCTCCAGTGCGTGCGCAGAAAAGGGAGCAGGAACAATGATCCCAATTGTATGAGCGAAACATTAACGAAACACTGGCTGTACCGTTTAGGGAGACGGTTAAGACTGGTTGGAGAAGATCCTCATCGAGGTGTATTTTATTCAATCTCAGGATGTGGGCGTCGCTGGCATGGCCGGCATTTATTGCCCATCCCTAATTGCCCCTTGAGAAGGTGGTGGTGAGCCACCTTCTTGAACCGCTGCAGTCCGTGTGGTGAAGGTGCTCCCACAGCGCTGTTAGGGAGGGAGTTCCAGGATTTTGACCCAGCCACGATGAAGGAACGGCCAATATATTTCCAAGTCGGGATGGTGTGCGTGTGTGACTTGGAGGTGATGGTGTATAGATAAGTATATAATAGATAAATATAGTGTATGAATGGAGTATAGATAAGGTGAAAGTTAGTAGGACCCAAGAGAGATTAACTTAATTTAGTGAGAAGTAACTTACCAAGTTATATTTGAGTGTTTTTACCAAACATTTGATCGCCTTTCCTAATCCCTATCTTCCCGGCTCAATGACTGGATGCTGTGCGCCTCTTCATGAATGAGGGGAGCTCCAGTGTCCACTAGCAGTGATGTCATCAAGCTGGCTAAGCAGCCAATCACATTGAAGAATTCTCACAGGTAGCAAACCAGGAAATAAAAAGCAGCCTTTATCATTCACTTCAAAAAAAATTCACAGAGAGCAAAATAAAGATTGGGACATGCATATGGCGTTAACGTAGAAGCTGAAATATTATAAACTTCGAGAATTTTTAAAAATATTATAAAAATAAATATATATTATAAAAATCTAGTAATTTTTATCATAATGGAGGAATGTCATGCCACAAATATAAAGTCAGGGCCAGACGGTTGTTCAGCATTAGTTAGTACTCAGAACCAACGTGTGTCCCCCCCCCGCCCCCCCCTTAATTTTTTTTTCGGTGCGCGGCCCATTCACAGTTTGCGCGCGATTTAACATTTGGAAAAAAGGCCAGTCCTGGGCTGCGTGAGACCGGCAGGGAGTTGCGTGGCCGTGCAGCTTAGAGGGAACATGGCTCAGAACACCCGTCTACAAACCCAGTTACACCTCCTTGAACAAGGCTTAACTTTTTTTTATGGGGTTACAAACGGCGACATTAGAGCGGAAAAGTGGGGGGGAAGTTTTTGTCGGTTTAAGTGATCTCCCGTGACTGCCGGCTATGGGGAGTTCCACAGCGCAGCCAGTGTCGGCGCAGGGAATGACTGACCGCAGCTTCGGGATTTCCGCGTTTACCTGCGCATGCGCTAAATACCTGACCTTCAGTCAGTTTGAGGGGTCTTGGCAGCAAACACTGACCATTTCACCATCACCATTGCTGCAGGGAGGATGTTTCCCCTTTTTATTTCCTGGTTTGCTGTCTGAGAATTCTTCAATGTGATTGGCTGCTTAGCCAGCTTGATGACATCACTCCCCTGGGAGTCTAGAACCAGGGGGCACAGTCTCGGGATAAGAGCTCGGCCATTTAGGACTGAGAGGAGGAGGCATTTCTTCACTCAGAGGGTGGTGAATCTTTGGAATTCTCTGCCCCAGAGGGCTGTGGAGGCTCAGTCGTTGAGTATATTCAAGGCCGAGATCGATTTTGGATATTAAGGGATATGGGAATCGGGCGGGAAAGTGGAGTTGAGGTCGAAGATCAGCCATGATCTCATTGAATGACGGAGCAGGCTCGAGGGGCCGAATGGCCGACTCCTGCTCCTATTTCTTATGTTCTTGCATCACCACCCCAAAATCCAGGCCTTGTTGCCACCGGAGAGCAGTGAAACCGGGGTTGGCGGGGTGGGGGGGGTGGTGTGGTGTGGGACGTTCCAGTCTGTACAGCTCACCGCCCAGCTGTCGAAGGAAGGGGGCGAAGCGCTCACATTCCCCCTTGTTTTCTGTTGCAGGTCTTTGGGAAGACGGAATATCTGAAGTACCAGCATGCAGTGAACGAGCTGGCTGCCATGTGAGTTAGTTTTCTTCTTCCACCCCCCCCCAGCCCCAAGCCGTTCTCTATTACATTATAGCTCTTGCTGTCTGGTTGCCCTACCTGTCAGTGTCCGTAGCCTCTTGGGTCTAAGACCGCCCATTTTCACCTCTGTTAACATGGCCCATCTCCGGCCTTGCCTCAGCTCATCCGCTGCTGAAACCCTCGCCCGCGCCTTTGTTGCCTCTAGACTTGACTATTCCAACGCACTCCTGGCTGGCCTCCATAGTTCTACACTCCATAAACTTGAGGTCATCCAAAACTCGGCTGCCCGTGTCCTAACTCGCACCCAGTCCCGTTCGCCCATCACCCCCTGTGCTCGCTGACCTACATTGACTCCCGGTTAAGCAACACCTCGATATTAAAATTCTCATCCTTGTTTTCAAATCCATCCACGACCTCCTCCCTATCTCTGTAATCTCCTCCAGCCCCACAACCCGCCGAGATCTCTGCGCTACTCCAATCCCAGCCTCTCGCGCATCCCCCGATTTCCATCGCTCCACCATTGGCGGCCGTGCCTTCAGCCGCCTGGGCCCCGAGCTCTGGAATTCCCTCCCTAAACCTCTCCGCCTCTCTCTCCTCCTTTAAGACGCTCCTTAAAAAACCAACCTCTTTGACCCAGCTTTTGGTCACCTGCCCTAATATCTCATGTGGCTCGGAGTCAAATTTTGTCTGATAATCGCTCCTGTGAAGTGCCTTGGGACATTTTACTGCACTAAGGGTGCTGTATAAATGCAAGTTGTTAATTAAGGGAAGAGTTATTTTCTCCTTTCACCTGTTGGTCGGGGACGTGCGGTGAGGGAGAGTTCTAAAATTGGAGAGGCTCCCAAATGTCCATTCTTTGTTACTGGACAACAAGTGCCTTCAGTATTCACAGAATCACAGAATCACAGAAACCCCACAGTGCAGATAGAGGCCATTTCAGCCCATCGAGCCTGCACCGACACATGTCCCACCCAATCCCCGTAACCCCTACACATCTCCCACCCTATCTCCGTAACCCCACGTATTTAATCCCTCTAACACTAAGGGTCAATTTATCATAGCCAATCAACGTAAACCCGCACATCTTTGGACTGTGGGAGGAAACCGGAGCACCCGGAGGAAACCCACGCAAACACGGGGAGAATGTGCAAACTCCACACAGACAGTCACCCGAGGCCGGATTTGAACCCGGGTCCCTGGCGCTGTGAGGCAACAGTGCTAACCACTATGCCACCGTGCTGGGACATCACCGGCAGGGGCGAGCGAGGCAGGACTAACGCCGATACCGCCCCTGCGAAGCGCCTTGGGACGTTTAATAGATTCAAGGCACTCTATAAACGCAGGTTGTTGGGCCAGCGGGTCGTGGGGTTCAAGCCCCACTCCAGGATTTGAGCCAGTGATCCGGGCCGACATTCCCAGCGCAGTGCCCAGGGAGCTGCCCCGTCTTTCAAATTCAGCGTTTAAACCGAGGGCCTCGTCTGTTCAAGTACACGCGAGAGATGCCATGCCCAGTGAAGAGCAAGGGGTGGGGCGGGAGAGCTCTTCCCCCGGTGTCCTGGCTAGCATTCATCCCTCAGCCAACATGACCAAAAACAGATGATCCGGTCATAGAAACATAGAAGATAGGAGTAGGAGTCGGCCATTCGGCCCCTCGAGCCTGTTCTGCCATTCAATGAGATCATGGCTGATCATCCAAATTCAGTACCCTGTCCCTGCCTTCTCCCCATATCCCTTTAGCCTTAAGAAATATATCCAACTCCTTCTTGAATATATTTAATGAATTGGCCTCTACTGCCTTCTGTGGTAGAGTTCCACAGGTTCACCACTCTCTGGGTGAAGAAATTCCTCCTCATCTCAGTCCTAAATGGCCTACCCCTTATCCTTAGACTGTGACCCCTGGTTCTGGACTCCCCGATCATCGGGAACATCCTTCCTGCATCTAGTCTGTCCAGTCCTGTTAGAATTTTATAAGTTTCAATGAGATCCCCTCTCATTCTTCTAAACTCCAGCGAGTACAAGCCCAATCGTCCCAATCTTTCCTCAAGTCATTCCTGCCATCCCAGGTATCCACCTGATGAATCTTCGCTGAACTCCTTCCATGGCAAGAACATCCTTCCTCGGATAAGGCGACCAAAACTGCACACAATACTCCAGATGTGGTCTCACCAAGGCCCTGTACAACTGCAGCAAGACATCCTTGTTCCTGTACTCGAACCCTCTCGCTACAAAGGCCAACATACCATTTGCCTTCTTAACCGCCTGCTGCACCTGCATGCTTACCTTCAGCGACTGGTGCACAAGGACACCCAGGCCTCGTTGCACTTCCCCTTCTCCCAATCTATTGCCATTCAGATAATAATCTGTCTTCCTGTTTTTGACACCAAAGTGGATAACCTCACATTTATCCACGTTATGTTGCATCTGCCATGCTTCTGCCCAATCACCCAACCTGTCCAAATCATCCTGGAGTTTCTCGGCATCCTCCTCACAGCACACATGCCCACCCAGCTTTGTGTCGCCTGCAAATTTGGAGATATTACATCTAGTTCCCTTGTCTAGATCATTTATATATATTGTGAATAGCTGGGGTCCAAGGACCGATCCCTGCGGTACCCCACTAGTCACTGCCTGCCACTCGGAAAACGACCCGTTTATTCCAACTCTTTGCTTTCTGTCTGCCAAGCAGTTCTCTATCCAAGTCAATACCTTGCCCCCAATCCCATGTGCCTTAACTTTACACGCTAATCTCTTATGTGGGACCTTATCAAAAGCCTTCTGAAAGTCCAAATCCACCACATCCACTGTTCCCCTTTGAGCAGAGACGGTTAAGCTTAAAAGGTTAAGGGGAGATTTAATAGAGGCGTTCAAAATCATGAGGGGTTTTGATGGAGTAAATAAGGAGAAACTGTTTCCAGTGGCAGGAGGGTCGGTAACCAGAGGACACAGATTGAAGATAATCGGCAAAAGGACCAGAGGGGGAGATGAGGAGAATGTTTTTTACGCAGCGAGTTGTTGTGATCTGGAACGCGCTGCCTGAAAGGGCGGTGGAAGCAGATTCAATAGTGACTTTCTAAAGGGAATTGGAGAAATACTTGAAGGGGAAAAATTCACAGGGCTGTGGGGAAAGAGCAGGGGGGAGTGGGACTAATTGGAGAGCTCTTTCAAAGAGCCGGCACAGGCACGATGGGCCGAATGGCCTCCTCCTGTGCTGAGAGATGCTATGAATTGAGGTTTGGGCATCTGCTCGCGGAGCGGGGGTGGGGCCCGGTCCTGGAGAACCCGTACCCCAGCGAGCGGGGTCAGCGTTTTCAGGAGGGAAAAACACGAGAATGCCGGTGCAGCCCTGTCTTGACATGCATGTGCTTTCCCTCCGAACAGCCTTCAGGCCCGGGGCAAGTGGGGCCAGACGCAGCGCCAGACAGCAGCGAAGGACCTGAGCTCCTCTCCCGAGGCCTCCTCGCCCACCACCATCCAGGTCACCTACCTGCCATCCAGCCAGAAGAACAAGAGGCCCAAGCACTTCCTGGAGCTTAAGAGCTTCAAGGATAATTATAACACGCTGGAGAGCACGCTGTAAGGGCCCTGCTGGTACTCACCCCGCCCTTGACAGCCCGTGACTGGAGGAAGGGCCCCGCTGGTACTCACCCCGCCCTCGACAGCCCGTGACTGGAGGAAGGGCCCCGCTGGTACTCACCCCGCCCTCGACAGCCCGTGACTGGAGGAAGGGCCCCGCTGGTACTCACCCCACCCTTGACAGCCCATGACTGGAGGAAGGGCCCCGCTGGTACTCACCCCGCCCTCGACAGCCCGTGACTGGAGGAAGGGCCCCGCTGGTACTCACCCCGCCCTCGACAGCCCGTGACTGGAGGAAGGGCCCCGCTGGTACTCACCCTGCCCTCGACAGCCCGTGACTGGAGGAAGGGCCCCGCGGGTACTCACCCCGCCCGTGACTGGAGGAAGGGCCCCGCTGGTACTCACCCCGCCTTCGACAGCTCCTGTCCGTGTTTAATCAAAGCGGTGTGGCCTGGATTTATACCAGGCACGTGACATTTTTCACCGTGTACAATTCGGATCTGTCCTTCCAAACTCGGCTGTGCCTGTCTCTGTATAACACTGGGGTACAGTACTGGTGGGTACAGGTCTGTCACTGTATAACACTGGGGTACAGTACTGGTGGGTACAGGTCTGTCACTGTATAACACTGGGGTACAGTACTGGTGGGAACAGGTCTGTCACTGTACAACACTGGGGTACAGTACTGGTGGATACAGGTCTGTCGCTGTATAACACTGGGGTACAGTACTGGTGGGTACAGGTCTGTCACTACAACACTGGGGTACAGTACTAGTGGGTACAGGTTTGTCACTGTATAACACTGGGGTACAGTACTGGTGGCTACAGGTCTGTCGCTGTATAACACGGGTACAGTATTGGTGGGTACAGGTCTGTCGCTGTATAACACTGGGGTACAGTACTGGTGGGTACAGGTCTGTCGCTGTATAACACGGGTACAGTACTGGTGGGAACAGGTCTGTCACTGTACAACACTGGGGTACAGTACTGGTGGATACAGGTCTGTCGCTGTATAACACTGGGGTACAGTACTAGTGGGTACAGGTCTGTCGCTGTATAACACTGGGGTACAGTACTGGTGGGTACAGGTCTGTCGCTGTATAACACTGGGGTACAGTACTGGTGGGAACAGGTCTGTCACTACAACACTGGGGTACAGTACTGGTGGCTACAGGTCTGTCGCTGTATAACACGGGTACAGTATTGGTGGGTACAGGTCTGTCGCTGTATAACACTGGGGTACAGTATTGGTGGGTACAGGTCTGTCGCTGTATAACACTGGGGTACAGTACTGGTGGGTACAGGTCTGTCACTGTATAACACTGGGGTACAGTACTGGTGGGTACAGGTCTGTCGCTGTGTAACACGGGTACAGTACTGGTGGGTACAGGTCTGTTTGTGGTTTTTGTTCACATTCTGACTGACCCAGTCTGAGAATCACTGTGTCTAAGTGTGGGTGCCTGTCCCCCTACAGCAGCCTCTGGGCCTCCATTCTCGACCGGGAGTCTGCAGAGCAAGCTTCTGTCGTTTGTTTCCATTCCTATTTTAAATAAAGTTGCCGGGTTTGAATAAAGCCAAGGGTTTGCCTGCTTTAAGTTCACTTGTCCGAAACAGGCGGCTGGTCAGTGTCCCCTCTAACCTCCCACCTCCTGACCCCGCGGCCTCTTCCACCTAGAAGGACAAGGGCAGCAGGCGCACGAGAACACCACCACCTCCAAGTTCCCCTCCGAGTCTCACACACCATCCTGACTTGGAAATATATTGGCTGTTCCTTCATCGTCGCTGGGTCCAAATCCTGGAACTCCCTCCCTAACAGCGCTGTGGGAGCACCTTCACCACACGGACTGCAGCGGTTCAAGAAGGTGGCTCACCACCACCTTCTCAAGGGGCAATGGGGAAGACTGAAGCCATTGTTTTCGGTCCCGGCCACAAACTCCGTTCCTAGCCCCTGACTCCATCCCTCTCCCTAACATCTGTCGCAACCTTGGTGTCATATTTGACCCTGAAATGAGCTTCCGACCACATTATCCCAGCATAACTAAGACCGCCTATTTCCACTCGCTGTGTAAAAAAGTTTTCCCTCACGTCGCCTTTGGTTCTTCTGCCAATCACCTTAACTCTGTGTCCTCTGGTTCTCGACCCTTCCGCCAATGGGAACAGTTTCTCTCTACTCTGTCCAGACCCCTCATGATTTTGAACACCTCGATCAAATCTCCCCTCAACCTTCTCTGCTCCAAGGAGAACAACCCCAGCTTCTCCAGTCTCTCCACGTCACTGAAGTCTCTCATCCCTGGAATCATTCTTGGAAATCTTTTCTGCACCCTCTCTGAGGCCTTCACATCCTTCCTAAAATGTGGTGCCCAGAATTGGACACAATACTCCAGTTGAGGCCGAACCAGTGTTTTATACAGGTTCGTCATAACTTCCTTGCTTTTGTACTCTATGTCTCTATTTATGAAGCCCAGGATCCTGTAAGCTTTTTTAACCGCTTTCTCAACCTGCCCTGCCACCTTCAATGATTTGTGCACACATACCCCCAGGTCTCTCTGTTCCTGCACCCCCTTTAGGATTGTACCCTTTAGTTTATATTGTCTCTGCTCATTCTACCAAAATATATCACTTTGCATTTTTCTGTGTTAAATTTCATCTACCACGTGTCCGCCCATTCCACCAGCCTGTCTTCTTGAAGCCTTATCACTCTCCTCCTCACTGTTCATGCATTTAAGGGGAAGGTAGATAGGAACAGAAGGTTATGTTGATGGGGTGAGGTGGGAGGAGGCTCGTGTGGAGCATGAACACCAGCACAGAGTAGTTGGGCCGAATGGCCCGTACAATGGTGTCACTAACACCACTGCTTTACAAAAATCGGAATAAAAGATGGTCAAAATTAATGCTGGTACTTTTGTAGCTAATATTTTTCTAGGGCACGTAAGCAGTGTTGACCAGCACTGCCTACACCAACACTAGTGTGTGTCTGCACATGGCGGCAGTTTTAGCGGATTCGATAAGACGCGATGCAAATGCCTTGACTGGACTCTGCGGAGGATTTGTGGGCGGCACCGCCATCTGCTGGTCACACCGTTCTACAGCACCAGCTCACGAGTTCCCTGCTTCTGCCTCCAGAGAGTGAGCGGGGCCGATCCACGGCGTCGAGTACATGCGTTTCGTTCCGAGGCTGCAAGCACCCTGCGTGCAGGTAGGTCGGTTGTTTATCCCTCTCTCGGTGCTGTAGTGTGGTTGCTGGGGTACAGGGGGGCCAGTTACCGCCTGGGTAGTGTGTGGTGGCAGCTTATCCGATTATTACCAGGCCTGATCTTCTACACAGACTGTTCAGTAAGAATCACATCAGGCCTTGGTGAGAGCACACCTGGAGCACTGTGCACAGTTCTGGTCCCCTTATCTAAGGAAGGATATACTTGCCTTGGAGGCGGTGCAACGAAGGTTCACTAGATTGATTCCTGGGATGAGAGGGCTGTCCTATGAGGAGAGATTGAGTACATTGGGCCGATACTCTCTGGAGTTTAGAAGAATGAGAGGTGATCTCATTGAAACAGACAAGATTCTGAGGGGGATTGACAGGGTAGATGCTGAGAGGCTGTTTCCCCCCTGGCTGGAGAGTCTAGAACCGGGGGTCACAGTCTCAGGATAAGGGGTCGGTCGTTGAGGACTGAGATGAGGAGGAATTTCTTCACTCAGAGGGCGGTGAATCTTTGGAATTCTCTGCCCCAGAGGGCTGTGGAGGCTCAGTCGTTGAGTATATTCAAGGCTGAGATCGATAGATTTTTGGGAATCGAGGGATATGGAGATCGGGCGGGAAAGGGGAGTTGAGGTCGATGATCAGCCGCGATCTTATTGAATGGCGGAGCAGGCTCGATGGGCCGTACTCCTATTTATGTTCTTATAACATTCAGGATCCCCGGGAGATTTCCCCGTTCCGGTCTAGAGAGAGAGACGGGATACTGTTCAGGAACCCTGGAACACCACTGCCCCCGACTGCTCCGCCATGGCTGAGATCACACAGCACACCGACTGGAACGTGGGTCCTTCTCGGCCTGTAGGGCTCAGTACCTCTCACGGGGCGACGCGCATCAAGTCAACCTGATCCTCATGGATGAATCAAACCGCTATTGAGGAAGCAGCCCCGGCCCTAGCCCAGGCCAGAGAGCAGTAACACCTCCTCGGACCTCTGCAGCGGAGATCAGCACAGAGACAGACCTGGTCTGTATGTCTTGGTATCCTAGAAATTTACTGCACAGGAGGAGGCCATTCGGCCCATCGTGTCCGTGATGATCGAAAAAGAGCTCTCCAGCCTAATCCCACTGTCCAGCTCTTGGTCCGTAGCCCTGTAGGTTCCGGCACTTCAAGCACATATCCAAGTACTTTTTAAATGTGATGAGGGTCTCTGCCTCTCCCACCCTTTCAGGCAGTGAGTTCCAGACCCCCTCTCTGTGAGAAAAGTTCTCAACTCCCCTCTAATCCTTCTCCCAATTACTTTAAATCTCTGCCCCCTGGTTCTTGCCCTCTGCTCAGGGAAATAGGTCCTTCCTGTCCACTCTATAATTTTATACACACATTTAGCCAGCAGGGAGTTTACCATTCATACACGGCATAGAAGAAGGAGGCCATTCGGCCCACCGTGCCTGTGCCGGCTCTTTGAACGAGCTCTCCAATTAGTCCCACTCCCCCCTGCTCTTTCCCCACAGCCCTGTGAATTTTTCCCCTTCAAGTATTTCTCCAATTCCCTTTTGAAAGTCACTATTGAATCTGCTTCCACCGCCCTTTCAGGCAGCGCGTTCCAGATCACAACAACTCGCTGCGTAAAAAACATTCTCCTCATCTCCCCCTCTGGTTCTTTTACCGATTATCTTCAATCTGTCTCCTCTGGTTACCGACCCTCCTGCCACTGGAAACAGTTTCTCCTTATTTACTCTCATCGAAACCCCTTTGTGACTTTAAAGAAAACACAAGACAGCATTCAACACAAAGGCTTGTTTATTCAAGGGCAGTGCTCCGCAACGTACGACGCTTGCTGTACAACTAGCAGCGCGCCGCAACGACGCCTCAAGGCCGCTCAAACACAGAAATAATTTAAATAAATACTGATCGAGGACCGCTAACTGAACTATTGAGCTACAAAGTGTTCTTAATTTATATTTACACAGGTACAGCTGGCTCGAGATTAATCTGAAACAAGCTGGAATCCAACACCCCAACTGTTAACTGGTCTTATCGGCTGCAGATCCTGTGCGCGTCCGGCATTTTCTGTTTTTTTTTTATCGCAGATTTCCAGCCCTCCCCTCACCCCTCCTCTTTTACCCGGCGTCTTGCAGGGCTGAGAACCCAGGGGCCCCGAGGGACGTGGGGTTTGAACCCTAAATGGGGGCGACTGGGGGCTTTGAGTGGCTGCAGACGTAATCGCAACTGACAGTGAGGCGGCCGTGAGCTGTAGCATCAAGCTACGGTATCTGGGGGGGCGGGGGACAGAGGGCAAGGGTGCTTGGCTCTATCCTCGTTGACTTTGGTAAATTCCCTTTCAGAAGGAAAGAAAAAGCAACACAGAGCTCGGATACAGAGGAATAAGGAGACTGGTGTGGAAACTCTGCGGTGCGGCCAGGCTGAGGCACTGTGAAGAGGGAGCTTAACTCGTGCTGTACCTGCCCTGGGAGTGTTTGATGGGACAGTGTAGAGGGAGCTTTACTCTGTATCTAACTTGTGCTGTGAGTCATTCGACTGTACTTGAGGCTGACCGAGTGTTCCCTCTCCCCGGGCACAGGATATGTTGCCCCTTAGCCTGAACACCGGGTCCATATTTACATAGTCTTGCAGAAGGACCTTTGGCTGTTCCATTTGGTTTGATTCTGACGCAGTGTGAGATAGCGGTAATGTCACCGTGTCTCCAGCACTCGTACTAACGCTTTGGGCTTCTTTGATCCCAGCGGGAGCCTCTTGCTGAAAAGGAAAAAGACACAAAACTTCAATTTCAAGGAAAAATAAAATGATGGTTTTTTTAAACTTGTATAGAAGCTATTTTACTAAAAGCATCTGGGATCCTGGGCTGTATAAATGGAGTAGAACAGCAAGGCCGTTTTGCTAAATCTTTTATAAATCACTGGTTAGGCCCCAGCACTTTAGGAAGGACATCAAGGCCTTGGAGAGGGTGCGGAGGAGATTTACCAGAACGGTCCCAGGGGATGAGGGACTTCAGTTATGTGGAGAGACTGGAGAAGCTGGGATTGTTCTCCTTGGAGCAGCGAAGGCTAAGAGGAGATTTAATCGAGGCGTTCAAAATCATGAAGGGTTTTGGTCGAGTAAATAAGGAGAAACTTTCCACTGGGCGGGAGGGTCGGTAACCAGAGGAAACAGATTTAAGACGACTGGCAATAGGACCAGAGGGGGGAGATGCGAGTTTTTTAACGCAGCGAGTTGTTGTGATCTGGAACGCGCTGCCTGAAAGGGCGGTGGAAGCAGATTCAATAGTGACTTTCAAAAGGGGAATTGGAGAAATACTTGAAGGGGAAAAATTCACAGGGCTGTGGGGAAATAGCAGGGGGGGGGGCGGGGGGAGTGGGACTAATTGGACGGCTCTTTCAAAGAGCCGGCACAGGCACGGTGGGCCGAATGGCCTCCTCCTGTGCTCTGCGATTCTGCGATAGTTCATCTCCCCAGTGCCTTTGCAGCAGGCGTCACTGGGGACATGTTCCGAGTGTCGCCAAGCCTCCAGGATAGTCCTGGAGTCCCCCGGAATGGAAGATTAATCTCCCGAACTCCTACCCCCAGCAACATCCGAGAGAAAAATCACAGTGGCGTTAAAAAATATATATATATATATTTCTTCTTTTTCTTTTGAACACTTGTTTATTAGTTATAAAAATCTTGGAGATGGGGTGGAACGTTTGGACGATTCCTGACCGTCAGTCAATCAGGTAACAGAGTCAGTGGGAAAGGCGGGGCATCGAGGATTGGCATGTCGGGCAACCAATGGGGGAGGGAGGTCATGTGCCCGAAACCCTCCCGGAATACACCGACACGTTCCCTTCCAGCTGCTCCCCCTTTTCCCCCCCATTACCTGTACGTGATCTGCTCCGTGCCACGCGGGCTGCTGCCGTCGGTGGAGCAGTGCTGGGGTCTGCCTTCACCGTAGGCCAGGTGTTCCAGGCGGTCCTGCATCTCTTGGTTCTGTCGGGTGGCCAAAATTAAAGAGGTCAGTTTGCCCGGGGCCGTTTGCATTGATTTACAAGCCCATCCGGCCCCTCTGCTCCGTGCCGGTGTTTATGCACTACACCAGCCTCCTCCTCCAAACCCCTCTTCATCTCACCCCCTCAGCATAACCTATTCTGAAGGCAGATCTCTCTTACCATCTGACTGTCAAGTCCACCGACAGCCTCAGATGAGTCCTGCCAACATAGAAGAGTACATGGCTAATTTGCAGACCGCTGTACTGCCTTTCATGCTGAAGAAATTTCGCATATATCTGAGCTTACTGA
The DNA here is from genome assembly GCF_052327205.1 of Somniosus microcephalus. Lineage (NCBI taxonomy): Eukaryota > Metazoa > Chordata > Chondrichthyes > Squaliformes > Somniosidae > Somniosus > Somniosus microcephalus. The sequence goes on along the minus strand of NW_028225185.1, from coordinate 12,566,947 downwards.
GACTGCACTGAATTGGTCTGAACAGGCGATTCACGTACGATTTGATGAACACCCCCCCCCCCTCCCTCCCTTCCTTCCCCCAGCCTGGTACATCTGCAGATTAAAACTGCAGTGAAATGTCTCTGGGCGCAAGGATGCAAAAATAGACTCTCATTTCTCCAGCGCCTTTCACGACTACCGGACGTCTCAAAGCGCTTTACAGCCAATGAAGTACTTTTTTTGAAGTGTGGTGACTGTTGTAATGTGGGAAACACGGCAATCAATTTGCGCACAGCAAGCTCCCACAAACTGCAATGTGATAATGACCGGATCATCTGTTTTTAGTGATGTTGGTTGAGGGATAAATATTGGCCCCAGGACACCGGGGAGAACTCCCCCTGCTCTTCTTCCAATAGTGGCCGTGGGATCTTTTACATCCACCTGAGAGGGCAGACGGGGCCTCGGTTTAACGTCTCATCTGAAAGACGGCACACCTCCGACAGTGCGGCGCTCCCTCAGTACCGCCCCTCCGACAGTGCGGCGCTCCCTCAGTACTGCCCCTCCGACAGCACGGCCCTCCGACAGCGCCGCACTGGAGTGTCAGCCTAGATTTTGTGCTCAAATCCCTGGAGCGGGACTTGAACCCACAACCTTCTGACTCAGAGGCAAGTGTGCTACCCACTGAGCCACAGCGGACGTCTTGAATGAGAACCTCAGCTGGTTTCCCACGCCACAGGGCAGCAGCCTCCCCAACCATCACCTCAGCCGCGATCCGCTAACTTTGAACGAGCTCTCCAATTAGTCCCACTCCCCCCTGCTCTTTCCCCACCATCCTGCAAATTCCCTTTTGAAAGTCACTGTTGAAAAAAACATTCTCCTCATCTCCCCCTCTGGTTCTTTTACCAGTTATCTTCAATCTGTGTCCTCTGGTTACCGACCCTCCTGCCACTGGAAACCGTTTCCCTTTATTTACTCTAAACCCCTTCATGATTTTGAACACCTCGATTAAATCTCCCCTTAACCTTCTCTGCTCAAAGGAGAACCACCCCAGCTTCTCCAGTCTCTCTCTCCGCCTAATTGAAGTCCCTCATCCCCTGGGCCGTTCTGGCGAGTCTGGAGATTAAATGTGACGACTGCACTCTCGATTAAACCCATACCTCGGACTCCAGGTGTTCCACTCTCTCCTGCAGCTGCTGGATTAACACATCCTTCTCGTCAATCTGACTCCTGGAGGTCTGAAGCTGTGAGAACAGAAACAAACAGTCCCGTACTTATCTAGACAGCAAATCAGTTAGTGGCTGAACAGCCCAAGCGAGACGAGAACTCCCCGCCCCCGATCCTTCAATAGTGGCCGCGGGATCTTTTCCCTCCACCCGAGGGGGCAGACAGGGGCCTCGGTTTAATGTCTCATCCCGAAAGACGGCCCCTCCGACAGTGTGGCGCTCCCTCGGTACCGCCCCTCCGACAGTGCGGCGCTCCCTCGGTACCGCCCCTCCGACAGTGCGGCGCTCCCTCAGTACTGTCGGAGGGGCGGTACCGAGGGAGTGTCGGAGGGGCAGTACCGAGGGAGCGCCGCACTGTCACTGGGAGCGTCGGCCTCGATTATGGGCTCAAGTGTCTGGAGCGGGGACTTGAACCCACGACCTTCTGACTCAGGGGCGAGAGAGAGAGGGTGCTACCACTGAGCCATGGCAGACACTGCAAATACAAGGCTCTATTTCCTAAACACCGCCCACCCCCCCCCACTCACCTGTTCGATCATTTGCCGCACTTTCCGCTGTTGGCTGGTCAACATGTCGTTGAGGTGAGAGATCTTCTCCTTCAGGGTCTCAACCTCTTTCTTAAGCTGGACCGACCTGGAAAGGGAGAGTGGGTTAAATCCAGGAACCAACTGCACGGCCGGTTAAGGAGTTCCATGGGGTGAAGGGGGAAGGGGGCGAGGGCACTTTCAAGTCAAACGGTTTAAGCCAGAGAACACTAACTCTGCGCGAGGAACCAGCAGCCACGCGCCCCCCCCAGTCCGAGTCCCCACTCTGCGCCGAGTCGGCCAATCACAGCTGGGGTGGTGGTGGGCGGGGGGGGAGGGGGCCTGCGATTGACCTCTGAACTAGGGAGGTGAAAAGGTCAGCTGGGGGGTCACGATCAGAATGATACCCGGGGCTCAAGAGGGTTAAATTTATGAGGATGCATATTCCCTCGAGTTTAGAAGATTAAGGGGTGATCTAATCGAGGTGTTGAAGATGATTAAAGGAGTTGATCGGGTAGAGAGAGAGAGAAACGATTTCCTCTGGTGGGGGGAGTCCAGAACAAGGGGGGGGGGGGGGGGCGTCACCTTAAAATTAGAGCCAGGCCGTTCAGGGGTGATGTCAGGAAGCATTCTTCACACAAAGGCTGGTGGAAATCTGGAACTCTTCCCCCCCAAAAAAACTGTTGAGGCTGGGGGGTCAATTGGGGCTTTCAAGACTGAGCTTGATGGACTTTTGTTGGGTAAGGCTATTAAGCGATATGGAGCAAAGTCTGGTCAGTGGAGTCCAGGTTCAGATCAGCCGTGGTCTAATGGATTGGCGGAGCAGGCTCGAGGGGCTGAACGGCCTCCTCCTCCTGTTCCTGGTGTTGCTACCCAGTGCCTCCTGCTGGACAGCGTTTGCAAGGGCTGAATCGGGATGCCTTGCGATCGCATCGTCAGCCTCTCGGCGAGCTGGATAATGGGTCGGGGGTCAGGGGGGGGTGGTGGGGTCGCAGGGCAGTCGCTGCCCATTTGCCCTGCACCCCGGGATAAGCCTGATGTCTTTAGGAGGGGGACCGCGCCGGGGGACGGAGAACGAACTCGCGATCTCAGCCAGCGGCAGTGGTACCTGTGGTGATCTTCCATGCCCGCCTCGTTCAGCGCTCTTATCTCCCCCAGCTGCCGTTCGTTCTCTTGCATTTTTGTCGCCAAGCTTTTGTGCTCCTGCCACCAGACAAATAGAATCGTAGAGTCATACTGCACAGAAAGAGGCCATTATAATTTGAATTCGACCAGCCGCAGCTCACTTCCCCTCCTCCCCCCGCACCTTTTCCATTCCAGTCATCAGCCTCTGGAGTTCCTCAATCCGCTCGTCCCGCTGAGCGACTTTCTCCTCCGACCTTTGAAGCGATTCCCTGGTCTCTCCCAGTTGCCCCTGGTAGTGCCCGGCTTGATTCTGTCGCGGACAAATCAGAAAAGGAGGACAGTTTCACTCTCGAGCTAGTGGCTATAGTGTTTTCTGAGCTGAGTGTCCATCACAGCCCACGACGTCGCACGTGTCGCAGAAGCAAAAAACAGCACTGATCCGACCACAGCCCGAAACTTACAGCCGGTTGCAATTGCTCTCTGACTGACCTCAGCGGTTGGTCAATTGCTCTCTGACTGACCTCAGCGGTTGTTGAGCAGTCCCCTGGGTTTCCCGATTTGGAGCAGTGTGGGCCTTAAAGGCACAGGCCAGGCCAGCGGCTGAACCTCACGTTGCGTGCTCCAGACGCAATGCCGCACGAGGGCAGCTAGTCTTTCTTTTGCCTTCCGTCCTTCCTGATGCCCCTCCCCTCCCAAAAACCGCCACTCCTCATACCTGGACTCGACTTGAACCCCAGATCCCCAAGGGGAACTACCGCACAGTCCCACCATCAAGGCACCACCACCAAAAACAAAGTTCCCCCACTCCATTAATTTTCACCCCTCTTCCCAAAAGTGTCAATTCTCTCACTGAAGTACCAGATTTCGCCAGGTGGCCAGCAATTGATATAGAAACAGAAGATAGGAGTAGGCCATTCGGCCCCTCGAGCCTACTCCGCCATTCAATGAGATCATGGCTGATCATCCAAATTCAGTACCCTGTCCCTGCTTTCCCCCCATAGCCCTTGATCCCTTTAGCCCCAAGTGGGCAAGATCATAGAACGATACAGCACAGGAGGCGGCCATTTGGCCCATCGTGCCTGTGCCGGCTCATTGAAAGAGCTCTCCAATTAGTCCCACTCCCCCAAGCTTTCCCCACAGCCCTGCGAATCTTCTCCTTTTCAAGTATTTCTCCAATTCCCTTTTGAAAGTTACTATTGAATCTGCTTCCACCGCCCTTTCAGGCAGCGCGTTCCAGATCACAACAACTCGCTGCGTAAAAAATTCTCCTCATCTCCCGACTGGTTCTTTTGCCGATTATCTTCAATCCGTGTCCTCTGGTTACCGACCCTCCTGCCACTGGAAACAGTTTCTCCTTATTTACTCCATCCAAACCCCTTTGTGATTTTGAATGGCCTTGGGTGGGAGACCTTACCCGAAGGACAGCACCTCCGGAAGAGCTGCACTCCCTCAGCGCTGCACCGACGCGTCAGCCTAGATCGCGTGCTCCAGGGTTCAGGACCTGTGGTGAGCTGTGACGTGGAGTGTTGCCCACTGGGGAGGGCGTCCCATCTGAGCCCACTTGGCCCTCGCCCTCGCCTTGCAACAGGGTCCCCTGGCCGGCAATCCCCAGCTCTTCCTACTCTTTGTGCCGCATTCGTTAGGCCAGGGGTGCTGGTTGGGGATCACACCCCAAAAGAAAAGACTTGCATTTCTCCAGTGCCTATTCACAACCTCAGGACGTCCCAAAGCGCTTCACAGCCAATGAAGTACTTTTTTTGAAGTGTGGTCACTGTTGTAATGTAGGAAACACAGCAGCCAATTTGCACACAGCAAGCTCCCACAAACAGCAATGAGATAATGGCCTGATCATCTGTTTGTAGTGATGTTGGTTGAGGGATAAATATTGGCCCCAGGACACCGGGGAGAACTCCCCCTGCTCTTCCAATAGTGGCCGTGGGATCTTTTACGTCCACCCGAGGGGGCAGACGGGGCCTCGGTTTAATGTCTCATCTGACAGACAGCCCCTCCGACAGCGCGGCGCTCCCTCGGTACAGCCCCTCCGACAGCGTGGCGCTCCCTCGGTACCGCCCCTCCGACAGCGCGGCGCTCCCTCGGTACCGCCCCTCCGACAGCGCGGCGCTCCCTCGGTACCGCACTGGGAGTGTCAACCTGGATTATGGGCTCAAGTCTCTGGATTGGGACTCAAACCTAGGTCCTTCTGACTCCGAGGCGAGAGTGCTACTGACACCTAGGGCCCTCTGGTCAGTTTGGCTCAGTGCGATGCTGTACCTTTACCTGGTGAGGGAGCCACCTCATTACCTATGAATCTGTAAGGCCGCCCCCCCCCCGCCGCCGCCGCCTTACCTCCAAAAGCCTCCTCTCAGTCTCGTGTCTGCACTCAGCCTCCTGCAGTTTGCTGTACAATCTCTTTGTTGCTTCGCGCATCTTTTCTGTCTCATCGTCCCGGTGATCCGTCTGTGAACAGTGAAATCCGTTAGATTAACGGAGGGAAGGGGCCTATCAACCTAGTCTCACGCACCACCGGTGACTGAGATAACGGGCCGATGGCTTCCTACTTGCTGCCCAATGCCTCCCCAAACCCCACCCTCGCTCCCCTCACAGGTTCCTCCCCCTCCTGTGCTGAAGGAGCCAATCTCATTGGGGGGTCCCTACATAGTGATGAGGGGCCAAGAGCCTATGGGGTCACTGGATAGCAGAAGCTCATAAGAAATAGGAGCAGGAGTCGGCCATACGGCCCCTCGAGCCTGCTCCGCCATTCAATAAGATCATGGCTGATCATCGACCTCAACTCCACTCTCCCGCCCAATCCCCAGATCCCTCGATTCCCCAAGAGTCCAAAAATCTCTCGATCTCAGCCTTGAATATACTCAACGACTGAGCCTCCACAGCCCTCTGGGGCAGAGAATTCCAAAGATTCACCGCCCTCCGAGTGAAGAAATTCCTCCTCATCTCAGTCCTAAATGGCCGACCCCTTATTCTGAGACACTGACCCCTGGTTCTAGACTCCCCAGCCAGGGGAAACATCCTCCCTGCATCTATCCTGTCAAGCCCTGTAAGAATTTTATATGTTTCAATGAGATCACCTCTCATTCTTCTAAACTCTAGAGAATATAGGCCTAGTCTACACAATCTCTCCTCATAGGGCAATCCCCCCATCCCAGGAATCAGTCTGGTGAACCTTCGCTGCACTCCCTCTATGGCAAGTATATCCTTCCTTAGGTAAGGAGACCAAAACTGCACACAGTACTCCAGGGGTGGTCTCACCAGGGCCCTGTATAATTGCAGTAAGAAGTCTTTACCCCTACACTAGTGATGGGGGTCAGGCGTCCATGGGGGTCACTGGGTAGCGATGAGGGTCAGGATCTCATGGGCTCACTGCCTCGTGATGGGGGTCAGAATCCAGGAACACTTTCCTCTCCCAAGCCCAGGGCTCACCGAGGCCAGGCCACCTCGCTCGGGGATCGGGCTGGGGCCGCTTGCTGTACACGATTGAGTACCACACTGGGGCCGGGGGTGCATTTACTCCCTCGCTCGGTCCCCAGACTGACCGAGGAATATTTCGGGACCCCCTTGAATCCGCTTCGAAAAGCACAGTCACAAGCACAGTCTCACACACACACACACACACACACACACTGTTACGACATGTTAATGACCTCACTGCATCGAGATGCAAACTCACCTGCGTGCTGGTAGCTGCTGATTGGCAAGGCACGCCCAATTCCCCTCCGGATGCAGCCCAGCTCCGTCACGCTGTCCCGAAATGCCCTAAATGGAAAAAAAAAAGTTACATCAGTAAGGTGACGCTTTTAAACAATGTGCATTTATACCGCACCCTTAACGTTGTACAGGAAACTTTCGTTTACAATCTATATTAACGATTTGGAGGAAGGGACCGAGTGCAACATATCCAAGTTTGCCGACGATACAAAGATGGGAGGGAAAGCAGTGAGTGAGGAGGACATAAAAAACCTGCAAAAGGACATAGACAGGCTAAGTGAGTGGGCAGATGCAATATAATGTTGGAAAGTGTGAGGTTATGCACTTTGGCAGGAAAAAATCAAAGAGCAAGTTATTATCTAAATGGAGAGAAACTGCAAAGTGCTGCAGTACAAAGGGATCTGGGGGTCCTGGTGCATGAAACACAGAAGGTTAGTATACAGGTACAGCAGGTGATCAGGAAGGCCAATGGAATCTTGGCTTTTATTGCAAGGGGGATGGAGTATAAAAGCAGGGAAGTCTTGCTGCAGTTATACAGGGTATTGGTGAGGCCACACCTGGAATACTGCGTACAGTTTTGGTTTCCATATTTAAGAAAAGATATACTTGCTCTCGAGGCGGTTCAGAGAAGGTTCACTCGGTTGATTCCGGAGATGAGGGGGTTGACGTATGAGGAAAGGTTGAGTAGGTTGGGCCTCTGCTCATTGGAATTCAGAAGAATGAGAGGCGATCTTATCGAAACATATAAGATTGTGAGGGGGCTTGATCGGGTGGATCGGGGGAGGATGTTTCCACTGATGGGTGAGACTAGAACTAGGGGGCATAATCTTAGAATAAGGGCTGCCCTTTCAAAACTGAGATGAGGAGAAGAACTTCTTCACTCAGAGGGTAGTAAATCTATGGAATTTGCTACCCCAGAGAGCTGTGGAAGCTTGCAACATTAAATAAATTTAAAACGGAGATAGACAGTTTCCTAGCAGATAAGGGAATTAGGGGTTACGGGGAGAGGGCAGGGAAGTGGACGTGAGTCTAGGTTCGGATCAGCCATGATCCTATTGAATGGCGGAGCAGGCCTGAGGGGCCGTATGGCCTACTCCTGCTCCTACTTCTTATGTTCTTATGTCCGGAAAGCTCTATCTACCAGCAAAATTCAGGAGCCGTTTCCTATAAGTTTTTTTACTTCTCGTTGCTTTTTTTTCCCCCCAGTCAGGCTCTGCAAGGTCTAGCTGAAGCTGTTGCTTAGCTACAGAGACGCTTTTAAGCTGCGGCCGACTGTTTTGAAGCTGTTGCTAAGCAACAGGGTTTGTTGATTCACACGGCGCTCAAAAGCTCCGTATGTTTTAACATTAGCGCTGGTTTCCACGGCAGTTTTGATGGTACGGCACCAGCTCGGTCCCGTCGGTGCCGGATACCAGAAAGTTTCCTGTAAAACATCTCGAGGTGCTCCACGGCAGCGTAAATCAGACAAAATTTGACACCGAGTCACATAGAGATACTGTAAACTCTTTCGTATCCGGCACCTGCGGGACCAGGATGGTGCCGGTCGATGAAAAATTCTGGATAAGAGAAGTAGGCCACCGCGGGAAACTCGGACTCAGAAATACGAGTGCTGGATGGATTCGGCAAGATTACCGGCTATCTACTTTGCTGGTTATTAAAGAATTCCGGTTGATTAAGTGCCGTTTTAACAAGGGAGCCCAGAACCAGGGGTCACAGTCTAAGGATAAGGGGTAAGCCATTTAGGACTGAGATGAGGAGGAATTTCTTCACCCAGAGAGTGGTGAACCTGTGGAATTCTCTACCACACAAGGCAGTTGAGGCCAATTCATTAAATATATTCAAGAAGGAGTTAGATATATTTCTTAAGGCTAAAGGGATCAAGGGGTATGGGGAGAAGGCAGGGACAGGGTACTGAATTTGGATGATCAGCCATGATCTCATTGAATGGCGGAGCAGGCTCGAGGGGCCGAATGGCCGACTCCTGCTCCTATCTTCTATGTTTACTGTATTAGGCCAGGTGACCAAAAGCTGGGTCAAAGAGGTCGGTTTTAAGGAGCCTCTTAAAAGGAGGAGAGAGAGAGGCGGAGAGGTTTAGAGAGCTTAGGGCCCAGGCGGCTGAAGGCACAGCCACCAATGGTGGAGTGAAGGATGGGGAGCAGAGATCTCGGGGGGGGGGGGGTTGTGGGGCTGGAGGAGGTTACAGAGATAGGGAGGAGGGCCAGGGCCACAGAGGGGATTTGAAAACAAGGATGAGAATTTTAAAATTCAGGCCTTGCCAATGTAGGGCAGCGGGCGATGGGTGAACGGGACTCGGGGCGAGTTAGGACACGGGGGGGGGCGGGGCAGCAGAGTTTTGGATGAGTTGAAGTTTACGGGAGGTGGGAAGTCGGGTCAGAGAGCGTTGGAATAGCCCAGCGAGAGTGAACACATTCGAGAGAGGGGAGGACAGAATAGAGACGCGAACTGATGATCTCCTGCGCCTGAAATTAACAGAAAAGCCAGCCTTGCATTTCTCCAGCGCCTTTCACGACCACCGGACGTCCTAAAGCGCTTTACAGCCAATGAAGTACTTTTTTTGAAGTGTGGTCACTGTTGTAATGTAGGAAACGCGGAAGCCAATTTGCGCACAGCAAGCTCCCACAAACACCAAACCTGGGATCTGGCGCAATAGTCCACAGTGTCTCGTCTCACCCCGTTCATCCGACCACACAGCTGCTCACGGATCCTTTCCATCGAATGTCTGACCTGAAACAGCCACAGGAACAAAGTTAGTTTTGTGCCCATGAAGAGAATGGACCTTCCTGCCCAGAAAGCTCCCTCTACACTGTCCCATCAAACACTCCCAGGGCAGGTACAGCACGGGTTAGATACAGAGTAAAGCTCCCTCTACACTGCCCCCATCAAACACTCCCAGGGCAGGTACAGCACGGGTTAGATACAGAGTAAAGCTGCCTCTACACTGTCCCCATCAAACACTCCCAGGGCAGGTACAGCACGGGTTAGATACAGAGTAAAGCTCCCTCTACACTATCCCCATCAAACACTCCCAGGGCAGGTACAGCATGGGTTAGATATACAGTAAAGCTCCCTCTACACTATCCCATCAAACACTCCCAGGGCAGGTACAGCACGGGTTAGATACAGAATAAAGCGCTCTCTACACTGTCCCATCAAACACTCCGGGGGCAGGTACAGCACGGGTTAGATACAGAGTAAAGCTCCCTCTGCACTGTCCCCATCAAACACTCCGGGGGCAGGTACAGCACAGGGTTAGATACAGAGTAAAGCTCCCTCTACACTGTCCCATCAAACACTCCCAGGGCAGGTACAGCACAGGGTTAGATACAGAGTAAAGCTCCCTCTACACTGCCCCCATCAAACACTCCCAGGGCAGGTACAGCACGGGTTAGATACAGAGTAAAGCTCCCTCTACACTGTCCCATCGAACACTCCCAGGGCAGGTACAGCACGGGTTAGATACAGAGTAAAGCTCCCTCTACACTGTCCCATCAAACACTCCCAGGGCAGGTACAGTATGGGTTAGATACAGAGCAAAGCTCCCTCTACACTGTCCCATCAAACACTCCCAGGGCAGGTACAGCACGGGTTAGATACAGAGTAAAGCTCCCTCTACACTGACCCTTTTATACTCTCGGGATGGGCTGGATTTGAGCACTGACCTTGCTCTCTAACCCTGCCCTCTCTCCGAGTACCGACAGTCCCTCCTGGGTAATATAACAGGAATAAAAGCCAACAAACCTCCTTAAAGTGTCCAAGTTCAGCTCGGAGCTGCTGAAGGGAGGACTCGTGAGAAGTCTGGGCCTCCGAGAACGTGCCCTTAACGTCTGGGTCGTACAAACTGCACGTCTGAAAGGAATTTTTAAAAAACTCCATTAGGGCCACGGGCAACACTTGGGGACTGTGTCACTACTACATACGAACATACGAACTAGGGGCAGGAGTCGGCCCCTCGAGCCTGCTCCGCCATTCAATAAGATCATGGCTGGTCTGATTACTCCACATTCCCGCCTACCCCTGATAATCTTTCACCCCCCGTGCTCACCAAGAATCGATCTACCTCTGCCTTAAAAATATTCAAAGACTCTGCTTCCACCGCCCTCTGAGGGAGAGAGTTCCAAAGACTCACGACCCTCTGAGAAAAAATTTCTCCTCATCTCTGTCTTAAATGGGCGACCCCTTATTTTTAAACAGTGACCCCTAGTTCTAGATTCTCCCACAAGAGGAAACATCCTCTCCACATCCGCCCTGTCCAGACCCCCTCAGGATCTTATATGTTTCAATCAAGTCACCTCTTACTCTTCTAAACTCCAGCGGATACAAGCCTAGCCTGTCCAACCTTTCCTCATAAGACAAGCCGCCCATTCCAGGTATTAGTCTAGTAAACCTTCTCTGAACTGCTTCCAACGCATTTACATCCTTCCTTAAATAAGGAGACCAATACTGTACACAGTACTCCAGATGTGGTCTCACCAATGCCCTGTCTAACTGAAGCACAACCTCCCTACTTTTGTATTCAATTTAATTCAATTCCCCTCGCAATGAACATCCACTTCATCTGTCAACAGGCCTTCATCCAGGACACTCAGGGTCAAGGGGCACTCCGCCTCCGCTGGGACTGTTGGGGGGTCAAGGGGCACTATCCCGCCGCTGGGACACACAGGGTCAATGGGTTCCCTGGACCAAATAGGACACTTGGAACCACTGTCTCCACATTGGCGGAGCTGCACATGCCAATCAAGTGCTGGGCCAAGGGGACACGCCATCAACCAGTGGGGGAAGAATCCCCAACAGGGCACATACGACGACTGAATTACGCGGAGAAATGGCTCGGTGCATGGGCCAAGACCACCCACTACCTCCTTGCTGGCTTCCCGACTGCACCAAGAGGTCAAGACCCAGGAGTGCCCCCCGGTCAACCCCAATCCCCCTGCCACTGCCAGGAGTGGCTCCGTACGGTCAGACATTTGTCCTTTCAATGGTGTGAGGAGGACGAGGGCAACAAGACTGCGCTCCTTCACGCTCCGAGGGAAGGGAAGACTTGGAGAGGGAAGAGAGAGAGAAGTTGAAGAACAAAGCAATAATTGTGTCACCATCTCAGTGAGAAACCCAAGGTGACGACCCACCAGGCAGGACACTGAGAGAAGGTCGAGGTTAATCAGGGAGTAGCGATTAATTGATGCAAAGCTTGATTTTAAAAGCCTGAAGGCGGGGCCAGGGGAGGAGGCAGGGAGGACTCCACGGTTTTAAGATCTTGGAATAATAAAGACTAGGCGGTGGGGTGACGAGCTAGTTTCAATGTTGTGAAGATGCAGGAGGAAGGAGGGAAGGAAGGAAGGGAAGGAAGGGAAGGACGAGAGGGAAGGAAGGGAAAAAGGAAGGAAGGAGCAACATAACAACAAAGTTCAGCAGGCGACTTAACTAAAAGGACATCATCAGAACCTATTAGGACCACATACGGAGGTCCAGCGAGTCCGGGGTCACCTGTACCTTGATGATTTCACTGCTGGGTCTGGCCTGAGCCCCATCCCATGCCGAGTCACCGCTACCCCTGGACGGTACGACAGCGTAAGCCCTGCCGACAGGCTGCAAGGCAAAAAAAAAATGGGGGCGAGAAAAAAATAAAAATAAAAAGCATAAATCTTAAATGAGCTGACCAAGTTATTGTTTGAAATTTAAATTAGGAGCGCTCCTTCAGCAACCGGCGCCCCCTCGTTCCATCGTGGCGCGGCCACGCCCGATAATGTAACCGTCCCAGCATGCATTTGCCGCTGCCTTCCGCCAACCTATATTTCCCACAATTCCCCCCCCCCCCCCCCCGCCCCCCGCAGTTTTCCCCGATGACGGTTAAGGGACACCAGCCGGCCAAACGACCGCCCGCCGCGAGTCCGCACAGAGAGTGGGGCGAAATAGCCCGAGCTCCCGCCCGCCTTCACCTGCACTTACCAGCAAAGGGCCATTGGGTTTCAAGAGGAGCAGGAACCCGAGCAGATTCTGCACCCCCCGCCCCCAGCTCTCTCTCTCTCTCTCTCTCTCTCTCTAACCCGGGGAGTGCGGAGGGGGAGGGGCTCCGAGGCCACGTGTAGCGCGCGGACGCCGAGAAAGAAACGTTCGGAAACCTAAAAAACACCGAGAGGAGGGCAGCGAGTGAGAGAGAATCGGGGAGAAGCGAGAGGGACCGTCCCATCTACCAGAGTCGCGGAAAGTGAGAGCAGAATTCAGATCAGTGGACAGAACGGAACTCCCAAAAAAAACGATCCTGTCGAGCCAGAGCAGGGTGGGCGGGGGGGGCGAGTGGAAGGAAGGCACATTCAGTTCCCTACACGGGGTCACGAGGCAAGGAGTAGCATTGAATGGCACTGGAGACGCAGATAACTCCGAGAGACCAGATGATTGACTGGAACCTAAAGGGACCAACGTCCATTTACTGTGAGATGTTGCAAAAACTCACCCCTCCTAGCCGGAGTGGCCCTGCCCGCATCCTCAGGTGATGGCTGACTGTTGCTGGGGTGAGGTTTCACACCTGGGCTGAAGACAGTGACTGGCGGTGGGCTATTTAACTGCGAGGGCATCGCTGCCAAGCCCGATCCTGGGCAGTCTACTGACCCCTTGGCAGCTCCCCTTTAGGCTTGGACCCACCTGGTGCAGCAAGACTTGCTGATGTTCAGCCACTCACTGGGGGGTACGTGAACACGGTGGGATGACTGGCTGAGGTGGACCTCTTGCTCTAACCACCTCCGTCCCCCAGCCCCCAAACCAAGGAGGTCCATGCCCTTGTGGAATGAGAATAGAAACGGCAAGGTACAGTTCACATACCTTTCTTCTGGTTAGGTCTCTCCATGCTGGCTCAACGTCGTTCTGAAGGGTCAATCTCAGCCTACGTACATCCTGTGGAGAGAGAGTTCATTAGGCCAGTTACTGAGTCCCACACTTCATCCCGATTGACGCTGGACACATCGTTCCATTATCTTTAAGAAAGAAAGACTCGCATTTCTCCCCCGCCTTTCACCACCTCAGGACATCCCAAAGCGTTTTACAGCCAATGAAGTACTTTTTTTGAAGTGTGGTCACTGTTGTAATGTAGGAAACGCGGCAGCCAATTTGCGCACAGCAAGCTCCCACAAACAGCAATGTGATAATGACCAGATCATCCGTTTTAGTGATGTTGGTTGAAGGATAAATATTGGCCCCAGGACACTGGGGAGAACTCCCCCTGCTCTTCTTCCAATAGTGGCCGTGGGATCTTTTACATCCACCCGAGAGGGCAGACGGGGCCTCGGTTTAACGCCTCATCCGAAAGACGGCACCTCAGACAGTGCGGCGCTCCCTCAGTACTGCCCCTCCGAGAGTGCGGCGCTCCTTCAGTACCGCCCCTCCGACAGTGCGGCGCTCCCTCAGTACCGCCCCTCCGACAGTGGCGCGCTCCCTCAGTACCGCCCCTCCGACAGTGCCACGCTCCCTCAGTACCGCCCCTCCGACAGTGCGGCGCTCCCTCAGTACCACCCCTCCAACAGTGCGGCGCTCCCTCAGTACCGCCCCTCCGACAGTGCGGCGCTCCCTCAGTACCGCCCCTCCGACAGTGCGGCGCTCCCTCAGTACCACCCCTCCAACAGTGCGGCGCTCCCTCAGTACTGCCCCTCCGACAGTGCGGCGCTCCCTCAGTACCGCCCCTCCGACAGTGCGGCACTCCCTCAGTACCACCCCTCCGACAGTGCGGCGCTCCCTCAGTACCACCCCTCCAACAGTGCGGCGCTCCCTCAGTACCGCCCCTCCGACAGTGCGGCGCTCCCTCAGTACCGCCCCTCCAACAGTGCGGCGCTCTCTCAGTACTGCACTGGGAGTGTTGGTCTAGATTTTGTTCTCAAGTCTCTGGAGCGGGACTCGAACCCACGACCTTCTGACTCAGAGGCGAGAGAGTGCGGCCCACTGAGCTACAATTAAGGCGAGATATAAAACACAGCCCGGCACACCTCAACTCCAAACTCACCATCATTTACCAAATCTTCTTCTCTTAGGCAGTCCCTCGGAACCGAGGATGACTTGCTTCCACACTAAAAATGAGTTCTCAGGTGACTGATGGGTCCAATGCGGGACCTACAGTCTCTGTCACAGGTGGGGCAGACGGTGGTTGAAGGGGCGGGCGGGTGGGGTGCTTGGGTTGACGTGCGCTCCTTGCGCTTGGCTTCCGCTTGCTCCTGGCGAAGAGACTCGAGGCATTCGGCGCCTTCCCGGATGCTTCTCCACTTTGTGCGGTCTTGGGGCCAGGGATTCCCAGAATAAGTAACTGCTGGGAACCAGCGGGTAATGATTAGCTCAGTGAGTAGGCACACTGTGGGCTGATTTATTGATACGCAGTACAGTGCACCGAACAGAATCTCTGTCCGAAGCTCGTTTAGTTAATAGCTGGCAACAGGATTCCCTTCTGCCCCAGTGCGACTCATCTCTTCACCTGGCCTTGTTGATTCTTGCTGGGATACAGGCACCATCCAGTGCCTGGCACAGATGGGCACACTTTCGCGTGTGTGCGTGTGCGACAAAGGTCCTTTACCAACCTGCCCCCGCCACACCGTGCTGCCCCCTGATTATCAAAATCCACGACAAGGCCTTGGACAACGTGGACCACTTTCCTTACCTCGGGAGCCTACTGTCAACAAGGGCAGACGTCGACGACGAAGTCCAACACCGCCTTCAGTGTGCCAGTGCAGCCTTCGGTCGCCTGAGGAAGAGAGTGTTTGAAGACCAGGACCTCAAACCCGGCATTAAGCTCATGGTCTACAGGGCAGCAGTGATACCCGCCCTGCTGTGTGCCTCAGAGACATGGACCATGTACAGCAGGCACCTCAAAGCACTGGAGAGGTACCACCAACACTGCCTCCGCAAGATCCTGCAAATCCATTGGCAGGATAGGCGCACCAACGTCAGTGTTCTTGCTCAGGCCAACATCCCCAGCATCGAAGCTCTGACCACGCTCAATCAGCTCCGATGGACGGGTCACGTTGTCCGCATGCCCGATACGAGACTCCCAAAACAAGCGCTCTACTCGGAGCTCCGGCACGGCAAGAGAGCCCCAGGTGGGCAGAGGAAACGCTTCAAGGACACCCTCAAAGCCTCCTTGGGAAAAAGTGTAACATCCCCACCGCCACCTGGGAATCCCTGGCCCAAGACCGCACAAAGTGGAGGAGGAGCATCCGGGAAGGCGCCAAACACCGAGTCTCTTCACCGGGAGCAAGCGGAAGCCAAGCGCAAACAGCGGAAGGAGCGCACGTCAACCCAAGCACCCCACCCACCCGCCCCTTCAACCACCGTCTGCCCCACCTGTGACAGAGACTGTCGGTCCCGCATTGGACTCATCAGTCATTTGAGAACTCATTCTTAGTGTGGAAGCAAGTCATCCTCGGTTCCGAGGGACTGCCTAAGAAGATGAATTCTGGCTAAGCTTCCCCATCGCACTCTCTCTTCCTCTTCCCCCCCCCCCACCGTCCATTTGCTCCCTAAAAGCACCAATGCTTACTGGGTCACAGATAGAGGGGGACCCTCCCTCCGCCACTTTCTGCACCAACCAGCCTGCTTTGGCTGGCTATTCGACTGTGGAGGCTGTCCAATTCTCGCACGGGCACCCTTCCCGCGAAGTTAATATCCCCCCCCCCCCCGCCACTTCCCTGGCCCAGGGGTTGGTTTGCAGGACGCCCCCCGCTCCCGCCGCCCCCCCAATCACTGCCTCGGCCGAGATCAGCTGTCCCTGTGCAAACCAGGGATGGAAACTTGCACCATACCAATTCTGGCCTCTCGCGCATCCCCGGTTTCCTTCGCTCCACCGTCAGCGGCCGCGCCTTCACTGGACTCTCGGGGAACCAAGGGATATGGGGATCGGGCGGGAATGCGGAGTGAGGTCGATGATCAGCCATGATCTCATTGAATGGCGGAGCAGGCTCGAGGGGCCGAATGGCCGACTCCTGCTCCGAATTCTTAAGTTTTCATGTTCAGTTGCCTGGGGCCCCCGAGCTCTGGAATTCCCTCCCTAAACCTCTCCGCCTCGCTCTCCTCCTTTAGGACGCTCCTTAAATCCTCCCTCTCTGACCCAGCTTTTGGTCGCCGTTCCTAATATCTCCTTATGTGGCTTGGTGTCAGATTTGTGTCTGATAATCGCTCCTGTGAAGCGCCCTGGGACGTTTAACTGCGCTAAAGGTGCTGTGTAAATACAAATTGCTGTCGTCACTGTGCAGAGCCACTGAATCTCCAGGGGCGAGAGGGCGAGAGGAATTGAACGTAATCACCACGGTAACACAGAGCGCGTACAATCCCTTCCTTGGACACTTGATATCAACTATTCACACTGTGCAATACCAACCAGGTCTAGACTCCAAACAGAATCTGAGCATGACTGGATTGATCATCTTTCCTACTCAATAATCGTGTTAATATTGATACGGCGGTGTGTCATGTCCTCTCCATTGCACCTCACCACCCCAAATATTTAAAAAATCCTCGCATTTCTATAGCGCCTTTCACAACCTCAGGACATCCCAAAGCGCTTTACAGCCAATGAAGTATGTGCTGCCTCTCCCTCTAACTTAACCTCAACTGTATGTATTTAACTTACTTATATATGTATAACCTACCTGTTGGGGCCGTTGCCCCTTTAACTTACCTTTTAGGGCCATTGCCCCTTTAAGACGCGCCTTAGCGTGCTGACGTCACGTCACGTACAACGTAGCGTGCTGACGTCACGGCACGTACGACGTGACGTGCGTGAGGCGGCTGCCGGCACAGCCCGGCCTAGCGTCTTTGGCCGCATCTACCAGCCGCCGGGAGCGACGCGATCTTCCGCTCCCGCGGCAAGCATCGGCTCAGCCTGGCCTCCAGCTCCCGCTCCCGACTTCGGCCTCCACGGCCAGAAACGCGACCACGCGCATCACGTGACGCCCCAAGCGCGGACAACGCTACCGAGCGTGATGAGGTCATCACGCTCCCCACAGGACTGCTACGTAGTCCTCGTGGAGTCCTCGCTGGGACACAGACCTACACCACGGTGCTCCTACAGCAGCACAGGCTCCGGGCAGTTGTATTGTCCCCATGCTTGAGTCTTGGAAATTGTTTGTCTGTAAGTATTTTAGAATGCTATGGATGATTAATGTGCACTGTATGTTGTAGAAAATGTTTAGTTGTAACTTTTCTCTGTCTAGCTGATTAACTAGTAGCTGTATTTTCATACA
The DNA here is from genome assembly GCF_052327205.1 of Somniosus microcephalus. Lineage (NCBI taxonomy): Eukaryota > Metazoa > Chordata > Chondrichthyes > Squaliformes > Somniosidae > Somniosus > Somniosus microcephalus. The sequence continues at coordinate 12,549,142 of NW_028225185.1, read as the reverse complement.
CTATGTACAGGGCTAATTTAAAGAGAATGCCTCCCAGTTTACTAAATGTACTGTGTTGCTCAGGCGTACCTAAATTTGTGTATACATATCAGTTATGCGCTTGTATACTAATGTGTGCTTCCATTTCTGTGTTGTATTTCAGTTTTACAATTAGAATCGTTCAGTAAAGCGTTACAAGAAAAGTCAAGCCTTGTGATTTTATTGGAAGATATCGAGTTGTTCGCTATCTGTCTAGCTCTGCATAGAATCGCGTTGCGAGGGCAGAACAGTAAAAAGACAACAGCACAGCGGGCTCAAGCACAGGAAGATACCACTCAGCTACCATGAGTCTACGCTCAGGAAAACAATATACCATAGAGGACGTCGACCAGTCAAGCGAGAAACATGAGCCTCTCCTAGCAAACGATGCCAAGTCACAGCCCTCTAAAGTATCCCCTAGGTCATCTCGGCGGTCCAGCAGACCGTCGTCATCGACAGCTTCTGCAGCCGCCAAAGCACGTGCCAAGGCAAAAGCTGCCCAGGCTCAATTGTCCTTCGCTGAAAAAGAAGCTGACCTTATGAAGCAGAGAGCCGACCTCGACGCTAGTGTGATGAAGCAGAAAGCTGACCTCGACGCTAGTGTGATGAAGCAGACAGCACAGTCCTCTAAAGTATCCACTCGATCATCTCGGCAGTCCAGCAGACCGTCGTCATCGACAGCTTCTGCAGCCGCCAAAGCACGTGCCAAGGCAAAAGCTGCCCAGGCTCAATTGGCCCTTGCTGAAAAAGAAGCTAGGGTTATGAAGCAGAGAGCTGACCTCGCTGCCAGTCTCCACATTCTCCAAAGCCAGAGAGCTGCCGCTGCCGCTAAAGCTAAAGCCGCAGCTTATGAAGAAGGTGAGGAGAACGAAGGCGGGGAGCCCAGCCAGGAAACATATGTTCTGGGACAGCCCCTCAGTCCAGTGCAACGTACAAGTGAGTGTGTCCAACAACACTCCAAATTGTTCTCCAAGGAAACATCCAACTATCTCAACGCAGAACCAGCTACTCAACACAGTAGCAAACAGCCTGTTTTTGGAGACACTGAGCTTAAAGGAGAAGAAACAAGCAAGACTTACCTACAGAGACCTCCACAGCACTCGGCCAATCCAGCCAAGCAGTCCTCACCCGAGCCACAGGGTACACAGGACCTCGCTGGGTGCCTTATCCGCCGAGAGTTGTTGAGTTCGGGCCTTCTGGAGTTAGATGGCCGTCCTGAAAGTTGTTGGTCATGGAAAGAGCCCAACCTGAGACTACACAAGGTAGCATCGAACAGTGGACAGGTGATGGAAGCCTTCCCTGCAGAGGACCGTGCCAAGGATCTGAAGGATTTGCACCTTGGAGTGGATCCTCCCCCCCTTCAACGGAGCCTGGGGCTCTCCTGGAACCTGGAAACAGACAGCGTCACATTCCTGGTGTCCCGTGAAGAAAGGCCATTCACACGGAGAGACATCCTGTCCACAGTCAACAGTTTGTACGACCCTTTGGGGTTCGTAGCTCCCATAACAATGCAAGGAAAAGCATTAGTACGGGAACTCTCATCGGATCAGAGTGAGTGGGATGCTCCACTCCTCCCAGAAAAAGAAGCAAAATGGAACCTACAGTTGATCAGAGACAAGATTGACATCGATGTGGGCGCCGTCAAGTTCTTCACGGACAGCAAGATTGTACTTGGTTACATCCACAACTCCACAAGAAGGTTTTACGTGTATGTTTCCAACCGGGTGACTCGTATCAGACGATCCACTCACCCTGACCAGTGGTGCTATGTCTCCACAGACCTGAACCCTGCAGACCATGCTACCAGGTCTATACCAGCAGCACACCTACAGCAAAGCAGTTGGTTCTCGGGCCCCTCTTTCCTGTCTAATGTCAACACAGAGGAGACTCTTGAGTCCAATCCCTTCACCCTTGTGGAGCCTGAAGCTGATACTGAGATTCGGCCTGAAGTTACGACCCTGGTCACCAAAGCCTCAGAATCTCAGTTGGGCTCACAAAGCTTCGAGCGATTCTCAAGCTGGAGAACACTCTGCCGAACCACAGCCCGACTCATTCATGTAGCAGCATCCTTCAAGGGGAATTCGGACAACATAGAACGCAAAGGATGGAAATGTTCTAAAGAAGTATCCAGCACAAGTGAGCCATCACAAGCCAAAGGTGTGATCATTCGCTCTGTCCAGCATGATGTCTTCAAGGAGGAATTCAAATGTCTTGAAGAGGGACAGACATTCCCCAAGCAAAGAGGAGAGTATTTGTCCACCCTACAGAGCCGTAGGAAATGGACAGAAGACAAGCCAAACGTCAAAGTGAGAGACGTTGTCTTGCTGAAAGACAGCCAAGCACGCAGAAATGAATGGCCAGTGGGCCTGGTTGTCAAAACTCTGCCGACCAGGGACAAGAGGGTCCGCAAGGTGGAGGTGAAGATTGTCAAGGAGGGGCCTATCAAAGTGTTTCTGAGGCCAGTCTCGGAGATCCTCCTTTCTGAAGTAACCTAGAGAACGGACTCTGAGTATGTTGCAGCCAAAGGACGTTTTCTTCAGGTTTATTTTGTATCTGTAGTGGTACAATGGAATTGTACCAAGCGGGGAGTGTGCTGCCTCTCCCTCTAACTTAACCTCAACTGTATGTATTTAACTTACTTATATATGTATAACCTACCTGTTGGGGCCGTTGCCCCTTTAACTTACCTTTTAGGGCCATTGCCCCTTTAAGACGCGCCTTAGCGTGCTGACGTCACGTCACGTACAACGTAGCGTGCTGACGTCACGGCACGTACGACGTGACGTGCGTGAGGCGGCTGCCGGCACAGCCCGGCCTAGCGTCTTTGGCCGCATCTACCAGCCGCCGGGAGCGACACGATCTTCCGCTCCCGCGGCAAGCATCGGCTCAGCCTGGCCTCCAGCTCCCGACTTCGGCCTCCACGGCCAGAAACGCGACCACGCGCATCACGTGACGCCCCAAGCGCGGACAACGCTACCGAGCGTGATGAGGTCATCACGCTCCCCACAGGACTGCTACGTAGTCCTCGTGGAGTCCTCGCTGGGACACAGACCTACACCACGGTGCTCCTACAGCAGCACAGGCTCCGGGCAGTTGTATTGTCCCCATGCTTGAGTCTTGGAAATTGTTTGTCTGTAAGTATTTTAGAATGCTATGGATGATTAATGTGCACTGTATGTTGTAGAAAATGTTTAGTTGTAACTTTTCTCTGTCTAGCTGATTAACTAGTAGCTGTATTTTCATACACTATGTACAGGGCTAATTTAAAGAGAATGCCTCCCAGTTTACTAAATGTACTGTGTTGCTCAGGCGTACCTAAATTTGTGTATACATATCAGTTATGCGCTTGTATACTAATGTGTGCTTCCATTTCTGTGTTGTATTTCAGTTTTACAATTAGAATCGTTCAGTAAAGCGTTACAAGAAAAGTCAAGCCTTGTGATTTTATTGGAAGATATCGAGTTGTTCGCTATCTGTCTAGCTCTGCATAGAATCGCGTTGCGAGGGCAGAACAAAGTACTTTTTTTGAAGTGTGGTCACTGTTGTAATGTGGGAAACGCGGCAGCCAATTTGCACACAGCAAGCTCCCACAAACAGCAATGTGATAATGACCAGATCATCTGTTTTTTAGTGATGTTGGTTGAGGGATAAATATTGGCCCCAGGAGACCGGGGAGAACTCCCCCCTGCTCTTCTTCGAAATAGTGTCACAGAATCATTGTGGGTTCAAGTCCCACTCCGGAGACTCGAGCTCATAATCCAGACCGACACTCCCAGTGCAGTGCTGAGGGAGCGCCGCACTGTCGGAGGGGCAGTACTGAGGGGCCACCGCATCGTTGGAGGGGCAGTACTGAGGGGGTGCCGCACCATCGGAGGGGCAGTACTGAGGGAGCGCCGCACTGTCGGAGGGGCGGTACTGAGGGGGCGCCGCACTGTCGGAGGGGCGGTACTGAGGGGGCGCCGCACCGTCGGAGGGGCGGTACTGAGGGGGCGCCGCACCGTCGGAGGGGCAGTACTGAGGGAGTGCCGCACTGTCGAAGGGGCAGTACTGAGGGAGTGCTGCACTGTCGGAGGGGCAGTACTGAGGGGGCGCCGCACCGTCGGAGGGGCAGTACTGAGGGAGCGCCGCACTGTCGAAGGGGCAGTACTGAGGGAGCGCCGCACTGTCGGAGGGGCAGTACTGAGGGAGCGCCGCACTGTCGGAGGGGCAGTACTGAGGGAGCGCCGCACTGTCGGAGGGGCAGTACTGAGGGAGCGCCGCACCGTCGGAGGGGCAGTACTGAGGGGGCACCGCATCGTTGGAGGGGCAGTACTGAGGGGGCGCCGCATCGTTGGAGGGGCAGTACTGAGGGGGCGCCGCATCGTTGGAGGGGCAGTACTGAGGGGGCGCCGCACCGTCGGAGGGGCAGTACTGAGGGAGCGCTGCTCTGTCAGAGATGCAGTCTTTCGGATGAGACGTTAAAGATCTCACGGCCACTATTGGAAGAAGAGCAGGGGGAGTTCTCCCTGGTGTCCTGGGGCCAATATTTATCCCTCAACCAACATCACTAAAAACAGATGATCCGGTCATTATCACATTGCTGTTTGTGGGAGCTTGCTGTGCGCAAATTGGCTGCTGCGTTTCCCACATTACAACAGTGACCACACTTCAAAAAAAATACTTCCTTGGCTGGAAAGCGCTTTGGGACGTCCCGAGGATGTGAAAGGCGCTGTAGAAATGGAAGTTCGTTCTTTTCTTCATTGCAAACAGAAACTGTGGGGCTTCTGGTGAAGTGGATACTCACTGAACACCAAAGCCTTATTCCTGTTTAATCTAATGTAAACAGCTCAGAGAATTCCAGTCAGGTTGGCGCCTCACCACAGTGTCTGTCTGTGACACACATTCCCAGACACGCTGCCTGACTTCCCTCAACTTTTTTTCTTAAAGCACCATTTCCTTCATCTCCCCTGAAATGACACTGGGCTACGCCCCCGCCCCTCACCCTCCCCACACAGCTCACAGCTGCCTCTCAGAATCTCTCCTGCGGGGCACACCCCCCACCCCCGCTTCCTTCCCCCACGCGGCCATTCTTCAGGCGCAGGCAGTAGCCCCGGCACGACATTCGACCAGGGTGGGCATCGCAACCCGCTGCCGATCCTATTCCGGCCCGATCTCCGCGCCAACGTTCCTGCTAAGCTTGCTCGGCCACCTGGCGGTCCCGCGGAAACCGCTTACCGGCTTCTGGGCGGGAGATTTTGCCCGATCAGAATTGGCAACCCTAATCAATACAGGTAGCGGCATTATTATAGCGCCTTCTCATATCGAACCTTCCCCTTGGGATCCCACTTTGATGTGCCGGGAAGGCTTGTGTGCTCCTCGACCCCGAGAGTATAACTCCTGGTAGGACCATCCCGAGTCAGACAGGTCGCAAGGTAGGAGCCAGATGTATGGCAGTCCACTGGGCGGTCCTAGTACGGGGTCGTGAGTCAGGCCTAGGACCTGTCCTTTAGTTACGGTAACAACCTAGAGTCGACTCCATTCAGCTCATCCAAAACTCTGCCGCCCCCGTATCCTAACTCGCACCGAGTCCCGTTCACACATCACCCACCCCCCCTGTGCTCGCTGACCTACATTGGCTCCCCGGTCCGGCAACACCGCGATTTTTAAATTCTCATCCTCCTGTTCAAATCCCTCCATGGCCTCCTCGCCCCCCCCTCCCTATCTCTGTAACCTCCTCCAGCCCCACAACCCTCCGAGATCTCCGCGCTCCTCCAATTCCGGCCTCTCGCGCATCCCCCGATTTCCATCGCTCCACCATCGGCGGCCGTGCCTTCAGCCGCCTGGGCCCCGAGCTCTGGAATTCCCTCCCTAAACCTCTCCGCCTCTCTCTCCTCCTTTAAGACGCTCCTTAAAACCGACCTCTTTGACCAAGCTTTTGGTCGCCTGTCCTAATATCTCCTTATGTGGCTCGGTGTCAAATTTTTGTTCGATAATCGCTCCTGTGAAGCGCCCTGGGACGTTTTACTACGTTAAAGGCGCTATATAAATGCAAGGTGTTGTCACAGACTTGCAACTGTGGCGTACCAGGATCCTTGAGATTTACGGCTAGATACTGTGATCGGAGACCAATCTCCCGCTCTGGACAGCCGGCGGTGGAAGAAATAGGAGCAACACAGGAGACTCTGCCCGACTAAATCTCGCCAACGTTCCAAATTATTTCACGCAATGAATTATTTCCGACGTTACGCGGGCAGCCGTTCTGTACCCGCAATGGCCCACAAACCGAGCAATGTAAGGAGCAGGAGGGGGCCATTCAGCCCCTCGAGCCTGCTCCGCCATTCAATCAGATCGCGGCTGATCTTCGACCTCAACTCCCATCTCCCCGCCTTGGTTCCCTAACCCTTAAACCCCTTACCCAACAAAAATCTATCAATCGCAGTCTTGACATTTTCAATTGACCCCCCCCCCCCCCCACACCCACAGCCTCGACCGCTTTTTTGTGGGGGGGGGGGGGGGGGGGGAGAGTGTGTTCCAGATTTTCTTTGTGTGAAGAAGTGCTTCCCGACAACACCCCTGAACGGCCTGGCTCTAATTTTAAGGTGATGTGCCGCCCCCCCCCCCCAAACCAGAGGAAATAGTTGCTCTCTTATCTACTTGCAACAAGACGATTGCCCGGTTAATCCAGGTGTTGTTTAAGGCAAGAACACTGGTCAGGATACCAGGAGAACCTCATCTTCCGATTAGGCACTTTACAGCCTGCCGGACTCAATATCGAGTTCAACAATTTCAGATCATAACCTCGGCCCCTATCATAAGAAGTAGGAGCAGGAGTAGGCCACACGGCCCCTCGGGCCTGCTCCGCCATTCAATAGGATCATGGCTGATCCGAACCTAGACTCACGTCCACTTCCCTGCCCGCTCCCCGTAACCCCTAATCACTTATCAGCTAGGAAACTGTCTATCTCCGTTTTAAATTTATTTAATGTCGCAGCTTCCACAGCTCTGAGGTAGCAAATTCCATAGATTTACTACCCTCCGAGTGAAGAAGTTTCTCCTCATCTCAGTTTCGAAAGGGCAGCCCCTTATTCTAAGATTATGCCCCCTAGTTCTAGTCTCACCCATCAGTGGAAAAAATATTTATATATATTTTATCCACACTTTTGGTTTGTACCTTTTCCTTTTTTCCTCTCTCCCACGTGGCAACTATCTCTCACTCTGCCAGCGTATTTCACACCTCATCTAGAGCCATCCTTTGTCTCTTTACCGGTCCTATTACCATCTCGTCTCGCCTTGACTATCTCTTAATGTCTCTTCACCTCTCCCAGACCTTCCCTTTTGTTCTTTCATCCCCTCCCCCATTTCCCAGCCCCCAAACTGGCCTTTTTAATCCGTTTCATTGCCTGCTTTTTTCTCAGTTCTGACGAAGGGTCTTCGACCTGAAACGTTAACTCTGTTTCTCTCTCCACGGATGTTGCCCTGGCCTGCTGAGATTTTCCAACGTTTTCTGTTGGTATACCGGGAGAAATTCCTGCTCGTTATTTGAATGGTGCCGTGTGATCTTCTACACCACCCGATGTAAAAAAAAAATGAAGCTTCGATTTAACATCTCATCCAAAAGACGGCACATCTGACCAGCGTTGTTTTTTGGGAGGTTTTTCCCCCAATTTAAAAGCCGGCGAGTCGGCTGCGTGGGAGCTGCAGAGTGGCTTAAAGAACATAAGAAATAGGAGCAGGAGTCGGCCATTCGGCCCCTCCTCGATCGTGGCTGATCTGATCTTGGCCTCAACTCCGCTTCCCCGCTCTCTCCCCATAACCCTTGACTCTCCTGTAGTTCAAATATCTGTCAATCTCCACCTTGAATATATTCAATGACTCCGCCTCCACAGCTCTCCGGGGTAGAGAATTCCACAGATTCACAACCCTCCGAGAAGAAATTCCTCCTCATCTCAGTCTTAAATGGGCGACCCCTTATCCTGAGACTGTGCCCCCCTAGATCTAGATTCCCCCACGAGGCGGAAACATCCTCTCTGCATCTACTCTGTCAAACCCCATCAGAATCTTTTATGTTTCAATAAGATCACCTCTCATTCTTCTAAACTCCAATGAGTACGGGCCCAATCTACACAACCTTTCCTCATAAGACAACCCCTTCATCCCAGGAATCAGCCTCGTGAACCTTCTCTGAACTGCCTCCAATGCAAGTATTTCCTTCCCTAAATAAGGAGACCAAAACTGTACACAATACTCCAGGTGTGGTCTCACCAACGCCCTGTACAGTTGTAGCAGGACTTCCCTACTTTTATACTCCATCCCCCTTACAATAAAGGCCAACATTCCATTTGCCTTCCCAATTACTTGCTGTACCTGCATGCTAACCCTTTGTGTTTCATGTACAAGGACACCCAGGTCCCTCTGTACCGCAGCATTCTGCAGTCTCTCTCCATTTAAATAATATTTTGCTTTTCTATTCTTCCTACCAAAGTGGATAACCTCACATTTTCCCACATTATACTCCTTCTGTCAAACTTTTGCCCACTCACAAAGGGAATGCTGTCTCCGACAGTGCGGCGCTCCCTCAGTACCGTCCCTCCGACAGTGCGGCGCTCCCTCAGTACTGCCCCTCCGACAGTGCGGCGCTCCCTCAGTACCGCCCCTCCGACAGTGCGGCGCTCCCTCAGTACCGCCCCTCCGACAGTGCGGCGCTCCCTCAGTACCGCCCCTCCGACAGTGCGGCGCTCCCCTCAGCACTGTCACTCCGACAGTGCGGTGCTCCCTCAGTACTGCCCCTTCGACAGTGCGGTGCTCCCTCAGTACTGCCCCTTCGACAGTGCGGCGCTCCCTCAATACCGCCCCTCCCACAGTGCGGCGCTACCTCAGTACCGCCCCTCCGACAGTGCGGCGCTCCCTCAGAACTGCTCCTCCGACAGTGCAGCGCTCCCTCAGAACTGCTCCTCCGACAGTGCAGCGCTCCCTCAGTACTGCCCCTCCGACAGTGCGGCGCTCCCTCAGTACCGCCCCTCCGACAGTGCGGCGCTCCCTCAGTACCGCCCCTCCAACACTGCGGCGCTCCCTCAGTACCGCTCCTCCGACAGTGCGGCGCTCCCTCAGTACCGCCCCTCCGACAGTGCGGCGCTCCCTCAGTACCGCCCCTCCAACAGTGCGGCGCTCCCTCAGTACCGCCCCTCCAACACTGCGGCGCTCCCTCAGTACTGCCCCTCCGACAGTGCGGTGCTCCCTCAGTACTGCTCCTCCGACAGTGCGGCGCTCCCTCAGTACTGCTCCTCCGACAGTGCGGCGCTCCCTCAGTACTGCTCCTCCGACAGTGCGGCGCTCCCTCAGTACTGACCCTCCGACAGTGCGGCGCTCCCTCAGTACTGCTCCTCCGACAGTGCGGCGCTCCCTCAGTACTGACCCTCCGACAGTGCGGCGCTCCCTCAGTACCGCCCCTCCGACAGTGCCGCGCTCCCTCAGTACCGTCCCTCCCACAGTGCGGCGCTCCCTCAGTACTGCACTGGGAGTGTCGGCCTAGATTTTGAACTCAAGTCTGGGAGCGGGGCTCGAAGCCACGCCCTTCTGCTACAGACACTAAGTTGGAAACAAGTCCAGTTGCTAAAAGGTGTGCTTGCAAAGCAGGAACACTGCACCTCCGATTAAAGACTGTAAGGCGGTCAGTTCAAAGACATTTGGAAGCAGTGTCAAAGTCCATTGATGTTCGGAAAGGCTTTGTTCTCTTTGTTCTGAAGGCTTTGTGCGTCACCTGGCACTGTCTGCATGTAACACTACCTCCAGACACTCACAGCCAGCCAACGGTGACTGTGCTAAACAACTCTTCCCATTGAAATGTTACATGATGCCATCTCCAGCCCTGCAGTGTTACACCGTATTCGGCAGTACTTTGGAGGTGTCGGCCGTGGCTCAGTGGGTAGCGCTCTCTTGCCTCGGACTCAGAAGGTTGTGGGTTCGAGTCTCACTCCAGAGACTTGAGCACAAAAATCTAGGCTGACACTCCAGTACTGAGGGAGCGCCGCACTGTCGGAGGGGCAGTACTGAGGGAGCGCCGCTCTGTCGGAGGGGCAGTACTGAGGGAGCGCCGCACTGTCGGAGGGGCAGTACTGAGGGAGCGCCGCACTGTCGGAGGGGCGGTACTGAGGGAGTGCCCCGCACTGTCAGAGGGGCGGTACTGAGGGAGCGCCGCACTGTCGGAGGGGCAGTACTGAGGGAGTGCCGCACTGCCGGAGGGGCAGTACTGAGGGCGCGCCGCACTGTCGGAGGGGCAGTAATGAGGGAGCGCCGCACTGCCGGAGGGGCAGTACTGAGGGAGCGCCGCACTGTCGGAGGGGCAGTAATGAGGGAGCGCCGCACTGTCGGAGGGGCAGTACTGAGGGAGCGCCGCACTGTCGGAGGTGCCGTCTTTTGGATGAGACGTTAAACTGAGGCACTGTCTGCCCTCTCGGGTGGATGTAAAAGATCCCACGGCCGCTATTGGAAGAAGAGCAGGGGAGTTCTTCTCGGTGTCCTGGGCCCAATATTTATCCCTCAATCAACATCACTAAAAAACAGATTATTTGATCATTGCTGTTTGTGGGAGCTTGCTGTGCGCAAATTGGCTGCCGCGTTTACCACATTACAACAGTGACTACACTCCAAAAAAGTATTTCATAGAATCATAGAAATTTACAGCACAGAAGGAGGCCATTCGGCCCATCATGCCTGTGCCGGTATTGGCTGTAAAGCACTTTGGGACGTCCTGAAGTCATGAAAGGCGCTGGAGAAATGAGAGAAATCAGGTAGGGTTCCCGCTCCAGAACACCATCTTGTGGCCGCTTGGTGGCAAGTGCGTGTGTGGAATACGAGCAAGGCCAGGACTGGGCTCTGCTGTGCTGCCCACTAAGGTCGAATGGCCTGTTGGCGTTCACTATTTAGCCGTGCACACGGAGCACGGCCACTCGCTCTGAGGTACTGGAGGGGACCCGTGTGGGGGGGGGGGGGGGGGCGGTGGGGGGAGGGAGGGAGTGCCTGTATCCCACGGAAGAGATTGGCAGCTTCAATAGGGAGAGAAATCAGAAAGAACAGGAGTGCGAGGGTCTGGATCGATTCAGGGCCTCGCCTTATCTACGCCGAGCTGTTTTGAGGCGTGCGGCCCCCGGCCCCTTTTTTTTCTTCCCTTCCGCATGGCAACTGTCCTTCATTCTGCCAGCGCAATCCACACTTAACATAGAAACACAGAAGATAGGAGCAGGAGTAGGCCATTCGGCCCCTCGAGCCTGTTCTGCCATTCAATGAGATCATGGCTGATCATCCAAATTCAATACCCAGTCCCTGCCTTCTCCCCATATCCCTTGATCCCTTTAGCCTTAAGAAATATATCTAACTCCTTGAATATATTTCATGAATTGGCCTCAACTGCCTTGTGTGGTAGAGAATTCCACAGGTTCACCACTCTCTGGGTGAAGAAATTCCTCCTCATCTCTGTCCTAAATGGCTTACCCCTTATCCTTAACTGTGGAGATGCCGGTGTTGGACTGGGGTGAACAAATGTAAGAAGTCACACAACACCAGGTTATAGTCCAACAGCTTTATTTGAAATCTGAAGCTTTCGGAGCGCTGCTCCTTCGTCAGGTGAAGTGGAGAGATGCATAAAGACACAGCATATATAGTCAGAGAATAATGTCAGATGTTTACAGGTAATCTTTCTAACTGCCATTTATCACACCTCGGCAGAGATAATCACAGTAATCAAAAGGTGTGAATGGTGTCCAAACAGGTCAGCCAGGAAAACATTACATCAAAGAACAATGAGGTGGGGTCACAGGGGGTCAAATGTTGCAGATGCTGGGGTCTGTATGAAAAACAAAAAACAGACAAAAAACGTTTTTTTTTGCTGGAAATCACAGCAGGTCCGGCCGCATCTGTGTGGAGAGAACAAGCCAACGACGACTCGAGTCTGGATGACCCTACGTCAGGTGGGGTCGCCTGAGGAAGGAGCAGCGCTCCGAAAGCTTGTGATTTCAAATAAAGCTGTTGGACTATAACCTGGTGTTGTGTGACTTCTTACCCCTTATCCTTAGACTGTGACTTTTGTCTCCACTAGTCCGACCACCGTCTTGTCTGGTTTTGAATACCTCTTAATGTCTCTTCACTTCTTCTGTTCTCTCCCAGCCCTGCCTTCGATCTACCTCATTTCCTTTCCAGTTTTGAAAAAGGGTTTTGACCCGAAACGTCGACTCTAATTTCTCTCCACGGACGTTGCCTGAGTTTTTCCAGCATTTTCTGTTGTTATTTCTTTAGACTGTGACCCCTGGTCCTGGACTCCCCCGCCATCGGGAACGTCCTTCCTGCATCTAGAGCCATCCTTTGTTCCTTAACCTGCCCCATTACCACCTCCTCTCGCCTTGAATATCTCTCAATGTCTCTTATATTTCTCCCGCTTTCTATCCTATCTCTGACCTGCCCTTTTGTCCTTTCATCCCCCTTTTCCCAGCCCCTAAACTTGCTTTCCATTTCCTGCGTTTTTCCAGTTCTGACGAAGGGTCACCGACCGGAAACGTTAACTCTGTTTTGCTCTCTCTCCACGGATGCTGCCCCTGGCCTGCTGAGTTTTTCCAGCGTTTTCTGCTGTCAGTGCCGGGTGTGGGTGGGGAATCTGCCCTCCCACCGAAACTCTCGTCTCCTTTTAAACTCTTGTTGCCATGGCGCTGTCTCACAGGTAAAGACAGCACATTCCTGGGCAGTGAGCAAGCGCCTGGCCGTCCCCGCTGGTGGGAACTGCAGTGCAATTTGCGTAGAGATAATGAAATGTGCTGGCTGGGAGGTACTGCACCCTAATTGAACTCGGGGATCGAAGAGTGGTTAAAGAACGCAACTCCCAGCTCCTTCTTTCCCAAGGGTTGCAAAAGCTGGGCAATTCCTCAGCCTACAGCCTTTCGAAATCCAAGCTCGGCCTCACCTAATCCCTCAACTCAAAAATAAACAGGTTCATTAATTGCTTGTGGGACATTGCTGTTGGTGAGATCTTGCTGTGCGCAAATTGGCTGCCGCGTCTCCTACATTGCAACAGCGACTACACTTCAAAAGTATTTCATTGGCTGTAAAACGTTTTGGGACGTCCTAAATTGGTGAAAGACGCTGGAGAAATGTGACCCTTCTAATTTTCACCTATATTATAGAAATATTTTGACTGCAGTATTGAGCATATTAGCGGAATTATTTTATGTATTCACACTTCTTTCGAATGTGATGTTAAACCGAGGTCCCGTCTGCCCTCTCAGGTGGACGTAAAAGATCCCACGGCCACTATTGGAAGAAGAGCAGGGGGGAGTTCTCCCCGGTGTCCTGGGGCAATATTTATCCCTCAACCAACATCACTAAACACAGATGATCTGGTCATTATCACATTGTGGTTTGTGGGAGCTTGCTGTGCGCAAATTGGCTGCCGCGTTTCCCACATTACAACAGTGACCACACTTCAAAAAGTACTTCAGCAAAATACTGCGGATGCTGGAAATCCGAAATAACAACAGAAAACGCGGGAAAAACTCAGACTTCAATAAAAGTACTTCATTGGCTGTGAAGCGCTTTGGGACGTCCTGTGGTAGTGACCGGCGCTATAGAAATACAAGTCTTTCTTTCAATTACACCCAGCATGTACTGTTTACCGCCGAATAGCTGATCACATGACCTAGCAAACTTGCCGTGATTGCGTCATAAACCTTAACGCCTCACACAGCCGTTAATAATTATCACAGGGTCAAGGTAAAGGTTAAAAGACAACAGATTTGCATTTATATAGTGGGTTCAACAGCCTCAGGACTTCAAGCGCTTTACAGCTATTGAAGGAGAGAACTCCCCCTGCTCTTCTTCCCATAGTGGCCGTGGGATCTTTTACATCCACCCGAGAGAGCAGACGAGGCCTCGGTTTAACATCTCATCCGAAAGACGGCCCCTCCGACAGTGCGGCGCTCCCTCAGTACTACCCCTCCGACAGTGCGGCGCTCCCTCAGTGCTGCCCCTCTGACAGTGCGGCACTCCCTCAGTACTGCCCCTCCGACAGTGCGGCGCTCCCTCAGTACTACCCCTCCGACAGTGCGGCGCTCCCTCAGTACTGCCCCTCCGACAGTGCGGCGCTCCCTCAGTACTGCCCCTCCGACAGTGCGGCGCACCCTCAGTACTGCCCCTCCGACAGTGCGGCGCTCCCTCAGTACTGCCCCTCCGACAGTGCGGCGCTCCCTCAGTACTGCCCCTCCGACAGTGCTGCGCTCCCTCAGTACCGCCCCTCCGACAGTGCGGCGCTCCCTCAGTACTGCCCCTCCGACAGTGCGGCGCTCCCTCAGTACTGCCCCTCCGACAGTGCGGCGCTCCCTCAGTACTGCCCCTCCGACAGTGCGGCGCTCCCTCAGTACCGCCCCTCCGACAGTGCGGCGCTCCCTCAGTACCGCCCCTCCGACAGTGCGGCGCTCCCTCAGTACCGCCCCTCCGACAGTGCGGCGCTCCCTCAGTACTGCCCCTCTGACAGTGCGGCGCTCCCTCAGTACTGCCCCTCCGACAGTGCGGCGCTCCCTCAGTACTGCCCCTCCGACAGTGCGGCGCTCCCTCAGTACTGCCCCTCCGACAGTGCGGCGCTCCCTCAGTACCGCCCCTCCGACAGTGCGGCGCTCCCTCAGTACTGCCCCTCCGACAGTGCGGCGCTCCCTCAGTACTGCCCCTCCGACAGTGCGGCGCTCCCTCAGTACTGCCCCTCCGACAGTGCGGCGCTCCCTCAGTACTGCGCGGGGAGTGTCGGTCTGGATTATGGGCTCGAGTCTCTGGAGTCAATGTCTGCTGTATGCCTCTGCACAACAAACAGCAACTGCATTGCAAAGTAATTGATTGCAAGTTCAGCGATTTGGGGCATGCTGAATAAAATGTCACATCTTCCCTTCCCAGACCAAGGTTCAGAGCTCTATCCTGGCACTGAGCCCCGAGTTCAGGAGATGAAAAAGGCTTAAAAACAAAAAAAACAAATCCTGCTCATGCTAGAAATCTAGACATCAAAAATAGAAGAAAAAAAAGCTGAAAATACCCAGCCTGTGAGTCAGTGTCGGACACACAAGAAAGAAAATGGGGGGAAAAGTAATGAAGAAATTTTTTTTTTTGTAAATGGTAATTTCACAACTTTAAGAATTTCCAAAGCACTTTACAGCCAATTAAATACTTTTTGAAGTGTGGTCACTGTTTTAATGTGGGAAACGCGGCAGCCAATTTGCGCACAGCAAGCTCCCACAAACAGCAATGTGATAATGACTGGATCATCTGTATTTTCAGTGATGTTGGTTGAGGGATAAATATTGGCCCCAGGACACCGGGGAGAACTCCCCCTGCTCTTCTTCCAATAGTGGCCGTGGGATCTTTTATTTTATGCTCAAGTCTCTGGAGTGGGACTTGAACCCAGAACCCTCTGCCTCGAGGAGAGAGACTTCTACCCACTGTATGTTCTACACAATGACCTATGAGGAGAGATTGGGTCGATTGGGCTTATACTCGCTGGAGTTTAGAAGAATGAGAGGGGATCTCATTGAAACTTATAAAATTCTAACGGGACTGGACAGACTAGATGCAGGAAGGATGTTCCTGATGGCCGGCGAGTCCAGAACCAGGGGTCACAGTCTAAGGATAAGGGGTAAGCCATTTAGGACTGAGATGAGGAGGAATTTCTTCACCCAGAGAGTGGTGAACCTGTGGAATTCTCTACCACAGAAGGCAGTTGAGGCCAATTCATTAAATATATTCAAGAAGGAGTTAGATATATTTCTTAAGGCTAAAGGGATCAAGGGATATGGGGAGAAGGCAGGGACAGGGTACTGAATTTGGATGATCAGCCATGATCTCATTGAATGGCGGAGCAGGCTCAAGGGGCCGAATGGCCGACTCCTGCTCCTATCTTCTATGTTTCTATGTTAGTTGAGATGGGCACCTTGCCGGGGTTTAGAAACACCTTAAGATCTCAGCGACAGCGTCCTTTCAGTGTCTGACTGAGACTCTCTCTGTATCCGAGTGATGTTCAGCCATTCCCAGTGCTTACTGGCCTTCCCACATCATGACTTGTACCTCTTCTATCCCCTCACTTACTGCTATGGTTTAGTCTGCTGGGAGTGTCTCCCAGTCTCTAGTTCTGCACCGCATAACCCGTGATATGCTATTCTATGATTACCGATGCTATGAAAGAAAGACATGCATTTCTCCAGCGCCTTTCACGACCACCGGACATAAGAAGTAGGAGCAGGAGTAGGCCACACGGCCCCTCGGGCCTGCTCCGCCATTCAACAGGATCATGGCTGATCCGAACCTAGACTCACGTCCACTTCCCTGCCCGATCCCCGTAACCCCTAATTCCCTTATCAGCTAGGAAACTGTCTATCTCCTTTTTAAAATTTATTTAATGTCGCAGCTTCCACAGCTCTCTGGGGTAGCAAATTCCATAGATTTACTACCCTCTGAGTGAAGAAGTTTCTCCTCATCTCAGTTTTGAAAGGGCAGCCCCTTATTCTAAGATTATGCCCCCTAGTTCTAGTCTCACCCATCAGTGGAAACATCCTCACCGGATCCACCCGATCAAGCCCCCTCACAATCTTATATGTTTCGATAAGATCGCCTCTCATTCTTCTGAATTTCAATGAGTAGAGGCCCAACCTACTCAACCTTTCCTCATACGTCAACCCCCTCATCTCCGGAATCAACCGGATGTCCCAAAGCGCTTTACAACCAATGAAGTAATTTTTTAATAGAAGTATGGACACTGTTGTAAAACAATCTATTTTTTTTTAGTGATGTTGGTTGAGGGATAAATATTGGCCCCAGGACACCGGTGAGGTCTCCTCCGAAAGAAGGCACCTCCGACAGTGCAGCGCTCCCGCAGCACTGGCACGGGGGGGGGGGCGGGGAAGAGTGTCAGCCCAGGTTTTTGTGCTCAAGTCTCTGGTGTCAGAAGGTTGTGGGTTCAAGTTTCACTCCACAGGCCAGGGTTCCACCAACTAAGCCAGTGGCTGACACCTCATACCTCGCCAGCATGCCCACCCCGCCAGCTCTGAAAGCAATATTCAGTTAAAACCTGCAATGAAGTAGGGTTTTTTTTTTAATGCAGTCACAGTACTCACAGTTCTCTCGGGCTCCGTCTGAATGTCAGAGATGGACAAAACCCTAGATCCACTCATTTTCCGGAAGTCTTAAATTCCACTCTTACTCCTGGGTTTCTCCGGTAGAAAAAAAAATATTTATATATAAGCAGCTGGATTGAACAGTGTGTGAGGAGCCCTTATAGAGAAAATACTACGAGGTGAGGAGTTCCACACAACTTCGCTCCGGCATGAGTGAACTACGGGAGCAAGAGCCAAGCCAGATACATTTCAAGGGCCGGATTGATACATGGGCCAGCCAATCACAGGCCGCGCAACGCACCAGCCAGCCAATCAGCAGCAGCGGCGGATGGCAATATTTGCATTCACTTTCAGGTCTGTGCAACAACCGGTGAGGCGTGGTTCCCCTTGCTATTCTCTGTCTGCATGTGTTCACTGGCAGCTTCTGTATTCCCCACTGACTGACTCTCAGAGGGTCTGTGGAATTCTCCGCCCCAGAGAGCCGTGGAGGATAGAAACATAGAAGATAGGAGCAGGAGGAGGCCATTCGGCCCCTCGAGCCTGCTCCGCCATTCAATGAGATCATGGCTGATCATCCAAACTCAGTGCCCTGTCCCTGCCTTCTCCCCATATCCCTTGATCCCTTGAGCCTTAAGAAATATATCTAACTCCTTCTCGAATATATTTAATGAATTGGCCTCCACTGCCTTCTGTGGTAGAGAATTCCACAGGTTCACCACTGAAGAAATTCCTCCTCATCTCTGTCCTAAATGGCTTACCCCTTATCCTTAGACTGTGACCCCCTAGTTCTGGACTCCCCAGCCATCAGGAACATCCTTCCTGCATCTAGTCTGTCTAGTCCTGTTAGAATTTTATAAGTTTCAATGAGATCCCCTCTCATTCTTCTAAACTCCAGCGAGTACAAGCCCAATCGACCCAATCTCTCCTCATACGTCATTCCTGCCATCCCAGGTATTAGTCTGATCCCTGAGGATGGGTCATTAGATACATTTAAGGTGGAGATAAGACAGATTTTTGCAAGATAAGGGAGTGAAGGGTTATGGGGAGCGGGCGGGGAAGTGGCTTTGAGCCCAAGATCAGCCATGATCTTATTGAATGGCGGAGCAGGCTCGAGGGGCCGAGTGGCCTATTCCTGCTCCGATTTCTTAAGCCCTTGTGTAAGTATGGGTTCCTCCTTCTCTCTGTCACCTCCTCCAGCCCCACAAACCACCCCGAGAACTCTGCGCTCCTCCAATTCTGCCCTCTTGAGCATCCCCTGATTATAATCGCTCCACCGTTGGTGGCTGTGCCTTCAGCTGCCTGGGCCCTAAGTTCTGGAATTTCCTGACTAAACCTCTCTCTCCTCCTTTAAGACGCTCCTTAAAACCGACCGCGGGGGGGGGGGGGGCGGCGGGGGGTCACAGTCTCAGAATAAGGGGTTGGCCATTTAAGACTGAGATGAGGAGAAATTTCTTCACTCAGAGGGTGGTGAATCTTTGGAATTCTCTGCCCCAGAGGGCTGTGGAGGCTCAGTCGTTGAGTATATTCAAGGCTGAGATCGATAGATTTTTGGACTCTCAGGGAATCGAGGGATCTGGGGATCGGGCGGGAAAGTGGAGTTGAGGTCGATGATCAGCCGTGATCTTATTGAATGGCGGAGCAGGCTCGAGGGGCCGAATGGCCGACTCCTGCTCCTAATTCTTATGATCTTGCGCTACCCAGTTACAAAGTAATTTCCATGCATCACCCTCTTGCATTCTTACAGTGCACTGGTTCAGTTGTTTTAACTTGCGAAGCAGGTCGTCCGACTGGAGGGCATTACACCCAAGCTCGCTCCTGACCTCGTCTAATGATCACATTCAAATACTTTCCAGTAAAGAACCTGCATTTATATAGAGCTTTCACCGTCCTCAGGATGTGCCACAGTGTTTTGCGACCTCGGTTAGACCACTTTTGGGAGTTACTGTGCACAGTTCTGGTCTCCATATTCTAAAAAGGGATATGGAGAGGCACTGGAGAAGGTGCAAAAAAAGATTTACAAGGATGGTACCAGAACTGAGAGGTTCTACCCATCAGGAAAGATTGAACAGGCTGGGGCTCTTTTCTCTAGAAAAGGGAAGGTTGAGGGGTGACCTGATCGAGGTCTTTAAAATGATGAAAGGGTTCGATAGGGTCGACGTAGAGAAGATGTTTCCACTTGTGGGGGAGACCAGAACTAGGGGCCGTCAATATAAGAGAGTCACTAATAAATCCAATCGGGAATTCAGGAGAAACCTCTTTACCCAGAGAGCGGTGAGAATGTGGAACTCGCTACCACAGGGAGTGGTTGAGGCGAATAGTATCGATGCATTTACGGGGAAGCTGGATAAACACATGAGGGAGAAAGGAATAGAAGGATAGGGTGATGGAGTGAGATGAAGAGGGGCGGGAGGAGGCTGGTGTGGAGCAGAAACACCGGCACGGAGCAGATGGGCCGAATGGCCTGTTTCTGGGCTGTGCACTTGATGTATTATGTAAACATTGAATTAATTTTGAATGGCAGGCGCTGCTGTTTTGTAGGATAACACGGCAGCCAATTTGCGCACGGCAAGATGCCCCAAACAGCAATGAGATGAATGTCCAACGTATTTGTTTTTTTCGGGTGGCGTTGTTGGGAGGAGGAATGCTGGTCAGGACGCCGGGAGAACTCCCCTCCTCTTCTATCTTTTACCTCCACTTGAATAGGTCATTGTGGGCCTTAGTTTACCGTCTCCGCTGAAAGATGACAGAGCAGCGGAGCTCCCCTCTGTGCTGCACTGGGGGTGTCAGCCTGACTTAGGGACTTCTCTTTAGAGTGAGGCTCGAACCCCACGAGCTTCTGACCCCTGGTTGACAGGACTACCAACTGAGCAAGTTATTATCTAAATGGAAAGAAACTGCAAAGTGCTACAGGACAAAGGGATCTGGGGGTCCTGGTGCATGAAACACAGAAGGTTAGTATGCAGGTACAGCAGGTGATCAGGAAGGCCAATGGAATCTTGGCTTTTATTGCATGGGGGATGGAGTATAAAAACAGGGAAGTCTTGCTTCAGTTATACAGGGTACTGGTGAGGCCACACCTGGAATATTGCGTACAGTTTTGGTTTCCATATTTAAGAAAAGATATACTTGCTCTCGAGGCAGTTCAGAGAAGGTTCACTCAGTTGATTCCGGAGATGAGGGGGTTGACTTATGAGGAAAGGTTGAGTAGGTTGGGCCTCTACTCATTGGAGTTCAGAAGAATGAGAGGCGATCTTATCGAAACATATAAGATTGTGAGGGGGCTTGATCGGGTGGATGCGGGGAGGATGTTTCCACTGATGGGTGAGACTAGAACTAGGGGGCATAATCTTAGAATAAGGGGCTGCCCTTTCAAAACTGAGATGAGGAGAAACTTCTTCACTCAGAGGGTAGTAAATCTATGGAATTTGCTACCTCAAGAGAGCTGTGGAAGCTGCGACATTAAATAAATTTAAAACGGAGATAGACAGTTTCCTAGCAGATAAGGGAATTAGGGGTTATGGGGAGAGGGCAGGGAAGTGGACGTGAGTCTAGATTCGGATCAGCGATGATCCTATTGAATGGCGGAGCAGGCCCGAGGGGCCGTATGGCCTACTCCTGCTCCTACTTCTTATGTTCTTATGAGCCAAGGCTGAGGAGAGCGAACAGGAACAGGAAGCCTCGCCCATTCCCTGTCCCTGACCCTGCCCCACCCTGGGAATGCTGAAGCTATTTCTGTTGATGAAAAGGGGCAGTACAACCTGCATTTATATAGCGCCCTTAACGTAGAAGTAAGTCCCAGGGTGCATCACAGGAGCGTAGCTCAGACAAAGATTGACGCTGAGCTAAAGAAGGAGATACTAGGACAGGTTGGTCAAAGAGGTCCTAAGAAATAGGAGCAGGAGTTGGCCATTCGGCCCCTCGAGCCTGCTCCGCCATTCAATAAGATCATGGCTGATCATCGACCTCAACTCCACTTTCCCGCCCGATCCCCATATCCCTTGATTCCCTTAATATTCAAAAATCTATCGATCTCAGCCTTGAAAATACTCAACAAATCCCAAAGATTCCCAACCCACTGAGTGAAGAAATTTCTCCTCATCTCAGTCCTAAATGGCCGACCCCTTTGTGGTAAACCACTGTAGTTCACTGTGTTCACTGTTGTTGTTGTTGTTGTTGTTGTCGTTCACTCTTGTTTCACTGTTGTGCCTGACTATGCCTCAGCTGACTCCGCCCCTGGGCTACCGAGTATAAGAGCGGCCGCATGGCAGCTCCTGGCATTCGGTCGTCCACTAGAGGCATAGTCCTGATCTGTCTGAAGTGCAATTCAGTAGTTAATAAAAGCCTGTTGTTCTGAACTCTGCCTAGCCTTTTATTAGAATTGATAGCGCATCAATTTTATTAACTACTGAAAAAAAAACGATGCTGCAGATTCTTAAGATCAAGTGCCTGGAACTCGACCCGCAAGAACTGGACTCGACTGCTAAGTTCTCGCACTGGCTGCACTGTTTTGAGTCCTTTCTGACTGCATCCGGCGAGACCGTCGCCGCCGATGCCGACAAGCTCAGGGTGCTGAACTCTAAAGTAAACCACCGAGCTTTTGCCCTTATCCGGGACGCTACGAGCTACCAGGGGGCTATCGACATCTTGAAGGAGCAATACGCACGCCCGGTCAACTATGTTTACGCAAGACATCTCCTGGGGTCTCGCAAACAACAGCCCGGGGAACCCACAGAAGCATACATACGGGCGCTGAAGGAACTCGGCCGAGCCTGCGAATGCAAGCAAGTAACAGCCACGGAACATACAGAGGAGCTCATCCGGGACGCCCTCGTGGCGGGCCTCAGGTCCACTCACACACGGCAGCGACTGCTGGAAAGTAGCGAGCTCGACCTGAAGAAGGCGATTTCACTCACCCTCTCGTTGGACGTAGCCCACCGGAACATGGAGGCCTACTCCCCGGACCGCGCGGCCGCCTCATGGATGCCGCAGCCGCCGCCACCTTGGGACGCGGCGCCGCCACGGGCCCTGGCCTCAACTGCTGCAGCGATCTCCCGCCCGAGCCAGAAATGTTATTTCTGTGGCCAAACCAAACACCCCAGGGCGCGCTGCCCGGCGAAAAACGCGGTCTGCTCTGCCTGCGGTAAGAAGGGACACTACGCTGGCGTCTGCAGAAGCCAGAAGACCCCTACCTCCAGCAGCGCCGCGTGCGATTCGTGGGAGCGGCCATCTTGCCTCCCTCCAGCCTCGTGGGGATCGGGATCGTCATGGGCGCCGCCATTTTGTCCTTCCTCTCCGACGCCGCCATCTTGTCTGCCATTCTGCCAACGGGCCCCCGACTCACCCACCGCCGCCTCACCGGGGTTCTACAGCGACGCTACCGACTCCACAGCGGCCTCCATCACGCTGGATCAATCCAGACCCCATCAGCTAGCCAGGTCCACGATGGACATCCAGGTAAATGGCCGCGCCACAACTTGCCTTTTTGATTCCGGGAGCACGGAGAGCTTCATACACCCTGATACAGTACGGCGCTATTCTCTCTCGGTCCGGCCAACGCGCCATCGGATCTCCATGGCCTCGAAATCCCACTCAGCAGACGTCAGCGGCTACTGCGTAGTGACCCTCTCGGTGAAGGGCTCCGTATATAAAAATGTAAAGCTCTTCGTCCTGCCACATCTCTGCGCTGCCGTTCTACTGGGGTTGGACTTTCATTGTCACTTTAAGAGTGTCACCTTGACATACGGTGGACCTTTTCCCCCACTCACTGTCTGCAACCAGCAGTTTTTAAATTGCCCGCCACGCCCCACCTGTAGTCTCTCCACCCTCAAAATCACACCCCCCCCCCTGTTCGCCAACCTCACCCGCGACTGCAAGCCTATCGCCACAAAGAGCAGGCGATACAGCACCGGGGACAGATCCTTCATAAGATCTGAGGTGACGCAGCTCCTGAAAGAGGGGATTATTGAGGATAGTACCAGCCCCTGGCGAGCCCAGGTGGTAGTCGTTAAGACTGGCAACAAGCAGCGCCTAGTCATCGACTACAGCCAGACTATCAACAAGTACACCCAGTTGGACGCATACCCCCTCCCCCGCATAGCCGACATGGTTAATAAGATAGCGCAATACCGCGTTTTCTCGACCATTGACCTCAAGGCAGCATACCACCAAATCCCTATCCGCCCTGAGGACCGCCAGTACACAGCTTTCGAGGCAAACGGCCGCCTTTTTCACTTCCTCAGGGTTCCTTTTGGCGTCACCAACGGTGTCTCCGTCTTCCAGAGGGAGATGGACCGGATGGTCGACGAGAATGCGTTACAGGCCACGTTTCCCTACCTAGACAACGTGACCATCTGCGGCCATGACCTGCAGGACCATGACGCCAATCTTGATAAGTTCCTCCGCACGGCCCAACTCCTAAACCTCACGTACAACAAGGAAAAGTGCATATTCCGCACAGCCCGCCTCGCTATCCTTGGTTGCGTGGTGAAACACGGAGTCATCAGTCCTGACCCTGACCGGATGCGCCCGTTGATGGAACTTCCCCTGCCCCACTGTCTCAAGGCCCTCAAAAGGTGCCTGGGCTTCTTTTCCTATTACGCCCAGTGGGTCCCTCATTATGCGGACAAAGCCCGTCCACTTATCAAGTCCACTTCCTTCCCCCTGACGGCGGAGGCCCACTTAGCCTTTCACCGTATAAAACATGACATTGCCAAGGCCACCATGCACTCGGTAGACGAGTCCATCCCCTTCCAGGTGGAGAGCGATGCATCCGACTTCGCCCTGGCCGCTACCCTTAACCAGGCGGGAAGACCCGTGGCCTTCTTTTCACGAACCCTCCAGGGCTCCGAACTCAGACACTCCTCTGTGGAAAAAGAGGCCCAAGCCATTGTGGAGGCGGTGCGCCACTGGCGGCACTACCTGGCTGGAAAACGATTTACCCTGCTTACTGACCAGCATTCAGTTGCTTTCATGTTCAACAACAAGCAGAGGGGTAAAATCAAAAATGACAAGATTTTGAGGTGGAGAATCGAACTTTCCACCTACAATTACGACATCTTGTACCGGCCAGGGAAACTCAACGAACCCTCAGACGCTCTATCGCGAGGCACATGCGCCACCGCGCAGATCGATAGACTACGGGGCCTCCACAACGACCTCTGCCACCCGGGGGTCACCAGGTTCTTCCATTTCATTAAGGGCCGCAACCTGCCTTACTCCATCGAGGAGGTCAGGACCATGACCAGGAGCTGCCCAGTCTGTGCAGAGTGCAAGCCGCGCTTCTATACGCCTGACAGAGCAAACCTGATCAAGGCCACCCGCCCTTTTGAGCGCCTGAGTATCGACTTTAAAGGGCCCCTCCCCTCCTCTGACCGCAATGTGTACTTCCTCAACATAGTTGATGAGTACTCCCGTTTCCCTTTTGCCATCCCCTGCCCGGACACGACCACCGCTACGGTCATTAAATGCCTGCACAACCTCTTTGCTCTGTTCGGTTTTCCCAGCTATATTCATAGCGACCGGGGCTCGTCCTTCATGAGCGACGAACTCCGTCAGTACCTGCTCATGAGAGGTATTGCCTCAAGCCGGACCACCAGCTACAACCCCCGGGGGAACGGACAGGTTGAAAGAGAGAACGCGACGGTCTGGAAGGCGGCCCTCCTAGCCTTAAAATCTAGGGGCCTTCCGACCTCCCGTTGGCAGGATGTCCTACCCGATGCGCTCCACTCCATCCGGTCACTGCTGTGTACAGCCACCAACGCAACCCCCCATGAGCGAATGTTTGTTTTTCCCCGGAGGTCCACATCCGGTAACTCACTACCACACTGGCTGACGTCCCCAGGGCCCGTCCTGCTGAGGAAGCATGTAAGGTCCCACAAAACGGCTCCCCTGGTAGAGAAGGTTCACCTCCTCCATGCCAACCCCCAGTACGCCTACGTGGCATACCCGGACGGGCGGGAGGACACAGTCTCCATTAGAGATCTGGCACCCTCGGGGTCCACTGACCCGCCACCATTGCCCCCCACCACGACCCCCTCCGACACGGCCCAAAATTCAGCAGACCCAATTCTCACCCCTGTCCATTCCACCCCAGTAGACGGCATGCCGCGCCCCCAGGACCAGCCGGAGCCCACTCGCCCACCCAACACCAAAGGGGACGATACGCCGGTGCTGGACCCCGCTCAAGACGCGTCGTGGGAAGCTGTACCATCGCAACCGTCGCCACGAAGATCTCGACGGCAAACGAGGCCGCCCGACAGACTCGCCTACTCGAACTTTTGATACACTTCACCCCGCCGGACTTAATTTTAAACGAGGGGTGAATGTGGTAAACCACTGTAGTTCACTGTGTTCACTGTTGTTGTTGTTGTTGTTGTCGTTCACTCTTGTTTCACTGTTGTGCCTGACTATGCCTCAGCTGACTCCGCCCCTGGGCTACCGAGTATAAGAGCGGCCGCATGGCAGCTCCTGGCATTCGGTCGTCCACTAGAGGCATAGTCCTGATCTGTCTGAAGTGCAATTCAGTAGTTAATAAAAGCCTGT
The DNA here is from genome assembly GCF_052327205.1 of Somniosus microcephalus. NCBI lineage: Eukaryota > Metazoa > Chordata > Chondrichthyes > Squaliformes > Somniosidae > Somniosus > Somniosus microcephalus. The sequence continues at coordinate 12,523,475 of NW_028225185.1, read as the reverse complement.
TGTTCTGAACTCTGCCTAGCCTTTTATTAGAATTGATAGCGCATCACCCTTATTCTGAGACTGTGACCCCTGGTTCTAGACTCTCCAGCCAGGGGAAACATCCTCCTGTCAAGCCCTGTAAGAATTTTGTATGTTTCAATGCGATCGCCTCTCATTCTTCTAAACTCTAGAGAATATAGGCCTAGTCTACTCAATCTCTCCTCATAGGACAATCCCCCCATCCCAGGAACCAGCCTGGTGAACCTTCGTTGCACTCCCTCTATGGCAAGTATATCCTTCCTTAGGTAAGGAGACCAAAACTGTACACAATACTCCAGGTGTGGTCTCACTAGGGCCCTATATATATGGGCATGCGAAAGGGGAACGAATCTCATTCCCAAACGCCATCCATTGACGCCTGTTGGAAAAAGCGTGGGTGTGGAACAATGTTCCCCTTAATTTGTTTTGGAGGCTGGGGTCTCACCAGGGCCCTATATAATTGCAGTAAGGCGTCTTTACTCTTATACTCAAATCCTCTTGTAATAAAGGCCAACATACCATCTGCTTTCCTAATTGCTTGCTGTACCTGCATGTTAACTTTCAGTGATTCGTGTACAAGGACACCCAGGTCCCTCTGAACACCAACATTTCCCAATCTCTCACCATTTAAAAAACACTCTGCTTTTCTATTTTTTCCTACCAAAAAGTGGATAACTTCACATTTCTCCACATTATATTCCATTTGCCATGTTCTTGCCCACTCACTTAGCCTGTCTATATCCCCTTGAAGCCTCCTTGCATCCTCCTCACAACTGACATTCCCCCACCCAGCTTTGCTTGCTCACTTTTGAATTCCAACCGCCTTGAGATAAAGGCTAGCGACCATAGAATCATACAGCACAAGAGGAGGCCGTTCGGCCCATCGTGCCTGTGCCGGCTCTCTGAAAGAGCTCTCCGATTAATATCCCATTATCCTTTTTCCGCTGCTGCACGAGCTCTGTGCACATGGCCCCCGAAAGCCCCTTGCCCCTCCAGAGCTCCTTGTCTCTCACCGGGTAGAAAATATTCCGCTTTCCCTTTATCGGATCCACCTTCCTGTGTTGAGCACCACACTCCCTCAGTCTATTCCACGTCCCTTTGTAACTCCCTACCCCCGTCTCACCACGCAACGCACTGTGCCTCGGCATGCTGTGAGGAGGATGCCGAGAAACTCCAGTATGATTTGGACAGGTTGGGCGATTGGGCAAATGCATGGCAGGTGCAATATAACGTGGATAAATGCGAGGTTATCCACTTTGGTGGCAAAAACAGGAAGGCAGATTATTATCTGAACGGCAATAGATTGGGAAAAGGGGAAGTGCAACAAGACCTGGGTGTCCTTGTGCACCAGTCGCTGAAGGTAAGCATGCAGGTGCAGCAGGCGGTTAAGAAGGCAAATGGTATGTTGGCCTTCGTAGCGAGAGGATTCGAGTACAGGAACAAGGATGTCTTGCTGCAGTTGTACAGGGCCTTGGTGAGACCACACCTTGAGTATTGTGTGCAGTTTTGGTCACCTTATCTGAGGAAGGATGTTCTTGCCATGGAGGGAGTGCAGCAAAGATTCACCAGACTGATACCTGGGATGGCAGGAATGACGTATGAGGAGAGATTGGGTCGATTGGGCTTATACTCGCTGGAGTTTAGAAGAATGAGAGGGGATCTCATTGAAACTTATAAAATTCTAACAGGACTAGATGCAGGAAGGATGTTCCCGATAGCCGGGGAGTCCAGAACCAGGGGTCACAGTCTAAAGATAAGGGGTAAGCCATTTAGGACAGAGATGAGGAGGAATTTCTTCACCCAGAGAGTGGTGAACCTGTGGAATTCTCTACCACAGAAGGCAGTTGAGGCCAATTCATTAAATATATTCAAGAAGGAGTTGGATATATTTCTTGAGGCTAAAGGGATCAAGGGATATGGGGAGAAAGCAGGGACAGGGTACTGAGTTTGGATGATCAGCCATGATCGCATTGAATGGCGGAGCAGACTCGAGGGGCCGAATGGCCGACTCCTGCTCCTATCTTCTATGTTTCCTAGCGTAGTGTGTGGTCTGCAATATTAAACCCACGGACTAGGCTCCTTTTGAAAACAACATATTTCGAACTGTCCCTCCACTCCCTGTTTGGGTTAAAGGTGGGTCGCGCAACTCGTTACCTGAGAGAGAAAGGCTGTTAAACATTTCAGGTGGGGCTGTTTGGGTCATAAGAACATAAGAAATAAGATCTTTTTTTTTAAAGTTCAATAAATAAACTGAGAAGTGTAGAGGAACAGAGGGACCTTGGCGTGCATGTCCACAGATCCCTGAAGGTAGCAGGACAGGTAGATAAGGTGGTTAAGGAGGCACACGGGATACTTGCCTTTATTAGCCGAGGCACAGAATATAAGAGCAGGGGGGTTATGGTTGAACTGTATAAAACACCAGTTAGGCCACAGCTCGAATACTGCGTGCAGTTCTGGTCACCACATTACAGGAAGGATATGATCGCACTTAGAGAGGGTGCAGAGGAGATTTACCAGGATGTTGCACCCCAGGACTGGAGAATTTTAGCTATGAGGAAAGATTGGAGAGGCTGGGGTTGTTTTCTTTGGAACAGAGGAGGCTGAGGGGAGATTTAATCGAGGTGTATAAAATTATGAGGGGCCTAGATAGAGTGGACAGGAAGGACCTATTTCCCTGAGCAGAGAGGTCAATAACCAGGGGGCAGAGATTGAAAGTTATTGGTAGAAGGATTAGAGGGGAGTTGAGGAGAACTTTTCTCACCCAGAGGGTGGTGGGGGTCTGGAACTCACTGCCTGAAAGGGTGGTCGAGGCAGAAACCCTCATCACATTTAAAAAGTACTTGGATAGGCCCTTGAAGTGCCGGAACCTACAGGGCTACGGACCAAGAGCTGGAAAGTGGGATTAGGCTGGAGAGCTCTTTTTCAGCCGGCACAGACACGGTGGGCCGAACGGCCTCCTTCAGTGCCGTGAATTTCTATAAGAGCAGGAGTCGGCCATTGGGCCCCTCGAGCCTGCTCCGCCATTCAATATCATGGCTGATCTTCGACCTCAACTCCACTTTCCCGCCCGATCCCCATATCCCTCGATTCCCCGAGAGTCCGAAAATCTCTCGCTCTCCGCCTTGAATATACTCAATGACTGAGCCTCCACAGCCCTCTGGGGCAGAGAATTCCAAAGATTCACCGCCCTCTGAGTGAAGAAATTCCTCCTCATCTCAGTCCCGCATAGGCGACTGGTCAGGAAGGTAAGAGCCCATGGGATCCAGGGTGCCTTGGCACATTGGATCCAAAACTGGCTTAGTGGCAGAAGGCAGAGGGTGATGGTGGAAGGTTGTTTTTGTGACTGGAAGCCTGTGTCCAGTGGGGTACCGCAGGGATCGGTGCTGGGTCCCTTGCTGTTTGTGGTCTACATTAATGATTTGGATGTGAATGTAAAAGGTATGATCAGTAAGTTCGCAGATGACACGAAAATTGGTGGGGTGGTAAATAGTGAGAAGGGGAGCCTCAGGCTACAAGACGATATAGATGGGTTGGTCAGATGGGCGGAACAGTGGCAAATGGAATTTAACCCTGAAAAGTGTGAGGTGATGCATTTTGGGAGGACTAACAAGGCAAGGGAATACACAATGAATGGTAGGACCCTAGGAAGGACAGAGGATCAGAGGGACCTTGGTGTGCATGTACATAGATCCCTGAAGGCAGCAGAACAGGTGGATAAGGTGGTTAAAAAGGCATATGGGATACTTGCCTTCATTAGCCGAGGCATAGAATATAAGAGCAGGGAGGTTATGATGGAGCTGTACAAAACGCTGGTTAGGCCACAGCTGGAATACTGTGTGCAGTTCTGGTCGCCTCACTATAGGAAGGATGTGATTGCATTGGAGAGGGTGCAGAGGAGATTCACCAGGATGTTACCTGGGCTGGAGCGCTTCAGCTATGAAGAGAGACTGGACAGGCTGGGGTTGTTTTCCTTGGAGCAGAGAAGGCTGAGGGGGGACCTGATTGAGGTGTACAAAATGATGAGGGGCATAGATAGGGTAGATAGAAAGGAACTTTCCCCCTTAGTAGAGGGGTCAATAACCAGGGGGCATAGTTTCAAGGTAAGGGGCAGGAGGTTTAGAGGGGATTTGAGGAAAAACTTTTTCACCCAGAGGGTGGTTGGAATCTGGAACTCACTGCCTGAAAGGGTGGTAGAGGCAGGAACCCTCACAACATTCAAGAAGCATTTAGATGAGCACTTGAAACGCCATAGCATACAAGACTACGGACCAAGTGCTGGAAAATGGGATTAGAATAGACGGGGCTTGATGGCCGGCGTGGACACGATGGGCCGAAGGGCCTCTTTCTGTGCTGTATAACTCGATGACTCTAAATGGCTGACCCCTTATCCTGAGACTGTGCCCCCTGGTTCTAGACACTCCAGCCAGGGGGGAAACAGCCTCTCAGCATCTACCCTGTCAATCCCAAGAGGAGACTCTCTTTACATTCCCTCAGCGCTGGCACTGGGAGTGTCTGCCTGGATTTTTATGTGCTCAAGTCTCTGGAGTGGGGACTGCGAACCCACAACCTTCTGGCTCGGAGACGAGAGAGAGAGAGAGAGAGTGCTACCTGTTGAGCCACGGCCAACACCACAATAAACCAGAGACGAGGGAGGCTGTGAGAGGGAAGAGGGACAGAACACAATCAGTGTCTGTGGGGAGAATAGTCAAGTTCAAGTAATTGAATGGTTACATGCATAACACATGCCCGATACGGGACTCCCAAAACAAGCGCTCTACTCGGAGCTCCGGCACAGCAAGAGAGCCCCAGGTGGGCAGAGGAAACGCTTCAAGGACACCCTCAAAGCCTCCTTGAAAAAATGCAACATCCCCACCACCGACACCTGGGAACCCCGGCCCAAGACCGCAGAAAGTGGAGGAGAAGCATCCGGGAAGGCACCGAACACCTCGAGTCTCTTCGCCAGGAGCAAGCGGAAGCCAAGCGCAAACAGCGGAAGGAGCGCACGTCAACCCAAGCACCCCACCCACCCGCCCCTTCAACCACCGTCTGCCCCACCTGTGACAGAGACTGCAGGTCCCGCATTGGACTCATCAGTCACCTGAGAACTCATTTTTAGTGTGGAAGCAAGTCATCCTCGGTTCCGAGGGACTGCCTAAGAGAAGACATAACACATGCAGCACAGAAACAGGCCATTCGGCCCAACTAGTCTATGCCTCCTCCCACCCCTCTTCATCTCACCCTATCAGCATATCCTTCTATTCCTTTCCCCCCCATGTGTTTATCCAGCTTCCCCCTTAAATGCATCGATACTAAACCACTCCCTGTGGCAGCGAGTTCCACATTCTCACCACTCTCTGGGTAAAGAAGTTTCTCCTGAATTCCCTACTGGAATTATTAGTGACTCTCTTATGTTGACGGCCCCTAGTTCTGGTCTCCACAACAAGTGGAAACATCTTCTCTATGCCGACCCTATCGAACCCTTTCATAATTGTAAAGACCTCCATCAGGTCACCCCTCAGCCTTCTCTTTTCTAGAGAAATGACCCCAGCCTGTTCAACCTTTCCTGCTAGTTATTAGAGAGAGAGAAGTCAGACCTGGGAGTTAATGTCCATAGGTCCCTGAAAGTGGCGGGACATATTGAGAGAGCGGTTAGCAAAGCATACAGGATCTTGGGCTTCATAAATAGAGGTATTGAGCTCAAAAGTAGAGAAGTGATGCTGAACCTTTATAAAGCGCTGGTTAGGCCACAACTGGAGTATTGGGTCCAGTTCTGGTCACCACACTTTAGGAAGGATGTGAAGGCCCTTGAGAGGGTGCAGAGGAGATTTACCAGAATGGTTCCGGGGATGGGGGATCTTAGCTACAAGGACAGGTTGGAGAAGCTGGATTTGTTTTCATTAGAGCAAAGGAGGTTGAGGGGCGATTTGATCGAGGTGTAGAAGATTATAACGGGTGTGGATAGGCTAGACGGGGAAAGGCTGTTCCCACTAGTTGATGGTACAAGGTCTAGGGGACACAGATTTAAGGTTTTGGGCAAAAGATACGGGGGGGATTTACACAGCGAGTGGTGAGGACCTGGAACTCGCTGCCGACGGAAGTGGTGGAAGCGGAGACACTCGATGTTGTCAAGGGGAGACTGGATAGGCACTTGAGGGAAATAAACTTGCAGGGCTACGGGGATAGAGCGGGGGAATGGGACTGACTGGATCGCTCTGCAGAGAGCCGGCACGGACTCGATGGGCCGAATGGCCTCCTTCTGTGCTGTTATGACTCTATGCAGAATACTGTTTTCAATATTTTTATTGTACAATCCTTAACAAAACATATAATCCAAAAAAAATGCTGTAACCACAAACATCTCAGGTCAGCGGGCGTGAATCCTGCTTGTGATTGGTCAGATTCCAGTTGCCGAGCAACCACCCCGGTGCGGCCCGATCATTCAGGCATATCCAGTTGCGTGCGATCTGGACGAATTTTCGAGAAGAAACAAGGGTTAGATTGATTGGGTGAAACACAAGTAAGGAAACCAATCTCCTGCCTGAATGCAGTCCATTCTGCTCGTGGGGACAGTAAAACCATACTGAAAGCGGTTTCTTCCGGCACCATATCTTATCTCGGTGTCACGTGGAGATTAAAGGTCGAATCCTAGTTAAAGGCGCCAGGGATCATGGTGCATTTCTCCAGCGCCTGTCACGACCACCGGACGTCCCAAAGCGCTTTACAGCCAATGAAGTACTTTTTTGAAGTGTGGTCACTGTTGTAATGTAGGAAACGCGGCAGCCAATTTGCGCACAGCAAGCTCCCACAAACAGCAATGACCAAATAATCTGTTTTTTAGTGATGTTGGTTGAGGGATAAATATTGGCCCCAGGACACCGGGGAGAACTCCCCCTGCTCTTCTTCCAATAGTGGCCGTGGGATCTTTTACATCCACCTGAGAGGGCAGACAGTGCCTCAGTTTAACGTCTCATCCGAAAGACGGTACCTCCGACAGTATGGCGCACCCTCAGTACCGCCTCTCCGACAGTGCGGCGCTCCCTCAGTACTGCCCCTCCGACAGTGCGGCGCTCCCTCAGTACTGCCCCCCCTCAGTGTTGCGCTCCCTCAGTACTGCCCCTCCGACAGTGCGGCGCTCCCTCAGTACTGCCCCTCCGACAGTGTGGCGCTCCCTCAGTACTGCCCCTTCGACAGTGCGGCGCTCCCTCAGTACTGCCCCTCCGACAGTGCGGCGCTCCCTCCGTACTGCCCCTCCGACAGTGCGGCGCTCCCTCAGTACTGCCCCTCCTACAGTAGGCGCTCCCTCAGTACCGCCCCTCCGACAGCGCGGCGCTCCCTCAGTACTGCTCCTTCGACAGTGCGGCGCTCCCTCAATACTGCCCCTCCGACAGTGCGGCGCTCCCTCAGTACTGCCCCTCCGACAGTGCGGCGCTCCCTCAGTACTGCTCCTCCCACAATGTGGCACTCCCTCAGTACTGTCCCTCCGACAGTGCGCCGCTCCCTCGGTACTGCCCCTCCGACAGTGCGGCGCTGCCTCAGTACCGCCCCTCTGACAGTGCCAGCCCAGGTTGCACACTCGAATCCTGGTGGCTTGAACCTATAACCTTCCCACTAGAGTATCAGGTCGTGGTTTTTAAAAAAATTTGTTTATGGGATGTGGACGTCGCTGGCAAGGCCGGCATTTATTGCCCATCCCTAATTGCCCCTTGAGAAGGTGGTAGTGAGCCACCTTCTTGAACCGCTGCAGTCCATGTAGTGAAGGTGCTCCCACAGTGCTGTTAGGGAGTTCCAGGATTTTGACCCAGCGACGATGAAGGAACAGCCGATATATTTCCAAGTCAGGATGGTGTGTGTGACTCGGAGGGGAACGTGGAGGTGGTGGTGTTCCCGTGCGCCTGCTGCCCTTGTCCTTCTAGGTGGAAGAGGTGGCGGGTTTGGGAGGTGCTGCCGAAGAAGCCTTGGCGAGTTACTGCAGTGCATCTTGTAGATGGTACACACTGCAGCCACGGTGCGCCGGTGGTGGAGGGAGTGAATGTTTAAGGTGGTGGATGGGGTGCCAATCAAGCGGGCTGCTTTGTCCTGGATGGTGTCGAGTTTCTTGAGTGTTGTTGGAACTGCACTCATCCAGGCAAGTGGAGAGTATTCCATCACACTCCTGACTTGTGCCTTGTAGATGGTGGAAAGGCTTTGGGGAGTCAGGAGGTGAGACACTCGCCGCAGAATACCCAGCCTCTGACCTGCTCTTGTTGCCACAGTATTTAAGTGGCTGGTTCAGTTAAGTTTGAGCACCCACTTCAGAGCCCATAATCCGGGCCGACACTCCCAGTGCCAGTACTGAGGGAGCGCCGCACTGTCGGAGGGGCAGTACTGAGGGAGCGCCGCGTTGTCGGAGGGGCAGTACTGAGGGAGCGCCGCACTGTCGGAGGGGCGGTACTGAGGGAGCGCCGCACTATGGGGGGGCGGTACTGAGGGAGCGCCGCACTGTGGGAGAGGCGGGTACTGAGGGAGCGCCGCACTGTGGGAGGGGCGGTACTGAGGGAGTGCCGCACTGTGGGAGGGGCGGTACCGAGGGAGCGCCGCACTGTCAGAGGGGCGGTACCGAGGGAGTGTGGCACTGTCGCAGGGGCGGTACTGAGGGAGCGCCGCACTGTCGGAGGGGCGGTACTGAGGGAGCGCCGCACTGTCGGAGGGGCGGTACTGAGGGAGCGCCGCACAGTCGGAGGGGCGGTACTGAGGGAGCGCCGCACTGTCGGAGGGGCAGTACTGAGGGAGCGCCGCACAGTAGGAGGGGCAGTACTGAGGGAGCGCCGCACTGTCGGAGGGGCAGTACTGAGGGAGCGCCGCACTGTCGGAGGGGCGGTACTGAGGGAGCGCAGCACTGTCGGAGGGGCGGTACTGAGGGAGCGCCGCACTGTCGGAGGGGCGGTACTGAGGGAGCGCCGCACAGTCGGAGGGGCGGTACTGAGGGAGCGCCGCACTGTCGGAGGGGCAGTACTGAGGGAGCGCCGCACAGTAGGAGGGGCAGTACTGAGGGAGCGCCGCACTGTCGGAGGGGCAGTACTGAGGGAGCGCCGCACTGTCGGAGGGGCGGTACTGAGGGAGCGCAGCACTGTCGGAGGGGCAGTACTGAGGGAGCGCCGCACTGTCGGAGGGGCGGTACTGAGGGAGCGCCGCACTGTCGGAGGGGCAGTACTGAGGGAGCGCCGCACTGTCGGAGGGGCGGTACTGAGGGAGCGCAGCACTGTCGGAGGGGCAGTACTGAGGGAGCGCCGCACTGTCGGAGGTGCCGTCTTTCGGATGAGACGTTAAACCGAGGCCCCGTCTGCTCCTCTCGGATGGACGTAAAAGATCCCGCGGCCACTATTGGAAGAAGAGCAGGGGGGGTGCTTTCCCCGGTGTCCGGGGGCCAATATTTATCACTCAACCGAAACCGATGATCTGGGTGCTTTTTGTGGGAATATTTCTGTGTGCAAATTAGCTGCCGCGTTTTCCTACGTTTACACTTCAAGAGTGCTTCGTTGGCTGCAAAGCACAATGGGACGTCCTGAGGTCGTGAAAGGCGCTGTGGAAATGCGAGCGCCTTCTCGTTTTGGTCTTTGACTCGGCGGACATCATGTGAGCAGCTGAATTAATCTCTTTGCAGATCACTTCAGGAGCAGTCATCTGTCCCGTCCACGGCAGGACCAAATTCCAAGACTAAGAGACGGACAAGTTTTTTTTTTATTGGCATGCGATTTGCCTATCAGGAAGTTGGTGATTCTGACAGCTATGTGGATGCGTGCAGGCGATGTATGCTTTGCATTGCATACTTGTTGGAAGAATAGGTTCCAGCCCGAGGCCACTGGAACAAGGACAGATGCCTTGCATGGTTGATCCTACAATGTGCCAGGATGATGGGCGGAGGTGGAGAATTTTGTTTTTATTCCTTCATGGGATGTGGGCGTCGCTGGCAAGGCCGGCATTTATTGCCCATCCCTAATCGCCCTTGAGAAGGTGGTGGTGAGCCGCGTTCTTGAACCTCTGCAGTCCGTGTGGTGAAGGTGCTCCCACAGTGCTGTTAGGGAGGGAGTTCCAGGATTTTGACCCAGCGACGATGAAGGAACGGCCCGATATATTTCCAAGTCAGGATGGTGTGTGACTCGGAGGGGAACTTGGAGGTGGTGGTGTTCCCATGCGCCTGCTGCCCTTGTCCTTCTAGGTGGAAGAGGTGGTGGGTTTGGGAGGTGCTGCCGAAGAAGCCTTGGCGAGTTGCTGCAGTGCATCTTGTAGATGGTCCACACTGCAGCCACGGTGCGCTGGTGGTGGAGGGAGTGAATGTTTAAGGGGGTGGATGGGGGGCCGATCAAGCGGGCCGCTTTGTCCTGGATGGTGTCGAGCTTCTCGAGTGTTGTTGGAGCTGCACTCATCCAGGCAAGTGGAGAGTATTCCATCACACTCCTGACTTGTGCCTTGTAGATGGTGGAAAGGCTTTGGGGAGTCAGGAGGTGAGACACTCGCCACAGAATACCCAGCCTCTGACCTGCTCTTGTTGCCACAGTATTTATGTGGCTGGTCCAGTTAAGTTTCTGGTCAATGGTGACCCCCAGGATGTTGATGGTGGGGGATTCGGCGATGGTAATGCCGTTGAATATCAAGGGGCGGTGGTTAGACTCTTGCTTTTTGGAGATAGTCATCGGCTGGCACTATGTGGCGCAAATGTTACCTGCCACTTATCAGCCCAAGCCTGAATGTGGTCCAGGTCTTGCTGCATGCGGGCATGGACTGCTTCATTCTCTGAGGGGTGGCGAATGGTGCGGAACACTCTGCAATCATTAGCGAGCATCCCCACTTCTGACTTTACGATGGAGGGGAAGGTCATTGATGAAGCAGCTGAAGATTGGCTGGGCCAAGGACACTGCCCTGAGGAACTCCTGCAGAAATTATGCTGGGGACTGAAAGATCACATCCGACAGAAGACAACAACTTACATTTTATAGAACGCCCCAAGGCGCTTCACCGGAGCAATTATCAGACAAAATTTGCCACCGAGTCACCTAAGGAGATCTTAGGACAGGCGACCAAAAATTCAGTCGAAGTGGTAGGTTTTAAGGAGCGTCTTAAAAGAGGACAGAGAGGTTTAGGGAGGGATTTCCGGAGCTTAAAGCCCAGGCAGCTGAAGAGTAGGACTTGAGCCTGTAGGCGGACACTCCAGTGCTGTATTGAGGGCGTGCTGCGCTGTTCTACACGAGGGTCGCTCAGAGTCCCGTTCGCCCATCACCCCTGTGCTCGCTGACCTACATTGGCTCTTGGGCCGGCAGCGCCTCGATTTCAAAATTCTCATCCTCGTTTTCAAATCCCTCGATGGCCACCTCACCCCCCCCTCCCCATCACTGTACCCTCCTCCAGCCCCACAACCCCCACCCACCCCACCCCCGAGATCTCTGCGCTCCTCCAATTCTGGCCTCTCGCGCATCCCCCGATTTCCATCGCTCCACCATTGGCGGCCGTGCCTTCAGCCGCCTGGGCCCCGAGCTCTGGAATTCCCTCCCTAAACCTCTCCGCCTCTCTCTCCTCCTTTAAGATGCTCCTTAAAACCGACCTCTTTGACCAAGCTTTTGCTCATCTGCCCTGATGTCTCCTTATGTGGCTCGGTGTCAAATTTTGTCCGATAATCGCTCCCGTGAAGGGGCCTCGGCATGTTTTACTACATTAAAGACAAGCTGTATAAATACAAGCTGTAGTTGTTGTGGTCGAGAGATTAAGCCAGTCAGCTTGGCACTGTGTGAATAAGTGCCCTGGCCAAATATATTCAAAAAGGAGTTAGATATATTTCTTAAGGCTAAAGGGATCAAGGGATATGGGGAGAAAGCAGGGACAGGGTACTGAATTTGGATGATCAGCCATGATCTCATTGAATGGTGGAGCAGGCTCGAGGGGCCGAATGGCCTACTCCTGCTCCTATCTTCTATGGTTCTATCTCCTCCCTCAGCCAGCACCACCCTAAAGAGATTCCGCGTCTTGCTGTTTGCAGGATCTTGCTGTGTGCAAAATGGTGCCGCTGTTTGCCTGTGTGACAACAGCCGCCACACCTCAAAGCAAATGTAGGATAAGAGGCCGTGTAGGTACAAGTTGTTCTTTCCGTGCCGTGACCTGGCGATCACCCAGCGCGGTTTTTACATAATCCAATTACCACTGCTATACTGTACGATTATAAACATATCCTCTGAACCTGCTCTTAGGTAAACAAACGCCCAAGAAATACAAAATAGTCATTTTCGTAATAGCAAGTACAGACACAGCACTTTGAATTCTCACAGCTTTTGTCTAATCCCTTTCCCAGTTCCTTCTTACTCCTTCTTCTTAGGCAGTCCCTCGGAACCGAGGGTGACTTGCTTCCACACTAAAAATGAGTTCTCAGGTGACTGATGAGTCCAATGCGGGACCTACAGTCTCTGTCACAGGTGGGGCAGACGGTGGTTGAAGGGGCGGGTGGGTGGGGTGCTTGGGTTGACGTGCGCTCCTTGCGCTGCCTGCGCTTGGCTTCCGCTTGCTCCCGGCCGAAGAGACTCGAGGTGTTCAGCCGCCTTCCCGGATGCTTCTCCTCCACTTTGTGCGGTCTTGGGGCCAGGGATTCCCAGGTGTCGGTGGGGATGTTACACTTTTTCCAAGGAGGCTTTGAGGGTGTCCTTGAAGCATTTCCTCTGCCCACCTGGGGCTCTCTTGCCGTGTCGGAGCTCCGAGGAGAGCGCTTGTTTTGGGAGTCTCGTATCGGGCATGCGGACGGTGTGACCCATCCATCGGAGCTGATTGAGCGTGGTCAGAGCTTCGATGCTGGGGATGTTGGCCTGAGCGAGAACACTGACGTTGGTGCGCCTGTCCTGCCAATGGATTTGCAGGATCTTGCGGAGGCAGCGTTGGTGGTACCTCTCCAGTGCTTTGAGGTGCCTGCTGTACATGGTCCAGTTCCAGACAATAGCACGTTTCCAGTCTCCCCACCGTCACTATATAGGTCCCTAATCTCAGCCAGAGTAAGTCACAGCAGCAAACAATTAGCCTCAGTACAGTACCCTCTGGCATAGGTAGTGGAGAAAGTACTCGCATTTCTCCAGCGCCTTTCACCACCTCAGGACGTCCCAAAGCGCTTTACAGTCAATGAGGTACTTTTTTTGAAGTGTGGTCACTGTTGTAATGTAGGAAACGCAGCAGCCATTTTGCGCACAGCAAGCTCCCACAAACAGCAATGTGATAATGAGCAGATCATCTGTTTTAGTGATGTTGGTTGAGGGATAAATATTGGCCCCAGGACACCGGGGAGAACTCCTCCTGCTCTTCTTCCAATAGTGGCCGTGGGATCTTTTATGTCCACCCGAGAGGGCAGATGGGGCCTCGGTTTAACGTCTCATCCGAAAGACGGCTCCTCCGACAGTGCGGCGCTCCCTCAGTACTGCCCCTCCGACAGTGCGGCGCTCCCTCAGTACCGCCCCTCCGACAGTGCGGCGCTCCCTCAGTACCGCCCCTCCGACAGTGCGGCGCTCCCTCAGTACCGCCCCTCCGACAGTGCGGCGCTCCCTCAGTCCCGCCCCTCCGACAGTGCGGCGCTCCCTCAGTACCATCCCTCCAACAGTGCGGCGCTCCCTCAGTACCGCCCCTCCGACAGTGCGGCGCTCCCTCAGTACTGCCCCTCTCACAGTGCGGCGCTCCCTCAGTACCGCCCCTCCGACAGTGTGGCGCTCCCTCAGTACCGCCCCTCCGACACTCCCTCAGTACCGCCCCTCCGACAGTGCGGCGCTCCCTCAGTACTGCCACCAGGAGCATCAGCCTAGATTTTTGAGCTCGAGTCTCTGGAGTGGGGGCTTGCCACGGCTGACTCCTCCCCAGCTCAGGCGACGTCACAGCACATGTGCGGGCGAGGACAGGACTGGGCTCAGCTCCGGTACTCACACCCTCAAGTCCTGTCCACCTGGGAGGGGGTTAGCAGAGGGGCAACGGTGCCCCAGTTCGTTACAGAGTGAGCCGTGATCTGATCGAATGGCGGAACAGGCTCGAGGGGCTGAATGGCCTCCCCCTGTTCCTGTGAGGGAATGACAGGACAGAGGAAGGGGAGAAAGCTTGGAGGAAGAAAATCCCAAGGGTGCACGGAACAATGAAGCTGTGTGGAACATAGCTCCCAATCAGCACAACAGTAATTTCACCGTCTAGTAAACCAGTTTATTAAGAAAAAAGGCTTCCTTTCAAAGGCCAGACACAAAAGGTGTTGTTTGCAGATTGTGTGCAGTTTCTTTTCTCACGGAGAGAGGAACCTGATACCAGCAGCAGCTGAAAGTCACACCCTGCTGATATCATGTCTCCCAACTCTCTTTGCTAATGTCTCATTAAACCAGGACTTGGCTGCGAGTGTGAAGATTGGAAGGTTCGTCTGCCCCCCCCTTACCCTGCCCCCGCCGCTCCCTCACCCCCCAACACGCCCGAACCACAACCTGCATTTATCCAACCTCCATAAACCGGCTAAAACGTCCCAAGGCGCTTCACAGGAGCAATAAACAAACAAAATGTGACACCCAGCCACATTAGGGCGGGTCACCAAAAGCTTGGTCAGTGAAGTTGGTTTTAAGGAGCGTCTTAAAAAGAGGAGAGGCGCGGAGAGGTTTAGGGAGGGAATTCCAGAGTTTAGGGCCCACGGCCGCCAATGGTGGAGCGATGGAAATCGGGGGATGTGCGAGAGTCCAGAATTAGAGGAGCGCAGGGATCTCGGGGGGGTTGTGGGGCTGGAGGAAATTACTGAGATAGTGGGGGTGGGGGGGGGGGCGCGAGGCCAATGGAAGGATTTGAAAACAAGGATGAGGAGTTTTTTTTTTAAATCGAGGTGTTGCTGGATCGGGAACCAATGTAGGTCAGTGAGCACAGGAGGGGTGATGGGCGAACGGGACTGGGTGTGAGTTAGGACACGGGGCAGCAAGCACAGGGGGTGATGGGTGAATGGGACTGGGTGTGAGTTAGGACACGGGGCAGTGAGCACAGTGGGTGATGGGCGAACGGGACTGGGTGTGAGTTAGGACACGGGGCAGTGAGCACAGGGGGTGATGGGTGAACGGGACTGGGTGTGAGTTAGGACACGGGGCAGTGAGCACAGGAGGTGATGGGCGAACGGGACTGGGTGTGAGTTAGGACACGGGGCAGTGAGCACAGGGAGTGATGGGTGAACGGGACTGGGTGTGAGTTAGGACATGGGGCAGTGAGCACGGGGCGATGGGTGAACGGGACTGGGTGTGAGTTAGGACACGGGGCAGTGAGCACAGGGGGTGATGGGCGAACGGGACTGGGTGTGAGTTAGGACACGGGGCAGTGAGCACAGGGGGTGATGGGTGAGCGGGACTCGGCGTGAGTTAGGACACGGGGTAGTGAGCACGGGGTGATGGGTGAACGGGACTGGGTGCGAGTTAGGACACGGGGCAGTGAGCACAGGGGGTGATGGGTGAACGGGACTGGGTGTGAGTTAGGACACGGGGCAGTGAGCACAGGGGGTGATGGGTGAACGGGACTGGGTGTGAGTTAGGACACGGGGCAGTGAGCACAGGGGGTGATGGGTGAGCGGGACTCGGTGTGAGTTAGGACACGGGGCAGTGAGCACAGGGGGTGATGGGTGAGCGGGGACTCGGTGCGAGTTAGGACACGGGGCAGTGAGCACAGGAGGGGTGATGGGCGAACGGGACTCGGTGCGAGTTAGGACACGGGGGCAGCAGGAATTTGGGATGAGCTGACGTTTACGGAGGGCGGAAGGTGGGTGCCGGGCCGGGAGAGCGTTACAGCAAAGGACCAAGGCTGTGGAAGGTTGTTTTTTTTCCCCACGAGGGGGCTACCCAAATACGTTGGGAGGTTTTACTTACAGGGAAAATAGGTTTTTACCTTTGCAGTACTTCATTATAATTTTGTACTGTTCAGGAAGAGAAGCCATTGCTGGAGATGCTGTGGCTATGATTAACTGGAGCCAAGAGTGGGGAGAGAGGCGTTGGAGGAAGATGGCGTGGTTGAACGTGCCAAAAGCTGAAGACAGCTCGAGAAGGACGAGGAGGGCTAGTGCACCACACTTACAGTCAGAGGGTGTCTTTTGCAGGTTTGATTCTTCTTCTTAGGCAGTCCCTCGGGAACCGAGGATGACTTGCTTCCACATTTAAAATGAGCTCGCAGCTGCCTGATGAGTCCAATGCGGGACCTGCAGTCTCTGTCGCAGGTGGGGCAGACGGTGGTTGAAGGGGCGGGTGGGGTGGGGTGCTTGGGTTGACGTGCGCTCCTTGCGCTTGGCTTCCGCTTGCTCCCGGCGAAGAGACTCGAGGTGTTCGGCGCCTTCCCGGATGCTTCTCCTCCACTTTGTGCGGTCTTGGGGCCAGGGATTCCCAGGTGTCGGTGGTGGGGATGTTACACTTTTTCCAAGGAGGCTTGGAGGGTGTCCTTGAAGCGTTTCCTCTGCCCACCTGGGGCTCTCTTGCCGTGCCGGAGCTCCGAGTAGAGCGCTTGTTTTGGAAGTCTCGTATCGGGCATGCGGACGATGTGGCCCGTCCATCGGAGCTGATTGAGCGTGGTCAAAGCTTCGATGCTGGGGATGTTGGCTTGAGCAAGAACACCGACGTTGGTGCGCCTATCCTGCCAATGGATTTGCAGGATCTTGCGGAGGCAGCGTTGGTGGTACCTCTCCAGTGCTTTGAGATGCCTGCTGTACATGGTCCATGTCTCTGAGGCATACAGCAGGGCAGGTATCACTGCTGCTCTGTAGACCATGAGCTTAGTGCCGGGTTTGAGGTCCTGATCTTCAAACACTCTCTTCCTCAGGTGACCGAAGGCTGCACTGGCACACTGAAGGCGGTGTTGGACTTCGTCGTCTGCCCTTGTTGACAGTAGGCTCCCGAGGTATGGAAAGTGGTCCACGTTGTCCAAGGCCTTGTCGTGGATTTGATTACGGCCGTGGCAGTGGCGGATATCTGATCGGAGAAGTTCAAAACATTGGGCACAAACTGGGGAGGTGACAACGCCCTCCAGGTGAACCCCTCCATCTTGCTACCGGTCTCAAAACCCACCTCTTTGACCAGAGGGTTCAGTCACCTGCTCAGCTTCTGTTCCCGCCTCCGTGCAGCGCCTTGGGGGTGTTTTGCCACGTTACAGGTGCTGTGCGACTACAATGGGTTGTCATAGTACACAAATCAAATCAAATCAAAAAATCAAATCAACTTTTATTGTCATTGTTAGTGCACAAGTGCAGTACAACGAAATGTAGGCTTGCGGCTCCCGAGAGTGTACATTTAGATTAAGACATTTAAACATTCAACATACATTTGGCTTGTAATACATTAACATAAACATAACCATAATAAAGTGCATTGGCAGATGTGCAGGCTTTAGAGTTTATTTGTGGAGTTCAGTAGGATGACAGCCCTGGGAAAGAAGCTGTTCCTAAATCTGGTCGTTCGGGTGCGAGTGCATCTGTAGCGTCTCCCAGATGGCAGGAGGGCGAACAGACTGTGGCTGGGGTGGGTAGGGTCTTTGATGATGGACCGTGACCTCCGTAGACCGCGTTTCTGGTATATGTGCTCTATGGTCGGTAGCCGGGTGTGTGGTAGCCGGGTAGCAAGGAATGTGTGGAATAACAACTGGAAACGCTGGAAAAACTCAGCAGGCCAGGGCAGCATCCGTGGAGAGAGAAACAGAGTTAACGTTTCAGGTCGAAAACCCTTCGGCAGAAGTGGGAAAAAAAGCAGGAAAGGGAATAGACTTTAAAGCAAGATAGGGACTGGGGAAAAGGGGGAGGAGATGAAAGAACAAAAGGGAAGCTCAGTGATAGGATAGAGAGCAGGAGAGATTAAGAGACATTGAGAGATATTCAAGGCGAGAGGAGGTGGTAATGGGGTAGGTAAAGGAACAAAGGATGGCTCTAGATGGGGTGTGAATTGCGCTGGCAGAGTGAAGGACCGCTGCCACGTGGGAGGGGGGAAAATTATTATATATATATATATATAATAGGGGCTGAGGTTATGATCTGAAATTGTTGAACTCGATGTCGAGTCCAGAGGGCTGTAAAGTGCCTAATCGGAAGATGAGGTGCTGTTCCTCGAGCTTACGCTGAGCTTCCGTGGAACAATGCAAGAGGCTGAGGACGGTGAGGTCTGAGTGGGAGTGGGGCGGTGAATTAAAGTGACAGGCGACCGGGAAGCTCGGGGTCCCCCTTACGGACTGAATGGAGGTGTTCCGCAAGGAATGTGTTTGTGGTGTGTGTGTCTCTATATATACACAGCTGCTATTGTGTTGGCAAAGAGTGGCGTGTTTCCATTTCAAAAACATCTCCCCTCCCCTTTCTCTGCTCCAATGCAGACAAAAACCTCTTCCAATTGTCTCAACACAGATGCATGTTGTTGCAAATAAAGTCGTAGGTTCAATCCCCACGCTCCTCCAACTCTGGCCTCTTGCGCATCCCCGGATTTCCTTCGTCCCCTCCATAGTTATTTGTTGGGTAAGGGTATCGAGGGTCACGGAACTAAGGCGGGCAGATGGAGTTGAGATACGCAATCCAATTGCGTGGTGGGACGGGCTAGAGGGCTGAATGGCCTCCCCCTCCCGTCTCCCATGTTCCTCTGAGCTGATCCTTGGGGAGCAGTGCGGGACGCTGCAATTGCCTGCAGTGACCACCCCCCCCCGCCACAACCTCTTCGCCCTGCTCCCGTCCGGTAAGAGATACCGAAGCATACGGTCTCGTACCAGCAGGTTTCGAAACAGCTTCTACCCCCAGGCCATAAGACTCATGAATGAATAATTTATTATTGTTGTTTTATTTATTATTACTGTATTTCTATTAGTATTTTATCATTGTTATGCCATATTTATTCCAATGTTGGGAGGACTCGTAAAAATCAACATTTCATTGTGCAGTACACACGTCTGCTGCATATATGACAAATAAAATTGAATTGAATTGAATTGAATTGGAAGAAGGAACATCAGCCTGGGGTCCCTTCTTCTCGATGGCAGTGATGTGCCTTTGGTGGAAGCGTGTGGCTAGAGCAGGGGAGGGTAAACAGGCACTGCTCCATAACAATCTTCAGAAGCTCACTGTCATATGATCGCAGGATAAGAAAGAACTTAAAAGAAAGACTATTCTATGACTCCCAACACAAATTTGCTGCATAGAATTAATTCATATTTGAAAGGCTTTTAATGGTCATGGTGTTAAGCCACTGTTGGGACCAGGAGTCCATTCAAAAGGAGATCATGCATTTCTGTAGTGCCATTCACATTCTTGGAACATCCCATCTTGTAGCCAAGTGTGCAGCTAATTTGCGCACCGCAAGATCCCACAAACAGCAATGTGATAATGACCAGATCATCTGTTTCAGTGATGTTGGTTGAGGGATAAATATTGGCCCCAGGACACCAGGGAGAACTCCCCCCTGCTCTTCTTCGAAATAGTTCCGTAGGATCTTTTACCTCCACCCGAGAGAGCAAACGGGGTCCTTGGTTTAACGTCTCATCCGAAAGACGCCCCTCCAACAGTGCGGCGCTCCCTCAGTTCAGTACCGCGCCTCCGAGAATGCAGCGCTCCCTCAATACCGCCCCTCCAACAGTGCAGCGCTCCCTCAATACCGCCCCTCCGACAGTGCAGCGCTCCCTCAGTACCGCCCCTCCGACAGTGCGGCGCTCCCTCAGTACCGCCCCTCCGACAGTGCGGTGCTCCCTCAGTACCGCCCCTCCGACAGTGCGGCGCTCCCTCAGTACCGCCCCTCCGGCAGCGCGGCGCTCCCTCAGTACTGCCCCTCCGACAGCGCGGCGCTCCCATTACCGTCCCTCCGACAGTGCGGCGCTCCCTCATTACCGCCCCTCCGACAGTGTGGCGCTCCCTCAGTACCGCCCCTCCGACAGTGCGGCGCTCCCTCAGTACTGCCCCTCCGACAGTGCGGCGCTCCCTCAGTACCGCCCCTCCGACAGTGCGGCGCTCCCTCAGTACCGCCCCTCCGACAGCGCGGCGCTCCCTCATTACCGTCCCTCCGACAGTGCGGCGCTCCCTCATTACCGCCCCTCCGACAGTGTGGCGCTCCCTCAGTACCGCCCCTCCGACAGTGCGGCGCTCCCTCAGTACTGCCCCTCCAACAGTGCGGCGCTCCCTCAATACCGCCCCTCCGACAGTGCGGCGCTCCCGCAGCACTGCCATGGGAGCGTCAGCCTAGCTTTATGTGCTCAAGTCCCCGGAGTGCGACTTGAACCCACAACCAACCGAGCCACAGCCGACACAGTGAGAGACTTGCATTCATATCGCACCTTTCATGCCCTCACACAGCCCCAAAAGCGCAACACTGCCCCAGTTGAGATCAGATAATACAGCACAAGGCCGGTGGTAAACCTGGGAACTTCCTGCTCCTCGTCATTCTTGCGTTTACGTAGCACCTTGCTGTCTTTGAAATTCATCACATCACTTCGCAAGGCGAATTACTTTTGTCGTCAGACCTCGCAGTGTGATCAATGACCAGCTAATCCTCCTTGGCGGCGTTGGTCGAGGACAGCGAGGAGAACGGCCCCTGCTCTTCTTCAATCCACTACATCCACCCCTGGCGGCTTACTGCAAACCCCCTTTAGACAAGGGAACTAGATGTAATATCTCCAAATTTGCAGACGACACAAAGCTGGGTGGGCGTGTGTGCTGTGAGGAGGATGCCGAGAAACTCCAGTATGATTTGGACAGGTTGGGTGATTGTGCAGAAGCATGGCAGATGCAATATAACGTGGATAAATGTGAGGTTATCCACTTTGGTAGCAAAAACAGGAAGGCAGATTGTTATCTGAATGGCAATAGATTGGGAGAAGGGGAAGTGCAACGAGACCTGGGTGTCCTTGTGCACCAGTCGCTGAAGGTAAGCATGCAGGTGCAGCAGGCGGTTAAGAAGGCAAATGGTATGTTGGCCTTCGTAGCGAGAGGGTTTGAGTACAGGAACAAGGATGTCTTGCTACAGTTGTACAGGGCCTTGGTGAGACCACATCTTGAGTATTGTGTGCAGTGTTGGTCACCTTATCTGAGGAACGACGTTCTTGCCATGGAAGGAGTTCAGCGAAGATTCACCAGGCTGATACCTGGGATGGCAGGAATGACGTATGAGGAGAGATTGGATCAATTGGGCTTGTACTCGCTGGAGTTTAGAAGAATGAGAGGGGATCTCATCGAAACTTATAAAATTCTAACAGGACTAGATGCTGGAAGGATGTTCCCGATGGTCGGGGAGTCCAGAACCAGGGGTCACAGTCTAAGGATAAGGGGTAGGCCATTTAGGACAGAAATGAGGAGGAATTTCTTCACCCAGAGAGTGGTGAACCTGTGGAATTCTCTACCACAGAAGGCAGTTGAGGCTAATTCATTAAATATATTCAAGAAGGAGTTGGATATATTTCTTAAGGCTAAAGGGATCAAGGGATATGGGGAGAAGGCAGGGACCGGGTACTGAATTTGGATGATCAGCCATGATCTCATTGAATGGCGGAGCAGGCTCGAGGGGCCGAATGGCCTACTCCTGCTCCTATCTTCTATGTTTCTATGTAACAAAGCAGCGCTCCCTCGGCACGGCACTGGACTATCAGCCTGGATCACCAGTGGGTTAGGATCAGAGGAAAGATGGCTGCCCACTGAGGCAATCAGATGCAGATACATTTCACCATATGAAAGAAAACCCCACTTAGCAGCAAACAATGTGCAAGTAAATATCTTCAGCAGATTTATTAATTTCCATACGATGCACAAATTTAAGTTTTGGATTTCGGACATATATACAAAAATATAAATGTGAAAAAATAGGTTTAAAAGTCGCTGCACGACCTAGAAAAAAACCCCCGATACAAATCGATAGGTAATCAATACTCCTCTATACAGATAATACGTATATAAATCTCTATATAGATTCTGTATAAATCTCTTTAGTTAATATATAATTCAATTACTTGACTTGATTTTAAGTTCATAAAATGTATATATAGAGGGCTTTGGCAAGAGTAGGAGATATCTAGAAACCGAAGAAGTATATTTATTTACATTTAATGTATACATGTACTTACAGCAAGCGATGTTGTAGCAGAAATATGGGCCACTTCACTCCCCTCTCGCACTTCCGTTCAAAATTATTGCACTCGGGTAGCAAACCTGGCGACATGTGGCAAGTGTAACTTCACAGGAGACTGTGCCTAACTATATAAATATATAAGGCTTCTGATCTTTAGGGTTCGACCTGACGATTACCTCCTTCAGAAGGCCTCTCGGGGTACAGTAGCATTGCGGTTATGTTACTGAGCGAGTACTCCAGAGGCCTGGGCTAATGATCCGGAGGGCGCGAGTTCACAATCCCAACCACGGCAGCTGGGGAGAATTTAAATTCAGTCAATTAAATAAATCTGGGAAATCTGCTGTCCTTAGCTGGTCTGGCCGACGTGTGACTCCAGACCCACAGCAATGTGGTTGGTTCTGAACGGCCCCTCTGAAATGGCCACTAGTCAGCACTGTGGGACTGCAGCGGTTCAAGGAGGCGACTCACCACCACCTTCTCAAGGGGCAACTAGAGATGGGCAAGAAATGCCGGCCTTGCCAGCGACGCCCGCATCCCGTGAACTAATAAAAACCCTTTAAACTCGAGACATAAATCGGCGACCTCCAAGCTGAAATGAGGTTGCACAATAGGAAGATTCCAGCTGCCCAGCGAAGGGATGACTCGCGTTCCCTTTGCCAAAACAGGCGATTCCCGCTCCGATCCGGCCTCCCCCAGTGTCTGCGCTCCCCGCACCCGCGTCACTGCGACTTTCTGACACTCCCCCCATTAAACCCGAAGCTTTCCAATCAGGAAGGTCGCTTTATTTTTTTTTGGGACTCGAGAGCGTGCGGATTTGATCGCAGCCGATCTCACCTGAACTATTTAACCTGGTGAGGAGAAGAGTCATATCGGCACAGGAGGCCGCCATTCGGCCCATCGAGTCCGTGCCGGCTTTCTGCGGAACGATCCAGTCAGTCCCATTCCCCCGCTCTATCCCTGTAGCCCTGCAAGTTTATTTCCCTCAAGTGCCTATCCAGTCTCCCCTTGAAAACATCGAGTGTCTCCGCTTCCACCACTTCCGTCAGCAGCGAGTTCCAGGTCCTCACCACTCGCTGCGTAAAACAGTTTTTCCTCACATCCCCCCCTGTATCTCTTGCCCAAAACCTTAAATCTGTGTCCCCTAGTCCTTGTACCATCAACTAGTGGGAACAGCCTTTCCCCGTCTAGCCTGTCCAAACCCGTCATAATCTTGTACACCTCGATCAAATCACCCCTCAACCTCCTTTGCTCTAATGAAAACAAATCCAGCTTTTCCAACCTGTCCTTGTAGCTAAGATCCCCCATCCCCGGAACCATTCTGGTAAATCTCCTCTGCACCCTCTCAAGGGCCTTCACATCCTTCCTAAAGTGTGGTGACCAGAACTGGACGCAATACTCCAGTTGTGGCCTAACCAGCGCTTTATAAAGGTTCAGCATCACTTCTCTACTTTTGTACTCAATACCTCTATTTATGAGGAGAGGGTGGGGAATAAGACCTACAAGAAAGTCCGATTACAATCAGTACTGAACCACTGCTAGCACCACGGTGAAGAGAAGGGTCAAACTAGCCGAGATACATTAAAAGCAGGCAGTAGGTAGGAGGAATAGGGGGGTCACTTATCACTTGGAGGGTGCGAGTCAAGGTGGGGTAGAGGAACAAAGGGATCTCGGAGTACAAATACACAAATCACTGAAAGTTGCGACACAGGTCAGCAAGACCATGAAAAAAGCAAACCAGGCACTAGGGTTTATTTCTAGAGGGATAGAATTGAAAAGTAGGGCAGTTATGCTAAACCTGTACCGAACCTTGGTTAGACCACACTTGGAGCACTGCGCACAGTTCTGGTCGCCATATTATAAAAAGGATAGAGAGGCACTGGAGAGAAGATTTACAAGGATGATACCAGGAATGCGAGGGTATACATATCAGGAAAGGATGAACAGGCTGGGTCTCTTTTCTCTTGAACAAAAGGCTGAGGGGTGACCTAATAGAGGTCTTTAAAATGATGAAAGGTTTTGATAGAGTGGATACAGAGAGAATGTTTCCACTTGTGGGGAAGAGCAAAACTAGAGGCCGTCAATATAAGAGAGTCACCAAGAATTCCAACGGGGAATTCAGGAGAAACTTCTTTACCCAGAGAGTGGTGAGAATGTGGAACTCGTTGCCACAGGGAGTGGTTGAGGCGAATAGCGTAGATGCATTTAAGGGGAGGCTGGATAAACACACGAGGGAGAAAGGAATAGAGGGTGACGCTGATAGAGTTAGATGAGGAAAGACGGGAGGAGACTCGAGTGGAGCATAAACGCCGGCACGGACTGGTTCTGTGCTGTATAATCTTATGTAATCCTATGTACGTAATCCTATATAATTAAATTTTCTCATATACATCGTTGGTAAAAGCTTTTCGTCTAGTCCGTACGTTTCGGTTCTTCTCCCTCCTTTCAAGGTGCTGCTTTTGTGCAGAATACCCCTCTCCCCTTCACCCTGCGGATCCGTACAGCCGACACATTGCCCAGTCTCACGATGCACACAAACCACCACTGGCTTTTCCATGGTTGTTCCATTAGGTGGGGGTGGGGGCGGGACAGAGTTAGAAAAGGGGATTCTTCCCAGAAAATGGCAAAGTTTCCACAACAAAACTAAGGCACAAAGATGATCAGACTGGAGACAGGAGAGGACAGAGTCAGCTGGCTACAGGCGTAGAGATCGGACTGGAGACAGGAGAGGACACAGCCAGCTGGCTACAGGCACAGAGATCGGACTGGAGACAGGAGAGGACACAGTCAGCTGGCTACAGGCACAGAGATCGGACTGGAGATAGGAGAGGACACAGCCAGCTGGCTACAGGCACAGAGATCGGACTGGAGACAGGAGAGGACACAGCCAGCTGGCTACAGGCGTAGAGATCGGACTGGAGACAGGAGAGGACACAGCCAGCTGGCTACAGGCACAGAGATCGGACTGGAGACAGGAGAGGACACAGTCAGCTGGCTACAGGCACAGAGATCGGACTGGAGACAGGAGAGGACACAGCCAGCTGACTACAGGCACAGAGATCGGACTGGAGATAGGAGAGGACACAGCCAGCTGGCTACAGGCACAGAGATCGGACTGGAGACAGGAGAGGACACAGCCAGCTGGCTACAAGCGTAGAGATCGGACTGGAGATAGGAGAGGACACAGCCAGCTGGCTACAGGCGTAGAGATCGGACTGGAGACAGGAGAGGACACAGCCAGCTGACTACAGGCACAGAGATCGGACTGGAGATAGGAGAGGACACAGTCAGCTGGCTACAGGCGTAGAGATCGGACTGGAGACAGGAGAGGACACAGTCAGCTGACTACAGGCGCAGAGATCGGACTGGAGAGAGGAGAGGACACCGTCAGCTGGCTACAGGCGCAGAGATCGGACTGGAGACAGGAGAGGACACAGCCAGCTGGCTACAGGCGCAGAGATCGGACTGGAGACAGGAGAGGACACAGCCAGCTGGCTACAGGCACAGAGATCGGACTGGAGATAGGAGAGGACACAGCCAGCTGGCTACAGGCGCAGAGATCGGACTGGAGACAGGAGAGGACAGAGCCAGCTGGCTACAGGCGCAGAGATCGGACTGGAGACAGGAGAGGACACAGCCAGCTGGCTACAGGCGTAGAGATCGGACTGGAGGCAGGAGAGGACACAGCCAGCTGGCTACAGGCGTAGAGATCGGACTGGAGACAGGAGAGGACACAGCCAGCTGGCTACAGGCACAGAGATCGGACTGGAGGCAGGAGAGGACACAGCCAGCTGGCTACAGGCACAGAGATCGGACTGGAGACAGGAGAGGACACAGCCAGCTGGCTACAGGCACAGAGATCGGACTGGAGACAGGAGAGGACACAGCCAGCTGGCTACAGGCGCAGAGATCGGACTGGAGACAGGAGAGGACACAGCCAGCTGGCTACAGGCACAGAGATCGGACTGGAGACAGGAGAGGACACAGCCAGCTGGCTACAGGCACAGAGATTGGACTGGAGACAGGAGGACACAGCCAGCTGGCTACAGGCGTAGAGATCGGACTGGAGGCAGGAGAGGACACAGCCAGCTGGCTACAGGCGCAGAGATCGGACTGGAGGCAGGAGAGGACACAGCCAGCTGGCTACAGGCACAGAGATCGGACTGGAGACAGGAGAGGACACAGTCAGCTGGCTACAGGCACAGAGATCGGACTGGAGACAGGAGAGGACACAGCCAGCTGACTACAGGCGCAGAGATCGGACTGGAGACAGGAGAGGACACAGCCAGCTGGCTACAAGCGCAGAGATCGGACTGGAGACAGGAGAGGACACAGCCAGCTGGCTACAGGCGTAGAGATCGGACTGGAGACAGGAGAGGACACAGCCAGCTGGCTACAGGCACAGAGATCAGACTGGAGGCAGGAGAGGATACAGCCAGCTGGCTACAGGCGCAGAGATCGGACTGGAGACAGGAGAGGACACAGCCAGCTGACTACAGGCGCAGAGATCGGACTGGAGACAGGAGAGGACACAGCCAGCTGGCTACAGGCACAGAGATCGGACTGGAGACAGGAGAGGACACAGCCAGCTGGCTACAGGCGTAGAGATCGGACTGGAGACAGGAGAGGACACAGCCAGCTGGCTACAGGCACAGAGATCGGACTGGAGACAGGAGAGGACACAGCCAGCTGGCTACAGGCATAGAGATCGGACTGGAGACAGGAGAGGACACAGCCAGCTGGCTACAGGCGCAGAGATCGGACTGGAGACAGGAGAGGACACAGCCAGCTGGCTACAGGCACAGAGATCGGACTGGAGACAGGAGAGGACACAGCCAGCTGGCTACAGGCACAGAGATCGGACTGGAGACAGGAGAGGACACAGCCAGCTGGCTACAGGCGCAGAGATCGGACTGGAGACAGGAGAGGACACAGCCAGCTGGCTACAGGCGTAGAGATCGGACTGGAGACAGGAGAGGACACAGCCAGCTGGCTACAGGCACAGAGATCGGACTGGAGACAGGAGAGGACACAGCCAGCTGGCTACAGGCGCAGAGATCGGACTGGAGACAGGAGAGGACACAGCCAGCTGGCTACAGGCGTAGAGATCGGACTGGAGACAGGAGAGGACACAGCCAGCTGGCTACAGGCGTAGAGATCGGACTGGAGACAGGAGAGGACACAGCCAGCTGGCTACAGGCGTAGAGATCGGACTGGAGACAGGAGAGGACACAGCCAGCTGGCTACAGGCACAGAGATCGGACTGGAGACAGGAGAGGACACAGCCAGCTGGCTACAGGCATAGAGATCGGACTGGAGACAGGAGAGGACACAGCCAGCTGGCTACAGGCACAGAGATCGGACTGGAGACAGGAGAGGACACAGCCAGCTGGCTACAGGCATAGAGATCGGACTGGAGACAGGAGAGGACACAGCCAGCTGGCTACAGGCGCAGAGATCGGACTGGAGACAGGAGAGGACACAGCCAGCTGGCTACAGGCGCAGAGATCGGACTGGAGACAGGAGAGGACACAGCCAGCTGGCTACAGGCGCAGAGATCGGACTGGAGACAGGAGAGGACACAGCCAGCTGGCTACAGGCGCAGAGATCGGACTGGAGACAGGAGAGGACACAGCCAGCTGGCTACAGGCGCAGAGATCGGACTGGAGACAGGAGAGGACACAGCCAGCTGGCTACAGGCGCAGAGATCGGACTGGAGACAGGAGAGGACACAGCCAGCTGGCTACAGGCACAGAGATCGGACTGGAGACAGGAGAGGACACAGCCAGCTGGCTACAGGCACAGAGATCGGACTGGAGACAGGAGAGGACACAGCCAGCTGGCTACAGGCACAGAGATCGGACTGGAGACAGGAGAGGACACAGCCAGCTGGCTACAGGCACAGAGATCGGACTGGAGACAGGAGAGGACACAGCCAGCTGGCTACAGGCACAGAGATCGGACTGGAGACAGGAGAGGACACAGCCAGCTGACTACAGGAGCAGGCACCAAAATTTATCTCGCAACAGCAGCAGGGATTTACTTTTTTTAAACTTGCAGCATGCCAAGTATGATTTATAGGCAAAGACATCACGAAGCTGCTGAGTTAAAATGACTCAGCATGCTGAAGCCGGATAAGGTAAGGTGCTCCATGGCGAGTTCACAGTTCTGATCCTGCCTCTCACACGGCATATGTGCCTGCGGTCTGCCAGCACCTCACAATTCTTTGCAACCATTTGATGGCATGGTCTCAGCGCACAATACTCCCAACTCCACCGGTCCTGTGCTCGCAGCGTGAGGGTGCCGAAACCTGCGGCCCAGCCAGACAAGTCATCCCATTACAGCATCTACGTTTGTTTCTTTAAAAGGTTCAAGCCCGGCACACCTGGCCTCAGTCACCCTCCCTGACCAACCGCTCCCGACGTCTGTCCCAAAACTCGCCCCTCACGCCCTGATCCTGTATCCTCGTGGGTTACACCTGCCCCGAAGTACGCCAGCGACCGCTGGAAATGGCCCGACGTACAGCATATGGGACACTTGCCTTCATTAGCCGAGACATAGGATATAAGAGCAGGGAGGTTACGATGGAGCTGTACAAAACGCTAGTTAGGCCACAGCTGGAATACTGTGTGCAGTTCTGGTTGCCACACTATAGGAAGGATGTGATTGCATTGGAGAGGGTGCAGAGGAGATTCACCAGGATGTTACCTGGGCTGGAGCGCTTCAGCTATGAAGAAAGACTGGACAGGCTGGGGTTGTTTTCCTTAGAGCAGAGAAGGCTGAGTGGGGGGGGGACCTGATTGAGGTGTACAAAATTATGAGGGGGATAGATAGAAAGGAACTTTTCCCCTTAGTAGAGAGGTCAATAACCAGGGGGCATAGTTTCAAGGTAAGGGGCAGGAGGTTTAGAGGGGATTTGAGGAAAAACTTTTTCACCCAGAGGGTGGTTGGAATCTGGAACTCACTGCCTGAAAGGGTGGTAGAGGCAGGAACCCTCACAACATTCAAGAAGCATTTGGATGAGCACTTGAAACGCCATAGCATACAAGGCTACGGACCAAGTGCTGGAAAATGGGATTAGAATAGACAGGGCTTGATGGCCGGCGCGGACACGATGGGCCGAAGGGTCTCTTTCTGTGCTGTATAACTCCCTTCCTATTTGCCTTCCAACCGGTCCTCGCGCCCACACCGGGTATGGGAATAGGGAGAAGATGGCAAAACGCAGGCGCAGCACATTACCCTGACCATCATTAATGCCAGGGACTTATCACTTGTGCTCAATAGAAAGCTGCTTGAATGCTGGCGGGTCCAGGGAGATTCACGTCGCAAAACTCCGGCACGTCACTAAAAATATTCAGCTTTCGCACTGCGAGCCTGAAAGAAACAGTAATTAATTCGCTCCGGCATCAGAAGCAACTTTATTATGATGTATCCTAAACTATTAAAACAATTAATATGTCGACTTACCTCATCCTTCTTCTCCCCCCCCCCCGTCTATTCTCTCCACTTCCCCCTTCTCGATTTTCAGCATTTTAATTCTATTTTTTAATCTAATGACTTTAACTAACGCATCCTTTTCTAAACCTTCTGTTTAACGCAATTTCCTTGACCCTACTCTCTCGGATTCTTAGCTCCGATTTGGAGGCGAGATGCACATCTTTAAAGCTCGCCTCCGATCGATCGAGCAGAGCTCCAGAGAGACGGTCTCGCCAGCGACGAGTCAGCGCGCGACACGTGCCGTCGGATGCCAATAATCGGGGGGGGTCTCGCCCGCGTTGCCTGATCACCACCATCTCCCTCACAACACAAGCTCCCGCACCCTTGGCTGTCCCCTAAAAAGGGGCGCTTCAATCTCAGTACCTTACGGGGTGGAGGGGGGCGGAGGAAGGAAGGGGGAAATGGGGGCAGAGGTCCCTTCCTACACGGTTAGTGGCTGCTTTCTAGCTGAGGCTTAACACAGTGCAAATTAAAAGCTGGAACAGAAATGAAAATGGAGAGATTGCGATACAAACTGTACAAAATGCAATATTCCTATCAAAAGTAGCCTCTCACGATGTGAGAAAATATCAATCGTGTGACTAAAAGTGGTTTCTACAGGCACAGATCATTTAAAAAAAAAGAATGCTGCCTTTCCAGAGTTGGGAGAAATCAGCAAGGATGCAGTTTTACAGAAAAGATATTCCCTTCCGTACAGAGAGTAACCGAGTGATCTGGTGAAATCCTCTCGTCCACAAACGGCCGGCCTAACAGGAGCTCGTCTGCAGGTTGCTCTCAGTTATTAGCGAGGAGATGGAGGAAGGCTTGTAGTTGCTGTCGAACTCGTCGTCCGTACTCAGGTCATCGTCCTGGAGATCCACGTTAGCACGTGCGTTCTTGCGCCTGTAAAGCGAACACACGGGGGGAGGTTACCGTCACCGGCACATTCGCAAGACACGGGGGGGGGGGGGGGGGGAGGGAGGGTGGTGCCATTCGGCGCACCGTAGGCGTCTATCCAGGGAACGTAGGAAGCCGTTCAGCCCCTCCAGCCATTCAATCAGATCGCGGCTGATCCGCTTCTTAACTCCATCTACCCACCTCGGTTCCGTAACCCTTAAAACCATTACCCAACAAAAATCTATCGATCTCAGTTTTTACATTTTCAATTGACCCCACCCGCACCCACCCCCCCACAGCCTCAACAGCTTTTTGGGGGGGG
This sequence comes from Somniosus microcephalus, assembly GCF_052327205.1. Lineage (NCBI taxonomy): Eukaryota > Metazoa > Chordata > Chondrichthyes > Squaliformes > Somniosidae > Somniosus > Somniosus microcephalus. Next base: position 12,492,710 of record NW_028225185.1, on the reverse strand, counting down.
GGAGAGTTCCAGATTTCCACCAGCCTTTGTGTGAAGAATGCTTCCTGACATCACCCCTGAACGGCCGGGCTCTAATTTTAAGGTGACGCCCCCCCCCTTGTTCTGGACTCCCCCCCCCCACCAGAGGAAATAGTTTCTCTCTCTCTCGACCCGATCGAATCCTTTAATCATCTTCAACACCTCGATTAGATCCCCCCTTAATCTTCTAAACTCGAGGGAATACAAGCCCAGTCTGTGCAACCTGTCCTCGGAATTTAACCCTTTTAGCCCCCCCCCGGGTATCATTCAGGTGAATCTGCGCCGCTCCCCCTCCGAGGACAAGATCTCCTTCCTGAGGGGCGGGGCCCAGAACTGAACAGGGGGTAAAAAAATAAGTTGAGCTTCCCCATCACCTCATCTCATGGGCTTTTGCCTTCACTGCCCTAACCCCATTCCAAATGTTGAATACTCCTCACGTGACGAAGATCTTCCCAGACCGTTTTTAGCCATGAACTTATACTCCAGAAATACCAGGTCTATCCATACTATTTAACATGAACATCCTGAAAACCCTTCCATGTCAGAAGGGTTGTGGGTTCGAGTCTCCATTCCAGAGACTTGAGCCCATAATCCAGGCTGACACTCCCAGTGCCGCACTGTCGGAGGGGCAGTACTGAGGGAGCGCCGCACTGTCGGAGGGGCAGTACTGAGGGAGCGCCGCACTGTCGGAGGGGCGGTACTGAGGGAGCGCAGCACTGTCGGAGGGGTGGTACTGAGGGAGCGCCGCACTGTCGGAGGGGCGGTACTGAGGGAGCGCCGCACTGTCGGAGGGGCAGTACTGAGGGAGCGCCGCACTGTCGGAGGGACAGTACTGAGGGAGCGCCGCACTGTCGGAGGGACGGTACTGAGGGAGCGCCGCACTGTCGGAGGGGCAGTACTGAGGGAGCGCCGCACTGTCGGAGGGACAGTACTGAGGGAGCGCCGCACTGTCGGAGGGACGGTACTGAGGGAGCGCCGCACTGTCGGAGGGGCATTACTGAGGGAGCGCCGCACTGTCGGAGGGGCAGTACTGAGGGAGCGCCGCACTGTCGGAGGGACAGTACTGAGGGAGCGCCGCACTGTCGGAGGGACGGTACTGAGGGAGCGCCGCACTGTCGGAGGGGCGGTACTGAGGGAGCGCCGCACTGTCGGAGGGGCGGTACTGAGGGAGCGCCGCACTGTCGGAGGGGCGGTACTGAGGGAGCGCTGCACTGTCGGAGGAGCGGTACTGAGGGAGCGCCGCATTGTCAGAGCGCCGAATGGCACTATAGAAATGCATGATCTCCTTTTGAATGGACTTCTGGACCCAACAGTGGCTTAACACCATGACCATTAAAAGCCTTTCAAATATGAATTAATTCTGTGCAGCAAATTTGTGCTGGGAGTCACAGGACAACACAGCACAGCACAGGAGGAGGCCACTTGGCCCACCGTGCCTGTGCCGGCTCTCTGAACGAGCTCTCCGATTAGTCCCACTCGCCCCGTCCCACCCCACCCCCCAAACTCTTTCCCCATAGCCCTGTGTTTATCCAATTCTCTTTTGAAAGTCACTATTGAATCTGCTTCCTCCGCCCTTTCAGGCAGCGCGTTCCAGATCACAACAACTCACTGCGTTAAAAAAATTCTCCCCATCGCCCCCCACTCTGGTTCTTTTGCCAATGATCTTAAATCTGTCCCCTCTGGCTACCCCCCCCCCCCCCACCCAGTGGGAAACAGGTTCGCCTTATTTATCGAAAACGCTTCATAATTTAGACCGCCTCAACTGAACCTCCACGGTATATACTCGTACTAAATAGAGTGGAACATTTTCCGTTTAAACATCCGATGCCAACATCAGGCACTCCCCGATAAAGAGTCAGAAGGAGCGATTCTGCCCTGCCTCAAACAGGGGGACATGTCGGTTACATATTTCAATAAGACTTTCGACAAATAGGTCACCGGTTTAGCTGCAGCAGATAATGAGCCCCTTTTCCTGTGTCGTGGGACGAGCCAATACTCAGGTTTGTCTAGCTACTTGCGAGCTGCAATGGAGACAGCCAAGTCCCCTGTGCTAGTAGGGCTAACTGTATTTACCAATACCAAGCTTCGTTTGGTAGCTGGACAATCTTTCTTCGAAATAACAATTCACATGCCAGCAAGCGAATGCCATGCAACAGGGGCTTTTTTACTAATCCCGTTGACGCATGAAGTCTGGCCGCAAGCAGTTAACCCTTCATGCATGTTAGGGTGCTTTCTCCCCTCGTCCCAAATCTTGGAACGCACAGAAAAGATTACCATTCTGGTTACAGTGGGACATGCAAACCAAGAGAAACCACGTACTTTAACTTTACAGGTTAAGGGCAAGCAAACAATGTGGCTGCGAGCAATCTATTACCCGACAGCAGCCTGGTGAGCTGGCGGCTAAATTCTTGTTAACGCTTCGCAGGCAGCGGGGTAGAACAGTGACCGGGGGGGGGTGGGTGGGAGGCGCGAGCAGCACTATTGCTGGAAGCCAGACGGTCCGTGCTTGCGTGGAATCGCGTGAAACAGATTGAGAACAGAACTTACAGCGGGCTCAGTCAGCTTCTCACTTATAGTGGAACTGCCTGGGGAAAGAAACAGGCAGCGGGGTTGAACAGAGTTTACACTTTTGTTTGATGTACCGGTACCAAGAGCCGAGTGTTTCCCCTCACGGCAGCTTTTAACATAACCTGAGAACATCAGAATTAGGAGCAGGAGTCGGCCATTCGGCCCCTCGAGCCTGCTCCGCCATTCAGTAAGATCACGGCTGATCATCGACCTCAACTCCACTTTCCCGCCCGATCCCCATATCCCTCGATTCCCTTAGTATCCAAAAATCTATCGACCTCAGCCTTGAATATACTCAACGACTGAGCCTTCACAGCCCTCTGGGGCAGAGAATTCCAAAGATTCACCGCCCTCTGAGTGAAGAAATTCCTCCTCATCTCAGTCCGAAATGGCCGCCCCCTTATCCTGAGACTGTGACCCCTGGTTCTAGACTCTCCAGCCAGGGGGAAACAACCTCTCAGCATCTACCCTGTCAATCCCTCTCAGAATCTTATACATTTCAATGAGATCGCCTCTCATTCTTCTAAACTCCAGAGAGTATCGGCCCAATCTACACAATCTCTCCTCATAGGACAACCCTCTCATCCCAGGAATCAGTCTGGTGAACCTTCGTTGCACCGCCTCCAAGGCAAGTATATCCTTCCTCAGAATAAGGAGACTAAAACTGTGCACAGTACTCCAGGTGTGGTCTCACCAAGGCCCTGTACAATTCTACTAAGACCTCCTTATTCTTGTACTCCAACCCCCTTGCAATAAAGGGCAACGTGCCATTTTGCGCAGTGTCCGTGCCTTCAGGAGAGGATCGAACACCATTCGAGGGGACAAATGTCCCCCATTGTTCAACGTGACAGAGCCTTTGCCGGGGGTGGGGAAGAGAAGAAATAGAAGGAGCATCTAGCACGACCCGTTAAACTGCGATTACTCGGAGGCGACGGCAGCTGCAGGTGGTGCAGTCGAGTTGCTGCAGAGGGTAGCGGAGATCCCCCCGCTGCCAATTGCAGGGAGAAAAAAAAAAAAAACCTGTAAAATAATACAGGTTGAGCGCCCGGAATCCGGCAACCCTCGGGACCGAGGCCGAGCCGGTTTTTCGTGTGTTTTTCCAGACTTCGGAACGAGTCTGGAAATGCCTGGGCCGCACCGCGTAGCGCTGACGCGTTTCTCCGCCGCCCTCCCCTTCTGTTAAAAAGGGGGAGGGGACACTGCGAGCGCTGCAGAGCATCCGATGGCCCACACTAGGCCACCAAGGCAGCGTGGCGCCGTGGCCTGGCGGAAACACTTAGCGGAGCCGTGCAGATTAAGGAGGATAAAACACAACATTAAAAAGTGTCACTGCATCACTCGCAATTTTTTCCATAGGATTTCCCCCCCCCAAAAAAAACAACAAAAGTTAATGGCTTTTTTAAGTACAGGTTCAGCGTCCAAAAATCCAGAGTTCCGGATCATTTTACGGATTCCAAACGACCCGGCCACCAATTGTCCCGGAGTCCGGAACTTCGGATTTTTGGACGCTCAACCTGTACGTATCCCGGGGATCCGGCACCGCCACCTTTATGGCTCATCCCGAGATACCCTTGGTGCAGGCAGTGCACGCCCCCTTCGCCTAGCGAAACGGGGCATCAGCTTTGAAAGTTAAAGCCACACAAGCCGAAGTCTCTGCCCCCCTTTTAGCGAGGAGAGCCGCGAGTCTCCAGCTTCCACGTGTGAGCGCCTGCGCCAAGTAAACTAGGAATTGGGGGGGGGGGGGGGGGAGGGCGGATTATGTGGGGGGAATGTGGGTCACGAGTCTCTGATCTCCCGGGACCGATGTTCCTCGTGAGTTGCGCCTCGTTCTGCGCGACCCGTTTCTTTTAACACGCGGTTCCCTTAAGCTTCTGCGCACGTGCGGCGTTTACGGTGTTAAAAAACCGGCGAGCGGCCTGGGCGGGACCCTTTCCCATTCCTGCGCAGCCGTTGCGGCTTATAGATTCACCAGAATGATACCTGGGATGGCAAGAATGACGTATGAGGAGAGATTGGGTCGACTGGGCTTATACTCGCTGGAGTTTAGAAGAATGAGAGGGGGATCTCATTGAAACTTATAAAATTCTAACAGGACTAGACAGACTAGATGCAGGAAGGATGTTCCCGATGGTCGGGGAGTCCAGAACCAGGGGTCACAGTCTAAGGATAAGGGGTAAGCCATTTAGGACAGAGATGAGGAGGAATTTCTTCACCCAGAGAGTGGTGAACCTGTGGAATTCTCTACCACAGAAGGCAGTTGAGGCCAATTCATTAAATATATTCAAGAAGGAGTTGGATATATTTCTTAAGGCTAAAGGGATCAAGGGATATGGGGAGAAAGCAGGGACAGGGTACTGAATTTGGATGATCAGCCATGATCTCATTGAATGGCGGAACAGGCTCGAGGGGCCGAATGGCCTACTCCTGCTCCTATCTTCTATGTAACACTGCCCCAGGGGGGACCCACACAGAGAGAGAGACAGAAACAGAGAGAGAGAGAGAGAGACAGAGACAGAGAGAGAGAGACAGAGAGAGGTAGAGAGACAGAGAGAGAGAGAGACACAGAGAGAGAGAGAGAGAGGCAGAGGGAGAGGCAGAGAGAGAGACAGAGAGAGAGAGACAGGGAGAGAGACAGGGAGAGAGAGAGACAGAGAGAGAGAGAGAGAGAGAGACAGAGAGAGAGACACAGAGAGAGAGACAGAGAGAGAGAGACAGAGACAGAGAGAGAGAGACAGAGAGAGAGAGACAGAGAGACAGAGAGAGAGAGAGAGAGAGAGAGAGAGACAGAGAGACAGAGACACAGAGAGACAGAGGGAGAGACAGAGAGAGACAGAGACAGAGAGAGAGAGAGAGAGAGACAGAGAGAGAGACAGAGACACAGAGAGAGAGAGACAGAGAGAGAGAGAGAGACAGAGAGAGAGAGAGAGACAGAGAGAGAGAGAGAGAGAGAGAGAGACAGAGACAGAGAGAGAGACAGAGAGAGACAGAGAGAGAGACTATCTCTCGACCATCAGAGACACAAAACAGAGACAGACCCTCACCAGATACAGACTAAGCGACCACCAACTGGCAATTGAAAAAGGAAGATACAAGAAATCCTGGCAACCTAAAGAAAATAGAATATGTGATCACTGTCTGGCCGGCGAGGTTGAGACAGAGGTGCACTTCCTCCTAAAATGCGAAAAATTCAACAAGACAAGAAACATATATTTTGACAAGCTCAGCCTTACAACCCCAGATTTCAAAGAATTGGATGACTTGTCAAAATTAAGAATAGTCCTGGGGGAGGGAGACAGACCATATCTTGGTGCCCAATATGTAACAACATGTCACAACCTGAGGAACAGTGAGTGACTAACGAGCACACCCATGGCATATATACTCTAAAAATGTTTAAATTAATACCGAATGTACCCAACGACTGTTTTAAATTAATACTGTCTGTACCCAACGAGGGTCAAAAACGTTTGACACCTACAGAATGTTGGAAACCTGTACTTTTTGTTATGTAAGCTTTGGCAATATGGTTCCCTGTAAACTTTCATGCCAATAAAGCATTTGAATTTGAATTTGAAATTTGAGAGACAGAGAGAATAAAAGTGCGATATAACAAGCAGTGCCAATAAAAGTTTCTATTCCTCAAAGATAGCAAAACTTGGGACGATTTTATTGCGCGGTATTTGAAGTGATTTACAATGTACGGTGCAAAGTTTTATTTAGCAAGTTGCTAAAACGCGGATGGAACACAAACTCGTGTGACGATATGGTTCCAGACATGTGCTACCTCCAGGTGCCACACCATCATCTATTACACTCCTTACCTACACGCTCAGTAAACAAGTCCCTTTATCAGCTGAAACAGGCCACTCACTATAAAGATAAGCAGGCGTTTAGCAGCGAGTTTATGGCGGTTATTTAATTTTACAGCTCTGTTGACTTTTATAAGCCAACCGTTAGTAATTTAACGGCTTGTAGCCTCCCCTTCTCTTCCACTGTCAATGAAAGGCTCACGGAAGGGGCTCTCTCCCGCCATAACAGGATCTATCGCGTCTTTAGCTCACTGAATAGGGTCAGTGCGCCTCTGCACTTTCCTCTCCTAACCATCAAGTATCAAGTCCTCCGTGGATTGAAATGGAGACTTTTCAATCTTTCAGGACTGGAGAAAAGCGTGCAACTCCTCAGCTCCCTTAGTCTTCCCCTCTTCCTACAATCTACTGTCTTTAACAACAACTTGTATTTATATAGCGCCTTTAACGTAGTAACCCCACTATTTAAGAAGGGCGGTAGAGAGAAAAACGGGGAATTATAAGATGTAATAGCAGAGCACTTGGAAAACAGTGACAGGATCGGACAAAGTCAACATGGATTTACAAAAGGTAAATCGTGCTTGACTAATCTACTGGAATTTTTTGAGGATGTAACTGGTAGAATAGATAAGGGAGAACCAGTGGATGTGGTGTATTTGGACTTTCAGAAGGCTTTCGATAAGGTCCCGCATAAGAGATTGGCATGCAAAGTTAAAGCACATGGGATTGGGGGTAAGGTACTGACTTGGGTAGAGAACTGGTTGGCAGACAGGAAGCAAAGAGTTGGAATAAACGGGTCTTTTTCCGAGTGGCAGGCAGTGACTAGTGGGGTACCGCAGGGATCGGTGCGAGGACCCCAGCTATTCACAATATATATTAATGATCTAGACGAGGGAACTAGATGTAATATCTCCAAGTTTGCAGATGAAACAAAGCTGGGTGGGCGTGTGTGCTGTGAGGAGGATGCCGAGAAACTACAGGATGATTTGGACAGGTTGGGTGATTATACTGCATCTGCCATGCATCTGCCCAATGTGGATAAATGCGAGGTTATCCACTTTGGTGGCAAAAACAGGAAGACAAATTATCTGAACGGCAATAGATTGGGAAAAGGGGAAGTGCAACGAGACCTGGGTGTCCTTGTGCACCAGTCGCTGAAGGCAAGCATGCAGGTGCAGCAGGCGGTTAAGGTGGCAAATGGTATGTTGGCCTTCATAGCGAGAGGATTCGAGTACAGGAGCAAGGATGTCTTGCTGCAGTTGTACAGGGCCTTGGTGAGACCACACCTTGAGTATTGTGTGCAGTTTTGGTCGCCTTATCTGAGGAAGGATGTTCTTGCCATGGAGGGAGTGCAGCGAAGATTCACCAGACTGATACCTGGGATGGCAGGAATGACGTATTAAGAGAGATTGGGTCGATTAGGCTTATATTCGCTAGAGTTTAGAAGAATGAGAGGGGATCTCATTGAAACTTATAAAATTCTAACAGGACTAGACAGACTGGATGCAGGAAGGATGTTCCCGATGGCGGGGGAGTCCAGAATCATGGGTGACAGTCTAAGGATAAGGGGTAAGCCATTTAGGACTGAGATGAGGAGGAATTTCTTCACCCAGAGAGTGGTGAACCTGTGGAATTCTCTGCCACAGAGGGCGGTGGAGGCCAGTTCATTAAATATATTCAAGAAGGAGTTGGATATATTTCTTAAGGCTAAAGGGATCAAGGGATATGGGGAGAAGGCAGGGACAGGGTACGGAGTTTGGATGATCAGCCATGATCTCATTGAATGGTGGAGCAGGCTCGAGGGGCCGAATGGCCGACTCCGGCTATTTCTTATGTTCTTACGTTAACAAACAAAATTCGACACCGAGCCACATGAGGAGATATTAGGACAGGTGACCAAAAGCTTGGTCAAAGAGGTCGGTTTGAAGGAGCCACTTAAAGGAGAGGGAGGCGGAGAGTTTTAAGGAGGGAATTCCAAAGCTCGGGGCCGCAGGCGGCTGAAGGCACGGCCTGCCAACGGTGGAGCGATGGAAATCGGGGTGGCGGGGAGGGGGGGGATGCGCGAGGGGCCAGAATTGGAGGAGCGCCGAGATCCTGGAGGGGCTGGAGGGAAGGTTACAGAGATAGGATGGGAGTCGAGGCCATGGAGGGGGTTTGAAAACAAGGATGGAGAATTTTCAAACCGAGGCTTTGCCGGACCGGGAGCCAGTGTGGGTCAGCGAGTATCACAGAATCACAGAAACCTCACAGTACAGATAGAGGCCATTTCGGCCCATCGAGCCTGCACCGACACATATCCCACCCGATCCCTGTAACCCCTACACCAACACATATCCCACCCTATCCCCATAACCCCACGTATTTAATCCCCCTAACACTAAGGGTCAATTTATTTTTATTTTTATCATAGCCAATCAACCTAACCCGCACATCTTTGGACTGTGGGAGGAAACCGGAGGAAACCCACGCAAACACGGGGAGAATGTGCAAATTCCACACAGACAGTCACCCGAGGCCGGATTCGAACCCGGGTCCCTGGCGCTGGTGAGGCAACAGTGCTAACCACTATGCCACCGTGCTGCCTCTGTCTCTAAGCTCTGTCTCACCGTAACCACTTGGTTTACGCTGCACGCTCTCCCAATGGTTTCTTTTGGTCATGGTACTTCACCTGTGTTTTTTTTCCCCCCCCAATCAGTTTAATAAAAGCTCCCCTCTCTGAAAAGGAGTTTGGCATTCTGCCCCACCATCTCTCTTACCAGATGTCCTTTTCCAAAGACTTGACGCGGTTCTGCAGTTGCTCGTTGACCTCGTGCAGCTCTTCCAGCTCCCGCAAGGCCTTCTTCCTGGCCGTCTCCTGTCGCTCGATTTCCTCCTCCGCCTCATCCACCTGTCGCTTCAGTGCTTTCACTCTCAAGGTCAGCTAAACGGGGTGGTGGGGGGGGGGGGGAAAAAGCTCAATTTAAAAAGGGACGAGCAACTCGCTGTAAAATGGAGTTGTTATTACAAGCCTGACATTCGGGAATTTTAATGTTTGTTACGCAGATTCCTCACGCTAATAGTCCCGAGCAGTTTGTACGTTAGCTGCATCGTTAAACTGCGCAAGTACACCCGGTACCTCCATTCTGTGGAAATACAGCCCATTTACACATTCATCTTTTATTGATCAGTACCTGGGGCTATTGGAATACCCAACTGACAAAAGGTGTCACGGCCTGTAATGAAAGAAAGACAGACTCGCATTTCTACAGCGCCTTTCACGACCACCGGGCATCTCAAAGCACTTTACAGCCAATTAAGTACTTTTGAAGTGTGGTCACTGCTGTAATGTAGGAAACGCGGCAGCCAATGTGGACACAGGAAGCTCCCACAAACAGCAATGTGATAATGACCAGATCGTCTGTTTTTATAGTGATGTTGGTTGAGGGATAAATATTGGCCCCAGGACACCGGGGAGAACTCCCCCCTGCTCTTCTTCCAATAGTGGCCGTGGGAGCTTTTATGTCCACCTGTGAGGGCAGACGGGGCCTCGCTTTAACGTCTCATCCGAAAGACGGCACCTCCGACAGTGCGGCGCTCCCTCAGTACTGCACCTCCGACAGTGCAGTGCTCCCTCAGTACTGCCCCTCCGACAGTGCGGCGCTCCCTCAGTACTGCACCTCCGACAGTGCAGTGCTCCCTCAGTACCACCCCTCCGACAGTGCGGCGCTCCCTCAGTACCGCCCCTCCGACAGTGCGGCGCTCCCTCAGTACCGCCCCTCCGACAGTGCGGCGCTCCCTCAGTACCGCCCCTCCGACAGTGCGGCGCTCCCTCAGTACCGCCCCTCCGACAGTGCGGCGCTCCCTCAGTACCGCCCCTCCGACAGTGCGGCGCTCCCTCAGTACCGCCCCTCCGACAGTGCGGCGCTCCCTCAGTACCCGCCCCTCCGACAGTGCGGCGCTCCCTCAGTACCGCCCCTCCGACAGTGCGGCGCTCCCTCAGTGCCGCCCCTCCGACAGTGCGGCGCTCCCTCAGTACCGCCCCTCCGACAGTGCGGCGCTCCCTCAGTACCGCCCCTCCGACAGTGCGGCGCTCCCTCAGTACCCGCCCCTCCGACAGTGCGGCGCTCTCTCAGCTTTATGTGCTCAAGTCCCATGGAGTGGGGACTTGAACCCACAACCTTCTGACTCAGAGGCGAGTGTGCTACCCACTGAGCCATGGCTGACGATGAGGGTTTTACACTGCAGGCTCTGAGGAACGGCTTAGTCCACTTTCCTCCCCCGCCACAGCTTCTCGGTCATTCCCTGTCCAACAGGATTGACGACGGACCCATTTCTAGGCTTCCATTCATGGCCAAGAGATTCAGAGAAGCACCGTGGCACGGCCGGTCCTCCGACTGGACTTCCCTCGGCGGTTGGGGGGGGGGTGGGGAAACAGTCCAGTTTGAGGAATGCTTACCTGCAATTGTGTGCCGTCTTTTACAGCATAACATTTTGAAGCATTATGAGATACAGAGCAGGAGTCGGCCATTCGAGCCAGCTCCGCCATTCAATAAGTGGCTGATCTTCGACCTCAAACTCCACTTTCCCGCCTGATCCCCATATCCCCCGATCCTTTAGTGTCCAAAAATCTCTGGATCTCAGCCTTGAATATACTCAACGACTGAGCCTCCACAGCCCTCTGGGGCAGAGAATTCCAAAGATTCACCGCCCTCTGAGTGAAGAAATTCCTCCTCGTCTCAGTCCTCAATGGCCGACCCCTTATCCTGAGACCGTGACCCCTGGTTCTAGACTCTCCAGCCAGGGGGAAACAACCTCTCAGCATCTACCCTGTCGAGCCCTGTAAGAATTTTATACGTATTATGCAGGCAAATGTGGTAGCTGTTGTGGGCTAGCCTGGTCCCGCCAGTGGCACTGAGATGAGCGACGAGTCGACATGCTTTTTGTGGCGTTGGCTCAGGGAGAAATCTTGGCCGAGGAAGCAAATTTCCCGACTCGTCTTTCCATAGTGCCGTGGGATACTCACCACCAGAACAGGCAGGTTGGGACCTCAGCTCAACATCTCATCCGAACGACACTGGGTGGGTAGGCGGGGGGGGGATTGAGTGTTTAATACACACTGGAGCGCAGACCCAGATTACGCACTCGGGTCTCCCGGTGTTGGAGCCTGAACCCACAACCTTCAGACCCGGAAGCGGGAGTGGTGACCAACCATCTCGAGCTGACACACAGACCGTCAAAACAATTGACGTAAGAAAACTACTCGGCACTTGGTCTAAGCGTTAAACAAAGCTTTAATCAACTGTTTTACAACATGGAGGTCTAGTTGTGTCCTTCACTAGTTCCTGTTAAAGAATGTCCTGCGCAAGCTGGGCCCGTGCCCGAGTATTTATACTCTCCCTGGACAGCGCCACCCGCAGGCCGCTCAGTTGATTCACGTCAACTATATTCGAGTGCACTGTGGTGCAGAACCTCCAGAACGCCCATCCGGGTGAAGGGTGCCACGCAGGGTTCACCCCGGGTGAAAACAATTCCATCTCCCTCCCTCCCTCAGCCTTACCTGGTCTTTGTCATCGGACACCTGCTGTCGCTCGTCGTCGAGCTGAATGGTCAGCTCCTTTACTTTCCTCTCCAGTTTCCGATTAGACGCTTGCAGTGCACTTCGGTCCCTGTTAATGGGAGGGGGCGAAAGAGAAGAGGGACTATTGAGGAAAAGGATCATTCGCAAGTCCGGATACCAATATTAGGCTTGAATTAAAAACAGTTCAACATTGTTTTCAGTATCCATCACACCCCCTGTGCTCGCTGACCTACATTGGCTCCCGGTTAAGCAATGCCTCAATTTTAAAATTCTCAGCCTTGTTTTCAAATCCTTCCATGGCCTCGCTTCCCTGCCCATCTCTAATTTCCTCCAGCACCACATTCGCCCCACCCGAGATCTCCGCGCTCCTCCAATTCTGGCTTCTTGCCGATTTCCATCGCTCCACCATTGGCGGCCGTGCCTTCAGCCGCCTGGGCCCCGAGCTCTGGAATTCCCTCCCTAAACATCTCCGTCTTTCTCTCTCTCCTCCTTTAAGACGCTCCTTAAACCCGACCTCTTTGACCCAGCTTTTGGTCACCTGCCCTAATATCTCCTTATGTGCACGGGGTCAAATTTTGTCTGATAATCGCTCCTGTGAAGCGCCCTGGGACGTTTTACTGCGTTAAGGGCGCTATATAAATGCCAGTTTTCGTTGTTGTATAGGAAATGGAGAGCTTGTAATTACAAGTCGCTCAGAAATGCCCCAAAGCACTTCACACGTAAATGCGGCAGCCATTTGCCACACCGCGCGGTCCCACAAACAACAACAACTTGATTAACGATCAGTTCATCTACTTTTGGTGCTGCTGGTTGCAGGAGGAATGCTGGCGGGGGCACCAGGGGAACTCTCCCCCCGCCCCCCTTCTTTGCGAGACACATACGAAAACGACGGGCAGGAAACGACCAGCTGGCCCGTACCGCGATGCCTGGACAATCATGGCTAAACGTTATTTCCCTCCCCCCCCCCCCCCCGCCCAACCTCAGCACTTTAATATTCACTGGAACAAGCAGATACGGCCTCGGATTAAACTCTGGAATTCTCTTCCTAACTCTCTCCCCAAACCTCTCTCTCCTTCTCCTGTACAGGGCCTTGGTGAGACCACCCCTGGAGTACTGTGTGCAGTTTTGGTCTCCTTACCTAAGAAAGGATATACTTGCCATAGAGGGAGTGCAGCGAAGGTTCACCAGACTGATTCCTGGGATGGCAGGACTGTCGTATGAGGAGAGATTGGGTCGACTAGGCCTGTATTCACTAGGGTTTAGAAGAATGAGAGGGGATCTCATTGAAAGGTATAAAATTCTGACAGGGCTAGACAGACTGGATGCAGGGAGGATGTTTCCCCTGGCTGGGGGGGTCTAGAACGAGGGGTCACAGTCTCAGGATACGGGGTAGGACTGAGATGAGGAGAAATGTCTTCACTCAGAGGGTGGTGAACCTGTGGAATTCTCTGCCACAGAAGGCTGTGGAGGCCAAGTCACTGAATATATTGAAGAAGGAGATCGATAGATTTCTAGACACACAAGGCGTCAAGGAGTATGGGGAGAGAGCGGGAATATGGTATTGAGATAGGATCAGCCATGATCATATTGAATGGTGGAGCAGGCTCGAAGGGCCAACTCCTGCTCCTATTTCTATGTCTATGTTTCTAAGACACTTCTCAAAACCTCCTTCTTTGACCAAGCTTTTGTTCACCTGTGCTAATCTCTCCTTATGTGGATCGGTGTCAAATTTTGTCTGATAATCGCTCCCGTGAAGCGCCCTGGGACGTTTTACTACAGTAAAGGCGCTCTATAAATGCAAATTTTGTTGTCTCATCCCGAAGGATGACAATTCACAATACAGCACCCTATTGACGTAAGAAAACTACGAGGCACTTGGTCTGAGTATTAAACAAGGCTTTAATCAACTGTTATTCAACATGAAGATCTGGTTGTGTCCTTCACTACAGGAAACTTTTTTTTATCCGGCACGGACGGGACCGACGCGGTGCCGGTTCATCAACAATTCCAGATAACCGAACGCTATAGTAAAAGATACGGAGCTGAGAGCTCCGTATAAAGCAACAAACCCTGTTGTTTAGCAACAGCTTCAGAACAATGGCCACAAGTTCCAAGCGTCTCTGTAGCTTAGCAACAGCTGCAGCCACACCCTTGCACAGCAACAGATGGAGGAAGGCAAGTAATAAAACTTACTTGAACCTACGCCTGAATTTTGCCGGTTAACCGAGATTTCCGGTTATTTAGGTGCCGGTAAATCGAAAGTTTCCTGCAGTTCCCGTTAAAGAATGTCCTGAGCAAGCTGGGCCCGTGCCCGAGTATTTATACTCTCCCTGGACAGCGCCACCAGCAGGCTGCCCAGTATTATTTCATAAGTCATTTCCACATGAATTGACAAGATTCATGTCACCTCTCGCTGCCATCCTAGATCGTGAACTCAAACCCACAACTCCCGACTGTCGTGGCGAATGTGCTACACACCGAGCCAAGGATGAGTTACAGTATCACGTTCCAAAACATCAAACCACGACAAGCTACCTTTAAAAAGGCAGTAATTACACAGCTTTCTTTCCCCGAGCAGCAATGCACGCCTCAAGGTCGCTTGTAATGACAGGGCAGAACAAAAAAGAATTAGTGTGCAGTCTGGTTTTTTGTTTTTGGAGAAAAAAACCGAACAGAGAGACAGGGAGGTTCGTGTGAAGCTAGACAATTGGATTGGATTTGAAAGCAACTTGTTTTCCTAACCAGACCCGAGACAAACCCACACTGGATTTTCCACTTGGACTGGCTGAGAACGGAAAATAAATGGGAGTAGATTTCAGCAGCAGTCAACGCAGACTTGAAAATGGTGGCCACAGTGTTACATGAAGAGAACCTACAGAGATACGCTCAATACACCAAGGCTGCGCCTCCCGAAAATAATCCCTGCCCCCAATCCTCTTCTTCCCCTGAAGTTGATGATTTTGACTGGGGTTCGGATCTACTGAGGTCATCGAAAACTCGGCTGCCCCGTATCCTAACTCGCACCGAGTCCCATTCACCCGTCACCCCCTCCCGTGCTCGCTGGCCTACATTGGCTCCTGGTTAAGCAACACCTCGACTTTAAAATTCTCATCCTCGTTTTCAAATCCCTCCATGGCCTCACCCCTCCCTATCTCTGTAACCCCTTTCAGCTCTACAACCACCCCCCCCCCCCCGCCCCACCCATATCTGCACTCTTGTAATTCTGGCCTTGAGCATCCCTGATTTGAATTGCTCCACCATTGGCGGTCGTGACTTCAGCTGCCTTGGGCCCTAAGCTCTGGAATTCCCTCCCGAAACCTCTCCGCCTCTCTCTCCTCCTTAAAATCTACAGGAAACTTTTTTTTATCCGGCACCGACAGGACCGACGTGGTGCCAGTTCATCAAAAATTCCGGATAACCGAACGCTATAGTAAAAGATACGGAGCTGAGAGCTCCGTATAAAGCAACAAACCCTGTTGCTTAGCAACAGGTTCAGAACAATGGCCACAAGTTCCAAGCGTCTCTGTAGCTTAGCAACAGCTGCAGCCACACCCTTGCACAGCAACAGATGGAGGAAGGCAAGTAATAAAACTTACCTGAACCTACTCCTGAATTTTGCCGGTTAACCGAGATTTCCAGTTATTTAGGTGCCGGTAAATTGAAAGTTTCCTGTACCTCTTTGACCAAGCTTTTAGCCACCTGCCCTGATATCTCCTTATGTGGTTCGGTGTCAAATTTTGTCTGATAATCGCTCCCGTGAAGCGCCCTGGGACGTTTTACTACAGTAAAGGCGCTCTATAAATGCAAATTTTGTTGTCTCATCCCGAAGGATGACAATTCACAATACAGCACCCTATTGACGTAAGAAAACTACGAGGCACTTGGTCTGAGTATTAAACAAGGCTTTAATCAACTGTTATTCAACATGAAGATCTGATTGTGTCCTTCACTACAGGAAACTTTTTTTTATCCGGCACGGACGGGACCGACGCGGTGCCGGTTCATCAACAATTCCAGATAACCGAACGCTATAGTAAAAGATACGGAGCTGAGAGCTCCGTATAAAGCAACAAACCCTGTTGTTTAGCAACAGCTTCAGAACAATGGCCACAAGTTCCAAGCGTCTCTGTAGCTTAGCAACAGCTGCAGCCACACCCTTGCACAGCAACAGATGGAGGAAGGCAAGTAATAAAACTTACTTGAACCTACGCCTGAATTTTGCCGGTTAACCGAGATTTCCGGTTATTTAGGTGCCGGTAAATCGAAAGTTTCCTGCAGTTCCCGTTAAAGAATGTCCTGAGCAAGCTGGGCCCGTGCCCGAGTATTTATACTCTCCCTGGACAGCGCCACCAGCAGGCTGCCCAGTATTATTTCATAAGTCATTTCCACATGAATTGACAAGATTCATGTCACCTCTCGCTGCCATCCTAGATCGTGAACTCAAACCCACAACTCCCGACTGTCGTGGCGAATGTGCTACACACCGAGCCAAGGATGAGTTACAGTATCACGTTCCAAAACATCAAACCACGACAAGCTACCTTTAAAAAGGCAGTAATTACACAGCTTTCTTTCCCCGAGCAGCAATGCACGCCTCAAGGTCGCTTGTAATGACAGGGCAGAACAAAAAAGAATTAGTGTGCAGTCTGGTTTTTTGTTTTTGGAGAAAAAAACCGAACAGAGAGACAGGGAGGTTCGTGTGAAGCTAGACAATTGGATTGGATTTGAAAGCAACTTGTTTTCCTAACCAGACCCGAGACAAACCCACACTGGATTTTCCACTTGGACTGGCTGAGAACGGAAAATAAATGGGAGTAGATTTCAGCAGCAGTCAACGCAGACTTGAAAATGGTGGCCACAGTGTTACATGAAGAGAACCTACAGAGATACGCTCAATACACCAAGGCTGCGCCTCCCGAAAATAATCCCTGCCCCCAATCCTCTTCTTCCCCTGAAGTTGATGATTTTGACTGGGGTTCGGATCTACTGAGGTCATCGAAAACTCGGCTGCCCCGTATCCTAACTCGCACCGAGTCCCATTCACCCGTCACCCCCTCCCGTGCTCGCTGGCCTACATTGGCTCCTGGTTAAGCAACACCTCGACTTTAAAATTCTCATCCTCGTTTTCAAATCCCTCCATGGCCTCACCCCTCCCTATCTCTGTAACCCCTTTCAGCTCTACAACCACCCCCCCCCCCCCGCCCCACCCATATCTGCACTCTTGTAATTCTGGCCTTGAGCATCCCTGATTTGAATTGCTCCACCATTGGCGGTCGTGACTTCAGCTGCCTTGGGCCCTAAGCTCTGGAATTCCCTCCCGAAACCTCTCCGCCTCTCTCTCCTCCTTAAAATCTACAGGAAACTTTTTTTTATCCGGCACCGACAGGACCGACGTGGTGCCAGTTCATCAAAAATTCCGGATAACCGAACGCTATAGTAAAAGATACGGAGCTGAGAGCTCCGTATAAAGCAACAAACCCTGTTGCTTAGCAACAGGTTCAGAACAATGGCCACAAGTTCCAAGCGTCTCTGTAGCTTAGCAACAGCTGCAGCCACACCCTTGCACAGCAACAGATGGAGGAAGGCAAGTAATAAAACTTACCTGAACCTACTCCTGAATTTTGCCGGTTAACCGAGATTTCCAGTTATTTAGGTGCCGGTAAATTGAAAGTTTCCTGTACCTCTTTGACCAAGCTTTTAGCCACCTGCCCTGATATCTCCTTATGTGGTTCGGTGTCAAATTTTGTTTTATAACGCTCCTGTGAAGCGTCTTGGGTCGTTTAAGGAGCTATATAATACAGGTTGTTGCTTTAGCACATCTCCCCAACATTCAGACCTCTGCACTTTCCAGCTACAGGTCTCGGGAGAGCGATCATTGTAGCCAAGCATACAGCTCCGACAGAATCCGCCAAGATCGGTACAGACTGGGGATCGATCCTGGAATGTCTGGACTAAAGGGGTTCGTACCACACCAGGCAGGTGCCTTTTAGCTTTTAAACTCGACAACAGCTTCCAACTGTCCTCTGGAGAGGGAGCAAATGTCTCTTGGGAATGTCTAGCGTCAGCTTGGCTCAGTGGGGCTAGTACTCTCACCTCCAAGTCAGAGGTTATGGGAGTACTGCATCGTCAGAGGTGCCAGCTTTTGGATGAGGGGTTAAACCATGCTGTGGGGGGGGTCTAGAACAAGGGGGTCACAGTCTCAGGATACGGGGTAGGACATTTAGGACGGAGATGAGGAGAAATTTCTTCACTCAAGAGGGTGGTGAATTCTCTACCCCAGAAGGCTGTGGAGGCCAAGTCACTGAATCTATTTAAGAAGGAGATCGAAAGATTTCTAGACACAAAAGGCATCAAGGGGTATGGGGAGAGAGCGGGAATATGGTATTGAGATAGAGGATCAACCATGATCATATTGAATGGCGGAGCTGGCTCGAAGGGCCGAATGGCCTATTCCTGCTCCAATTTTTCTATGTTCTGTGTTCTATGCCTGTTTAGGTGGGCGGTATAGATCCTACAACACGATTTGAAAAACAGGGGAGTTCTCTCAGCGTCCGGGCCAGCACGTACCCTCAACGGACACCGCCAAAACCGTTACTGCTGTTCATGGGATCTTGCTGTGTTTGCCTACATTATAATCTACATTGGCCTTGGAGGTGTCAGGGCGAGGCTGGTTCTGGACCCAAGTGTAGACAGACGAGGCGAGAAGCAGGTATGCAGTCTTAAATAAAAGTACTTTACTAGAATCACACAGGTAAACAGTTACAAACATAGGAGCTCAAGACAAGCTACCACTAGGCAAACGGCTTGTCAAGACTGAGCACAGAGGGAAGAAACCACAGAACTTAAATAAAAGCAAAAACAGGTGAAACCAATAAAACTGATAAAAGGCAGTTAAGTAAACTAGTAACAATTTAGCAAAGGGAAACAAACAAGTGAAGGTGCCATCTAGGGGTTACTGAGGGAACTAACCGGCGCCCTCACAGGACCCCCTCCCCTAGGAATGGCTCCTGACGTTCCTCCTGGACGATCAGGGTGGCGACGGCGAAAATCCTTGATGAGTTCAGGATCCAAAATGTCCCGGGCCGGAACCCAGGAACGCTCTTCAGGACCATAACCCTCCCAGTCGACCAGATATTGCATGCTCCTCCTAACCCGGCGACTATCAAGGAGGCGACGGACAGTGTAGGCTTGCTGACCGTCAATCATGCGGGGCGGGGTGGGGGGGGGGGGGGGGGAGGTCTGGAAGCAGGGACCAAGGGACTGGTAAGTACCGGCTTGAGGTGAGAGACGTGGAACGTGGGATGTATCTTCATCGACCGAGGAAGGAGGAGCCGGTAGGCCACAGGGTTTACTTTTTCCAAAATCCTAAAAGGTCCGATGAACCGGGGAGCCAACTTGCGGGACTCCACATGGAGCGGAAGATTCCAGGTAGACAGCCAGACCTTCTGTCCGGTCCAGAACCGATGAGCTGGGCGGCGGTGTCGGTCAGCTTGCACTTTCTGCCGAAAAGAAGCGAGCTGCAAGGCGGATCGGACCCTCCTCCAGGTACGGCGGCAGCGTTGGACGAACCCCTGGGCAGCCGGGACTCCTACCTCCCTCTCCTGTTCAGGGAAGAGTGGCGGTTGGAAGCCATATTGACATTCGAAAGGTGAGAGGCCAGTGGAGGAGCTCTGAAGGGTATTGTGCGCATACTCTGCCCAGACCAGATACTTGCTCCAGGTGGAAGGATTGGAGGACACAAATCTTCTTAGCACCCTCTCCAGATCTTGGTTGGTTCTCTCAGTCTGGCCGTTAGACTGTGGGTGGAACCCAGAGGAGAGACTGACGGAAGCGCCCAGGAGGGAACAAAAAGCCTTCCAGAACCTGGATGAGAACTGGGGACCACGGTCAGAGACGGCATCCAGGGGCAAACCATGGAGGCGGAAGACATGCTGGACAACCAGCTGGGCAGTCTCTCTGGCAGAGGGAAGCTTGACAAGAGGGACGAAGTGAGCAGCCTTGGAAAAGCGATCGACCACAACTAGGATGGTAGTGAATCCCTCAGATGGAGGTAGCCCGGTGATGAAATCCAGGGCGATATGAGACCAGGGACGGCTGGGGATGGGCAAGGATGCAGGAGACCAAGCGGAGGTTGTTGGGATGTCTTGTTCTGGGCACAGACGGGACAAGCGGAGACAAAGGCCCGGGTGTCGGCTTCAATAGAGGGCCACCTGAACCTCCTCTTAAGGAACTCGAGAGTCCGACGGATCCCAGGATGACCAGTCAATCGAGAAGAGTGCCCCCATTGAAGGACCTGGGCGCGCACCTGACTGGGGGCATAAAGGCTATGAGGAGGGCCTCCTCCAGGGTCAGCCTCCTGACGTTGGGCCCCTTGCACCACAGTCTCAATCTCCCATGCGACGGGAGCAACGATGCAGGAACTGGGGATGATAGGTTCCGGGGTCCGGTCCTTTTCCGAGGGGTCAAACTGGCGAGAAAGGGCATCCGGTTTGAGGTTCTTAGACCCTAGGCGGTAAGACAGGAGAAAGTTGAACCGGTTAAAGAAGAGAGCCCACCTGACCTGCCGAGGGTTGAGGCGCTTGGCGTCCTGGATATATGTCAGATTTTTATGGTCGGTCCAGACGACAAAAGGATGCTCTGCTCCCTCCAACCAGTGTCTCCACTCCTCCAAGGCCAACTTAACTGCCAAGAGCTCCCTGTTGCCGACATCGTAGTTACTCTCTGCTGGCTTCAGGCGACGGGAAAAGAAGGCACAGGGATGCAGCTTTTGGTCCTTAGGGGAGCGCTGGGACAGGACAGCCCCGACTCCAATATCCGAGGCATCCACCTCTACGATAAAGGGCAGGGTGGGGTCAGGGTGTACCAGAATGGAAGCCGAGGTGAAACGTTGTTTGAGCTCCTGGAAGGCCCGTTCCGCTTCAGAAGACCAACTGAACCGTAAAGACGAGCCCTTGGTCAATGCGGAGAGGGAGGCGGCAATGGTGCTGAAGTTGCGGATGAAACGTCTGTAAAAGTTGGCGAATCCCAGGAACCGCTGAACCTGCTTAACCGACGTGGGACGCGGCCAGTTCAAGACGGCTTGAACCTTGCTAGGATCCATCTGGACGCTTCCACAGGAGATAACGTAGCCCAGGAAGGTGACCTTAGAGACGTGGAATTCACATTTCTCGGATTTGACAAAGAGGCGGTTCTCCAAAAGCCTCTGCAGAACCTGTCTGACGTGTTGGACATGCTGCTGGGGGGACTTTGAGAAGATGAGAATGTCATCCAAATAAACAAACACGAACTGGTTCAGCAGGTCCCGGAGCACGTCATTGACCAGAGCTTGGAAGACAGCAGGAGCGTTAGTGAGACCAAAGGGCATGACGAGGTATTCCCAGTGACCGCTAGGGGTGATAAAGGCAGTCTTCCATTCATCCCCCTCCCTAATGCGGACCAGGTTGTACGCGTTGCGGAGGTCAAGTTTGGAGAAGATGGTAGCTCCCTGCAGCTGCTCAAACGCTGAAGACATCAAAGGGAGAGGATAGCGGTTCTTAATGGTAATTTTGTTAAGCCCCCGATAGTCTATGCAAGGCCTGAGACCACCATCCTTCTTCTTTACAAAAAAGAAGCCAGCACCCGCTGGGGAGGTGGAAGGGCGAATGAAACCTGTACCGAGGGCTTCCTTGATGTATTCTTCCATGGAAATATTCTCAGGGCCAGAGAGAGAGTAGAGCCGACCCCGAGGGGGGCTCGTGCCAGGCAGGAGATCAATGGCACAGTCGTAGGACCGGTGTGGGGGGAGTGTAGTGGACCGCCTCTTACTAAACACAGCATGGAGGTCCGAATATTCAGGGGGCACATGAGCAAGGTCCAGCTGATCAGCTGGCTCGGGAGAGGAAGGACGGGGCAGACTAGGGAAGGCCTTAAGACAGTTGGCTAGACATGAAGGACCCCACTCCAGCACAGTCCTGGTAGTCCAGTCAATGTGAGGGTTGTGAAGAGAGAGCCACGGATGTCCAAGAACGAGAGGGAGCTCAGGTGAATCGATAAGGTGAAACTGCAGCAACTCTTGATGTCTCTCCCCTACTTGGACATGTAATACTCCGGTGATATGATGAATACGCCCAGAACCAAGGGGCCTGCCGTCGAGGGCGGTGACTTGTAAAGGCTTGTCAAGGCGGGAGAAAGGAATTTTCAGGCTGCGCACAAGGGTGGCATCGATAAAACAGCCAGCGGCCCCGGAGTCAATAAACGCCTGGAGGTTGTACTGTTGTCCCTCCCAAGAGAGACGAGCGGGAAGCAGGGTTTGGAAGACAGAAGGGGTAGGAGAAGGGATTTGATCTGTCAGTATTTTCCCAATCCTCCTGGCTTTTTCCTGAAGCTCAGGGCATGTGGCTCTGAGATGGCCAGACAGGCCACAGTAAAGACAACGCCCCTCTCTCAATCTCCTCTGTCTCTCAAACTGGGAGAGCCGAGTTCTGCCGAGTTGCATAGGTTCCTCTTCAGCGCTAACAGGTGGACTCGGGGGTACTTGGAAACTCTTGGTCAGATTTGAAACACCGGAAGATCTCACCTCTGTGGAAGTAGTGAATCTCCTCTCTCTACCATGCTCCCGGAGGCGGTTATCCACTCTGATGGCAAGGGAGATGAGCGTGTCAAGGTCCTCCGGAACCTCTCTGGACGCCAGTTCATCTTTGATAGATTCGGAGAGGCCATGAAGGGCCTCGGTGTTCCAGCGGCTCTCCGCAGCGAGTGTGCAGAACTCAATGGCGAAGTCGGCTACGCTGCAGTTGCCCTAGCGGAGATTCAAAAGTCTCTTAGCTGCCTCCCGTCCACTCACAGGATGGTCAAAGACTTTGCTCATCTCTTCGACGAAAAGGAGAATGTCCGAGCAGACAAAAGATTGCTGCTCCCAGATAGCGGTAACCCAGGTGAGAGCTTTTCCCGAGAGTAGTGATATGATGAACGCTACCTTAGAGCGGGGTGATAGGAACATGGAGGGTTGGAGTTCAAAAACTAGGAAGCACTGGGTCAAGAAGCCGCGACACTTGCCCGGATGACCGTCATAGCGCTCTGGCGCGGGTAGGCAAGGCTCTCGGTGAGTCTGGAGATCGGTGACCGGTGGGGTAGCACCCAAAGGAACTGACTGAGGAGGAACATCCTGAGCAGAAGCCACAGCGGCTGGGTGTTGAATGGTCTGAGTCCACGTATCTACCTTGTCCGAAATGCTTTGGAGAAGTTGCTCAAGGCGGTCGAGGAAAGCACCTTGATGGGAGAGAATAGAACGAAGTTCCTCCATCACTGCTGGGTCCAAACTGGCTCAGTCTTGCTGTCAAGGCGAGGCTGGTTCTGGACCCAAGTGCAGACAGACGAGGCGAGAAGCAGGTATGCAGTCTTAAATAAAAGTACTTTACTAGAATCACACAGGTAAACAGTTACAAACCTAGGAGCTCAAGACAAGCTACCACTAGGCAAACGGCTTGTCAAGACTGAGCACAGAGGGAAGAAACCACAGAACTTAAATACAAGCAAAAACAGGTGAAACCAATAAACCTGATAAAAGGCAGCTAAGTAAACTAGTAACAATTTAGCAAAGGGAAACAAACAAGTGAAGGTGCCATCTAGGGGTTACTGAGGGAACTAACCGGCACCCTCACAGGAGGGAGTGCAGAATGATACCCGGACTCCAAGGGGTAAATTACGAGGAGAGAGTACACAAACTAGGGTTGTATTCCCTAGAATTTAGAAGGTTAAGGGGTGATCTGATCAAAGTTTTCAGGATATTAAGGGGTGCTGATTGGGTAGAGAGAAACTCTTTACGCTGGTTGGGGAGTCTAGGACTAGGGGGCAGAGCCTAAAAATTAGAGCCAGACCTTTCAGGAGTGAAGTTAGGAAACACTTCTACACACAAAGGGTGGTAGAAGTTTGGAACTCTCTTCCGCAAACGGCAATTGATGCCGGGTCAATTGTTAATTTTAAATCTGAGATTGATAGATCAAGAAACTCCAGGATGATTTGGACAGGTTGGGTGATTGGACAGAAGCATGGCAGATGCAATATAACATGGATAAATGCGAGGTTATCCACTTTGGTGTCAAAAACAGGAAGGCAGATTATTATCTGAATGACAATAGATTGGGAGAAGGGGAAGTGCAACGAGACCTGGGTGTCCTTGTGCACCAGTCGCTGAAGGTAAGCATACAGGTGCAGCAGGCGGTTAAGAAGGCAAATGGTATGTTGGCCTTCATAGCGAGAGGATTCGAGTACAGGAGCAAGGATGTCTTGCTGCAGTTGTACAGGGCCTTGGTGAGACCACACCTTGAGTATTGTGTGCAGTTTTGGTCGCCTTATCTGAGGAAGGATGTTCTTGCCATGGAGGGAGTTCAGCGAAGATTCACCAGGCTGATACCTGGGATGGCAGGAATGACGTATGAGGAGAAATTGGGTCGATTGGGCTTATACTCGCTGGAGTTTAGAAGAATGAGAGGGGATCTCATTGAAACTTATAAAATTCTGACAGGTCTGGACAGACTAGATGCAGGAAGGATGTTCCCGATGGTCGGGGAGTCCAGAACCAGGGGTCACAGTCTAAGGATAAGGGGTAAGCCATTTAAGACAGAAATGAGGAGGAATTTCTTCACCCAGAGAGTGGTGAACCTGTGGAATTCTCTACCACAGAAGGCAGTTGAGGCCAATTCATTAAATATATTCAAGAAGGAGTTGGATATATTTCTTAAGGCTAAAGGGATCAAGGGATATGGGGAGAAGGCAGGGACAGGGTACTGAGTTTGGATGATTACCCAGGATCTCATTGAATGGCGGAGCAGGCTCGAGGGGCCGAATGGCCTACTCCTGCTCCTATCTTCTATGTTTCTATGATTGCTGTTAACCAAAAGGTATTAAGGGATATGGGGCAAAGGCGGGTAGGTGGAGTTAGGTCGCAGATCAACCAGGATCTCACTGAATGGGAGAACAGGCTCGAGGGGCTGAATGGCCTCCTCCTGCTCCGGGGTAACAGGGACTACACTTCAAAAAGTAAATCATTGGCTGTAAAGCGTCTTGGGTTGTCCCGAGGATGTGAAAGATGCTATATAAATGCAAGTTCTTTCTCGACTCTCTGCTTCCGTTCTTGCCACGGTTGGCGGGGGGGGGGGGGGGGCAGTAATCGAAGCTGTTTGAAGAAATGGCTACGATTGGGAATCCCGAGTGAACTGGAATGGACTCTCATCGCCTCAGCGCTGAACACTGCCCCTGGGTTGGGCATTATTTGCGGGTTTAAATTTTTTTTATTTTTTAAAAAGCTCGTACCTTTCCTCTGACTGCAAACGATCCTCCAGCTCCCTGATGCGGAATTCAAGCTGAGACAAGTTAGCGTTTGGTTTCAGGCTTCCCTCGGAGTTTGCCAGTCTGGCCTTTAGATCTTTCGCCTGCAAGACAAACAATGGTAATTGTAAGGTACCAGACTGGATGAAGATTTAAGTCGCGTCTACTTCCCCCACCTTCACCCCCCCACAAACCCCAACCATTTGTAGCTGCTTTCACATTCTGCCGGGTCTCAGCAGAGCAAGCCGCCGGTATTTAGTGCTGTCATCGGCTGTGCTGTGGGAACCAGCACTCTGCGTACATGCAAGAGGCCGGGCCCAGCCTCGCTGGCCAGCTCACGCGGGCCGTGTACTGATCGCACTAGAGATAAATGGAGATGTTCTTGTGCGATATCATCAACATCAGCACGGTGGCATAGTGGTTAGCACTGTTGCCTCACAGCGCCAGGGACCCGGGTTCGAATCCGGCCTCGGGCGACTGTCTGTGTGGAGTTTGCACATTCTCCCCGTGTTTGCGTGGGTTTTCTCCGGGTGCTCCGGTTTCCTCCCACAGTCCAAAGATGTGCGGGTTAGGTTGATTGGCTAT
Organism: Somniosus microcephalus; assembly: GCF_052327205.1. NCBI lineage: Eukaryota > Metazoa > Chordata > Chondrichthyes > Squaliformes > Somniosidae > Somniosus > Somniosus microcephalus. The sequence continues at coordinate 12,466,871 of NW_028225185.1, read as the reverse complement.
GATAAATTGACCCTTAGTGTTAGGGGGATTAAATACGTGGGGTTACAGGGATAGGGTGGGATATGTGTTGGTGTCGGGGTTACGGGGATCGGGTGGGATATGTGTCGGTGCAGGCTCGATGGGCCGAAATGGCCTCTATCTGCATTGTGGGGTTTCTGTGATTCTGTGAAAACACTCTTGCCATTTATGAGCCCAATAATACAGGGAATAAAAAAAGACTTGCGTTTCTCCAGCGACTTTCATGACTACCTCAGGACGCCCCAAAGGGCTTTACAGCCAATGAAGTACTTTCTTTGAAGTGTGGTCACTGTTGTAATGTGGGAAACGCGACAGCCAATTTGCGCACAGCAAGCTCCCACAAACAGCACTGTGATAATGACCAGATCATCTGTTTTTAGTGATGTTGGTTGAGGGATAAATATTGGCCCCAGGACTGCGGGGAGAACACCCCACCCCCCCGCCCCGCGTTTCTTCAAAATAGTGGCCGTGGGATCTTTTACGTCCGCCCGAGAGAGCAGATGGGGCCTCGGTTTAACGTCGCATCTGAAAGACGGGATGGGATGCCCGTGTGAAAAATGGGACTTCCTCACCAGATTCTAACAGGACTGGACAGACTAGATGCAGGAAGGATGTTCCCGATGGCGGGGGAGTCCAGAACCAGGGGTCACAGTCTAAGGATAAGGGGTAAGCCATTTAGGACTGAAATGAGGAGGAATTTCTTCACCCAGAGAGTGGTGAACCTGTGGAATTCTCTACCACAGAAGGCAGTTGAGGCCAATTCATTAAATATATTCAAGAAGGAGTTGGATATATTTCTTAAAGGCTAAAGGGATCAAGGGAAATGGGGAGAAGGCAGGGACAGGGTACTGAATTTGGATGATCAGCCATGATCGCATTGAATGGCGGAGCGGGCTCGAGGGGCCGAATGGCCGACTCCTGCTCCTATCTTCTATGTTTCTATTCCTTTCTCCCTCATGTGTTTATCCAGCTTCCCCTTAAATGCATCGACGCTCTTCGCCTCAACCACTCCCTGTGGTAGCGAGTTCCACATTCTCACCACTCTCTGGGTAAAGAAGTTTCTCCTGAATTCCCGATTGGATTTATTAGTGACTATCTTGTATTTATTACCATATAATTGCTGTTAAAACGATTGCCCAGCACTTGTGCGAATGACGCAAGATTAATCCAAGCTGCTGCTGCCTCCTCCGCTGCCTTGTGTTTGTGCGAAGTTAATGTTTCAAGGAACGTACCTGTCTTTCTAAAGAAATTTTGTCACATTCCAGGTCCTGCCTTGCAGCTCTCTCTTGCATCAGCTCGCCTCTCAGCTGCTCAATCTGTTGGCAGGGGTTGGGAAACAACAAAGAAATGAAAAGAAGGAAACATGTTCCACATGAATCGACTCCACTGTGTTCAGACTAGCACGGATGCTCGTTTGGACAAGTCGAGGTGGCAGGGGATCCTGGCAATAATCAGACATCAATTCTGTTTGTAAAGGCCCACGTTGTCTTCCCCTGATGGGCAAATGCACCACGTGTGGTGGCATTGATTGTTCATTCCTCGGTCAATTCCCGAGTTATCTGATCCCAGGGGAGGAGACAGTGAGGCAACAACTGGCTCTAGGAAACGAGGAGGAATTATTCCCACAATCTTTGGAATTCTCTTCTCCAGAGAGCTGTGGAGGCTGGGTCACCGAATATATTTAAGGTGGCGATAGACAGATTTTTTGAACGGTAAGGGAGTTATGGGGAGCGGGCAGGGAAGTGGAGTTGGGGCCAAGATCGGATCAGCCATGATTTTATTGAAAGGCGGAGCAGGCTCGAGGGGCCGAATGACCCACTCCTGCTCCTACGTCTTATGTTCTAGGATCCCTGCATTGGGGAGGCCCTGATTACCAACCATTAAGAAAGAAAGACTTGCATTTCTATAGCATTTTTCACGACCACCGGATGTCCCAAAACGTTTTACATCCAGGCACCGTTGTAATGTAGGAAACACGGCAGCCAATTTGCGCACAGCAAGCTCTCACAAACAGCAATGTGATAAATGACCAGATCATCTGCTTTTTTTAGTGATGTTGGTTGAGGGATAAATATTGGCCCCAGGACACCGGGAGAACTCCCCCTGCTCTTCTTCCAATAGTGGCCGTGGGATCTTTTACATCCACCTGAGAGCGCAGACGGGGGCCTTGGGTTTAACGTCTCATCCGAATGATGGCACCTCCGACAGTGCGGCGCTCCCTCAGTACTGCCCCTCCGACAGTGCAGCGCTCCCTCAGTACCGCCCCTCCGACAGTGCGGCGTCCCTCAGTACTGCCCCTCCGACAGTGCGGCGCTCCCTCAGTACTGCCCCTCCGACAGTGCGGCGCTCCCTCAGTACCGCCCCTCCGACAGTGCGGCGCTCCCTCAGTACCGCCCCTCCGACAGTGCGGCGCTCCCTCAGTACCGCCCCTCCGACAGTGCGGCGCTCCCTCAGTACCGCCCCTCCGACAGTGCGGCGCTCCCTCAGTAGCGCACCTCCGACAGTGCGGCGCTCCCTCAGTACTGCCCCTCCGACATTGCGGTGCTCCCTCAGTACTGCCCCTCCGACAGTGCGGCGCTCCCTCAGTACCGCCCCTCCGACAGTGCGGCGCTCCCTCAGTACCGCACCTCCGACAGTGCGGCGCTCCCTCAGTACTGCCCCTCCGACAGTGCGGCACTCCCTCAGTACTGCACCTCCGACAGTGCGGCGCTCCCTCAATACCGCCCCTCCGACAGTGCGGCGTGCCCTCAGTACTGGTACTGGGAGTGTTGGCCTGGATTTCGTGCTCAAGTCTTTGGAGTGGGACTCGAACCCACAACCTTTTGACTCAGAGACGAGAGTGCTACCCACTGAGCCACAGGTGACGCTCCTCAGCAGGGTGATGGGGAAAGAGCGGGGGGGTGGGGAATGGGAACTACAGGAAACTCTCTTTTAATCGGCACCTAAATATCCAGAGATCTCTCTTAACCGGCAACATTCAGGAGTAGGTTCAGGTAAGTTTTACTATATATTAGTGGCCGTGTAACCGGGATTCTTGCACAAGTGCCGTGTAACTGGGGCTCTCGTACCTTGGTAAGTGTACCTCTCTGTAATCCGGGCTTTTTGATCAACCGGCACCACGCCGGTCCCGGATAAAAAAAAGAGTTTCCTGTAACTGGATAGCTTTCAAAGGGCTGGCACAGGCACGATGGGCCCAACGGCCTCCTTCTGCATCATTCTATGACGTGCTACCAGCTGTTCAAGATGTACTCCTGTCTTGGACATGCCTACAGCCCCAGGATAAACTACAGATTGGAGCAGTGATTCAATTCCCCACCACCGTCACTGGAACAAACTAGTTTGAGCTGCATTCAGGCACCTGGGTGTTGGCCGAGGCAGCTGGAACCAGTGAAGGGTTTTGGCAGAACTTCATACTTTTGAAGGGATAATAAATGAGGACATAACTTGTGTAAGGCGGCAAATGGTATGTTGGCCTTCGTAGCGAGAGCGTTCGAGTACAGGAGCAAGGATGTCTCACTACAGTTGTACAGGGCCTTGGTGAGACCACACCTTGAGTATTGTGTGCAGTTTTGGGCGCCTTATCTGAGGAAGGATGTTCTTGCCATGGAGGGAGTGCAGCGAAGATTCACCAGACTGATACCTGGGATGGCAGGAATGACGTATGAGGAGAGATTGGGTCAATTGGGCTTATACTCGCTGGAGTTTAGAAGAATGAGAGGGGATCTCATTGAAACTTATAAAATTCTAACAGGACTAGACAGACTAGATGCAGGGAGGATGTTTCTGATGGCCGGGGAGTCCAGAACCAGGGGTCACAGTCTAAGGATAAGGGGTAAGCCATTTAGGACAGAGATGAGGAGGAATTTCTTCACCCAGAGAGTGGTGAACCTGTGGAATTCTCTACCACACAAGGCAGTTGAGGCCAATTCATTAAATATATTCAAGAAGGAGTTGGATATGGGGAGAAGCAGGGACCGGGTTCTGAATGTGGATGATCAGCCATGATCTCAATGAATGGCGGAGCAGGCTCGAGGGGCCGAATGGCCGACTCCTGCTCCTATCTTCTATGTTTCTATGTCAGTGGGAAGTTCACGTGGTGCGAGTATATGGGTGAAAACTACCACATCAACCATCAGGCGAACTGCACGGTTTTTCATGGCAATAACTGAGCAAAGAAGGCGGAGAGGAGATTTGATAAGAGGCGTTTAAAAATCATGAAGGGTTTAGATAGAATAAATAAAGTTTCCAGTGGCTGAGGGGTCGACAACCAGAGGTCACAGATTTAAGGCGATTGGCAAAAGAACCAGAAGCGACACGAGGAAAAACTTGTTTCACGCAGCGAGTGGTTAGGATTTGGAATGCGCTGCCTGATAGGGCAGTGGAGGCAGATTCAATAGTGTGGGGGGGGGGGGGAAAGAAAGAGAGAGCGAGAGGCGGGGGGGAGGAGAGAGCGAGAAGCGGGGGGGGGAAGGAGAGAGCGAGAGGCGGGGGGGGAGGAGAGAGCGAGAGGCGGGGGGGGAAGGAGAGAGCGAGAGGCGGGGGGGGAAGGAGAGAGCGAGAGGCGGGGGGAAGGAGAGAGCGAGAGGCGGGGGGAAGGAGGGAGCGAGAGGCGGGGGGGGGGGGAAGGAGAGAGCGAGAGGCCGGGGGGGAGGAGAGAGCGAGAGGCGGGGGGGAAGGAGAGAGCGAGAGGCGGGGGGGAAGGAGAGAGCGAGCGGCGGAGGGGAAGGAGAGAGCGAGAGGCGGGGGGGAGGAGAGAGCGAGAGGCGGGGGGGGGGAGAGGGGGGGGGGGAAGGAGAGCGAGAGGCGGGGGGGGGAAGGAGAGCGAGAGGCGGGGGGGAAGGAGAGAGCGAGAGGCGGGGGGGGAAGGAGAGAGCGAGAGGCGGGGGGGAAGGAGAGAGCGAGAGGCGGGGGGGAAGGAGAGAGCGAGAGGCGGGGGGGAGGAGAGAGCGAGAGGCGGGGGGGAAGGAGAGAGCGAGAGGCGGGGGGGAAGGAGAGAGCGAGAGGCGGGGGGGAAGGAGAGAGCGAGAGGCGGGGGGGGGAAGGAGAGCGAGAGGCGGGGGGGGAAGGAGAGAGCGAGAGGCGGGGGGGGAAGGAGAGCGAGAGGCGGGGGGGAAGGAGAGAGCGAGAGGCGGTGGGGGGGGAAGGAGAGCGAGAGGCGTGGGGGGAAGGAGAGAGCGAGAGGCGGGGGGGAAGGAGAGAGCGAGAGGCGGGGGGGAGGAGAGAGCGAGAGGGAGGAGAGAGCGAGCGGCGGGGGGGGAAGGAGAGAGCGAGAGGCGGGGGGGGAAGGAGAGAGCGAGAGGCGGGGGGGAAGGAGAGAGCGAGAGGCGGGGGGGAAGGAGAGAGCGAGAGGCGGGGGGGGGAGGAGAGAGCGAGAGGCGGGGGGGGGAGGAGAGAGCGAGAGGCGGGGGGGAAGGAGAGAGCGAGAGGCGGGGGGGAAGGAGAGAGCGAGCGGCGGGGGGGGGAGGAGAGAGCGAGAGGCGGGGGGGGAAGGAGAGAGCGAGAGGCGGGGGGGGAGGAGAGAGCGAGAAGCGGGGGGAGGAGAGAGCGAGAGGCGGGGGGGAAGGAGAGAGCGAGAGGCGGGGGGGGAAGGAGAGAGCGAGAGGCGGGGGGGAGGAGAGAGCGAGAGGCGGGGGGGAAGGAGAGAGCGAGAGGCGGGGGGGGGGAAGGAGAGAGCGAGAGGCGGGGGGGCAAGGAGAGAGCGAGAGGCGGGGGGGGAAGGAGAGAGCGAGCGGCGGGGGGAAGGAGAGAGCGAGAGGCGGGGGGGGAAGGAGAGAGCGAGAGGCGGGGGGGAAGGAGAGAGCGAGAGGCGGGGGGGAAGGAGAGAGCGAGAGGCGGGGGGGAAGGAGAGAGCGAGAGGCGGGGGGGAAGGAGAGAGGCGAGAGGCGGGGGGGGAGGAGAGAGCGCGAGGCGGGGGGAGGAGAGAGCGAGAGGCGGGGGGGAGGAGAGAGAGTGTGGTGGGGGGGGGAAGGAGAGAGAGTGTGGCGGGGGGAAGGAGAGAGTGTGGCGGTGGGGAAGGAGAGTGTGGCGGGGGGAAGGAGAGTGTGGTGGGGGGAAGGAGAGAGTGAGTGGCGGGGGGAAGGAGAGAGCGAGAGAGAGAGAGCGCGGAGAGAAGAGAAAGGGAGGAGAGAAGAGAAAGGGAGGAGAGAGAGAGAGAGAGAGCGGGGCGCGCGAGTACGAAGAGCGGGAGATTATTTCAATCTAAAAATTGTTAACTGCCAGGACCAAGGTCGCTGGAACTAAATGAGATTCTGCCAAAATGATCTTTGCTCAGGTAAGTGAGGTGTGCCCCAATATCAGATCTTGAAACTCGACCAGTGTTTATTTAGTAGCTTGGTTCGATGATGAAGTTCTGCATTAAGCCAGACAGGCGGCTGATCAGAGACAGTATTAATCTACGATGTGGAGATGCCGGTGTTGGACTGGGGTGGACAAATGTGAGAAGTCACACAACACCAGGTTATAGTCCAACAGCTTTATTTGAAATCACAAGCTTTCAGAGCGCTGCTCCTTCGTCAGGTGAAGTGAAGAGATGCATGGGAACATCACCACCTACAAGTTCCCCTCCAAGCCACACACCATCCTGACTTGGACCTGTATCGCCGTTCCTTCAGTCGCTGGGCCAAAATCCTGGAACTCCCTTCCTAACAGAACTGTGGGTGTACCTACACCATATGGACTGCAGCGGTTCAAGGCGGCGGCTCACCACCATCTTCTCAAGGGCAATTAGGGATGGGCACTAAATGCAGGCATAGCCAGCGACGCCCACATCCCATCAATGAATTTTAAAAAATATAGGCACAGCATATATAGTCATAGAACACTGCCAGATGATTACAGGTAATCTTTCTAGCTGCCCTTTATCCCACCTCGGCAGAGATCACACCATTGATTGCTGTGATTATCTCTCTGCCGAGGTGTGATAAAGGGCAGTTAGAAAGATTACCTGTAATCATCTGGCAGTGTTCTTTGACTATATATGCTGTGTCTTTATGCATCTCTTCACTTCACCTGACGAAGGAGCAGCGCTCCGAAAGCTTGTGATTTCAAATAAAGCTGTTGGACTATAACCTGGTGTTGTGTGACTTCTCAGTATTACTCTCGTCAGATTGCTCAGAGTGGGCCGGTCGGTCGGGGACATTTTAGCGCCTGTTCCTAATACCTGCTCTCTGCTCCGGTTGATTCGCTCCGTTAAAAGGTCGGCGCCGCTCTTCTCTTCGTCCAGCTCCAGCTCCAGGCGCTTGACCTTGTCCTGCAACCAAGAGGAAACGAGGAGAGTTAGAAAACAACCTGCCGGCCGGAGGCTCGGCCATCGTCCCGCGGCCGTCGGGAGACCTCGCGCCTGGCACGGCATGGCGCGCAGACCAGACAGACCTCGGCCGTCTGGCAGGAGTTAGCGCGGCAGAGAGATTTCCCTTTGCCGATCTCCCCCTTCGACCCCGCCCATTCCCGAAGATTGGGGTGCGGTCCTACACACGCAGGTCACACTCTTCTACCTCATGCCAAGTGGCCATTATTCAGGTGTGAGGATCCCGGGGGTGGGGGGGGGGGTGGTGGTAGAAATTCACCTCGGCCGATAACGCGAAATGGACGGCATCACTTGCGTGCCCCGTTGGCACTCGCAGCCCGATATTCCGTTCTGCTGACTTCAATGGAACCGGGTATCAGTTGGGAGTGTACAACAACCACCTGCATTTACACAGCACCTTTGACGTAGTAAATGTCCCAGGGCGCTTCACAAGAGCGATTATCTGACAAAATTTGACACCAAGCCACATAAGGAGAAATTAGGGCAATGACCCAAAAGCTTGGCCAAAGAGGTCGGTTTTAAGGAGGAGAGAGAGAGAGAGAGAGAGGCGGAGAGGTTTAGGGAGGGAATTCCAGAGCTCTGGGGTCCCAGGCGGCTGAAGGCACGGCCGCCAATGGTGGAGCGATGGAAATCGGGGGACGCTCAAGAGGCCAGAATTAGAGGAGCGCAGAGATCTTTTAAGGACTGTGGGGTTGGAGGAGATTGCACAGATAGGGTGGCCCATGCGATACCGTCCGTTTTTGCACTACCGCTCGACGAATTTCTACCCCTCAGTGTTGGCAGGCAATTCCACCATGGGGAGGGGATTCACAGCCGAGCCCAATCTTGCCCCGGCCAGCCTCATCGAGATCGGGTACGCTGGAAGATCATCAGATTATCCCCTCCTGAATCCAGGGGTTGATAAAGCCGCGATTGCACTCCTACCTCTCGTCGTGGCAGAGGATCAACTAACACAGCGCCGGCCAGGGATGGAAGCTGGGATACTCCTTGCCTGTAAGGCTCAACTACCGACTGCATAAGCCTGCCGAGCCCAGACTTACTGTGGTTAGAGCTGAATGAAAATAATGCTGAATTCTCTCGATTAGACAGCCCTCAGCACATCAAGCTTTTCTTTAACAAGGAAAAAAAAATTGTGGTAATTCCTTTACCAACTTCTAACTGTAGGCAAACAGGGAAGAGGAGAGGGAAGGGTGTAAAAAGGGGAAGGAAGGGCGAGGCAAGGAGACGGGACTCTACACATGACTTCTCGGGCCAACGCTCGTGTGACAGCACGGGTGCTGGTCCCATCCAAGTCTGGACGATGTTCATTGGGTTTGCCGTTGACTGATGTCAAGTCTCCTAACACTGGACCGGAGTTGGCTATTCCGTGCACACGTGAAAATCAAAAATCAAATTTGTTTGGACACTGACCTCCAGTACTTTTGCCAGTCGGAACTTGTCATCCTGTGTGCGTCTCTTGATGTCCATCTCCTGCTCCAAGTGCTGCACTCTCTGCCCCAGCAGATCCTTATCCAGCACCGCATTCTCCTTCTCTGCATTGCTCTGTTGCAGGTCGTGTTTCAAACGCCCAATCTGGAACAGGAACACGCGTTCAATTGCACGCCTTTCGGGCCTTCACTCCATTGCAGCAGGTGCTGGATGACGGTTAACAGCATTGCTCACAGGTAGCCTGGGGATCGGATCACCTGTTCCCGATGCTTACTGGGTAGTCACTGACGCAAGAAAACTACTAGGCACTTGGTCTAAGCGTTAAACAAAGCTTTAATCAACTGTTTTACAACATGGAGGTCTAGTTGTGTCCTTCACTAGTTCCTGTTAAGGAATGTCCTGAGCAAGCTGGGCCCGTGCCCGAGTATTTATACTCTCCCTGGACAGCGCCACCAGCAGGCCGCCCAGTATTATTTCATAAGTCATTTTCACATGAATGACCAGATTCATGTCAGAGACCATTCGGCCCATCGAATCTGGGCCAGCTCTTCCGATATACAAAAATCTTTTACTTCCCCCCCCCAGTCACTGGAGGGAGGACTTTGAACAGCAAGAGCCCTGACTCAGCTTTCCTTTACATTCGTTTCTGAAGCCACGTCGCCACCGGTGAGACAAAGTCAATTTTTTTCCTCGCTACGATTTGGTAGATTTGAAAAATAAAATTTGTGGAAGTTGTTGTTAACTTATCAGCCCAGTCGCTTCCCTCCCTTATTTTAAAGTCAATCTGACGGAGCAAACTGCCTGTCGTCCCTCCTAATTATATCACCCGTTGCATCCATTTCATTGCTGTGAAGCACCTTGGGATGTTTTCTATGGAAGAGGCGCTAACTCGTTGCAAGTGGTTCGCTAGCTTAATCACCATCTAGTGGCAGCAACTGAGTGCTGCACTGTGCATTACGGAGCACTGTTTTAAGACAATATAGAATCACAGAACGGCTACAGCCCGCACTGGCCCTCTGCAAGAGCACTTCAGCTAGTCCCACTCCACCTACCCTTTCCCCCGTAGCCCTGCAAATTTTTTTTCTTTCAGGTGCTTATCCAATTCCCTTTTGAAAGCCACGATTGAGTCTGCCTCCATCACCCTTTCCACTCGCTGCGTGAAAAGGTTTTCCCTCCTGTCTCCTCTGGTTCTTTGGCCAATCACCTTAAATCTGTGTCCTCTGCTTCTCGGCCCTTCCGCCAATGGGAACAGTTTCTCTCCCTATCGACTCAGTCCAGACCCCTCATGATTTTGAACGCCTCCATCAAATCTCCTCTCGACCTTCTCTGCTCGAAGGAGAACAACCCCAACTTCTCCAGTCTCTCCACGTCACTGAAGTCACTCATCCCTGGAATCATTCTCGGAAATCTTTTCTGCACCCTCTCAAAGGCCTTCACATCCTTCCTAAAGTGCGGTGCCCAGAATTGCACACAATACTCCAGTTGAGGCCGAACCAGTGTTTTATAAATGTTCATCATAACCTCCTTGCTTTTGGACTCTATGTCTCTATTCATGAAGCCCAGGATCCCGTATGCTTTTTAACCGCTTTCTCAACCTGCCCTGCCACCTTCAACGATTTGTGCACATATACCCCCAGGTCTCTCCGTTCATGCACCCCCAATATGCCACGTTCATTATAAGTGTTGCAAGTGCACAATTTATTCAGCGCTCAGCTGTTGAGGGGCAGTAAACAGACCAGGCTCGATTTGCAGGCTGCGCTGAATTAGGACAGTGTATAAGGCTTCAGAGCCCATGGGTTAAAGATTCTGGGTGTGGAGAGAAGTTGGCCAGGACTCCCGACCCCTGATCAGTACGCAGGAACTCGTGCTGAACTGAGGGCGCAAGAGCAAGGTCAGGGTCAACGTTGGTTTGTGATGGTTCCCAAGATAAAGTAAAAAGCCTGACAACTCAGCTTATATAGGCAGAAGCAAAACACGGCGGGATGCTGGAAATCTGAAATAGAAACATAGAAGATAGGAGCAGGAGTCGGCCATTCGGCCCCTCGAGCCTGCTCCGCCATTCAATGAGATCATGGCTGATCATCCAAACTCAGTACCCTGTCCCTGCCTTCTCCCCATATCCCTTGATCCCTTTAGCCTTAAGAAATATATCTAACTCCTTCTTGAATATATTTAATGAATTGGCCTCAACTGCCTTCTGTGGTAGAGAATTCCACAGGTTCGCCACTCTCTGGGTGAAGAAATTCCTCCTCATCTCTGTCCTAAATGGCTTACCCCTTATCCTTAGACTGTGACCCCTGGTTCTGGACTCCCCGACCATCGGGAACAGCCTTCCTGCATCTAGTCTGTCCAGTCCTGTTAGAATTTTATAAGTTTCAATGAGATCCCCTCTCATTCTTCTAAACTCCAGCGAGTATAAGCCCAATCGACCCAATTTCTCCTCATACGTCATTCCTGCCATCCCAGGTATCAGCCTGGTGAATCTTCGCTGAACTCCCTCCATGGCAAGAACATCCTTCCTCAGGTAAGGCGACCAAAACTGCACACAATACTCAAATGTGGTCTCACCAAGGCCCTGTACAACTGCAGCAAGACATCCTTGTTCCTGTACTCGAACCCTCTCGCTACGAAGGCCAGCATACCATTTGCCTTCTTAACCGCCTGCTGCACCTGCATGCTTACCTTCAGCGACTGGTGCACAAGGACACCCAGGTCTCGTTGCACTTCCCCTTCTCCCAATCTATTGCCATTCAGATAATAATCTGCCTTCCTGTTTTTGACACCAAAGTGGATAACCTTGCATTTATCCACGTTATATTGCATCTGCCATGCTTCTGCCCAATCACCCAACCTGTCCAAATCATCCTGGAGTTTCTCGGCATCCTCCTCACAGCACACACGCCCATCCAACTTAGTGTCGTCTGCAAACTTGAAGATATTACATCTAGTTCCCTCGTCTAGATCAATATAATTCTGAACAGAAAATGCTGGAAACACTCAGCGGGTCAGGCAGCATCCGGGGAGAGAGAGAGAGAGAGACACAGAGAGACAGAGACAGAGAGACAGAGAGAGAGAGACAGAGAGAGAGAGACAGAGAGAGAGAGACACAGAGAGAGAGAGACACAGAGAGAGAGACAGAATGTTGGAAACCTGTACTTTTTTTGTTATGTAAGCTTTGGCAATATGGTTCCCTGTAAACTTTCATGCCAATAAAGCATTTGAATTTGAATTTGAATTTGACAGAGAGACAGAGAGAGAGACAGAGAGAGAGAGAGACAGAGAGAGACACACAGAGAGAGACAGAGAGAGAGACAGAGAGAGACAGAGAGAGAGAGAGAGAGAGAGAGAGACAGAGAGACAGAGAGACAGAGAGAGAGAGACAGAGAGAGACAGAGAGAGAGAGAGAGAGAGAGACAGAGAGACAGAGAGACAGAGAGAGAGAGACAGAGAGAGACAGAGAGAGAGAGACAGAGAGAGAGAGAGAGAGAGAGACAGAGAGAGAGAGACAGAGAGAGACAGAGAGAGACAGAGACAGAGAGAGAGACAGAGAGAGAGACAGAGAGAGAGACAGAGAGAGAGACACACACACAGAGAGAGAGACAGAGAGAGAGACAGAGAGACACACAGAGAGAGACAGAGAGAGGCTTTCGACTCCATCTGGCATGACGGTTTATTCCTGAAACTTATCGAAAGCGGGGTAGGAGGGAAAACATATGATGTAATTAAATCAATGTATACAAACAACAAATGTGCAGTTAAAATTGGAGACAAACAAACAAAATACTTCCCACAGGGGCGGGGGGTGACGCAGGGCTCGCCAATCTCACCGACACTCTTTAATATTTACATAAATGGATTGGCAAAACTACTTGAACAATCTACAGCACCCGGCCTCACCCTATATGAATCCAAGGTTAAATTCCTCCTCTATGCAGACGACCTGGTTCTGCTGTCACCAATTAAGGAGGGTATACAGCAGAACCTGGACCTGCTGGAGTCGTACTGCCAGACTTGGGCCATGACAATAAATCCCCAAAAAACCAAAGTCCTTGTGTTCCAGCAAAGATCCAAACATCAGGGACCCAAAATAAATTCCACAGTAGGAACAACCAAAATTGAACAAACCACTAACTACACATACTTGGGCTTAAAAATCAGTTCTACGGGAAACTTCAAACTGGCTGTGAATGAACTGAAAGAGAAAGCAAGAAGGGCTTTCTATGCCATCAAAAAATCAATCCAAATAGAAATCCCAATTAGCATTTGGCTCAAAATTTTCAAATCAGTAATTGAACCAATTGCACTCTACGGCAGTGAGGTATGGGGACCGCTAACACAACAAGAATTTGCAAAATGGGACAAACACCCAATTGAGATCCTACATGCAGAATTCTGTAAAAGTATCCTCCGGACTCAAAGGAAAACAGTAAACAATGCATGCAGGGCGGAACTAGGCCAATATCCATTAATAATCACTATCCAAAAAAGAGCCACCAAATTTTGGAACCACCTACAAATGAGCAACCCCCAATGCTATCACTACGACGCCCTGAAATGCCAAGAGCTGACCATAAAGAAGAATACCCTCAGTCAACTAGTCCTGGGACTCAGTGAAGTAACTACTAACAATACTAACAATAACCAGCCCCAGGACAGTGACAGGGTAACACAAAGAATTTGACCCAACACAATCGTCGCTAAGCAAAAGGAAAAATATCTGACATATTGGGCAGAAACAACAAAAACCCAAAGCAAACTCAATTGCTACTTGGCCCTAAACAGACAATACAACATAGCTGATTACCTGACCATGGTAAAGGATAACAAACTGAGAAGAACCTTGACAAGGTACAGACTTAGCGAACATAGCCTAGCGATCGAAAAAGGCAGACCAGGCTGCCAAGAGAAGACAGGATATGCGCTCACTGCAGTCAGGGAATAGTAGAGACAGAGATGCACTTCCTCACAGCCTGTGGAAAATATCAGGGCATCAGGGAGAATTTCTACCAAAAATTCTCACAAATATGCCCTGAATTCAGAAATCTGAATGACAACCAAAAACTCCCATTCCTACTGGGGGAGGAGAGAGGCTGTGTAACACTGGCGGCACACTATGTTACAGCTTGCCATGAACAGAGGGACAACCAGTAAACTAAGAAAAGAGTATATATAAACAAGGCGAATGTATATTTATACACTCAGGGATATACCTGTTTATACGCTGTATGAATAGAACTGCGTTTATGTGTTCAACCATAAATGTATTTTGATGCTTTGGCAACATAAGATGTACCTTATCATGCCAATAAAGCGATTTGAATTTGAATTTGAATTTGAGAGAGACACAATAGAAGCCCTACATGCAGAATTTTGCCGAAGCATTCTTCGCACCCAAAGGAAAACACCAACGAATGCATGCAGAGCCGAACTAGGCAGATACCCACTGATAATAAACATCCAAAAACGAGCACTAAACTTCCTAAATCACCTCAAATCTAGCTCCCCAGACACCCTTCATTTTAAAGCCTTCCAGACCCAAGAGCTAAACCCAGAAGAGTGTCCCCTGAGTCAGCTGCTACTGAAACTAAGTACTCCTACTCAGCCGGACCCTGACCAGTCCCAGACCAACACTGCCGTCCAAACACCAATCCGAGTGAACCAAATCATTAAACAATGCAAAGAAACCTACCTGGAACATTGGAACAAAATAACCAAAAGCCAAAGCAGATTAGAATGTTACCGGGCCCTAAAAAGAGAATATAAACTGGCAGACTATCTCTCGACCATCAGAGACACAAAACAGAGACAGACCCTCACCAGGTACAGACTAAGCGACCACCAACTGGCAATTGAAAAAGGAAGATACAAGAAATCCTGGCAGCCTAGAGAGAATAGAATATGTGATCAATGTCTGGCCGGCGAGGTTGAGACAGAGATGCATTTCCTCCTAAAATGCGAAAAATTCAACACAACAAGAAACATATTATTTGACAAGCTCAGCCAAACAACCCCAGATTTCAAAGAATTGGATGACCTGTCAAAAATTAAGATTAGTCCTGGGAGAAGGAGACAAACCATACCTTGGTGCCAAATATGTAACAACATGTCACAACCTGAGGACTGTTTAAAATTAATACTGAATGTACCCAACGATGTTCAACGACTGTTTAAATTAATATTGTTTAAATTAATATTGTATGTACCCAACAAAGGTCAAAATTGTTTGACACCTACAGAATGTTGGAAAACTGTACTTTTTGTTATGTAAACTTTGGCAATATGGTTCCCTGTAAACTTTCATGCCAATAAAGCATTTGAATTGAATTGAATTGAGAGACAGAGAGAGAGAGAGACAGAGAGAGAGACAGAGAGAGAGAGAGAGAGAGAGAGAGACAGAGAGAGAGAGACAGAGAGAGACAGAGAGAGAGAGAGAGAGGGAGAGACAGAGAGAGAGACAGAGAGAGAGAGAGAGAGAGAGAGAGAGAGACAGAGAGAGAGAGACAGAGAGAGAGAGACAGAGAGAGAGAGAGACAGAGTTAACGTTTCAGGTCTGTGACTATGTCAGAACTGGAAAAAGTTAGAGATAATAACAGGGTTTAAAGCAAGTGCAGTGGCAGGGAAAGGGGGAGGGGAGGAAAGAACAAAAGGGAAGGTGTGTGATAGGGTGGAAGGAAGGCAGGAGAGATTAAATGACAAAAGATGAGGTGCTGTTCCTCAAGCTTATGTTGAGCTTCATTGGAACAGCGCAGGAGGCCGAGGACAGAGAGGTCAGAGTGGGAACGGGGCGTAGAATTAAAGTGACAGACTTGTACGTGAGCAGCGACCCGTTAAGAGAGCTACTAGGGTCTGCCTGGTGGCCACATAACCCTTTTTGAGCAGGGACAGGAGACGAGGATCGAGGCAAAAATGAGAGGGATCTCTAATCCTGTGCCTAAATTGTCTGGCTTAGTTGCGTGTGGTCTTTTCGCTTATAGGGAGAGAATGTTTCCCTTGTTTCAGGGAAACAGGAACTCACGTAGTTTACTTTGATGACTCAAACAGAAAAGAACTTGCATTTCTATAGCGCCTTTCACGACATCTCAAAGCGCTTTACAGCCAGAATTTACTTTTGACGCGTGGTCACTGTTGTAATGTAGGAAACGCGGCAGCCAATTTGCTCACAGGAAGCTCCCACAAACAGCAATGTGACAATGACCGGATCATCTGTTTTTAGTGATGTTGATTGAGGGATAAATATTGGCCCCAGGACACCGGGGAGAACTGCCCCAGCTCTTCTTCCAATAGTGGCCGTGGGATCTTTTACCAGAGAGAGCAGACGGGGGCCCTCGGTTTAACGTCTCATCCAACAGACGGCGCCTCAGACCGTGCGGCACCTCCCTCAGTACCGCCCCTCCAACAGTGCGGTGCTCCCTCAGTACCGCCCCTCCGATAGTGCGGCACCTCCCTCAGTACCGCCCCTCCGACAGTGCGGCACTCCCTCAGTACTGCCCCTCCGACAGTGCGGCGCTCCCTCAGTACTGCCCCTCCGACAGTGCCGCGCTCCCTCAGTACTGCCCCTCCGACAGTGCCGCGCTCCCTCAGTACTGCCCCTCCGACAGTGCGGCGTCCCTCAGTACCACCCCTCCGACAGTGCGGCGCTCCCTCAGTACTGCCCCTCCGACAGTGCGACGCTCCCTCAGTACCGCCCCTCCGACAGTGCGGCGCTCCCTCAGTACTGCCCCTCCGACAGTGCCGCGCTCCCTCAGTACTGCCCCTCCGACAGTGCCGCGCTCCCTCAGTACTGCCCCTCCGACAGTGCCGCGCTCCCTCAGTACCGCCCCTCCGACAGTGCCGCGCTCCCTCAGTACCGCCCCTCCGACAGTGCGGCGTCCCTCAGTACCGCCCCTCCGACAGTGCGGCGCTCCCTCAGTACCGCCCCTCCGACAGTGCGGCGCTCCCTCAGTACTGCCCCTCCGACAGTGCGGCGCTCCCTCAGTACTGCCCCTCCGACAGTGCAGCGCTCCCTCAGTACTGCCCCTCGGACAGTGCGGCGCTCCCTCAGTACCGCCCCTCCGACAGTGCGGCGCTCCCTCAGTACTGCCCCTCCGACAGTGCGGCGCTCCCTCAGTACAGCCCCTCCGACAGCGCGGGGCTCCCTCAGTACTGCCCCTCCGACAGTGCGGCGCTCCCTCAGTACTGCCCCTCCGACAGTGTGGCGCTCCCTCAGTACTGCCCCTCCGACATTGCGGCGCTCCCTCAGTACTGCCCCTCCAACAGTGCGGCGCTCCCTCAGTACTGCCCCTCCGACAGTGCGGCGCTCACTCAGTCTGACCTTCTGACTCAGAGGCGAGGGCCTAGAAATTCAGTAAGGCCCCACCAGGTCTTTAGCGCCCGAAATTTAGCGCTCGCCCGGATTCCCGTAGCGCCCGCCTGAAATTCAGTTGCGACGGGCCAAGATGGAGGCGGGCGCTATTGCAGGGTTTGGCCGCCTCGCTTGGGGCGATGAAAGTCTATTTCAGGCGTCCAGCTGCCGCTGCGCCACCCGATGCGGTGCGGCAGGCTGGGGTACTGCAGGCCTCCTCCTTCTCTTAAGGAGGAGCTGCCTGCAGCCGTGAGATCGCCGCTGGATTCCCCCGGCAAATGAGCCCGGCACCACGGAGAAGTGCCGGGCTCGCGGGAGTCAGACAGCAATGCCGCGGGGGGGGGGTGGTGCAGGAGTCTGGGGAGGGAGGTGCGGCCATGCGGCCGCCGGGAAAGCGGCCGGCCGCCCCTCCACCTTTATGCGCCGGCCTCTCGGAGCTGCAAGGCCCCGTTTTTCAAACGTTGCTTGCGGCCGCTGCGAGCGAGGCGGCCGCAACTGAATTTGGCCTTCGGCACGGAATCGCGTTGGAACCGGGGCGCTGCGCACACCGATGACGTCATCGGTGCCGGCGCAGCGCTACCGGCTAACGCCGCTGTTAGGGACCAACTTAATTTCGGGCACTAAAAAACTTCCGGCGCAACCCACTCTTTCGCCCCTAAGTGGGCGCAAACGCGACTGAATTTCTAGGCCGAGATGCGCTACCCACTGAACCACGGGTTGCCACACGTACCAAACAACCAGCTGGTCCCACCCCCACCCATTTAAATAAAAAGTCGTGTCCGGCCTCCCACTGCTGATCACAACAATGGGCCAGAAATCCGGGTCGGGGGCTTCCCGTGGGTGCAAGCCCCCCGACCTGCACTTACCTAGCGCACCGGCCGTTGTGCTGTGGGCCCGCGTGGGATTCCGATCCTGGGCCTGCTCCAACTGCCGGCGCGCAGTGCTTGCGTATCCCAGGGGCGCAGTTAGTTCGAAGTGTCCCCTGGGATCACGTGGGCCATGGAGAGCCAATGGTAGCAGGGAATGCTCCATTCATAAAATTGACAGGAAGACCTGTCAAACCTATAAATACTATAAGCCCCAAAACATCACTAAATCTTCAAATAATTTTTTTTTTTTAATCACATTTTTAAAATAAATTACATAACTATTTTAAACAATAATTTAAATTTTTGAAAATAATTTTATTTTCTAACGGGGCTAAAAATAAACATACCTTTCTTTAAAGTATTTAAAAATAATAAACCTGTGGAAAAAATGTTTTAATTTTAATTAATTCACCACTTGCCTTGTTAAAAGCAGGCCTTGCGCCTGCTTTTTACATGTGTAACTCCTGGAGACTTACCCTCCCGGAGAAACCTGCAAAAAAAACTTACGTTCCAGGCGCACGCGCTGCCTCTCCGGCGCACGTGTTCCACCTCTCAACCCCTTCCTTTAAGGGAACGGAAGTTCCGGTTTCCCGCGCATGCGCAGTGCATGCACGAAACTGGCGCTTCCGTTGGGCCTACGGGTGAGTACCCCGTGCGTACTCACCCGTGGGGACCCGAATTTCTGGGCCAAATTAGAATGAGATTCGGCAAACAGACCGCGGTTCAGGGTGTCCGGGGCTATCTGGATTCACAAGGAGTGTGGAAGAAGCCGAGTACTGTACCTCATCTTGTAGTCTCTTGATGGTCATGTTCGCCTTTTCCAATTCCAGAGCCCTCTCCTTCCCTTGCCTCTGATGCTCCGCTAACTCGCGACGTGATTTATCCCGGTATTCGTCCAACTGGGACTGCAGCACAACCACCGAGCTCCCCGACTGCTCGGAGACCTCGTCCACCTGCGATGGGAAGAATCGAAGGGAGGAACAAGTTACTGCGGCGTGGTCGTCTGGGTGTGTCTGGAGAATGACCTCTGGCCAATTCATTTCCCTTTCTCCCCAGGACACCTGCCAATGTCACACAGGGATGTAGTGATTCCGGTACTGGGCCGGCAACCCAGAGGTTGGAAGTTCAAGTCCCGACTGTGGCAAGTTGTGAAACGGAGTTCAATAAATTTGCTATTTCGTAGGCTAACACCAGGAAAAGATTAGAAACATAGAAGATAGGAGCAGGAGTCGGCCATTCCGGCCCCTCGAGCCTGCTCCGCCATTCAATGAGATCATGGCTGATCATCCAAATTCAGTACCCTGTCCCTGCCTTCACCCCATATCCCTTGATCCCTTTAGCCTTAAGAAATATATCCAACTCCTTCTTGAATATATTTAATGAATTGGCCTCAACTGCCTTCTGTGGTAGAGAATTCCACAGGTTCACCACTCCCTGGGTGAAGAAATTCCTCCTCATCTCAGTCCTAAATGGCTTACCCCTTATCCTTAGACTGTGACCCCTGGTTCTGGACTCCCCGGCCATCGGGAACATCCTTCCTGCATCCAGTCTGTCCAGTCCTGTCAGAATTTTATAAGTTTCAATGAGATCCCCTCTCATTCTTCTAAACTCTAGCGAATATAAGCCCAATCGACCCAATCTCTCCTCATACGTCATTACATCGAATTTACAGCACAGAAACCGGCCATTCTGCCCAACTGCTCCGTGCCGGTGTTTCTGCTCCACACCAGCCTCCTCCCACCCCTCTTCATCTCACCCCATCAGCATAACCTTCTATTCCTTTCTCCCTCATGTGTTTATCCAGCCTCCCCTTAAAATGCATCTACGCTCTTCGCCTCAACCACTCCCTGTGGTAGCGAGTTCCACATTCTCACCACTCTCTGGGTAAAGAAGTTTCCTCTGAATTTATTGGTGACTATCTTATATTTATTACCATAAAAGTACTGGATTGCTGTTAAAATGATCTCCGGGACTGGTTTCGACTGCTGGGCGGGTGGGGGCGCGGGGAGAAATCAAAAGGAATTTTGCAGGACTGGACTCAACATGTAGGCCAGACCGGATGGTCTGAAGTAACTTAGTGGACCAGTTGGGGTTTTTACGAAAATGACGGGAGGGGGTAGACCAGCCGGTCCATTAAGCCTGCCCCATAGTTGACCCTGGTTTGCTGCCTCTCCCAGGAGATCACATCGCTCTTTCGAAGAGCCGGCACAGGCGCGATGGGCTGAATGGCCTCCTTCTCCTGCGCTGCATTGCTCTATGGTTCTGTGTCTGGGGCGGGGAGGCAAGAAGGGCATCGTCCGACGTTCCCTCTGAGCCGGGGCAGCTCTCCGCCAGTCCCGCCCAGCCTGGGATCGGCTTTTTCAACGTTAAATTTCGCTCGTGCGCGAAACTGCAATGGGGCCGCGCACCCAAAAAAACAAATTAAGGCGGGGGTGGGAATGCTGGTCTAGTCCCCGCCCGTCATTTTTGTTAAAACCCCAACTGGTTCACTCATTTCCTTGCGATCATCTGGTCTGGCCGACATAGAGTCGTACCGGCACAGAAGGAGGCCATTCGGCCCATCGAGATTGACGTAAGAAAACTACTAGGCACTTGGTCTAAGCGTTAAACAAAGCTTTAATCAACTGTTTTACAACACGGAGGTCTAGTTGTGTCCTTCACTAGTTCCTGTTAAGAATGTCCTGAGCAAGCTGGGCCCGTGCCCGAGTATTTATACTCTCCCTGGACAGCGCCACCCGTAGGCCGCTCAGTATTATTTCATAAGTCTTTCTTTCATGAATGACTGATTCATGTCAGAGTCCGTGCCGGCTCTCTGTAGAGCGATCCAGTCAGTCCCATTCCCCCGCTCTATCCCCGTAGCCCTGCAAGTTTATTTCCCTCCAGTGCCTATCCAGTCTCCCCTTGAAAACATCGAGTGTCTCCGCTTCCACCACTTCCGTCGGCAGCAAGTTCCAGGTCCTCACCACTCGCTGCATAAAAGTTTATCCTCAAATCCCCCCCCTGTATCTCTTGCCCAAAACCTTAAATCTGTGTCCCCTGGTCCTTGTACCATCAACTAGTGGGAGCAGCCTTTCCCCATCTAGCCTATCCAAACCCGTCATAATCTTGTACACCTCGATCAAATCACCCCTCAACCTCCTTTGCTCTTATGAAAACAAATCGAGCTTCTCCAACCTGTCCTTGTAGCTAAGATTCCCCCACCAATCCCTGGAACCATTCTGGTAAATCTCCTCTGCACCCTCTCAAGGGCCTCGTTGCGTCGAGTCCAGCCCCGCACTATGCTGCTGACTCTTGCTGCCCTCGGAAGGGTCCGAGCAAGACACTCGGCGGTAAAAACCGATTGCGAGAAGGCCCATCACCACTTTCTTAGGGCAACCAAGGATGGGCAATCCTGTTGGCGTCGCTCACATCCGGAGACCAAACTAATAATAATTAAGTACAGGAAACTCTTTTTTATCCGGCACCGATGTGGTGCCAGTTTATCAAAAAGTCCGGATTACAGAGAGGTATAGTTAAAAGGTACGAGAGCCCCGTACACAGCAACAAATCCAGGCTTCCCTGTTGCTTAGCAACAGGTGTAGGAACCCCGGCCACAGACCAAGCGTCCCTGTTGCTTAGCAACAAGTGCGCGAACCCCCGATTACACAGCCAAGAATCAAGAAACGGCCACTAATATGAAGGAAAACTTAACTGAACCTACTCCTGAATTTTGCCGGTTAACCGAGATTTCCGGTTGTTTGGGTGCCGGTAAGTCGAGAGTTTCCTGTACCTAGAGAGGGTACAGAGGACATTCACCAGGATGCTGCCTGGGCTGGGGAATTTTAGCTACCAGGAAAGACTGGAGTTGATTTCTTTGGAACAGAGGAGGCTGAGGGGAGATTTAATTGAGGTGTCTAAAATTACGAGGGGCCTAGATAGAGTGGATAGGAAGGACCGATTTCCCTTAGCAGAGAGGTCAATAACCAGGGGGCAGAGATTGAAAGTAATTGGGAGAAGGATTAGCGGGGAGTTGAGGAGAACTTTCGTCACCCAGAGGGTGGTGGGGGTCTGGAACTCACTGCCTGAAAGGGTGGGAGAGGCAGAAACCCTCACCGCATTTAAAAAGTACTTGGATATGCGCTTGAAGTGCCGTAACCTCCAGGGCTACGGACCAAGAGCTGGAAAGTGGGATTAGGCCGGATGGCTCTTTCTCGGCCGGCGCGGACAAGATGGGCCGAACGGCCTCCTTCTGTGCCGTAAATTGCGATGATTCTACGAACAAACGGATGGCTGGAAGGAGGAATGAAACGGCTCTGGCTGCAAGTGTTCAACTTACAAAAAACAAAACTACAGTGAGGCTGCTCCTCGTCACGTCGGTGCCCACGTCCCGCTTCTCACCTCTTTCTGGAGCTTTTCGATGGTTTTATCCATCAACCTCTTCTGCTCCTCCAGCTCGTTCTTTGCCTTCTTGAGCTGGTCCTTCTGCTTCATCTCGTCCTGGAAACGCTCGCCTAACTCCTGGTAGTCTTGGGTCAGCCTGTTCAGATTCCGCTGTTTATTGCGATGGGGCAGGAGATGAAAGAGCGTTACGATTGCAAGACATGGCAGCCCTCTGGGCGGGTTCGTGAGCAAAGGCAGCACGCGCACGTACACACGCACAGTCAGCTCCCAGCAGCAAAAACCGCCATAGTTCCCTACGCTGCCCAGCACCACCTCAGTCCTTGGTTGAAGTCCCAAGCCTGGAATATTGCAACCGTCACTGAACGATCCAGTCTTGTGCGCTTCTGATTGGGAGCGAGGATTGAGAAGGATGCCGAGCCCCTTGGAAAGTTATGGAACTCATTGCTCCGGGGAGCCCGCAGTCGAGGGGCAGCTCCCGGGGGGAGCCCGCAGTCGAGGGGCAGCTCCCGGGGAGCCCGGAGTGCAGGGGACGTAAGAAAACTACTAGGCACTTGGTCTAAGCATTAAACAAAGCTTTAATCAACTGTTTTACAACATGGAGGTCTAGTTGTGTCCTTCACTAGTTCCTGTTAAGGAATGTCCTGGGCAAGCTGGGCCTGTGCCCGAGTATTTATACTCTCCCTGGACAGCACCACCCGCAGGCCGCTCAGTATTATTTCATAAGTCATGAATGACTGATTCATGTCAGGAGGGGCAGTTCCGGGGGAGCCCGGAGCCGAGGGGCAGCTCCGGTGGAGGCAGCTTTCCAGCTTATCCTCTGGGTGGAGAAGGTGCGTGGTACATGACTTGCATCCGCGGAAACAAACGCTAACAATCTGAAAAGCAATTCAACGTACTTTGTGCAGGGCATCCGATGCTAAATTAAAACTGGTTACCTTCTCGATTTAATGCTTTAGAATTTCTGGTGGTATTTCAAATGCAGATAGAAAAATATAACACCCTTCGAGCAACTCATGGCAACTAGCGGGGCAGGAAACGGGACTGCCCCGAGAACCGCGTCAGAGGCTCGCAATAGCTAGGGGCGTAGGCAACACAATATACGACAGAGGGCCACGTGGCTGGGTTACGTTGGTTGGGTAGGAAAGGCTGACATGGACCCAGGAAGCTATAACAGAGGCCCGCAGACTGTGTAACAAAGGCGCCGGTGTTAAATGAATGGCAGAAATTAAACTTCACCGGGCAAGTAATAAAACATCAAAAAAAAAGTTTGGGGGTTGGGGGGTGGAAACTGTACGGAAAGCATCAGGTCTCGCAATGGATTCCGAGACAGAGAATGCCTCGGCATGTTCTTACACTTACACAGGATATACGACACAGAAACAGGCCATTCAGCCCAACCAGTCCATGCCGGCTTTCATGCTCCACTCGAGCCTCCTCCCGTCTTTCCTCATCTAAATCTATCAGCGTAACCCTCGATTCCCTCTCCCTCAGATGCTTGTCCAGCCTCCCCTTAAATGCATCGATACTATTCGCCTCCAGCACTCCCTGTGGCAGCGAGTTCCACATTCTCACCACTCGCTGGAGTAAAGAAGTTTCTCCTGAATTCCCTATTGGATTTCTTGCTGACTATCTTATATTGACGGCCTCTAGTTATGCTCTTCCCCACAAGTGGAAACATTTTCTCTCTGTATCCCTTGCTTAAAACCTGTTACACGTCTAACATTTTCCAGTTCTGATGAAAAGATCACCAGCCTGAAACGTGAACTCTGTTTCTCTCTCTCTACAGATGCTGCCCGGCCTGCTGAGTGTTTCCAGCATTTTCGGTTCATAGAAACATAGAAGATAGGAGCAGGAGTAGGCCATTCAGCCCCTCGAGCCTGCTCTGCCATTCAATGCGATCATGGCTAATCATCCAAATTCAGTACCCTGTCCCTGCCTTCTCCCCATATCCCTTGATCCCTTTAGCCTTAAGAAATATATCTAACTCCTTCTTGAATATATTTAATGAATTGGCCTCAGCTGCCTTCTGTGGTAGAGAATTCCACAGGTTCACCACTCTCTGGGTGAAGAAATTCCTCCTCATCTCTGTCCTAAATGGCTTACCCCTTATCCTTAGACTGTGACCCCTGGTTCTGGACTCTCCCGCCATCGGGAACATCCTTCCCGCATCTAGTCTGTCCAGTCCTGTCTATCAAAACCTTTCATAATTTTAAAGACCTCTATTAGGTCACCCCTCAGCCTTTTTTCCCCCCCCAAGAGTAAAGACACCCAGCCTGTTCATCCTTTCCTGATATGTATACCCTCGCATTTCTGGTATCATCCTTGTAAATCTTCTCTGCACCCTCTCCAGTGCCTCGATATCCTTTTTATAACATGGCGACCAGGACTGTACGCAGTGCTCCAAGTGTGGTCTAACCAAGGTTCGATACAGGTTTAGCATAACTTCCCTACTTTCCAATTCTATCCCTCTAGAAATAAACCCTAGTGATTGGTTTGCTTTTTTTTTTAATGGCCTTGTTAACCTGTGTCGCAACTTTTTAGTGATTCCTACCTGGGTTTCTTCCAGACGGTTTTCCAACGCTCTCTTGGCAATGGCGATCTCCTGCTCCTGGTCCGCAGCTTCTCCCAGAGACTGCTCCATTTGCTTCCGCTCCACCTTAAAAAAACACATTCCAAAAAAAGAGTCGTGATGCATTTCACACACAACATAGGGAGTGGGAGGAGGCCATTTGGCTCCTCGAGCCTGCTCCGCCATTCAATGAGATCATGGCTGATCATCCAAGTTCAGTACCCTGTCCCTGCTTTCTCCCCATATCCCTTGATCCCTTTAGCCTTAAGAAATATATCTAACTCCTTCTTGAATATATTTAATGAATTGGCCTCAACTGTCTTCTGTGGTAGAGAATTCCACAGGTTCACCACTCTCTGGGTGAAGAAATTCCTCATCTCAGTCCTAAATGGCTTACCCCTTATCCTTAGACTGTGACCCCTGGTTCTGGACTCCCCGACCATCGGGAACATCCTTCCTGCATCTAGTTGCAGGCGGTTAAGAAGGCAAATGGTATGTTGGCCTTCGTAGCGAGAGGGTTTGAGTACAGGAACAAGGATGTCTTGCTGCAGTTGTACAGGGCCTTGGTGAGACCACGCCTTGAGTATTGTGTGCAGTTTTGGTCGCCTTATCTGAGGAAGGATATTCTTGCCATGGAGGGAGTGCAGCGAAGATTCACTAGACTGATACCTGGGATGGCAGGAATGACGTATGAGGAGAGATTGGGTCGATTGGGCTTATACTTGCTGGAGTTTAGAAGAATGAGAGGGGATCTCATTGAAACTTATAAAATTCTGGCAGGACTGGACAGACTAGATGCAGGGAGGATGTTCCCGATGGTCGGGGAATCCAGAACCAGGGGTCACAGTCTAAGGATAAGGGGTAAGCCTTTTAGGACAGAAATGAGGAGGAATTTCTTCACCCAGAGAGTGGTGAACCTGTGGAATTCTCTACCACAGAAGGCAGTAGAGGCCAATTCATTAAATATGTTCAAGAAGGAGTTGGATATATTTCTTAAGGATAAAGGGATCAAGGGATATGGGGAGAAGGCAGGGACAGGGTACTGAATTTGGATGATCAGCCATGATCTCATTAAATGGCGGAACAGGTTCGAGGGGCCGACTCCTGCTCCTATCTTCTATGTTTCTCGTCTGTCTAGTCCTGTTAGAATTTTATAAGTTTCAATGAGATCCTCTCTCATTCGTCTAAACTCATATTTCCAGCACCCGGCGCGCACACGGCCCCCAGCGTGCTGACATTCTGTGTCTCGACACACACACACACACTCACACTTATGGAGGGCTCCTTGCGTTTGTGGAATTGTAGTTCCGCAAGATTCAAGATCTCCATGATGAATTAAAAAATAGAGAAGCAAAGGGGAAGAAACTGGAAATGAAGGATAAATAAATAAATAGTGAGGCTTGGAGACGGGTTGACAAAGCATATGCCTGTACAAAAGTGACTTGTGCTTATACAGCAGCTTAGTACATCCCTCAAACATCCAAATGCATTTCACACGCAATGGATTACTTTGAAGAGCAGTTCACGGTTACAAAGGCAGATACATTTTGCCCACAAGATGGCACAAGTGACCGTAAGATGAATGATCAGTTTCACCTCATTTTTGAGTCGTGGTTGAGGAAAGAATATCGGCCACGACACAGAGAACATTCCCCGCTCCCCTTCAAATAACGAACAGGAGGTCAAGGCCTGGGAGAGGGTGCGGAGAATGGTACCAGGGGACGAGGGGGCTTCAGTTATGTGCAGAGGCTGGAGAAGCTGGGATTGTTCTCCTTAGAGCAGACAAGGTTAAGGTGGAGATTTAAATCGAGATGTTCAAAAACTTAGAAACATAGAAGATAGGAGCAGGAGTAGGCCATTCGGCCCTTCGAGCCTGCTCCGCCATTCAACGAGATCATGGCTGATCATCCAAACCCTAGCACCCGGTCCCTACACCGACAGCCATCCCACCCAAGCTCTATCCCCGTAACCCCACGTATTTAATCCCCCCTAACACTAAGGGTCAATTTATCATAGCCAATCAACCTAACCCGCACATCTTTGGACTGTGGGAGGAAACCGGAGCACCCGGAGGAAACCCACGCAAACATGAAGGGTTTTGATGGAGTAAATAAGGAGAAACTGTTTCCAATGGCGGGAGGGTCGGTAACCAGAGGACACAGATTGAAGATAATCGGCAAAAGGACCAGAGGGGGAGATGAGGAGAATGTTTTTTACGCAGCGAGTTGTTGTGATCTGGAACGCGCTGCCTGAAAGGGCGGTGGAAGCAGATTCAATAGTGACTTTCAAAAGGGGATTGGATATACAAGTTACAGTAAACTCTTGTTTAAACGGCACTTAATCATCCGGAATTCTTTAATAACCGGCAAAATAGATAACCGAATCCACCCAGCGCTCGTTTTGCCGAGTCCGAGTCTCCCGCGGTGGCCGAGTTAGTCAGTGTTTTTTATTTTTGTTTCTGTTACAAATAGCCGACCTCTCTGTTATCCAGAATTTTTTTTTATCAACCGGCACCATCCTGGTCCCGTAGGTGCTGGATAAGAAAGTTTACTGTACTTGAAAGGGAAAAAAATTGCAGGGCTACAGGGAAAGAGCAGGGGGGTGGGGGTGGGACGAATTAGATAGGATAAAAAAAAAGCCGGCACAAGCATGATGGGCCAAATGGCCTCCTGAGCTGTATGATGATGCCAAGGGATCTTTAACACCCCCCTAGAAACAACTGAGCAGACAGGGCGTCGACATCTCACCTAAAGGACGGCACCTCCAGCCAAGCAGCACCCCCTCAGCACAGCACTGGGGCGTCACCCTAGATCACGAGCTCATGTCTTAGAGCTGGGCCTGAACCCAGAATCTACCGACTCAAGAGGCGATAGCACTAGCCAGCTGAGAACATAAGAAACAGGAGCAGGGGGAGGCCACTTGGCCCCTCGGGCCTGCTCCGCCATTCAATAAGATCACGGCTGATCTCATTTTGGTCTCGACTCCACTTCCCCGCCCGCTCCCCATACCCCTCGACTCTCTTGTAGTTCAAATGTCTGTCAATCTCCGCCTTGAATATATTCAATGACTCCGCCTCCACAGCTCTCTGGGGTAGAGAATTCCAAAGATTCACCACCCTCTGAGAGAGGAAATTCCTCCTCATCTCCGTCTTAAATGGACGACCCCTTATTCTGAAACTATGCCCCCCGTTCTAGATTCCCGCACGAGGGGAAACATCCTCCCTGCATCTACCCTATCCAGCACCTTCAGAATCTTATACATTTCAATAAGATCACCTCTCATTCTTCTAAACTCCAATGAGTATCGGCCCAAGCTGCTCAACCTTTCCTCATACGTCAACCCCTTCATCCCAGGAATCAACCTCGTGAACCTTCTCTGAACTGCCTCCAGAGCTGAGCTAACACAGGATTCTCCACCGGGCACACTCCCAACTGCTACCAGGTCGTCTTATCGATTTGATAAAGCTTCCTTTGAGGGAAGGGAAATAAGCGAGGTATCACTCAATCTCACGCTGTCCCGCTACACGTGGTTAGAATCATACAGCACAGGAGGTGGCCATTCGGCCCATCGTGCACGCGCTGCCTCTCTGAAAGATCTACCCCAATCTACCCGCTTGATTGGCACCCCATCCACCACCTTAAACATCCACTCCCTCCACCACCGGCGCACCGTGGCTGCAGTGTGTACCATCTACAAGATGCACTGTAGCAACTCGCCAAGGCTTCTTCAGCAGCACCTCCCAAACCCACAACCTCTTCCACCTAGAAGGACAAGGGCAGCCGGCGCCTGGGAACACCACCACCTCCAAGTTTCCCTCCAAGTCACACACACCATCCTGACTTAGAAATATATCAGCTGTTCCTTCATCGTCGCTGGGTCAAAATCCTGGAACTCCCTCCCTAACAGCACTGTGGGAGCACCTTCACCACACGGACTGCAGCGGTTCAAGGCGGCGGCTCACCACCACCTTCTCAAGGGCGACTAGGGGTGGGCAATAAATGTTGGCATTGCCAGCGAAGCCCACATCCCATAAAAACAAATACTTTTTTTTTTTTTAAAGTCCCACTCCCCTGGCTCTTTCCCCATGGCCTGCAATGTTTTAAGTATTCATCCAATTCCATTTTGAAAGTCACTATTGAATCTGCTTCCACCGCCCTTTCAGGCAGCGCATTCCAGATCACAACAACTCGCACTGGGCGAGGCCTGGTAACAAATAACCTGGCCAGCAGCTGGAGAACTGGAAAAGAAAGACAGACTCGCGTTTCTCCAGCGCCTTGCATGACCGCTGAACATCCCAAAGTGCTTCACAGCCAATGAAGTACTTTTTTTGAAGTGTGGTCACTGTTGTAATGTAGGAAACACGGCAGCCAATTTGCGCACAGCAAGCACCCACAAACAGCAACGTGATAATGACCGGATCATCTGTTTTTAGTGATGTTGGTTGAGGGATAAATATTGGCCCAGGACACCGGGGAGAACTCCCCCCTGCTCTTCTTCCAATAGTGGCCGTTGGATCGTTTACGTCCACCTGAGAGGGCAGACGGGGCCTCGGTTTAACGTCTCGTCCCGAAAGACACGCAGAGAAATGTTATCGGTTGCAGGAGCCCCTAAAGTGGCAACGGGGAATGAGCTCAAAAGCTGAAAGGAGAGAAAGAAGGGGAACAAAAAACCGCACCAACTCTGGCACCGAAAACACACCAGTCCCACATTTTCCATCTTCTTAGTCCTGAAGGCAGAAGCCACCTGGTGGCTGAAAGTGTACTGCGGGGCCGTATAATAAATACCAGTGGAGTTGTTCAGTGGTCGCCCGGGGCCTGAAGTCTGGCTTCGGACTGTTACCGTTACCAGTCTCCGAGGCTCCCGCTGCCGCCCCGATTGCGACGTCGACAACACTTTCCCCCCCCCAACCGACCGGCGCTTGACCTCGCGGCTGGGAAGGAGGGAGGGAGTCGTCAACGTCGTAATAGGCTGGCAGAAAACGTTTGCACAGAAAGCACCGAGGCTCTTCTGCAATAGGGGATCGCACGCTGAAGTGGCACGCACGGTGGGTCGCGGTCTCGGCGCGCTCCAGAACTACACAAGTGACCCGACGCACTACTGATGACAGCAGACCGAGCGTCGCTGCTCTAACTGGCACACGGGAGGCTGGCAGGACGTGCCCGAAGCTGGATTAAGTGGGGGGCACCTTTACCTGGTTTTATACAAAGGGGCCAAGGACGGTTACCCACGAGGGTCGCTACCGGCGAGTACCTGTCTGCAGCGGAATCTCCAACAGCCACCACCCCCGGGAATGTGATCCGAAAGAACATAAGAAGTAGGAGCAGGAGTAGGCCATACGGCCCCTCGGGCCTGCTCCGCCATTCAATAGGATCATGGCTGATCCGAACCTAGACTCACGTCCACTTCCCTGCCCTCTCTCCGTAACCACTAATTCCCTTATCAGCTAGGAAACTGTCTATCTCCGTTTTAAATTTATTTAATGTCGCAGCTTCCACAGCGCTCTGAGGTAGCAAATTCCATAGATTTACTACCCTCTGAGTGAAGAAGTTTCTCCTCATCTCAGTTTTGAAAGGGCAGCCCCTTATTCTAAGATTATGCCCCCTAGTTCTAGTCTCACCCATCAGTGGAAACATCCTCCCCGCATCCACCCAATCAAGCCCCCTCACAATCTTATATGTTTCGATAAGATCGCCTCTCATTCTTCTGAACTCCAATGAGTAGAGGCCCAACCTACTCAACCTTTCCTCATACGTCAACCCCCTCATCTCTGGAATCAACCGAGTGAACCTTCTCTGAACTGGGTTAACGAGAGGCCACAGATTTAAGGTGATTGGCAAATGAACCCAGAGGCGACATGAGGAAAAACCTTTTTTACGCAGCGAGTGGTTAGGATTTGTAATGTGCTGCCTGAAAGGGCGGTGGATACAAATTCAATAGTAGCCTTCAAAAGGGAATTGGATAAATACTTGAAGGGGAAAAAAATTGCAGGGGTATGGGGAAAGGGCGGGGGGAGGGGAGAGTGGGACTAACTGGATTGTTGTTCGAGAGAGAGCCGGCACAGACTCGATGGGCCGAATGGCTTCCTTCTGTGCTGTACTATTCTGTGATTCTATATGACTGGCAAAGAATAAGCAGAAAATAACCGATTAGAATGGAGAAAAGGAGCAACTCCATTAGGGTTGGAGAAAATTGATGGGATGGGGAACATACGAACTAGGAGCAGGAGTGGGCCACTCGGCCCCTCGAGCCTGCTCCGCCATTCAATGAGATCGTGGCTGATCCGATTACTCCACATTCCCGCCTACCCCCCCGATAACCTTTCACCCCCCCTTGCTCATCAAGAATCGATCTACCTCTGCTTTAAAAAATATTCAAAGACTCTGCTTCCACCACCCTCTGAGGAAGAGAGTTCCAAAGACTCACGACCCTCTGAGAAAAAATGTCTCCTCATCTCCGAGTTAACAGGAGGAGGAGGCTCCAAAAATATCCCCATCCTCAATGATGGTGGGGCCCAGCACGTGAGTGCAAAAGACAAGGCTGAAGCATTTGCAACTATCTTCAGCCAGAAGTGCCGAGTGGATGATCCATCTCGGCCTCCTCCTGAGGTCCCCAGCATCACAGATGCCAGTCTTCAGCCCATTCAATTCACTCCACGTGATGTCAAGAAACGGCTGAAGACACTGGATACTGCAAAGGCTATGGGCCCTGACAACATTCCGGCAATAATACTGAAGACTTGTGCTCCAGAACTAGCTGCGCCCCTAGCCAAGCTGTTCCAGTACAGCTACAACACTGGCATCTACCCGGCAATGTGGAAAATTGCCCAAGTATGTCCTGTCTACAAAAAGCAGGACAAATCCGACCCGGCCAATTACCGTCCCATCAGTCTACTCTCAATCATCAGCAAAGTGATGGAAGGTGTCGTCGACAGCGCTATCAAGCGGCACTTACTCAGCAATAACCTGCTAACTGACGCCCAGTTTGGGTTCCGCCAGGGCCACTCAGCTCCTGACCTCATTACAGCCTTGGTCCAAACATGGACAAAAGAGCTGAACTCAAGAGGTGAGATGAGAGTGACTGCCCTTGACATCAAGGCAGCATTTGATCGAGTGTGGCATCAAGGAGCCCTAGTAAAACTGAAGTCAATGGGAATCAAGGGGAAAACTCTCCATTGGTTGGAATCATACCTAGCACAAAGGAAGTTGGCTGTGGTTGTTGGAGGTCATTCATCTCAATCACATGACATCACTGCAGGAGTTCCTCAGGGCAGTGTCCTAGGCCCAACCATCTTCAGCTGTTTCATCAATGACCTTCCCTCCATCATAAGGTCAGAAGTGGGGATGTTCGCTGATGATTGCACACTGTTCAGCACCATTCGAGACTCGTCAGATACTGACGCAGTCCGTGTCCATATGCAGCAAGACCTGGACAACATTCAGACTTGGGCTGACAAGTGGCAAGTAACATTCGCACCACACAAGTGCCAGGCAATGACCATCTCCAACAAGCGAGACTCTAACATAAGAACATAAGACGTAGGAGCAGGAGTAGGCCATTCGGCCCCTCGAGCCTGCTCCGCCATTCAATAAGATCATGGCTGATCTGATCTTGGCCTCAACTCCACTTCCCTGCCCGCTCCCCATAACCCTCTGTCTATCTCCACCTTAAATATTGAAGTATAAATATGAATTTCTTTTACTAAAATGTACCACCTCACACTTACTTACATTGAATTCCATCTGCCATTACTTTTTTTGTCCTTTCTACCATCTTAGCAATGTCCCCTTGCAACTTCCTTTGGTCCTCAGTATAAGTTACTCTGCCTCCTATTTTAGTATTGTCTGCAAATTTGAACACCCCTCCCTCTAGCCCTATATCCAAATCATTGAGGTACACAGTGAACAGAAGCGGCCCCAGACCAGGAACTTGTGGGATACCGCTACCCACTGAGGAACTGGACCATCTCCCCTTGACATTCAATGGCATTACCATCGCTGAATCCCCCACTATCAACATCCTGGGGGTCACCATTGATCAGAAACTGAACTGGACCAGCCACATAAATACTGTGGCTACAAGAGCAGGCCGGAGGCTGGGAATTCTGCGGCGAGTGTCTCACCTCCTGACTCCCCAAAGCCTTTCCACCATCTACAAGGCACAAGTCAGGAGTGTGATGGAATACTCTCCACTTGCCTGGATGAGTGCAGCTCCAACAACACTCAAGAAGCTCGACACCATTCAGGATAAAGCAGCCCGCTTGACTGGCACCCCATCCACCACCTTCAACATTCACTCCCTCCACCACCGGCGCACCATGGCTGCAGTGTGTACCATCTACAAGATGCACTGCAGCAACTCCCCAAAGCTCCTCCAACAGCACCTTCCAAACCCGCGACCTCTACCACTTAGAAGGACAAGGGCAACAGACGCATGGGAACATCACCACCTACAAGTTCCCCTCCAAGCCACACACCATCCTGACTTGGACCTGTATCGCCGTTCCTTCACTGTCGCTGGGCCAAAATCCTGGAACTCCCTTCCTAACAGCATTGTGGGTGTACCTACACCATATGGACTGCAGCGGTTCAAGAAGGCGGCTCACCACCATCTTCTCAAGGGCAATTAGGGATGGGCACTAAATGCCGGCCTAGCCAGCGACGCCCACATTCCATCAATGAATTTTTAAAAAATGTTTAAAAAATGGCCGACCCCATATTTTTTAAACAGTGACCCCCTAGTTCTAGATTCTCCCACAAGAGGAAACATCCTCTCTGATGTAAAAAGACTACTAAGCACTTGGTTGGAGTATAAAACAAGGCTTTAATCAACTGTTTCACAACCTGGAGATTCTAGTTACATCACTAGTTCCTGGTTACAGAAACATCCTGAGCAAGCTGGGCCCACGCCCGAGTATTTATACTCCTTGGACGGCGCCACCAGCTGGCCGCCCAGTGTTACTTCATGAGTCGTTTCTTCATGGTGATGAGATTTATAACACTCTCCACATCCACCCTGTCCAGACCCCTCAGGATCTTACAGGAAACTTTCTGATATCCGGCACTGACGGGACCGAGCTGGTGCCGTACCATCAAAAGTGCCGGAAATACCAGCGTTAATGTTGAAACATACGGAACTGAAAAGCTCCGTGTGAATCAACAAACCCTGTGCTTCAAAACAGTCAGCTGCAGCTGCAAGCGTCTCTAGCTGAAGCTGTTGCTATAGCTACAGACCTTGCAGTGCCTGACTGGGAAATAAAAAGCAACGAGAAGTAAAAAAAACTTACAGAAAACAGCTCCTGATTTTTGCCGTTAGATCGAGTATTCCGGACATATAACCTCCGGATAAACCAAAGTTTCCTGTATATGTTTCAATCAAATCACCTCTTACTCTTCTAAACTCCAGCGGATACAAACCTAGCCCTGTCCAACCTTTCCTCATATGACAACCCGCCCATTCCAGGTATTAGTCTAGTAAACTTAAAAAGGGGGGGAAAATTGACCAGATAGCCTTTTTAAAAAAAGTGAATGGCCTTTTGGGCAGTGGCCACGTCTAACCCGGCTTACGGCGTCTGTGGAATTACCTCGACCCTGGCCATCTTGTCTTTCAGCCGTGACTCGGAGCTCTGCAGTTCCTCGATCAAGTCCCGGTACTCTCCCATCTGGAAGTCCATCTGTGAAACCCTCCTCTTCAGGTCCTCGTTATCCTGCCTCAGCTGTTTGAGAGAGGAATCTGCTGCCTTCCTCGCCTGCTCCGTCGCTCCCTTTTCGTTTTCCAGGTTTAGTTTATCCTGCGGAACGGAGGGAGGAGGGTGGGTTTTTTTTTTAAAGTGTTATTATTTTCGATTTTGCCAAGTGCCTTGATTGTGAACACTTGCATTAAATAACTGGTTAAAGACAGAAGGCTCCCGCTCAAACCGCGGGTCTCCATACACTACCGGGCGGCTGTGCCACAGCGCAGGGGAACAGGCGAGATTCCTGCTCCTGGTCTCTGATCTCAAGTATACTTACTACTGAAAGCCACCAAACGGGCAGAGCTGGAGGGAGCGCCTCTTAGAGGAGGAGAGAGAGAGAGAGAGAGGGAGAGAGAAAGAGGGAGAGGGAAAGAGAAAGAGGGAGAGAAAGAGGGAGAGAGAAAGAGGGAGAGGTTTAGGGAGGGAATCCCAGAGCTTAGGGCTCAGGTAGCAGAAGGCACGGCCGCCAATGGTGGAGCGATGGAAATCGGAGACGGGGCAAGAGGCCAGAATTGGAGGAGCGCAGAGATCTTTAAGGACTGTGGGGCTGGAGGCGATTGGAGCGATAGGGTGGCCCTTGCGATACCGCCCGTTTTCGCACTGCCGCTCGGCGAGAGGCCAGAATCGGAGGAGCTCGCAGGGTAGAAGGGGCCGAATTACTTTAAAGTGCAGTTATACGATGACCGAGGCAAACGCGGCAGCCATTTTGCAACGCAGCAAGATCCCACAAACTGCGATGCGCTGAACAATCAGTTTTTGGTGGGACTTTCAGAGGGACGAATGTCCGAGCAAGGGCATGAAGATCTCTCCGCTCTTCTCTGAATGCAGACACGGGATCTTGAGCATCCGCCAGAATAAGCGGGCTGGGCCTTTAGTTTAACGTCTCCATTGAAGAACTGCATCCTCTGCACTGTGGGGGGGAGATAGCGGGCATTATGAGCCGATGTGTCCTGGAGTGGCGCCCGACCCCACAACCTTCTGACTCAGAATACTACCAACTAAGCATTGCCCGACTGGTTAGAAAATAACCTTGGGAGAGATTTCACTGCTACTCGTAAGGTTACATACTGGAGAGATAAAAATACAATGGCAGCAGGTTAAACTCACCTGTGACACAAGGTCACAGCTCCTCCGGAGCAATTCAATTTCCTTCTGGTGGCTCTGCTTCAGCTTACCCAGCGCTTTGTTGCGGCCAGCCGCCTCCTCGCTTAGCGTCCCTCTCAGCGCACTCAACTCCTGCTCCTTTCGCTTAACAAGGGCCTCCTGGTGCTCGCTGGCAGTGGCCAGCTCTTGTCGCTCCTTCTTGGCTTTAACCAGCTCCTAAGACAGAGAGGACATGGTCATTTTTAGCATTAGGCGCGGTCAGGCATCAGTGCCCTGGTATATCTACATCTACTGCCTTTGTTTCACCTATCCAAATCGGGACACTTACATAGGATATGCGGCAGAGAAACAGGCCGCTCGGCCCAACCAGTCCATGCCGGTGTTTATGCTCCACTCGAGCCTCCTCATCTAACTCTATCAGTGTAACCCTCTATTCCCTTCTCCCTCATACGCTTGTTGAGCCTCCCCTTAAATGCATCTATACTATTTGCCTCAACCACTCCCTGTGGTAGCGAGTTCCACATTCTCACCACTCTCTGGGTAAAGAAGTTTCTCCTGAATTCCCTATTGGATTTCTTGGTGACTATCTTATATTGATGGTCTCTAGTTATGCTCTTCCCCACAAGTGGAAACATTCTCTCTGTATCCACTCTATCAAAACCTTTCATCATTTTAAAGACCTCTATTAGGTCACTCCCTCAGCCTTCTTTTTTCAAAAGAAAAGAGACCCAGCCTGTTCATCCTTTCCTGCTATGTATACCCTCGCATTTCTGGTGTCATCCTTGTAAATCTTCTCTGCACCCTCTCCAGTGCCTCTATATCCGTTTTATAATATGGTGACCAGAACTGTACGCAGTACTCCGAGTGTGGTCTAACCAAGGTTTGATACAAGTTTAGCATAACTTCCCGACTTTTCAATTCTATCCCTCTAGAAATAAACCCCAGTGCTTGGCTTGCCGTTTTTTTTATGGCCTTGTTAACCTGTGTCGCAACCTTTAGCGATTTGCGCATTTGCACTCCACTTCTTCAAAGGCTTCTACTGAATTAGTCAAGAACAAGTTGCCGTTAACAAATTGCGGGACAGCTTAAAACTAGGGGGCATAAATATAAGGTGGTCACCAATAAATCCAATGGGGAATTCAGGAGAAACGTCTTTACCCAGAGAGTGGTGAGAATGTGGAACTCACTGCCACAGGGAGTGGTTGGGGCGAAGAGCGTAGATGCATTTAAGGGAGAGTTAGATGAGCACGAGGGAAGAAAGGAATCGAAGGTTATGCTGATAGGGAGGCTCGTGTGGGGCATAAACACCGGCACAGACCTGCTGGGCCGAATGGCCTGTTTCTGTGCTGTAAATTCCATGTAATTCTACGTAATCAAGGGCAGGATACAGATCGGTGCCTAGCATTCCCTGGGCGACCAAGCTCCTCGGAGTTTAAACGTACAGGAAACTTTGGTTTATCCGGAGGTTAACTGTCCGGAATGCTCGAGCCACCGGCAAAAATCAGGAGCCGTTTCATTAGGGTTTTTTTTTTCTTCTCGTTGCTTTTTTTTCCCACCAGTCAAGCTCTGCAAGGTCTCGCTGAAGCTGTTGCTTAGCTACAGAGACGCTTGCAAGGTACGGCCGACTGTTTAGAAGCTGTAAGCAACAGGGTTTGTTGCCAGATACGGAGCTCAAAAGCTCCGTATGTTTTAACATTAGCGCTGGTTTGTCCGGCAGTTTTGATGGGACGGCAACAGCTCGGTCCCGTCGGTGCCGGATAGCACAAAGTTTCCTGTATACTGGGTTTTTTTTTTAATGCCCATTTCGGGGAAGTCGCGCTCCGTTTTTCGCTTTTTATATCGTGCGTTTGGGGCGTGCTCTGTGGCTGCCGGGCTCCCCGTGATTACCGTCCTGGAACAGACGGCCTCAACTCTACGGCAGATTGGTAGACAGCCCTACTTTCGGGAGCCTGCGATGCCCTTGTCGTGCTTCCAGGTCCTGCTGTTCCGATTCGGGAGTGAAACACACCTGGAGCACTGGGTGCAGTTTTGGTCTCCTTACCTAAGAAAGGATACACTTGCCATAGAGGGAGTGCAGCGAAGGTTCACCAGACTGATTCCTGGGATGGCAGGACTGTCGTATGAGGAGAGATTGGGTCGACTAGGCCTGTATTCACTGGAGTTTAGAAGAATGAGAGGGGATCTCATTGAAACA
The DNA here is from genome assembly GCF_052327205.1 of Somniosus microcephalus. Lineage (NCBI taxonomy): Eukaryota > Metazoa > Chordata > Chondrichthyes > Squaliformes > Somniosidae > Somniosus > Somniosus microcephalus. Next base: position 12,428,932 of record NW_028225185.1, on the reverse strand, counting down.
TATAAAATTCTGACAGGGCTAGACAGACTGGATGCAGGGAGGATGTTTCCCCTGGCTGGGGGGTCTAGAACGAGGGGTCACAGTCTCAGGATACGGGGTAGGACATTTAGGACTGAGATGAGGAGAAATTTCTTCACTCAGAGGGTGGTGAACCTGTGGAAATCTCTACCACAGAAGGCTGTGGAGGCCAAGTCACTGAATATATTTAAGAAGGAGATAGATAGATTTCTCGACACAAAAGGCATCAAGGGGTATGGGGAGAGAGCGGGAATATGGTATTGAGATAGAGGATCAGCCATGATCATATTGAATGGCAGAGCAGGCTCGAAGGGCCGACTCCTGCTCCTATTTCTATGTCTATGTTTCTAAGACACTTCTCAAAACCTCCCTCACTGACCAAGCTTTTGCTCACCTGTCCTAATCTCTCCTTATGTGGATCGGTGTCAAATTTTGTCTGATAATCGCTCCCGTGAAGCGCCCTGGGACGTTTTACTACAGTAAAGGCGCGGGATAAATGCAAATGGCCGACTCCTGCTCCCCATTTTTCTATGTTTCTAAACCAACAGTGGGAGGCCAGTGTGCCTGCAGCTGGCTGTAGTTCTGCAGTGTCATAGCGCGTAGTTTCTGGGAGTTCTAGCCAGCAGAAGCTCCAGGCGCAGACTCATTGCTTCTCAACAGCAACAACTCGCATTTATACAGCGTCTTTAACGCAGTAAAACATTCCGAGGCCCTTTAGAACGGTCTGAAGTCTCCCAAGCGTGCAGCTCATTTTGGGAGCGTTGCCAGACAAAATTTGACATCGAGCCACATAAGGAGATGTTAGGACAGGCGACCAAAAGCTTGGTCAAAAAGAGGTCGGTTTTAAGGAGGTGAAAGAGGCGGAGAGGTTTAGGGAGGGAATTCCAGAGCTCGGGGGCCCGGGCGGCTGAAGGCGCGGCCGCCAATGGTGGAGCGATGGAAATCGGGGGATGCGCAAGAGGCCAGAATGAGAGAGAAATATGAATACAGAGTTAACCAGGAAAGTCACTCAGGCCTACCATCAGCTACACGCTTGGGAGACTTCAGAGCGTCATAAAGCGCGCACACACAAACACTCACACCTGAAGAACTTGCAGCACATGTGCTTCCACAGAAGGTGACCCCCCAGTCCAAAAACCGACGTACTTTTTTAAGTGCCTCGGTCTCTGCACTATCCACCGAGCTCCGCTTCACGTGGTCCACCTCGTCCTGCATCACCGAGTAACGATCTCGCAAATCCCGCAGCTCCTCGTCGTACTCCTCCTTCTCCATCTTTATCTGCAGCAGTCTGGGGATGAGGGAATTTTTTTTTAAAAACCATCACACGATTCCTTTGGCTCTCAATCTAACGCTCCCGCTAAATTATTACCGTGGGTGCGCGGCCTGTTTGTTTAAACGCACGGTACCTCGCCGTTGCACGCGCAGCGTCTTCGGCAGGACAGCTTGAGAGACTGACATGAATCAACTGAGCGGCCTGCGGGTGGCGCTGTCCAGGGAGAGCATAAATACTCGGGCATGGGCCCAGCTTGCTCAGGACATTCTTAACAGGAACTAGTGAAGGACACAACTAGACCTCCATGTTGTAAAACAGTTGATTAAAGCTTTGTTTAACGCTTAGACCAAGTGCCTAGTAGTTTTCTTACGTCACGGACGACGTGGCCCGTTCATCGGAGCTGATCGAGTCTCTTGGCCGGGAGCAAGTGGAAGCCAAGCACAAATAGCGCACGTCAACCCAAGCACCCCCAGCCACCCGCCCCTTCAACCACTGTCTGCCCCACCTGTGACAGAGACTGCAGGTCCCGCATTGGACTCATCAGTCACCTGAGAACTCATTTTTAGCGTGGGAGCAAGTCATCCTCGGTTCCGAGGGCTGCCCAAGAAGAAGCAGCTGCTTCACGGACTGCTGTGCGGCCATGCGCCTGCACAGCTCACAGGGTACACCAGACTGTCATCCCTCCACAAGAGCCTCCGCGCCATCTTTTCCACCACCCCCCCCCCACCCCCGCATCTCAGCACCCGCCCGAACCGCAGGACGGGGCTGCACCTGGGTTTAAACACCATATCCAAAGTATGGCAAGTCTGACAATACTGCACACCCCCCCCACCCCTCAGCACTCCACCAGAGCGGCAGCCCAGACAGTTTGCTCAAATCCCCAGGGGGCTGGCGGGGGAGACTTGAAGCCACAATCTTCTGACGCATGAGAGTAGCACCTTCAAGAGGGGAGAAAGGGGGGCGGGCGGGGGGTGGAAAGAATTGGCGGAAACAGCAGATTTGAAAAGAATGACTTGGAACCAAAGCAAGTTTGAAATCTTTCCCGCGACGGAACGCACCGATGAATGAAACGGAACCTACTCTTGCTTTGTGTTGCGTAGCTCCTCCCGGTTCTTCTGAAACATCTCTTTCCAGTGGCTGCTCTCTTCAGTACTCTCCTCCAGCTGCCTCTGCAGGTTCCGCATTGTTGAGTTGATCTTCTGTCTCTCAGCTTCCACATTCTGTTGAGTCTTGATTTACAAAGAATAGAAAAAAAGAGAATATTTATCTTTCCCCCTTCGCCTCATCTTATTCCACCACAGTAATGCATCACCCGGTTAGGATACAATATAAATCCTACAACAGGGCTTTTGTCATCAGGAGGATGGGGTTGACGGCAGGCGCACCATGTGCCTACAAACCTGCCTCATACTGATGTTTGAAATGAGTTTACAAATCTGCCCTTGGACTAAGAAAAGGTTCTTGCATTTCGCCAGCGCCGGTCATGACCACCAGCCGTCCCAAAGCTCTTTACAGCCAATGAAGTACTTTAATCACTGTCATAATGTAGGAAACGCGGCAGCCAATTTTCACAAACAGCAATGTGATGATGATCAGATAATCTGTTTTTTTTAGTGATGTTGATTGAGGGATAAATATTGGCCCCAGGACACCGGGGAGAACTCCCCCCTGCTCTTCTTCCAATAGTGGCCGTGGGATCTTTTATGTCCACCTGAGAGGGCATACGGGGCCTCGGTTTAACGTCTCATCTGAAAGACGGCACCTCCGACAGTGCGGCGCTCCCTCAGTACCGCCCCTCCGACAGTGCGGCGCTCCCACAGTACTGCCCCTCCGACAGTGCGGCGCTCCCTCAGTGCTGCCCCTCCGACAGTGCGGCGCTCCCTCAGTACCGCCCCTCCGACAGTGCGGCGCTCCCTCAGTACCGCCCCTCCGACAGTGCGGCGCTCCCTCAGTACTGCCCCTCCGACAGTGCGGCGCTCCCTCAGTGCTGCCCCTCCGACAGTGCGGCGCTCCCTCAGTACTGCCCGTCCGACAGTGCGGCGCTCCCTCAGTGCTGCCCCTCCGACAGTGCGGCGCTCCCTCAGTACTGCCCCTCCGACAGTGCGGCGCTCCTTCAGTGCAGCCCCTCCGACAGTGCGACGCTCCCTCAGTACCACCCCTCCGACAGTGCGGCGCTCCCTCAGTACCGCCCCTCCGACAGTGCGGCGCTCCCTCAGTACCGCTCCTCCGACAGTGCGGCGCTCCCTCAGTACTGCCCCTCCGACAGTGCGGCGCTCCCTCATACTGCCCCACCGACAGTGCGGCGCTCCCTCAGTACTGCCCCTCCGACAGTGCTGCGCTCCCTCAGTACTGCCCCTCCGACAGTGCCGCGCTCCCTCAGTAGATATTAAGACAGGTGACCAAAAGCTTGGTCAAAGAGGTCGGTTTTAAGGAACGTCTTAAAGGAGGAGAGGCGGAGAGGTTTAAGAAGGGAATTCCAGAGCTTAGGGCCCAGGCGGTTGAATGGATGGCTGCCAATGGAGGGGGGGGGGGGTGAAGGAAATCGGGGATGTGCAAGAGGCCAGAATTGGAGGAGCGCAGAGATCTCGGAGGGTCGTGGGGGCCGGAGGAGGTTGCAGAGAGAGATAGGGAGGGTGGCTGAGGCCATGGAGGGATTTGAACAGGAGGATGAGAATTTTTTTTTTTTAAAAAGAGGCGTTGCTGCACCGGAAGCCAAAGTAGGTCAGCGAGCACAAGCGGGGGTGATGGGTGAATGAGACTTGGTACAAGTCAGGATACAGCTAGCAGAATTTCAGGGAGAGGAGAAACACTGGAAGGGGAAAGGTGGTTGAAACATAGACAATAGGAGCAGGAGTCGGCCATTCGGCCCCTCGAGCCTGCTCCGCCATTCAATGCGATCATGGCTGATCATCCAAATTCAGTACCCTGTCTTCTCCCCATATCCCTTGATCCCTTTAGCCTTAAGAAATATATCTAACTCCTTCTTGAATATATTTAATGAATTGGCCTCTACTGCCTTGTGTGGTAGAGAATTCCACAGGTTCACCACTCTCTGGGTGAAGAAATTCCTCCTCATCTCAGTCCTAAATGGCTTACCCCTTATCCTTAGACTGTGACCCCTGGTTCTGGACTCCCCCGCCATCGGGAACATCCTTCCTGCATCTAGTCTGTCCAGTCCTGCCAGAATTTTATAAGTTTCAATGAGATCCCCTCTCATTCTTCTAAACTCCAGCGAGTATAAGCCCAATCGACCCAATCTCTCCTCATACGTCATTCCTGCCATCCCAGGTATCAGTCTGGTGAATCTTCGCTGCACTCTTTCCATGGCAAGAACATCCTTCCCCAGATAAGGCGACCAAAACTGCACACAATACTCAAGATGCACCAACAAAAAAAAATCCCCAAAAATGAAGTACAGTCCAGCTTTTATAAACACACGGCAGTGAGACATGAAAGAAAAAAAAAAGGACAGGCATTAAAATAGGAAACATTTCCCACTGACCTGAGACACATCGTCAACATTCTTCCTCAACTGCTCCACATCCTTCTGGTGCTGGGCTGTAAGATCTTCCATTGCCTTATCGTGGTTGCACACCTCTTCCTTCAGAACCCCCTTCAGGGCCGTCAGTTCCCGTTCCCTCTGCCTCAGGATGTCCTCCACGGTCTGCTTTGCGGTGGCAATCATGTCCAGTTCCTCTTTCGTCCTCGCCAGCTCCTGTCAGAAAGGGGAAACCTATCGTGAGAGAGAGCGCGAGTCGTACGGCACAGAAGGAGCCCACTCGGCCCGCCGTGCCTGTGCCGGCTCTTCGAAAGAGCTCTCCAATTGGTCCCACTCTCCCACCCCTCTCCCCCCCGCTCGTTCTTCGTAGCCCTGCAAAATTTTTTCCCCCCAAGTATTTATCCCAATCTTAGAATAAGGGGCTGCTCTTTCAAAACTGAGATGAGGAGGAACTACTTCACTCAGAGGGTGGTAGGTCCATGGAATATGCTGCCCCAAAAAGCTGTAGAAGCTACATCATTACATAAATTTAAAACAGAAATAGACAGTTTCCTAGAAGTAAAGGGAATGAAGGGTTACGGGGAGCGGGCAGGAATTTGGACATGAGTCTAGGTTCGGATCGGTCATGGCCCTGTGGGTAGCGGAGCGGGCCCAGGGGCCGTGTAGCCTGATCCTGCTCCTATTTCGTGTGTCTAATTTTGTTAGGTTCAGGTGATGGTTCTGTGATAGTGGATTGGCGGTTAGGATCAGATCAGCCATGATCTTATTGAATGGCGGAGCAGGCTCGAGGGGCCGACTGGCCTACTCCTGCTCCTGTTTCTTATGTTATGTTCCCCTTTTGAAAGTTACTGTCGAATCTGCTTCCTCTCATGCAGCTCAACCAGCTGTGTAAAAAAAATTCACATGTCTCCCCGCAAACGTCCCCACGCCCAGCTTTTGTGCCAATTATCTTAAAAATCTGTGTCCTCTGGTTACCGACCCTCCTGCCAGCGGAAACAGTTTCTCCCCAATCTACCCCTCATTATATGCCGGCAATAGAAAGTTAATTTTTTTTTTAAATAGATACTGATAGATCTTCTGCAACATCCCTCAGGGGTAAGCAGGGACCTGGAGCTTGGATCCTAATAAGAAATAGCAGCAGGAGTAGGCTATACAGCACCCCCGTCCAGTATTCGATAAGATCACGGCTGATCTTTGACCTCAACTCCACTTTCCCCGCCCCATCCTCATAATCCCGCGATTCCCTTAATGTCCAATATTGTTTCTGGCTGTCCCGCAGAGGCTCAAACACAATTGCTCCGCCATAGCCTCACCGCAATCTTACCTAAAACCAGACATCCCAGGTAAAAATATTACACGTTGCGCGATTCTGCGACCACTTTACAAAGCTTGCTCAAGACGCAGGTACTTGTGTTTGTTCTTCCTGCCCCAAAACCTACCTCCGATTCCCAGTTATTTATGGGGTTTTTTCCTCTTGCTCTGCTTCCTGTGGTCAACTTGTAGTATTTACTAAAGATGCAAGTACAGGAAACTCTCGTTTAAACGGCACCTAATTACACGGAATTCTCTAATAACCGGCAAAATTCAGGAGTAGGTTTTGAGGCTTCCGTATACTGTATAGTTGTGGCTGTGTCACCGGGGTTCTCGCACCTTTTGCCGTGTAACCAGGTCCCCTGTACCTGTGTGATCGGGGCTCCTGTACCTGTACCTGTGTGATCGTGGCTCCTGTACCTGTGCGATCGTGGCTCCTGTACCTGTGCGATCGGGGCTCCTGTACCTGTGCGATCGGGGCTCCTGTACCTGTGCGATCGGGGCTCCTGTACCTGTGCGATCGGGGCTCCTGTACCTGTGCGATCGGGGCTCCTGTACCTGTGTGATCGGGGCTCCTGTACCTGTGTGATCGGGGCTCCTGTACCTGTGTGATCGGGGCTCCTGTACCTGTGTGATCGGGGCTCCTGTACCTGTGTGATCGGGGCTCCTGTACCTGTACCTGTGTGATCGGGGCTCCTGTACCTGTGTGATCGGGGCTCCTGTACCTGTACCTGTGTGATCGGGACTCCTGTACCTGTGTGATCGGGGCTCCTGTACCTGTGTGATCGGGGCTCCTGTACCTGTGTGATCGGGGCTCCTGCACCTGTACCTGTGTGATCGGGGCTCCTGTACCTGTGTAATCGGGGCTCCTGTACCTGTGCGATCGGGGCTCCTGTACCTGTGCGATCGGGGCTCCTGTACCTGTGCGATCGGGGCTCCTGTACCTGTGCGATCGGGGCTCCTGTACCTGTGCGATCGGGGCTCCTGTACCTGTGCGATCGGGGCTCCTGTACCTGTGTGATCGGGGCTCCTGTACCTGTGTGATCGGGGCTCCTGTACCTGTGAGATCGGGGCTCCTGTACCTGTGAGATCGGGGCTCCTGTACCTGTGTGATCGGGGCTCCTGTACCTGTACCTGTGAGATCGGGGCTCCTGTACCTGTGTGATCGGGGCTCCTGTACCTGTACCTGTGTGATCGGGGCTCCTGTACCTGTGTGATAGGGACTCCTGTACCTGTGTGATCGGGGCTCCTGTACCTGTGTGATCGGGGCTCCTGTACCTGTGAGATCGGGGCTCCTGTACCTGTGTGATCGGGGCTCCTGTACCTGTATGATCGGGACTCCTGTACCTGTGAGATCGGGGCTCCTGTACCTGTGAGATCGGGGCTCCTGTACCTGTGTGATCGGGGCTCCTGTACCTGTACCTGTGAGATCGGGGCTCCTGTACCTGTGTGATCGGGGCTCCTGTACCTGTACCTGTGTGATCGGGGCTCCTGTACCTGTGTGATCGGGGCTCCTGTACCTGTGTGATCGGGGCTCCTGTACCTGTGAGATCGGGGCTCCTGTACCTGTGAGATCGGGGCTCCTGTACCTGTGTGATCGGGGCTCCTGTACCTGTACCTGTGAGATCGGGGCTCCTGTACCTGTGTGATCGGGGCTCCTGTACCTGTACCTGTGTGATCGGGGCTCCTGTACCTGTGTGATAGGGACTCCTGTACCTGTGTGATCGGGGCTCCTGTACCTGTGTGATCGGGGCTCCTGTACCTGTACCTGTGAGATCGGGGCTCCTGTACCTGTGTGATCGGGGCTCCTGTACCTGTGTGATCGGGGCTCCTGTACCTGTGTGATCGGGACTCCTGTACCTGTGTGATCGGGGCTCCTGTACCTGTGTGATCGGGGCTCCTGTACCTGTGTGATCGGGGCTCCTGTACCTGTGTGATCGGGGCTCCTGTACCTGTGTGATCGGGGCTCCTGTACCTGTGAGATCGGGGCTCCTGTACCTGTGTGATCGGGGCTCCTGTACCTGTATGATCGGGACTCCTGTACCTGTGAGATCGGGGCTCCTGTACCTGTGAGATCGGGGCTCCTGTACCTGTGTGATCGGGGCTCCTGTACCTGTACCTGTGAGATCGGGGCTCCTGTACCTGTGTGATCGGGGCTCCTGTACCTGTACCTGTGTGATCGGGGCTCCTGTACCTGTACCTGTGTGATCGGGGCTCCTGTACCTGTGTGATCGGGGCTCCTGTACCTGTGTGATCGGGGCTCCTGTACCTGTGTGATCGGGACTCCTGTACCTGTGTGATCGGGGCTCCTGTACCTGTGTGATCGGGGCTCCTGTACCTGTGTGATCGGGGCTCCTGTACCTGTGTGATCGGGGCTCCTGTACCTGTGTGATCGGGGCTCCTGTACCTGTGTGATCGGGGCTCCTGTACCTGTGTGATCGGGGCTCCTGTACCTGTGTGATCGGGGCTCCTGTACCTGTGTGATCGGGGCTCCTGTACCTGTGTGATCGGGGCTCCGGTACCTGTGTGATCGGGGCTCCTGTACCTGTGTGATCGGGGCTCCTGTACCTGTGTGATCGGGACTCCTGTACCTGTGTGATCGGGACTCCTGTACCTGTGTGATCGGGGCTCCTGTACCTGTGTGATCGGGGCTCCGGTACCTGTGTGATCGGGGCTCCTGTACCTGTGTGATCGGGGCTCCTGTACCTGTGTGATCGGGACTCCTGTACCTGTGTGATCGGGGCTCCTGCACCTGTGTGATCGGGGCTCCTGTACCTGTACCTGTGTGATCGGGGCTCCTGTACCGGTGTGATCGGGGCTCCTGTACCTGTGTGATCGGGGCTCCTGTACCTGTGTGATCGGGGCTCCTGTACCTGTGTGATCGGGGCTCCTGTACCTGTGTGATCGGGGCTCCTGTACCTGTGTGATCGGGGCTCCTGTACCTGTGTGATCGGGGCTCCTGTACCTGTACCTGTGTGATCGGGGCTCCAACACTTCTGGCTGTGTGATCGGGGCTCCTGTACCTGTGGCCGTGTGATCGGGGCTCCAGCACTTGCGGCCGTGTGACGGGGCTCTCGTACCTTGGGCCATTGCCGATATATAAATTGCCTCGGTAAGTATACCTCTCCGTTATCTGGAATATTTAATCAACCGGCACCATCCCGGTCCCGTAGGGGCCAGACACGATAAGAGTTTACTGTACATTAGTTACCTATGCTCCCTCACCAAAATTTTCCCTCTCTTTCTCGGTTATTTACATGATTATAAGATTCCTTTCCTTCCCGTTACTCCCCGTGGTGCATTTGTAACTCTTGCTGAAGCCCTCGTCGGTTGGTGTCAGCACTACCTGGGTGAGAAATCTATGAGAGGCAGAAGCCGCTGACTGTCATTTTATGCGCGTTAAGATGGGACATTTTAGCCGAGTGAGCGCACCCAATGGAAAAGCCACGTACTGCGAACGTTTCTTCGTCCCCACGGTCTCCTGCGGATCTTCTGATACTTCTCAGCTCTTTCTGCATCGCCGACATCTCATCCTGCAGGTCTCTCATTTCTGCCTCCACGGTTTCCTTCTCCATCGTCACTTTCATCAGGCTAGGGGAGAGAGAAAGAAAGACAGACTTGCATTTCTGTAGCGCCTTTCACAACCTCAGGATGTCCCAAAGTGCTTTACAGCCAATGAAGTACTCTTGAAGTGTAGTCCTGTTGTAATGTAGGAAACACGGCAGCCAATTTGCGCACATAAACAGCAATAATGGCCAGATAATCTGTTTGAGTGATGTTGGTTGAGGGATAAATAATGGGTCAGGATGCCGGGGAGAACTCCCCCCTGCTCTTCTTCCAATAGTGGCCGTGGGATCTTTTACGGCCACCAGAGAGAGCAGACGGTGGCCCTCGGTTTAACGTCTCATCTGAAAGACGGCCCCTCCGACAGTGCGGCGCTCCCTCAGTACCGCCCCTCCGACAGTGCGGCGCTCCCTCAGTACCGCCCCTCCAACAGTGCGGCGCTCCCTCAGTACTGCCCCTCCGACAGTGCAGCGCTCCCTCAGTACCGCCCCTCCGGCAGTGCGGCGCTCCCTCAGTACTGCCCCTCCGACAGTGCGGCACTCCCTCAGTACCGCCCCTCCGACAGTGCAGCGCTCCCTCAGTACCGCCCCTCCGACAGTGCGGCGCTCCCTCAGTACTGCCCCTCCGACAGTGCGGCGCTCCCTCAGTACTGCCCCTCCGACAGTGCAGCGCTCCCTCAGTACCGCCCCTCCGGCAGTGCGGCGCTCCCTCAGTACTGCCCCTCCGACAGTGCGGCACTCCCTCAGTACCGCCCCTCCGACAGTGCAGCGCTCCCTCAGTACCGCCCCTCCGACAGTGCGGCGCTCCCTCAGTACTGCCCCTCCGACAGTGCGGCGCTCCCTCAGTACTGCCCCTCCGACAGTGCGGCGCTCCCTCAGTACCGCCCCTCCGACAGTGCGGCGCTCCCTCAGTACCGCCCCTCCGACAGTGCGGCGCTCCCTCACCACCACCACCCCCCCCCCCGCAAAGGGAAGGGAAGAAAAGAGGGATTCGAACATACACGCCCTCACGAATTAAGCAGCGTGACCTTACTCTTGCATGTTACTCTGGAGATCCACTTTGTTCTTCTGGTACAGCGAGTGCAGCTGGTTCCTCTCCTCCACGTTCTCCTCCAGCTGGATCTGCAGGTCCTGTATTTCAATGCTGCTTTGATCTTTCCTTACTGTCAGCTTCTGACGATTCTGTAGAGAAATGGGGGGGCGGGGGGGCCCGGTGAAGAAAGCGAAAAGATTAATAGGATAGAATTTAGGCTCAAAGTTTTACTGAACCTATATAAAAAACACTGGTTCGGGCCCCAGCTGGAGTACGGTGTCCAATTCTGGGCACCGCACTTTAGGAAAGACGTGAAGGCTTTGGCGAGGGTGCGGAGGAGATTTACTAGAATGGTTCCAGGGATGAGGGAATACAGTGACGTGGAGAGACTGGAGTTGTTCTCCTTGGAGCAGAGAAGGCTAAGAGGAGATTTAATAGAGGCGTTCAAAATCATGAAGGGTTTAGACAGAGTAAATAAAGAGAAACTGTTTCCAGTGGCTGAAGGGCCGGTAACCAGAGGACACAGATTTAAGGTGATTGGCAAAAGAACCAGAGGCGACACGAGGGAAAACTTTTTTACACAGCGAGTGGTTAGGATTTGGAATGCGCTGCCTGATAGGGCGGTGGAGGCAGATTCAATAGCAGCTTTCAAAAGGGAATTGGATAAAGACTTGGAGAAAAAATTGCAGGCATATGGGGAAAGAGCGGTGGAGTGTGGGACTAACGGGATCGCTCTTCGAAATGGATGCCTTGGTATTAATCTACCAGGATTCCCTAGATTCTAGACCAGTCCCCGCGGATTGGAAGGTAGCGAACATAACCCCGTTATTTAAGAAAGGAGAAAGAGAAAAAACGGGGAACTATAGGCGAGTTCGTCTGACATCAGTAGTAGGAAAAATGCTAGAATCTATGATTAGGTAACAGGGCACTTAGAAAATAATATGATTAGGTAGAGTCAACGTGGTTTTATGAATGGGAAATCATGTCTGACAAATCTGTTAAGAGTCTTTTGAAGATGTAACTAGTAGGGTGGAGAAGGGTGAACCAGTGGATGTAGTGTATTTGGATTTGCAAAAAGCATTGGATAAGATTCAATTCAATTCAATTTTTATTTGTCATATATGCAGCAGACGTGTGTACTGCACAATGAAATGTTGATTTTTACGAGTCCTCCCAACATTGGAATAAATATGGCATGACAATGATAAAATACTAATAGAAATACAGTAATAATAAATAAAACAGTAATAAATAATAATACATTATTTGTTCATGAGTCTTATGGCCTGGGGGTAGAAGCTGTTTCGAAACCTGTTGGTACGAGACCGTATGCTTCGGTATCTCTTACCGGACGGGAGCAGGGCGAAGAGGTTGTGGCTGGGGTGGCTGGCGTCTTTAATGATTCTCAGGGCCTTCCCCCGGCACCTCTCGGGGTAGATATCCTGCACAGCAGGTAGTTTAATTCCTGTAGTATGTTGTGCAGCCCAAGATGCCAGCCAAGAGGTTATTACACAAAATTAGGACTCATGGTATTGGGGGTAATATACTAGCATGGATTGAGGATTGGTTAATGGACAGAAAACAGAGAGTAGGAATAAACGGGACTTTTTCAGGTTGGCAGGCTGTAACTAGCGGAGTACCGCAAGGATCAGTGCTTGGGCCTCAGCTATTTACAATCTGTATTAATGACTTAGATGAAGGGACTGAGTGTAACGTATCCAAGCTTGCTGATGATACAAAGTTAGGTGGGAAAGTAAGCTGTGAGAGGACGCAAAGAGATCGGTGACAAGTTGACCGAGTGGGCACGAACATGGCAAACGGAATACAATGTGGGGAAGTGTAAAGTTATCCACTTTGGTAGGAAAAACAAAGAAGCAGAATATTTCTTTAAATGGTGAGAGGCTGGGAAATGTTTGCACTCAGAGGGGTCGGCGTGTCCTTGTACATGAATCACAGAAAGTTAACATGCAGGTACAGCAAGCAATTAGGAAAGCAAATGGTATGTTAGCTTTTGTTACAAAGGGATTAGAATATAAGAGTAAAGAAGTCTTACTACAATTATACAGGGCATTGGTGAGGCCACACCTTGAGTTACTGTGTACAGTTCTGGTCTCCTAACCTAAGGAAAGTCATACTTGCCTTAAAAGGGAGTGCAGCGAAGGTTCACTCGACTGGTTCCTGGGATGAGGGGATTGCCCTACCAGGAGAGATTGAGCAGACTAGGCCCTATATTCCTTAGAGTTTAGAAGAATGAGGGGTGATCTAATTGAAACATATAAAATTCTTAAAAGGGGCTTGATAGGGTTAATGCTGGGAAAATGTTTCCCCCTGGCTGGGGAGTCTAGAACACGGGGTCACAGTCACAGAATAAGGGCTCGGCCATTGAGGACTGAGATGAGGAGAAATTTCTTCACTCAGAGGGTGGTGAATCATTGGAATTCTCTACCCCAGAGGGCCGCGGAGGCTCAGTCGTTGAGTATATTCAAGACAGAGGTCGATAGATTTTTGGGAACGAAGGGGATAGTGCGGGAAGGTGGAGTTGAGGTAGATGATCAGCCATGATCTTGTTGAATAGCGGAGTAGGTTCGAAGGGCAAAATGGCCGACTCCTGCACCTATTTCTTATGTTAAGAGCGGGCACAGAGTTGATGGGCTGAACGGCCTGCTTCTGTACTGTACTATTCTATGATTAGCAAAAAAAAAAAAAATTGCAGAACTAAATACTTAGAACTGATGGCATATTTGTAGGCTGAACTCCAGCAGAGCAGTGCTGAAGCGGAGGGAGCCCCGTGATCCTCTGCTCACCCTTCCCTTTAGTTTTTGTTACGCACTGATCCTGTTGGAAGGCTGGTAACCCCAACAGCTACGCTCGAGATCCACAAAAAAAAAGTTGGGTCCTGCATGCCGATATATAGGCGTGTGGAGACCATTTTGTTCTTTCACGCTACAGTGCAGTGAGCACCTCGGCTGAGGACTGCACACCGTCAATAGAAAGTGGCCATAATCTGCAATATTGCCACTTGAAGCCATTTCGCCCTGTTGCCTCAAAATTGAAAGGCCTATTTATGTTGTTGGTGGGGGGGGGGCGGGTGGGGAGGGACGCAGGGGCAGTGAGGATTCCACAGAGTGGGTAAAATATCTATCTGTTTGCTTTGAAGTCATTGGCCCAGTAATTCGGGTCCCAACGCGTGAGTACGGACGGGGTACTCATGCGTGGGCCCGGTGGAAGTGCCAGATTTCAGCATGCACAGAGCATGCGCGGAAAACCGGCATTTCCTCTCCTCTGAACCAAGGGGTTAAGAGGCGGTTCCCTAGCGACGTTTCAGGCAGCGCGGACGCGTTGAACTTCGTTTTTTTGACAGGTTTGTTCGTGCGTGAAGGCCTCCACTTTTTACGAATGTAAAAAGCAGACGTAAGGACTTTGGCCTAGAAATTCAGTTGGGCGCGCCAGCCGTTAGCGCCTTAGGAGGAGTAAATCTCGAGTGCTAGGCGCTTAGCGCCCGGGCGCAGCGCGATCTGCGCCTCGCCCCAACTTCAGTACACATTTAGCGCCGGCGCAAAGTCTTAGCGCGCGCCCTGCTGCGCGCGCAGATCATGATGTCATTTCGCCGTGCAACGCCCTTTGTGCGCCCCGAACCGGAACTTCACTCGCGCCGGCCCATTGTGCGCCGGGCGGCCCTAACGACTGTGAAGTGGAATGGAGGTGGGAGGTGGTGTGAGGAGGAGGAGGTGGAGGTGGAGGAGGAGGAGGAGGAGGCGACGACGACGACGACGACACATAACAAACTGATGGAGAGAAACCCTCCCCAAAACCACAAATACACCAGTGTCGGCCTTTCAAAAAAACAAATCCACCCTCCCCCTTTAAGAGCTCAGCGGAGCCAGAGTGTCTGCCGTCAATCAGCAGCTCGCCGCACCTGCCCTGCGCCCAACTTCCGGTTTAGCGCCCCGGCCCGCCGGCTTAGCGCCTAAAGAGAGGCGTGCAGCGCCAGTTTTAGCGCTCGAGCAAACTCTTAGGGCGAAGCTAATGAATATCGGAGAAGTGGCCTCGATTTGGCGGCGGGCGCAAACTTTAGCGGCCGCCCGACTTTACCGCCCCAAAAGTGGCTACAATGAATTTCTAGGCCTTAGTTTTAAAAGGTAAGTGGTCTAATAATTAAAGTTGGAAATTTTTTTCCACATGTTTATTATTTTTAAAGAATTTACAGTAAGGTAAGTGTATTTTTGGACCAGATTTCTTGAAAAAAAAATTTTGGCAGAAATTTGAATAATTGTTTAAAATAGTTTTTTAAAGTTATTAATAGTTAATTTAATTAGTGGGATTTTTTAAAACTTTTATTTAAAGTTTAAGTAGTGTTTTGGGTGCCCGGAGTTTTCAATGAGTTTGACAGGTCTTATGTCTAACTCATGAATGGACTTCGGTAAACTCCCATTGGTTGCCCAGTGCTCACGTGATCCCAGCCGGCTCATCGCACTAAGTACGCCGCTGGATCACGCACGCACAGCGCGCCGGGAGCTGAACCGGGCCACAGACCGGAAATCCAAGCAGGCCCAGTCTTCAAATGTCAGCGCGATATGTAAGTGTAGGTCGGGGGCTTGCACCCGCAGGAAGCCCCCGACCGGAATTTCTCGGCCATTATACATGACCGATTTAAAAAATATATATTATCCTTTAGATTCAGCCGTGGCTCAGTGGGTAGCACCCTCATGCGAGTCAGGTGGTTGCAGGTTCGAGCCCCACTCCAGAGACTTGAGCCCATAATCCAGGCTGGCGCTCCCAGTGCCAGTACTGAGGGAGCGCCGCACTGTGGGAGGGGCGGTACTGAGGGAGCGCCGCACTGTGGGAGGGGCGGTACTGAGGGAGCGCCGCACTGTGGGAGGGGCGGTACTGAGGGAGCGCCGCACTGTCGGAGGGTCGGTACTGAGGGAGCGCCGCACTGTCGGAGGGGCGGTACTGAGGGAGCGCCGCACTGTCGGAGGGGCGGTACTGAGGGAGCGCCGCACTGTCGGAGGGGCGGTACTGAGGGAGCGCCGCACTGTCGGAGGGGCGGTACTGAGGGAGCGCCGCACTGTCGGAGGGGCTGTACTGAGGGAGCGCCGCACTGTCGGAGGGGCGGTACTGAGGGAGCGCCGCACTGTCGGAGGGGCGGTACTGAGGGAGCGCCGCACTGTCGGAGGGGCGGTACTGAGGGAGCGCCGCACTGTCGGAGGGGCGGTACTGAGGGAGCGCCGCACTGTCGGAGGGGCGGTACTGAGGGAGCGCCGCACTGTCGGAGGGGCGGTACTGAGGGAGCGCCGCACTGTCGGAGGGGCGGTACTGAGGGAGCGCCGCACTGTCGGAGGGGCGGTACTGAGGGAGCGCCGCACTGTCGGACGGGCGGTACTGAGGGAGCGCCGCACTGTCGGAGGGGCGGTACTGAGGGAGCGCCGCACTGTCGGACGGGCGGTACTGAGGGAGCGCCGCACTGTCAGAGGGGCGGTACTGAGGGAGCACCGCACTGTCGGAGGGGCGGTACTGAGGGAGCGCCGCACTGTCGGAGGGGCGGTACTGAGGGAGCGCCGCACTGTCGGAGGGGCGGTACTGAGGGAGCGCCGCACTGTCGGAGGGGCAGTACTGAGGGAGCGCCGCACTGTCAGAGGGGCGGTACTGAGGGAGCGCCGCACTGTCGGAGGGGCGGTACTGAGGGAGCGCCGCACTGTCGGAGGGGCAGTACTGAGGGAGCGCCGCACTGTCGGAGGGGCAGTACTGAGGGAGCGCCGCACTGTCAGAGGGGCCCTCTTTCGGATGAGACGTTAAACTCAGGCCCCCATCTGCTCTCTCAGGTCGACGTAAAAAATCCCACGGCCACTATTTCGAAGAAGAGCGGGGGGCGGGGGGGGGAGTTCTCCCTGGTGTCCTGGGGCTAATATTTATCCCTCAATCAACATCACTAAAAAAATGATCTGGTCGTTATCAGGTTGCAGTTTGTGGGAGCTTGCTGTGCGCAAATTGGCTGCCGCGTTTCCTACATTCCAACAGTGACCACACTTCAAAAAAAAAAAGTACTTCATTGGCTGTAAAGCACTTTGGGACGTCCCGAGGTGACGAAAGGCGCTATATGAATGCAAGTCTTTCTGAACATGCAACTGATCTGCTCTGTTGCCTCTTCCATGGCCATTCTGTAGGTGGCCACTAGGTGCTGCAGGAGAGCAGGGAGTGGACCTGCTCACGCCTCGAGCTGCTCTCAGATCGGATCACATAGTTCCCATGTCGCAGGGTTTGCGGCCGCGCCGGAATAAAATGGTAAAGACGGCGGAACGGGACAGCGCCCGATCGTATCTGCGTTGCTGTGCAGCCCCTTTTGATAAAGGAATTGTTCTCGGGATGTGGGCTATGCCAGCAAGGCTGCTTTTATTGCCCACTCCCAGTTGCTGGGCGAGTGAAGCGACGACGACAAGAAGTATTTATACAACATAGTAAAACGTACCAAGGCACTTTACAGGAGTGTTATCGGACAAAACATTTGGCACCGAACCACATAAGGATAAATGAGGGCAGGCAGCCAAAGGTTTGGTCAAAGAGGCAGGTTTTAAGGAGCGTCTTAAAGGAGGAGAGAGAGGTAGAGAGGCGGAGAGGTTTAGGCAGGGAATTCCAGAGCTCGGGGCCCAGGCAACAGAAGGCACGGCCACCAATGGTGGAGCGGTTATAATCAGGGATGCACAAGGGGGCAGAATTAGAGGAGCGCAGATCTCTCAGCGGGAGGGGGGCTGGAGGAGATTACAGAGGTAGGGAAGGGGGGGCGAGGAGGCCATGGAGGGATTTGAAAACAAGGGTGAGAATTTTGAAATCGAGGCGCTGCTTAACCGGGAGCCAATGTAGGTCAGCGAGCACAGGGAGGGTGATGGGTGAATGGGACTCGGTGCGAGTTAGGACACGGGCAGCCGAGTTTTGGATGACCTCAAGTTTACGGAGGGTGGAATGTGGGAGGCCGGCCAGGAGTGTGTTGGAATAGTCACGTCTCGAGGTAACAAAGGCGCAGATCATTATCCTCTGAAGTGGCCGAGCAAAGAGTGGGACGGCAGTCAGACCGGGTAGAGGTGGCTGGTTCCCTTCTCTGCAGCACATTAGGGAACCAGTTAGGTGTTTTTTTTAATATAATGACAAATATCTAGCGGTGATCCACAAATTACTGGGTTTAATCAAATTCAAATCTTGCCACGACGGGATCTGAACTCTCAAACTCTGGTGTGCTGGTCCGGTACCACAGCCGCTGTACCGCCACGTGGCGGAGGTCAACTCTGTGGCACAGAACACTGGCAGCTTCCCCGGGGCCCGACACTCGGCTTTCTTGGCATACCCGCACCAATGCGCCACAGGAAAAAAGTCATTCGAATCAGACAATTTGCCGCATGCGTAATACTCTGAAGTTCATCGCTCTAAATTGCTCCCAGTGCTCTCGCCACCAGCGGTAGCCCTTTCCCACCCAGGGGCAGCCCCAGCCCTGCCCTGCCCCCACATCCACCCAGGGGCAGCCCAGCCCTGCCCCCACATCTACCATGAGGCAGCCCCAGCCTTACCCTGCCCCCACATCCACCCCAGGGGCAGCCCAGCCTTACCCTGCCCCCACATCCACCCAGGGGCAGCCCAGCCCTGCCCCCACATCTACCATGAGGCAGCCCCAGCCCAGCCCTGCCCCCACATCCACCCAAGGGGCAGCCCCAGCCTTACCCTGCCCCCACATCCACCCCAGGGGCAGCCCAGCCTTACCCTGCCCCCACATCCACCCAGGGGCAGCCCAGCCCTGCCCCCACATCTACCATGAGGCAGCCCCAGCCCTGCCCTGCCCCCACATCTACCATGAGGCAGCCCCAGCCCTGCCCTGCCCCCACATCCACCCAAGGGGCAGCCCCAGCCTTACCCTGCCCCCACATCTACCATGAGGCAGCCCCAGCCCAGCCCTGCGCCCACATCTACCATGAGGCAGCCCCAGCCCTGCCCTGCCCCCACATCTACCATGAGGCAGCCCCAGCCCAGCCCTGCGCCCACATCTACCATGAGGCAGCCCCAGCCCAGCCCTGCCCCCACATCTACCATAAGGCAGCCCCAGCCCAGCCCTGCCCCCACATCCACCCCAGGGGCAGCCCCAGCCCTGCCCTGCCCCCACATCCACCCCAGGGGCAGCCCCAGCCCTGCCCCCACATCTACCATGAGGCAGCCCCAGCCCTGCCCTGCCCCCACATCCACCCAAGGGGCAGCCCCAGCCTTACCCTGCCCCCACATCCACCCCAGGGGCAGCCCCAGCCCTGCCCTGCCCTGCCCCCACATCCACCCAGGGGCAGCCCAGCCCTGCCCCCACATCTACCATAAGGCAGCCCCAGCCCAGCCCTGCCCCCACATCTACCATAAGGCAGCCCCAGCCTTACCCTGCCCCCACATCCACCCCAGGGGCAGCCCCAGCCTTACCCTGCCCCCACATCCACCCCAGGGGCAGCCCCAGCCCTGCCCTGCCCCCACATCCACCCCAGGGGCAGCCCTGCCCTGCCCCCACATCCACCCCAGGGACAGCCCCAGCCCTGCCCTGCCCCCACATCCACCCAGGGGCAGCCCCAGCCTTACCCTGCCCCCACATCCACCCCAGGGCCAGCCCCAGCCCTGCCCTGCCCCCACATCCACCCCAGGGCCAGCCCCAGCCCTGCCCTGCCCCCACATCCACCCCAGGGGCAGCCGCAGCCCTGCCCTGCCCCCACATCCACCCAGGGCCAGACCCAGCCCTGCCCTGCCCCCACATCCACCCCAGGGGCAGCCCCAGCCCTGCCCTGCCCCCACATCCACCCCAGGGCCAGCCCCAGCCCTGCCCTGCCCCCACATCCACCCAGGGGCAGCCCCAGCCTTACCCTGCCCCCACATCCACCCCAGGGGCAGCCCCAGCCTTACCCTGCCCCCACATCCACCCAGGGCCAGCCCCAGCCCTGCCCTGCCCCCACATCCACCCCAGGGCCAGCCCCAGCCCTGCCCTGCCCCCACATCCACCCAGGGGCAGCCCCAGCCTTACCCTGCCCCCACATCCACCCCAGGGCCAGCCCCAGCCCTGCCCTGCCCCCACATCCACCCAGGGGCAGCCCCAGCCTTACCCTGCCCCCACATCCACCCCAGGGCCAGCCCCAGCCCTGCCCTGCCCCCACATCCACCCCAGGGCCAGACCCTGCCCTGCCCTGCCCCCACATCCACCCCAGGGCCAGCCCCAGCCCTGCCCTGCCCCCACATCCGCCCCAGGGGCAGCCCCAGCCCTGCCCTGCCCCCACATCCACCCAGGGCCAGACCCACCCCCACCTGCACGTCACATTAGTGTTATAATGCTCAAAATGCTTTTTCTCAACACATTACAAGCTTGGAAGTGCAGAATCTATAATTGTACTGTTAGGTATTTTTCAAAAGTTCGTTTAATCTTTACTGAAATAGTAGTGAAACATAGAAACATAGAAGATAGGAGCAGGAGGAGTAGGCCATTCGGCCCCTTGAGCCTGCTCCGCCATTTAATGAGATCATGGCTGATCATCCAAATTCAGTACCCTGTCCCTGCCTTCTCCCCATATCTCTTGATCCCTTTAGCCTTAAGAAATATATCCAACTCCTTCTTGAATATATTTAATGAATTGGCCTCCACTGCCTTCTGTGGTAGAGAATTCCACAGGTTCACCACTCTCTGGGTGAAGAAATTCCTCCTCATCTCAGTCCTAAATGGCTTACCCCTTATCCTTAGACTATGACCCCTGGTTCTGGACTCCCCGGCCATCGGGAACATCCTTCCTGCATCTAGCCTGTCCAGGCCTGACAGAATTTTATAGGTTTCGATGAGATCCCCTCTCATTCTTCTAAACTCCAGCGAGTATAAGCCCAATCGACCCAATCGCTCCTCATACGTCATTCCTGCCATCCCAGGTATCAGCCTGGTGAATCTTCGCTGCACTCCCTCCATGGCAAGAACATCCTTCCTCAGATAAGTGAATATATGCACCTGTACGGTGCAGAGAAATTTCACCTGTGTACCGACTGAGTGACAATAGTTTAGGGCAGTATGGTGGCTGCCATGCTCCCCCGAGGGTTATGGAGGAGAAATAGCATTTGTGCATCAGCGCTTCCTGAAAACTCAAATCACATGACAGTGCGCCCCCTGCCAAGCCCCCCCCCAAAAAAAGATGTACAGTGACAAGTGGAGAGCACTTACCATTAATTCTTCATCCAGTTTATGCTGGAGTTCTGCTACCTTCTTCTCCAAGTCGTTCTTCTGAGCAGAGGGCATCCCGAGATCAGCTGATAACTCGGCATACTGAACAAATTAAAAAATTCGTTATCATTAGTTGGGGTAGGCAATGCCAAAGGTGTTTAAAAAAAAAAAATTAAAATGGAGAAGCTTAGGTGAAGAGACGAGGCCCGTATGGCAGGATATCAAAACTGAAAAGACAAGGTTAATAAAGAAACATTGTATTTATACATTGGGGGGTGATGATGCCCGGACTCCAAGGGTTAAGTTACGAGGAGAGATTGCACAAACTAGGGTCATACTCCCTTGAATTTAGGCGGTTAAGGGGTGATATGTGAGAGAGCGCGAGAGACAGAGAGCGCGAGAGACAGAGAGCGCGAGAGACAGAGAGCGCGAGAGACAGAGAGCGCGAGAGACAGAGAGCGCGAGAGACAGAGAGCGAGACAAAGAGCGAGAGACAGAGAGCGTGAGACAGAGAGCGAGAGACAGAGAGAGAGAAACTATTTCCACTGGTTGGGGATTCTAGGACTCGGGGGCAGAGTCTAAAAATTAGAACCAGACCTTTCAGGAGTGAAGTTAGGAAACACTTCTACACACAAAGGGTGGTAGAAGTTTGGAACTCTCTTCCGGAAACGGCAACTGATGCTAGATCAATTGTTCATTTTAAATCTGAGACTGGTAGCTTTTTGTTAACCAAAGGAATTGAGGGATACGGGCCAAAGGCGGGTTATATGGGGTTAGTCACAGATCAGCCATGATCTCATTGAATGGCGGAACAGGCTCGAGGGGCTGAATGGCCTCCTCCTGTTCCTGTGTGTCTGTCACAGACAACACAAACTGCTGCACGTACAATGAAGTGCAGAGCATGTTACGTAGGCAAATGTGGCAGCTATTTTGCAACAGGAGGGTCCCGCAAACAGCAATGGGATGAATGATCAGTTAATGTTTTTTCCTGGCCAGGTTTGTTGAGGGGGGAAGTACGGACCAGGAGAACACTCCTTGCAATTCTTCTAAATGTGCCACGGAATCTTTAAAGTCCACTTGAATCAGGCGTACTGGGCCTCAAGTTTACCAATTCATCCAAGGGACAGTGCTATGGGAATGGTAGCATGACGGTTATGTTACTGGACGAGTAATCCAGAGGCCTGGACTAATGATCCGGAGACACGAGTTCTAATCCCACCACGGCAGCTGGGAAGTTTAAATTCAATTACTTAAATAATAAAATCTGGAATAAAAAGCTCGCATCAGTAATGCTGACCATGAAACTACCGGATTGTGGTAAAAAAAAACACATCTGGTTCACTGATGCCCTTTAGGGAGGGAAATCTACTGCTCTCACCCGGTCTGGCCGAAATGTGACTCGTCGCATTGTGTGGTCGACTCTTAACTGCCCTCAGAAATGGCCGAGCAAGTTGTGCCAAACCGCTACGACAAAGTCATGTGGGAGTAACCTCACCACACGGGCAGCAGCGGTTCAAGAAGGCAGCTCGCCGCCACCACCCTTCGCAAGGGCAATTAGGGATGGGCAGCTGGCCTTGCCACCGACGCCAGACATAAAAACAAGCCTCTGTACTGTGCCGGGGTGGTGGCCTAGGTTATGAACGCCCCGGATTGGGGTGGATCTACCAACTGAGCCAAGCTGACAATTAAGTTGTGGTGATTGCAGGACTGTCAACACGAAAGAAACTCCTGAGTAAAACTTATGATCAAGAAAGAGAGGGACAGATCACAAACCTATTTAAATACATGGGACCGAGAAGGGTGAAATGCATTAAAAAAGATGGCATTTTTAAATTGAAATGAGTGGGTTTTACCCCAAATAGGGGGACAATGAGAAAGGACATACATGCCTTAGAGGTGGTACAACTAAGGTTCACTAGATTGATTCCTATGATGAGAGATTGAGCCGATACTCTCTGGAGTTTAGAA
Source organism: Somniosus microcephalus (assembly GCF_052327205.1). Taxonomy (NCBI): domain Eukaryota; kingdom Metazoa; phylum Chordata; class Chondrichthyes; order Squaliformes; family Somniosidae; genus Somniosus; species Somniosus microcephalus. The sequence goes on along the minus strand of NW_028225185.1, from coordinate 12,406,063 downwards.
GAATGAGAGGTGATCTCATCGAAATGTGTAAGATTCTGAGGGGGATTGACAGGGTAGATGCTGAGAGGCTGTTTCCCCCTGGCTGGAGAGTCTAGAACCAGGGGGCACAGTCTCAGGATAAGGGGTCGGCCATTTCGGACTGAGATGAGGAGGAATTTCTTCACTCAGAGGGCGGTGAATCTTTGGAATTCTCTTCTCCAGAGGGCTGTGGAGGCTCAGTCATTGAGTATATTCAAGGCTGAGATCGATAGATTTTTGGACTCGTGGGGAATCAAGGGATATGGGGATCGGGCGGGAAAGTGGAGTTGAGGTCGATGATCAGCCGTGATCTTATTGAATGGCGGAGCAGGCTCGAGGGGCCGTGTGGCCGACTCCTGCTCCTAATTCTTATGTTCTTATGAACAGGCCAGCAATTAGGCGACGCCAAGCTTTTTAGGAGCCAGTAGGGGAAAGGGAGGACAGAAAGATAATGAGTTCCTACAGTTTTGAGTTCCTAAGTAGGAACGTGTCTGGATTGCAACACCAAGGATTTAGGGAGGAGGAAGAAGAGTGTATAGGAACACCTCAGCCCCTTGGGATCTGCAGCTGAAAATGAGCGGGAACGTGGACTTAAACTTTATATGCAGCATGTCCGGCTTCGCTACGGCCCACAAAGCGCTTGAACACTCCTAGATTAACTACAATTCAGTATAAAAAGGCAAGACTAAATCGACACGGTCCCTTACTTTAGTGCCTTGGAATTTGTCAAACACGAGGTTCGCTTTCTTCTTCAAGAAACCGTCGCTTTCAATACTCCTGTAAATAAACGGCACAAACAGCGTTGAGGAAAACGGTTGGACTGGCAATCCCGAGTGCAGACCTCACGAGATCGGAGGGTCATCGCCCAGCAAGAGATTTTAATTCACGGGGCGGGGAGGGGGAGCAAGGAGCGACTGAGCAACGCTACCAAACGCGATCCTAATCCCCAGTCTGTGCTAATATCCCAGTTAGGGCATCAGTTGGGGGAATTACAACCGGCCTCAGTGACCCAGGGTTAGTGAGGGGGGGGAAATTAAAAACAAACAAAGTCAGCCAAAAATGCCTTTCCCAATTGATAGCGAGTGACCCCTCTCTGTTGGAAGGAGCAGATGTGCGGATGTCTGGAAAGACCAGGGCAGGCTTGGCGAGTACGAACTCGAACAGCTCTGCCGACTTCAGGGGGGGTCAATTTTCAACTTGGCCGGCTGGGCGTAAAACTGGCGTGGCGGGTCAGTCGGCCGCCCTCCCGCGATAGAAACCAATGGAACAGGAAGTCAGGCGGTTCCCTAGAACGAACGGCCAGGCCACAGTGCCCGTATAATGCCCGGTAGCGAATTGAAAATCTACCCCGAGTGCAGGTGCACGCCTGAAGTGTAGGCGCTTGAGCGAAGGTTGCTTTGGGGGGGGGGGGGGGGTAACAGGAGGGGAGACGCGAGTGCCTGGAATTGAGAGAGTCAGAACCATGGGAGGAGGAGAGGGACGGAAAATATAATCAGAGTGTTTAAATTACATAGAATATATAGCACGGAAACAGGCCATTCGGCCCAGCCAGTCCATGCCGGCGTTTATGCTCCACTCCTCCGATAAGAACAGAAGAATGAGGAGCAGGAGTCGGCCATTCAGCCCCTCGAGCCTGCTCCGGCCATTCAATAAGATCGTGGCTGATCTTCAACCTCAACTCCACTTTCCCGCCCGATCCCTTGATTCCCCGAGAGTCCAAAAATCTCTCGCTCTCAGCCTTGAATATACTCAACGACTGAGCCTCCACAGCCCTCTGGGGTAGAGAATTCCAAAGATTCACCGCCCTCGGAGTGAAGAAATTCCTCCTCATCTCAGTCCTTAAATGGCCGACCCCGTATCCTGAGACTGTGACCCCTGGTTCTAGACTCTCCAGCCAGGGGGGAAACAGCCTCGCAGCATCTACCCTGTCAATCCCCCTCAGAATCTTATATGTTTCAATGAGATCACCTCTCATTCTTCTAAACTCCAGAGAGTATCGGCCTATTCTACTCAATCTCTCCTCATAGGACAGCCCTCTCATCCCAGGAATCAATCTAGTGAACCTTCGCTGCACCGCCTCCAAGGCGAGTGTATCCTTTCTCCAATAAGGAGACCAGAACTGTGCACAGTACTCCAGGTGTGGTCTCACCAAGGCCCTGTACAATTGTAGCAAGGCTTCCTTACTCTGGTACTCCAACCCCCTTTGCAATAAAGGCCAACATACCATTTGCCTTCCCAACTGCTTGCTGTACCTGCATGCTAACTTTGTGTTTCCTGTAGGAGGACACCCAAGTCTCCCTGAACAACATTGAATAGTTCCTCACCATTTAAAAAATATTCTGTTTTTCTATTCTTCCTACCAAATTGAATAACCTCACAGTTCCCTACTTTATACTCCATCTGCCACCTTATTGCCCACTCACTTAACCTGTCTATATCCCTTTGCAGACTATTTGCGTCCTCCTCACAGCTTACTTTCCCACTTTGTTTCATCAGCAAACTTGGATACACTGCACTCGGTCCCTTCATCTAAGTCATTACTATAGATTGTGAATAGCTGAGGCCCAAGCACTGATCCTTGTGGCACCCCACTAGCTACAGCCCACCAATGACCCTACTCTGTTTTCTGTCCGTTAACGAATCCTCTATCCGTGCTACTGTATTATCCCCAACCCCATAAGCCCTCATCTTGCGTCGCAACCTTTTATGTGGCACCTTATCAAATGCCTTTTGGAAATCCAAATATAGTACATCCACTGGTTCCCCTTTATCTACCCTGCTAGTTACATCCTGAAAAAACGAATACATTTGTAAAACACGATGATGTGCCTTCAATAACCACAAAACTAGAAGTTATAGACTTTAACAAGTTGGCTTTTAATCACTAAGATCAGAGCTAACATCTCAACACACCGACTGGCTCACAGGAACGAGTCATACAGATCCTGAGATCTTTAAGTAAGAGAAGTCAGGGGCGGAGCCAAGAGCCAAGACCTGGAACCTTCCAGGTTAGTCAGGAAAGAGGAAGTGAAACTATACACCGTGTGGGGGAGGGTAATATACATGAGTGCAAAACGAATACAGGCACGACAAACAGATTTCATTACACACGATTTGCCTTTCCTAAAACCACGTTGACTCGGCCTAATCATATTATGATTTTCTAAGTGCCCTGTTACCCCCCCACTTCCTTAAGAATAGATTCCAGCATTTTCCCCCCGACGACTGATGTCAGGCTAACTGGCCTGTAGTTCCCCGTTTTCACTCACCCTTCTTTCTTGAATAGCAGGGGTGCATTTGCTACCTTCCAATCCGCTGGGACCACTCACAGCATAGCCTTCTGTCTGTATTCCTTTCTCCCTTGTACTTATCTAGCTTCCCCTTAAATGCATCCCTGTGGTAGCAAGTTCTACATTCTAACCACTCTCTGGGTAAAGAAGTTTCTCCTGAATTTGGAAGCTAGAGTTTAGAAGAATGAGAGGGGATCTCATTGAAACTTATAAAATTCTAACAGGACTAGACAGACTAGATGCAGGAAGGATGTTCCCGATGGTGGGGGAGTTCAGAACCAGGGGTCACAGTCTAAGAATAAGGGGTAAGCCATTTAGGACTGAGATGAGGAGGAATTTCTTCACCCAGAGAGTGGTGAACCTGTGGAATTCTCTGCCACAGAAGGCAGTTGAGGCCAATTCATTAAATATATTCAAGAAGGAGTTAGATATATTTCTCAAGGCTAAAGGGATCAAGGGATATGGGGAGAAAGCAGAGACAGGGTACTGAATTTGGATGATCAGCCATGATCTCATTAAATGGCGGAGCAGGCTCGAGGGGCCGAATGGCCTACTCCTGCTCCTATCGTCGATGTTTCTATGCCCCATTAGATTTATCAGTGACTATCTTACATTGATGGCCTCTAGTCTTGGTCTCCTCCACAAGTAGAGACATTCTCGCTGTGTCTACTCTATCAAAACCTTCCATAATTTTAAAGACCTCGATTAGGTCACCTTCTCCTTTCAAGAGAAAAGAACCCCAGCCTGTTCATCCTTTCCCGGTAGGTCTGGTGTTGGCCACTCACCCTTCCTTCAGCATCTTGAAGATTAACTGTTTTGTAAGCTCCTCGCTGGCAGGCGAGAGTTCTTGCTGGTCCTTCAACAGGTCAGGAGTGGATTTTAGCTGCCAACACAATGCAACACAAATAGGTACTTAAGGCAATAAAGCCTGCGTGGATTCACCCATGCGGGACATTTCCACAAATTGAACCACAAAACTTCTGAAAAGTAGTGAACTGTACAAATCGGTGAATATAACCACAAAGAAAAAAAAAACGATATAGAAATCACTCCTGTTTATCAACCACTCTGTGACTAACACAGGCCCCTCAAATTCTTGAAATAATATTATTTATACACATTATATCTGATTGGAGCACACAAAAGCAATTTTTAGCTCCGGTCAGGTGCAGATTAGCAACAAGTCGACACCAAGCACTTCACGTTTAATTCGGGTTACATTAGGCCTGGCCTAATGATCCGGAGACGCGAGTTCGAATCTCACCACGACAGCTGGGGAACTTAAATTCAATTATTTAAATAAATCTGGAATTAAAAAGCCAGTATCAGTAACGGTGACCATGAAACTACCGGATTGTCGTAAAAAAAAACCCTCGTCTGGATCACTAATGCCCTTTAGGGAAGGAAATCTGCTGTCTTTACCCGGTCTGGCCGGGTATATGTGACTCGTGACCCACAGCAATGTGGTTGGCTCTTAACTGCCCTCTGAAACGGCCTAGCGAGCCACTCAGTTGTATTCAAGGAGGCGGCTCAGCGCCACCTTCTCCAGGGCAATGAGGGACGGGCAATAAATGCCAGCCCTGCCAACGACGCCCACATCCAGAAAAGATATTTTTTAAAACATCCCGCTTTTACCATAGGCAAGAAGTTGGTGTCGTCACTACAATGTTGAGTACCAATACACTATAGAGGAAAATGATGATGTTTAAACCAACACTTGGTGTTCTCGGCAATGCTTCTTGTGCAATATTCTTGATTCACCTCCTCAAACAGTCCCCCAGTCACTAGTGACAGACCGGTCACCACTAGTACCTCACCCTTGCGTTATGCACCTATAAAGAACTTAAGAATTAGGAGTAGGCCACACGGCCCCTCGAGCCTGCTCCACCATTCAATAATCATGGCTGATCTTCGACCTCAACTCCACTTTCCTGCCCTATCCCCATATCCCCCGAGAGTCCAATAATCTCTCGACCTCAGCCTTGAATATACTCAATGACTGAGCATCCACAGCCCTCTGGGGCAGAGAATTCCAAAGATTCACCACCCTCTGAGTGAAGAAATTCCTCCTCATCTCAGTCCTAAATGGCCGACCCCTTATCCTGAGACTGTGACCCCTGGTTCTAGACTCTCCAGCCAGGGGGAAACAACCTCTCAGCATCTACCCTGTCAATCCCCCTCAGAATCTTGTATGTTTCAATGAGATCACCTCTCATTCTTCTAAACTCCAGAGAGTATCGGCCCATTCTACTCAATCTCTCATCGTAGGACAACTCTCTCATCCCAGGAATCAATCTAGACCTATAAGTGGTCACTCCAGATACAAGTGAAGTTCAGAAGGATAAATGTATAATTGTGCTCCTGGGTGTTTTCAGTTCAAATGGACACTGAAAACTTCATACATCCATCATGCTTTACTGAACTACTAATTAACAGCAGTGAGCTCGTCGGCGAGGTGGGGATAGAAGTGAAATAGGCGGTAAAACATCAGAGAAAGAGAGAGAAAAATCCTCTCATTAAAGAAAAGGTACATTTTAGTTCATTTAGAAATTAATTTCCTCTGGATAATAAAGTATTTTCCAGTGTGTGGCCAGTTAACTGATCTCAAACCAGGCCGTTAATAGCTACATTACAACAGTGACTCCACTTCAAAATTTCTTCATTCTGGCTATAAAGCACTTGGAGACGTCCGGTGGTCGTGAAAGGCGCTATATAAATAAAAGTCTTTTTTTTTCTTTTTCATTGTGACTGTGCCCTAGCACCCCTGGACTGCGGGGGGGGGGGGGGGGGGGGGATAAGAGACACATAGGCAGGTTTCTATTTATGAACACTTATCCAATCAGCCCCAGCTGGAAATTACAGGCATGTGCATAAGGACTGGGTTGGCTCAGTTGCGATGCCCCCCATAGCTGAACAGCCTGCCAACATTCATTGCCCACAAAGAAATTTCTATAGCGCCCTTTCACAGCCACCAGACCACTTTACAGCCAGTGTAGTCACTTGTAATGTGGGAAACGCGGCAACCAATTTGCACACAGCAAGCTCCCACAAACAGCAATGTGATAATGACCAGATCATCTGTTTTTAGTGATGTTGGTTGAGGGATAAATATTGGCCCCAGGACAACGGGGAGAACTTCCCCCTGCTCTTCTTCCAATAGTGGCCGTGGGATCTTTTACGTCCACCTGAGAGGGCAGACAGGGCCTCGGTTTAACGTCTCATCTGAAAAACGGCACCTCAGATAGTGCAGCGCTCCCTCAGTACTGACACTGGGAGTGTCGGCCTACATTTTTGTGCTCAAGTCTCTAGAGTGGGACTTGAACCCACAACCTACTGACTCAGAGGCGAGAGAGAGAGAGAGAGAGCGCGCTACCCACCGAGCCACGGCCTGAGACACATGAAAAGTAGTGAGGTATCAGCGGGCCGTCAGAGCTAGTGGAACCACAACCCAGCTAGAGTCAGTGACCTTGAAAAAAGTTGGTGGTGGGAGTTGGGTGGGGGGGGGGGGGGGGGGGGGAGTGCGGGGTTGAAAATTTATCTAAAAGGCTGCCTGCAAGGATAATTTGAGTAACTCCGGGAAGGGGTGGGGCCCTTCAAGCAAAGCAGCAAGTAACTTTGGAAACATTGTATTGCAGTTGGATTGGAGTTTGCTTCTGACCTTAACTTATATATGGAATAAGATGCCAAACAGTAATCCTACGAGATTTCAAATATGACCTAATCCTCGAATGGTTGGCGAGCATGTAATGGATAAGTCATCCATATCCCTGGGAACATCCACCTTCAACGGCAGAAAACATTTACGGATAATCCTTGGTAACTAAATCTTGTGCTGCTGTGATTTCATCCGGCAGCAATGCAAAATTACGTGGAGAGAGAGGGCAAACAATCTCATCACCGGTCCCCCCAAAAAAAGAAAGGTTCACGGCCAATTAAGTTTAATCGCAGGTAAATAATGGGCCATTAATTCACTCAGACACCACGGGATCTAGGAATATCACACTGGTGCAATAGAGCCTGAGGATGGGTCACGCTAAATTATTTTTTATTCCGCATCTAACTACAGGAAACTTTCGATTTACCGGCACCTAAATAACCGGAAATCTCGGTTAACCGGCAAAATTCAGGAGTAGGTTCATACTTCATATTACTTGCCTTCCTCGATCTGTTGGTGTGCAAGGGTGTGGCTGCAGCTGTTGCTAAGCTACAGAGACACTTGGAACTTGTGGCCATTGTTCTGAACCTGTTGCTAAGCAACAGGATTTGTTGCTTTATACGGAGCTCTCAGCTCTCGTATCTTTTACTATAGCTTTCGGTTATCCGGCATTGTTGATGAACCGGCAACACGTCGGTGCCGGATAACAGAAAGTTTCCTGTAGTGCTGCACCTGATCGGGGAATACCCGAGGCTGACACGGTGTCTGAAATGGAAAAATGCACCATGACCTAGCGCCAACAAAATAATCTGGAGAGCGAACCGAGATTAATGTTGACCAGTGCGGCGAGGCAATGACGGCGTGCGTCACTGCATTGGGTGGGAGGTTACCTCTCCTCGCCGAATCTCTGATCACGGCTGCACGACACCGCCCCACAACTTCACGAAGAAAGATAGACTCGCATTTCTACAGCGCCGTTCACGCTCTCGGGACGTCCCAAATCACTTCCCAGCCAGTGAAGTACTTTTTTTTTGAAGTGCAGTCGCTGTTGTAATGTTGGAAACGCGGCAGCCAATCTGCGCACAGCAAGCTCCCACAGACAGCAATGTGATAAATGACCAGATCGTCTGTTTTTAGTGATAAATATTGGCCCCAGGACACAGGGGAGAACTCAGAGTCAGAGTTATACAGCACAGAAAGAGGCCCTTCGGCCCATCGTGTCCACGCCGGCCATCAAGCCCCATCTATTCTAATCCCATTTTCCAGCACTTGGTCCGTAGCCTTGTATGCTATGGCGTTTCAAGTGCTCATCTAAATGCTTCTTGAATGTTGTGAGGGTTCCTGCCTCTACCACCCTTTCAGGCAGTGAGTTCCAGATTCCAACCACCCTCTGGGTGAAAAAGTTTTTCCTCAAATCCCCTCTAAACCTCCTGCCCCTTACCTTGAAACTATGCCCCCTGGTTATTGTCCCCTCTACTAAGGGGAAAAGTTACTTTCTATCTACCCTATCTATGCCCCTCATGATTTTGAACACCTCAATCAGGTCCCCCCTCAGCCTTCTCTGCTCTAAGGAAAACAACCCCAGCCTGTCCAGTCTCTCTTCATAGCTGAAGCGCTCCAGCCCAGGTAACATCCTGGTGAATCTCCTCTGCACCCTCTCCAATGCAATCACATCCCTCCTATAGTGTAGCGACCAGAACTGCACACAGTATTCCAGCTGTGGCCTAACTAGCGTTTTGTACAGCTCCGTCATAACCTCCCTGCTCTTATATTCTATGCCTCGGCTAATGAAGGCAAGTATCCCATATGCCTTTTTAAACCATCCCCCTGCTCTTCTTCCAATAGTGGCCGTGAGATCTTTTACGTCCACGCGAGAGCGCAGACGGGGCCTCGGTTTAACGTCACATCCAAAAGGGATTGAACCTGGGAGCCTGTTGGACTTTGTGGCTAAGTTCACCATGAGGTAGCAAACTGAGCAACAGCGGGGGAAGCCCCACACTCAGTTAACTTTCCTCCGACTCCTCCACATCATTTCCTTTTACAAGGTTACACCCAAGTCGTTTTTATTTCGCCAAATCCACAGTTTAAATAAAAAATATATAGAGCCGTGTTCCTTACTTCATGATGTCAGTCACCAGGACCAAATGAACTGCAGCCTTGACGAGCAGAGGCGACAGGAGGAAAAGCTTTTTTCACGCGAGGAGTGGTCAGGATTTGGAATGCGCTGCCCGATGGGGCGGTGGATACAGATTCAACAGTCGCCTTCAAAGGGGAATTGGATAAATACTTGGGAGAAAAAAAAATTGCAGGGATATGGGGAAAGAGCGGTGGAGAGCGGGACTAACTGGATTGCTCTTCGTAAGAGCCGGCGCAGGCTCGATGGGCCGAACGGACTCCTGCTGTGCGGCACTATTCCGTGATTCTACAACTGCTCGCTACACATAAATTCACCAAATTGCTTCTGATGTTCAATCACAAGAGGTGATGCTCCTAGACGCTTGGGCAGCCTGCGAGTGGAGGCCCCGGGGAATACAGAGCAGGATGATGTGCCAGAAAGGGCCACAAGCCAAGGGGAGGAAGCCTACAATCAGACTCTGGCCGATTCCACCAGAGTGCGACTGGTGTACAGACTCGAGCTTTGCGGGGCTGTTCGGGAAACCAGATGTTGAATTCCAGCGTCAAAGCAGCTGGTTAGCCACTTCATAGTGTGGTTACAGCGCAGGAGGAGGCTGCCATTCGGCCCGTCGAGCCCGTGCCGGCTCTCTCCAAGAGCACTTCAGCTAGTCCCACTCCCCCACCCTCCGCCCTCTCCCCGTAGCCCTGCTTTCTGCATGTCCTCATTTAACCTCTAGTGTGCCAGCAGTAGAAATCCTGGGCAGCTAGAGAAATGTGGAATAAAAAACCCAGAATTACGCTGGCAAAGCTCAGCAGGCCAGGCAGCATCCGTGGAGAGAGAGAGAGAGAGAGAGAAAGAAACAGAGTTAACCTTTCAGGCCGTCAGAACCGAAAAAGTTAAAGATATAACAGGTTTATTTAAGCAAGTGCAGAGGCAGGGAAAGAGGGAGGAAAGACCAAAAGACAAGGTCTGTGATAGTGTGGAAGGCAGGAGAGATTCAAAGACAAAAGTGATGAGTGACCCTCTTCGAGACCCATCTTTTATAAGAACTTAACATAAGAAATGGGAGCAGGAGTCGGCCATTCGGCCCCTCGAGCCTGCTCCGCCATTCAATGAGATCACGGCTGATCTTCTGCCTCAACTCCATTCACCGGCCCTATTGCCATATCCCTTGATGCCCTTACTAGTCAGAAATCTATCGACTTCTGTTTTGAATATACCCAATGACTGAGCCTCCACAGCCCTCTGGGGTAGAGAATTCCAAAGATTCACCACCCTCTGAGTGAAGAAATTTCTTCTCATCTCAGTCCTGAATGGCCTACCCCTTTATCCTGAGGCTGTAGCCCCCTGGTTCTAGACTCCCCAGCCAAGGGAAACATTCTCCCCAGCATCCACCCTATCAAGCCTGTAATAATTTTGTATGCTTCAATGAGATCCCCTCTCATTCTTCTGAATTCAAGAGAATACAGGCCTAGTTTACTCGATCTCTTCTCATACGACAGTCCCGCCATCCCAGGAATCAATCTCGTGAACCTTTGTTGCACTCCCTCTATGGCAAGTATATCCTTCCTTAGGTAAGGAGACCAAAATTGTACACAGTGCTCCAGGTGCGGTCTCACCAAGGCCCTATATAATTGGAGTAAGACTTCTTTACTCCTGTACTCAAATCCTCTTGTAATGAAGGCCAGCATACCATTTGCCTTCCTAATGGCTTGCTGCACCTGCACATTCACTTTCAGTGACTCGTGTACAAGGACACCCAGGTCCCTTTGAGCATCTGCATTCCCCACTCTTTCACCATTTAGGAAATACTCTGCCTTTCTGTTTTTTCTACCAAAGTGGATAACTTCACATTTATCCACATTATAGTCCATCTGCCATTTTCTCGCCCACTCACTGAGCCTGTCGAGATCCCCTTGAAGCCTCTTCACAACTGACAATGCCACCTAGCTTTGTGTCATCAGCAAATTTGGAAATGTTACATTTAGTCCCCTCATCCAAATCATAGATATAGATTGTGAATAGCTGGGGCCCAAGCACTGATCCTTGCAGTACCCCACTAGTCACAGCCTGTCATCCTGAAAAAGACCCGTTTATCCCTACTCTCTGTTTTCTGTCTGTTAACCAATTCTCAATCCATGCTAGTATATTACCCCCAATTGCATGTGCCCTAATTTTGTTCACCAACCTCTTGTGTGGGACCTTATCGAAGACCTTCTGAAAATCCAGATACACCACATCTACCGGTTCCGCTTTGTCTACTCCACTAGTTACATCCTCAAAGAACTCCCAATAGGTTTGTCAAACAGGATTTCCCTTTCATAAATCCATGTTGACTCTGCCCAATCTTACTATTAGTTTCTAAGTGCCCAGTTATTGCATCCTTTATAATAGATTCCAGTATTTTCCCAACTACTGATGTGAGGCTAACAGGTCTGTAGTTCCCCGCTTTCTCTCTCCCTCCTTTCTTAAATAGCGGGGTTACATTTGCTATCCTCCAATCTGCAGGAACCGTTCCAGAATCTGTAGAATTTTGGAAGATGACAACCAATGCGTCCACTATCCCAATGGCCACCTCTTTCAAAACCCTAGGATATAGGTCATCCGGTCCTTGGGATTTATCGACTTTTAGTCCCATTAATTTTGCTAGTACTGTTTTTTTACTAATGATCATTTCTTTAAGTTCCTCATTCTCACCACACCCTTGGTTTTCTCGTATTTCTGGGAGGTTTTTTGTGTCTTCCTCCGTGAAGACAGAAACAAAGTATTTATTTAATTTCTCTGCCATTTCCTCATTCCCCATTATAAATTCTCCCGTCTCTGACTGTAAAGGACCTACATTTACCTTCACCAGTCTTTTCCTTTTCACATACCTATAGAAGCGTTTACAATCCGTTTTTATATTTTTCGCTAGTTTGTGCTCCTATTCCATTTTCCCTTTCTTTATCAATTTCTTGGTCCCCCTTTGCTGATTTCTAAAAAGATCCCAATCCTCAGGCTGACCGCTTTTTCTGGCAACTTTATAAGCTTCCTCCTTTGACTTAATAACAGCTTTAATTTCTTTTGTTAGCCATGGTTGGATCGCTTTTCCTTTTGGGTTTTTAATGCCCTAGAGGAATATATGTTAGTTGCAAATTATGCATTATTTCCTTGAATGTTAGTCATTGTATGTCCACCTTCGTACCTTTTCGTGTAGTCTCCCAATCTACCATGGCCAACTTGTCCCTCATACCCTTGTAGTTTCCTCTGTTTAGAATGAAGACCTTAGTTTCAGATTGGACTACATCGCTCTCAAACTCTTTTGTTTCTTTACTTGTCCCGTTGCCATCTCCTTTTGCCTCACATCATCATTCCTTTTGTCACTTAATCTCTCCTGCCGTCCACCCCATCACAGACCTTCCCTTTTGTTCTTTCCTCCCCCTCTCCCTGCCCCTACACTTGCTTAAAACCCGTTACATCTCTTAACTTTTTCCAGTTCTGACGAAGGGTCATCGACCTGAAACGTTAACTCGGTTTCTCTCTCTCCGCAGATACCGCCTGACCTGCTGAGAGTTTTCCTGCGTTTTCTGTTGTTATTTCCGATTCCCAGCATCCGCAGCATTTTGTTTTTGTATAGGAACGTGGAATGCTGCTAAACGCCCGTAAGACAAAAGTCCTCTACCAACCTGCCCCCGCCACACAGTACTTCCCCCCCCCGATTATCAAAGTCCACGACAAGGCCTTGGACAACGTGGACCACTTTCCATACCTCGGGAGCCTACTGTCAGCAAGGGCAGACGTCGATGACGAAGTCCAACACCGCCTTCAGTGTGCCAGTGCAGCCTTCGGTCACCTGAGGAAGAGTGTTTGAAGACCAGGACCTCAAACCCAGCACTAAGCTCATGGTCTACAGAGCAGCAGTGATGCCCGCCCTGCTGTATGCCTCAGAGACATGGACCATGTACAGCAGGCACCTCAAAGCACTGGAGAGGTACCACCAATGCTGCCTCCGCAAGATCCTGCAAATCCATTGGCAGGATAGGCGCACCAACGTCAGTGTTCTTGCTCATGCCAACATCCCCAGCATTGAAGCTCTGACCACGCTCGATCAGCTCCGATGGACGGGTCACATTGTCCGCATGCCCGATATGAGACTCCCAAAACAAGCGCTCTACTCGGAGCTCCGGCACGGCAAGGGCGCCCCAGGTGGGCAGAGGAAACGCTTCAAGGACACCCTCAAAGCCTCCTTGAAAAAGTGTAACATCCCCCACTGACACCTGGGAATCCCTGGCCCAAGACCGCACAAAGTGGAGGAGAAGCATCCGGGAAGGCGCCGAACACCTCGAGTCTCTTCGCCGAGAGCAAGCGGAAGCCAAGCGCAGGCAACGCAAGGAGCGCACGTCAACCCAAGCACCCCACCCACCCGCCCCTTCAACCACTGTCTGCCCCACCTGTGACAGAGACTGTAGGTCCCGCATTGGACTCATCAGCCACCTGAGAACTCATTTTTAATGTGGAAGCAAGTCATCCTCAGTTCCGAGGGACTGCCTAAGAAGAAGGAGGAGGAATGCTGCTGTCCAATTGAAGCAACGTGACATGTGAAAGGGCAACAAAGCTGACTGGGACGTCTGACCTCAAGCGACATGGTCAAAGTTAGAATGAAGGGAGCAAATAAAGAGTAAAACATTAACTTTATGAAGACAACTGTACAGCGATGGGTTAAACGCCAACAAAAACCAGGCTGGAAAGTTGTAACCAAATTGCAGATTATGCACTAGTAGTACTTAATAATACGCCCTGGGAAGAGCGGGCCTTTTGTGGCCCTGTATAAGTGCCAGCTCAGTGGGTAGCACCTTCGCCTCCAAGTCAGAAGGTTGTGGGTTCGAGTCCTGCCCCAGAGACTTGAGCACAAAAATCTAGGCTGACACTCCCACTGTCGGAGGTACCGTCTTTCGGACATGCTAAACCTAAACCCCTTCTGCCCTCTCATGGCACTGTTATCGAAGAGGAGCAGGGGGGAGTTCTCCCCGGTGTCCTGGGGCCAATATTTATCACTCAACCAACATCACAAACACAGATTATCCTGTCATTATCTCATTGCTCTTAGTGGGAGCTCTTAAGGCTAAGGGGATCAAGGGATATGGGGAGAAAGCAGGGACAGGGTACTGAATTTGGATGATCAGCCATGATCGCATTGAATGGCGGAGCAGGCTTGAGGGGCCGAATGGCCTACTCCTGCTCCTATCTTCTATGTTTCTATGAGCTTGCTGTGCGCAACTTGGCTGCTGCGTTTCCCACATTACAACAGTGACCACACTTGAAGAGTACTTCGTTGGCTGTAAAGGTTGTGAAAAGCGTTATATAAATGCAAGTCTTTCTTTGTAGTGGCTAGTGGAACGACCTCTACAACAAAAGAAGCCAGGAGAATGTTATTAGGAATGACGGTTATCCATTAACTTGTTAAATAAAGGCACTGGTCTAAAATTTTCTTTTTTTAAAAATTCATTCATGGGATGCGGGCGTCGCTGGCAAGGCCGGCATTTATTGCCCAGCCCCTAACTGCCCCTTGAGAAGGTGGTGGTGAGCCGCCTTCTTGAGCCACTGCAGTCCCGTGTGGTGAAGGTGCTCCCACAGCGCTGTTGGGGAGGGAGTTCCAGGATTTTGACCCAGCGACGATGAAGGAACGGCCAATATATTTCCAAGTCAGGATGGTGTGTGACTTGGAGGGGAACTTGGAGGTGGTGGTGTTCCCACGCGCCTGCTGCCCTTGTCCTTCTAGGGGGAAGAGGTCGCGGGTTTGGGAGGTGCTGCCGAAGAAGCCTTGGCGAGTTGCTGCAGTGCATCTTGTAGACGGTCCACACTGCAGCCACGGTACGCTGGTGGTGGAGGGAGTGAATGTTTAAGGTGGCGGATGGGGGGGGGGGTGACAAAATGCTTTGTCAACGTCCCTCTCAACCCCCGTGGGGAAATGCACGGCCTCCGCTTGGCAACTCCAAGTGGCAGGACTGAAAACAGGATGCGTGTGTGGGGGGGTGGGGGGGGGGCGAAATCGCAGGCACAGACCTGTGTCCCGTTAGTGCACAGCATAACGTGTTGCAGGTTCTCCAGAGCGGTCCTCGGACAGGATAGCGGTGGTATTCAGCATCAGTGCTAGAAACAGCCAGCTGTTCACAATATATATTAATGATCTGGACGAGGGAATTGGATGTAATATCTCCAAATTTGCAGATGACACAAAGCTGGGTGGGAGGGTAAGCTGTGAAGAGGATGTCGTGAAACTCCAGTACGATTTGGACAGGTTGGGTGATTGGGCAGAAACATGGCAAATGCACTATAATGTGGATCAATGTGAGGTTATCCACTTTGGTGGCAAAAACAGGAAGGCAGATTATTATTTGAATGGCAATAGATTGGGAGAAGGGGAAGTGCAACGAGACCTGGGTGTCCTTGTGCACCAGTCGCTGAAGGTAAGCATGCAGGTGCAGCAGGCGGTTAAGGCGGCAAATGGTATGTTGGCCTTCGTAGTGAGAGGGTTCGAGTACAGGAACAAGGATGTCTTGCTGCAGTTGTACAGGGCCTTGGTGAGACCGCACCTTGAGTATTGTGTGCAGTTTTGGTCACCTTATCTGAGGAAGGATGTTCTTGTCATGGAGGGAGTCCAGCGAAGATTCACCAGACTGATACCTGGGATGGCAGGAATGACGTATGAGGAGAAATTGTGTCGATTGGGCTTATACTCACTGGAGTTTAGAAGATTGAGAGGGGATCTCATCGAAACCTATAAAATTCTGTCAGGTCTGGACAGACTAGATGCAGGAAGGATGTTCCCAATGGCGGGGGAGTCCAGAACTAGGGGTCACAGTCTAAGGATAAGGGGTAAGCCATTTAGGACTGAGATGAGGAGGAATTTCTTCACCCAGAGAGTGGTGAACCTGTGGAATTCTCTGCCGCAGAGGGCGGTGGAGGCCAGTTCATTAAATATATTCAAAAAAGAGTTGGATATATTTCTTAAGGCTAAAGGGATCAAGGGATATGGGGAGAAGGCAGGGACAGGTACTGAATTTGGATGATCAGCCATGACCTCATTGAATGGCGGAGCAGGCTCGAGGGGCCGAATGGCCTACTCCTGCTCCTATCTTCTATGTTTCTATCACTGTGAATGCATTGAAATAAGTAGCAATGGTGTCTGTCCCTGGGTGCACATGTTCTCCACAATATGGTAGCATATGGTTCAAAGGACTGGGATTCACAAGTATAAAGTGTTCATGCCTCCTGTAAACAGGGTTCAATTCCCTTCTTGGTAACATGATCAACACAGACGTAAGAAAACTACTAGGTACTTGGTCTAAGCGTTAAACAAAGCTTTAATCAACTGTTTTACAACATGGAGGTCTAGCTGTGTCCTTCACTAGTTCCTGTTAAAGAATGTCCTGCGCAAGCTGGGCCCGTGCCCGAGTATTTATACTCTCCCTGGACAGCGCCACCCGCAGGCCGCCCAGTATTATTTCATAAGTCTTTCTTTCATGAATGACTGATTCATGTCAAACACTCTATTCCCAAACCTAAATCTGGCGATCAGTAGAGTATTTTACCTGGATGGCTCGTTCGGTGAAGACCGCAGCCTTTTGACTCCGCTCCACCACCGGCTCCATTTCCGTTTGGTTCTGGTTCCATTTTCTGGGGAGGCTGGACGCACTGAAAGTAGGAAGGCGCTCCGGTTCCTTGGCAGGTCTGCTCGGAAACCCGGCGGCGTACCCGTTACCTGCGCCGCAGGGTTGAGACGCGGGCTGGGCCCGAGAGAAAGATTCCTTCGCAACCGCCGAAGGCTTGACTTCGGGGGTCCAGCCAGACGGGGTGTCCTTCCCGACGTCCATTTTGTCGCTGGAGCGGAAGGGCTTTTGGCTGGCGGCCGCCTCAAACGCCCCGTCGGGCCCGGCTTCTCTCCCCGATTCCGGCCTGTCGCGCGGATGACGGGGCGCCCTGTTGTCGAGGCTCTGCGACCGCCTCTGGTCGTCGGCCGAAATCCGATTGCGCCTCGCCGTCCTGCCTCTCGGTTGCCTGCCTTGCCCGTCAAATTTGCTGATTAGGGTGTCCACAGAAGAAAGGGGCTTGGTGTCTATAGCGTTGAGGTCGTTAGACTGCAATGAAACGTCGGTGACGGACAAGGCTTTGGCAACTGGTTTGGAATTGGACAGAACGGCGTTAGACCGAGGTTTGTCCAGGTGCTTGGAATGAGAGTACCCCAGGCTTGTCCCTCTGGCACTGCTGGCTGATCGGTCACTGCTCGTTGAGGTAGCCGGGCTTTGGGTCCGACGGTCTGCCCTTTCCTGGGGCAGAAATTGGTAGCTCCGGCCAGATTCGCTGGAAACCGGCACTTCGTCGAGGCTGAGCAGCGATCCCTGAGAGCGAGACTTCCTCAGCTGCTCCTCGCGGTGCGCGGACCTGCGACGAGGCAGCGACGTGTGGCCCTCGTCGCTCCCGTGCGGGCCGGCGCTTTTGACATGCTGCGCGCGTTTCTTTGAGTCGTAAATCTTCACGTAATGCTTGGATCCCGTTTCCTCGTCGGAGGTACTGTACTGGGAGTCGCTGTGAGCACGCTGCGGGATCGAGGCGGCGTCTCCGTAAGGGTTCTCGGGCACGTCGAACTCGGCTGCTTTGGCGCTCGGCATTCTCTGCGGCGGAGCGCTGTCCTTTTCGGGGATACTGCCTTTAAGGTAATCAGCTCTAGCTGGTGCTCCCGGCGCCGCTGGCACTCCATCGCTGTTATTCAACACCACAAACGGCTGGCCAGAAATCCCCTGGACTCTGACCACAACCCCATAGGACCCAGACTTGGCCACATTCTTCTTGGCTTTCTTGGGCTTGTGGGTGTCCTGGAGGTCGTTTATGAATCGGATTTGGACCCCGTAGTCCAAAGGGGCCTGCTTGTCCGCTGCGTTTTGCTCGACGTGCTCCTCCATTTGCAGTCTTTGTATATTCAGGCTCGCAGTTGCTTCTGAAACAAAACAAGGCAGTTAATAGCGTGGTTAGCGCAACAGAAATACAGACATGTCCAATCGACACTATCCAGGACAAAGCAGCCCGCTTGATCGGCACCCCATCCACCACCTTAAACATTCACTCCCTCCACCACCGGCGCACCGTGGCTGCAGTGTGTACCATCTACAAGATGCACTGCAGCAACTCGCCAAGGCTTCTTCGGCAGCACCTCCCAGACCCGCCACCTCTTCCACCTAGAAGGACAAGGGCAGCAGGCGCATGGGAACACCACCACCTCCAAGTTCCCCTCCGAGTCACACACACCATCCTGACTTGGAGATATATCGGGGCCGTTCCTTCATCGTCACTGGGTCAAAATCCTGGAACTCCCTCCCTAACAGCGCTGTGGGAGCACCTTCACCACACGGGACTGCAGCGGCTCACCACCACCTTCTCAAGGGCGATTAATGCTGGCCTTGCCAGCGACGCCCAGATCCCGGGAACGAATATAAAAAACCAAGCACAGAATTCCAAGTATTTCTAGCTATTTCCATTATAGAAACATACAATTACCGTTGTTAAAATAGGTCTGTGGAATACTTCAATGCCAATTTTCAAGTCTTCTACCAACATATAAAAAGGTAAGTTACTCTGCGATGAAGACAATGCTGCCATTCCCCTCAGAATACAAGTACTGCCTGAGAATGTCTGACTGAATGGGGTGTTGACTGAATGATGTAGGCTCTTACACCATACAGGCTAGGCGGTCAGAGCACTGCCAAATCCTGCCCTCACCCAACGTCCGTAGTTTCCACCAGGATATCAATCTAACTCGGGCTTACTGAAGCAGTACAGTACAGACAGCGAACTCGACGCAGGTTCAGTGCCGCGCAGTTTCGCCAGCTGAGCGCACACAAACTTCTAAACGTGTGCTCGCATCGAAATTACAGCCTCACTTAATCAACTGGCGGGTAAGGAGTGGAAAAGATAGTGAGTTAAACTTTGTACAGTACCCGACCAATTAATCATTAACCTGCTGTGAAACGCCAAGGACCGCAAGTGACTTATTTACGAACCTTTGCACCATTGGTGCCCGGCGTAAGGTTTCTACGGTCCTCTGCCGCCAACAGTTTGGTGGTTTGTGGGGAAGCAACTAGAGCCTGCCATTAGGGGTAGAGCACGAGAGACAGAGAGGCAGAGAGAGAGAGAGACAGAGAGAGAAAGAGAGACAGTGAGAGAGAGAGACAGAGAGAGACATAGAGAAAGAGAGAGAGATAGAGAGAGAGACATAGAGAGAGAGAGAGAGAGAGAGAGAGACATAGAGAGAGACAGAGAGAGAGAGAGAGACATAGAGAGAGACATAGAGAGAGACAGAGAGAGAGACAGAGAGAGAGACAGAGAGAGAGAGAGAGACAGAAAGAGAGAGAGACAGAGACAGAGGGAGAGAGAGACAGAGGGAGAGAGAGACAGAGGGAGAGAGAGACAGAGGGAGAGAGAGAGACAGAGGGAGAGAGAGAGAGAGCCCGACCCTGTTCAACATATACGTAAATGAATTAGCAGACATGCTGGAGCAAAGCGAGTCACCAGGTCTCCGTCTCCTGGATGGAGAAGTGAAGTCCCTGTTCTATGCGGACGACCTGGTTCTGCTGTCTCCCACAGAACAGGGATTACAGCAACAACTAGACCTACTCGACAAATACTGCCAAAATTGGGCTCTAACAGTAAATCTAAAGAAAACCAACATCATGATTTTTCAAAAAAGACCCAGATGTCAGGAAAACAAATACCAGTTTACCCTCAGTGATACCACTATAGGACACACTATGAGCTACACCTACCTTGGTCTAACTATTACAGCATCAGGGAGCTTCAGCATAGCAGTGAATGCACTAAAAGAAAAAGCCCGAAGAGCCCTATATGCAATAAAAAGAAAATTCTACAACATCCAAATCCCAATCAAAATCTGGCTCAAAATATTTGACAGCATAATCCTGCCCATTGCACTGTACGGTAGTGAAGTATGGGGCCCGCTAAATCACCAAAGCTACACTAAATGGGAAAAACACACAATAGAAGCCCTACATGCAGAATTCTGCCGAAGCATCCTTCGCACCCAAAGAAAAACGCCAACAAATGCATGCAGAGCCGAACTAGGCAGATACCCACTGATAATAAACATCCAAAAACGAGCACTAAACTTCCTAAATCACCTCAAATCTAGCTCCCCAGACACCCTTCATTTCAAAGCCTTTCAGACCCAAGAGCTAAACCCAGAAAAGAGTCCCCTGAGTCAGCTGCTACTGAAACTAAGTAGTCAGCCGGACCCTGACCAGCCCCAGACCAACACAGCCGTCCAAACACCAATCCGAGTGAACCAAATCATTAAACAATGCAAAGAAACCTACCTGGAACATTGGAACAAAATAACCGAAAGCCAAAGCAGATTAGAATGTTACCGGGCCCTAAAAAGAGATTATAAACTGGCAGACTACCTCACGACCATCAGAGACACAAAACAGAGACAGACCCTCACCAGGTACAGACTAAGCGACCACCAACTGGAAATTGAAAAAGGCAGATACAAGAAATCCTGGCAGCCTAGAGAGAATAGAATATGCGATCAATGTCTGGCCGGCGAGGTTGAAACAGAAATGCATTTCCTCCTAAAATGCGAAAAATTCAACACATCAAGAAACATATTATTCAACAAGCTAAGCCAAACAACCCCAGATTTCAAGGAATTGGATGACCTGTCAAAATTGAGATTAGTCCTAGGAGAAGGAGACAGACCATACCTTGGGGCCAAATATGTAACAACATGTCACAACCTGAGGACTGTTTAAAATTAATATTGAACGTACCAAATGAAGTACAAAGACTGTTTAAAATTAATATTGTTTAAAAGTAATATTGTATGTACCCAACAAATGTCAAATCGATTGACACCTACAGAATGTTGGAAAACTGTACCTTTTTGCTATGTAAGCTTTGGCAATATGGTTCTCTGTAAACTTTCATGCCAATAAAGCATTTGAATTGGAATTGGAATTGGAGAGGGAGAGAGAGAGAGAGAGAGAGAGAGAGGGAGAGAGAGAGGGAGAGAGAGACAGAGAGAGAGAGGCAGAGAGAGAGACAGAGAGAGAGAGACCGAGAGAGAGACCGAGAGAGAGGCCGAGAGAGAGACAGGGAGACAGAGAGAGAGACAGAGAGACAGAGCGAGAGAGACAGAGAGAGAGACAGACAGAGAGAGAGAGAGACAGAGAGAGAGAGAGACAGAGAGAGAGAGACAGAGAGAGAGAGAGAGAGACAGAGAGAGAGAGAGAGACAGAGAGAGAGACAGACAGAGAGAGAGAGACAGAGAGAGAGAGACAGAGAGAGAGAGAGACAGACAGAGAGAGAGAGAGACAGAGAGAGAGAGAGACAGAGAGAGAGAGAGACAGACAACATGGGTAAGGGAGCATCTATGGATGTTATCTATACGTACTTCCAGAAGGCATGCGATAAGGTTCCACACAAGAGAGGATTAGCAAAGAATGAGTGGGCCAAACTATGGCAAATGGAAATTAATGTGAATAAATGAGAGGTCAGCCTCTGGACCCAAGAAAGACAAGAAACCTTCTCTTCAACTGTACATTTCTCGACTGCTCGCCATTGCCTTCCTGCACGAGCACTATGGTAACCAAGTGCGGGATACTATTTTTTAAAATTCTTTTATCACCTCATATCATTCTCCACTCCTGAAGACATCAACTCCCGTAATAACTGAGGATTCTATGGGGGTCAGTCACTCAATTCAATTCAATTCAAATCGCTTTATTGGCATGACAAGGTACATCTTATGTTGCCAAAGCATCGAAAAACATTCATGGTTGAACACAAAAATACAGATCTATCCATACAGTGTATAAACAGATATATCCCTGAGTGTATAAATATACATTCATATAATTTGTATATACTCTTTTCTTATATTTAGTGGTTGTCCCTCTGTTTATGGCAAGCTGTAACATAGTGTGCCGCTAAGGTTACACAATTTCTCTCTTCCCCTAGTAGGTATGGGAGTTTTTGGTCGTCATTCAAATTTCTGAATTCCGGGCATATTTTTGTGAATTTTGGGTAGAAATTCTCCCTTATGCCCTGATATTTTCTACAAGCTGTGAGGAAGTGCATCTCTGTCTCCACCACTCCCTGACTGCAGTGAGAGCATATCCTGTCCTCTCTTGGTAGCCGGGTCTGCCTGTGTCTACCTTTTTCGATCGCCAGGCTATGTTCACTAAGTCTGTACATTGTCAAGGTTTTTCTCAGTTTGCTATCCTTTACCATGGTCAGGTAATCAGCCATGTTGTATTGCCTGTTTAGGGCCAAGTAGCAATTTCTCCCAAATGGCTGGAGACTGGATTACGACCATCATTTTACGGGGAATTGTGTGGAAAGTTAATGGTGGGAAACACATGAAGGAAAACACGAAGGAAAACTCATTAATGACACATTTTTACACAAGACAACGCATCACTCTCTCACACTCAGTGTCAGTAGGTAGCACACTCGCCTCTGAGTCAGAAGGTCGTGGGTTCAAGTCCCAACTCCATGGGACTTGAGCACATAAAGCTAGGCTGACACTCCTAGTGCAGTACTGAGGGAGCGCCGCACTGTCGGAGGGACGGTACTGAGGGAGCGCCGCACCGTCGGAGGGGCGGTACTGAGGGAGCTCCGCACCGTCGGAGGGGCGGTACTGAGGGAGCGCCGCACCGTCGGAGGGGCGGTACTGAGGGAGCGCCGCACCGTCGGAGGGGCGGTACTGAGGGAGCGCCGCACCGTCGGAGGGGCGGTACTGAGGGAGCGCCGCACCGTCGGAGGGGCGGTACTGAGGGAGCGCCGCACTGTCGGAGGGGCGGTACTGAGGGAGCGCCGCACTGTCGGAGGGGCGGTACTGAGGGCGCGCCGCACTGTCGGAGGGGCGGTAGTGAGGGCGCGCCGCACTGTCGGAGGGGCGGTACTGAGGGCGCGCCGCACTGTCGGAGGGGCGGTACTGAGGGAGCGCCGCACTGTCGGAGGGGCGGTACTGAGGGAGCGCCGCACTGTCAGAGGAGCCGTCTTTCGGATGAGACATTAAACCGAGGCCCCATCTGCCCTCTCAGGTGGACGTAAAAGATCCCACGGCCACTATTGGAAGAAGAGCAGGGGGAGTTCTCCCCGGTGTCCTGGGGCCAATATTTATCCCTCAACCAACATCACTAAAACAGATGATCCGGTCATTATCACATTGCGGTTTGTGGGAGCTTGCTGTTCGCAAATTGGCTGCCGCGTTTCCCACATTACAACAGTGACCACACTTCAAATAGTACTTTAGCAAAATACTGCGGATGCTGGAAATCTGAAATAACAACAGAAAACGCGGGAAATACTCAGCAGACCAGGCAACATCGGTGGAGAGAGAAACAGAGTTAACGTTTCAGGTCGAACGTTTACTTCTCCTGCCTTCCATCCTATCACAGACCTTCCCTTTTGTTCTTTCATCCCCTCCCCCATTTCCCAGCCCCTAAACCTGCTTGTAAATCTGCTCCATTTCCTGCTTTTTTTCCTCAGTCCTGACGAAGGGTCATCGACCTGAAACGTTGATTCTGTTTCTCTCTCCGCGGATGTTGCCCCGGCCTGCGGAGTTTTTCCAGCGTTTTCTGTTGTCATTTCAAATAGTACTTCATTGGCTGTAAAGCACTTTGAGACGGCCGGTGGTCGTGAAAGGCGCTATACAAATGCAACACACACACACACACACTCGAAATCTGGGGCGAGAACTCTTCGCTTATTGTTCTAACTCGGAGCACACGTGGAAATCAAATCGGGGATTCTCTGGTCGGTACGGCTCACCGACGCACTGCTTTACCAACTGAGCCTTCGTGGAGCTCGCAGCGCACCTTTCATTCACACGTGGCATTTTGCTTGGGAGCGACGATCCGCTTTCAACAAAAAAATCAGTAAAGGACAACTTTCGCCGCCAGCTGGTTGGGAGCAATGCAACATCTGGCAGCATTTCACAGGATGGGAAAACCGGTCCAGATAAAACACCACAAGGTAAATTCAATGCATCCAAGCCCTGCAAGCAAGAGGCTTCGCTCCTTCAACGGGCTGCCCAAGTTGACGCAAAGATTGCGTCAAAAATTTAAATCCACCGTGAGCTCAGCAGTAACTACGACCGTGAGAATTTTTTTAAATAACCTTTTAAACTGTTTGTTTAACCTTGAGAGCTACAGACAGATTCAGTCCTCGTTTGCCACCCTATGATATTCATTAAGATAAACCATTTCTCTGGATGCACACAAACAGAAGATAATGGGAACGCCGAGAGTGGCCTTTCAAGAGTTAAATTCCATTTAAAAACTCTCTGCAAAGATGGCAGCAAATCCAGACCACAAGTCTTGGGTTATATGCACTGCTGATGGCTTCAGCCATTTTAAGCAAAGCCAATACTGACTGATCTGCCTTCCCAATTATCCTTTGGGGGAAGACGGTCTCGCGTTTTTTTTTTGGACCTCTTCGGGCGGGAGCATTCGAAGGCGCAAGGAAGTCTGCCTGGAACACTGTCGGTTCAAGTTACTTCAGCCCCTCGCATCCCAGTCCTTTCGCAAGTGTTCACATCACATCTCACCACTCGAAAGCCTCCAGACACCAGGAAATAAAAGCCGGGTCCGAAGGTTTACTCGGCGCCAGTAATGATTTTTTTCTCTCGTCTTCAGACTGGGCAAGGACACCAACACCTACTGAAGTAAATGGAGTCACTCTGGGACTGCCCACCCCCCCCACCCCCAATAACATGCCTTGTACTCCATTGGCTGTGAAGCCTTTTGGGATGTCCGGAAGTTGTGAAAGGCTCTGTATAAATGTAAGTCCTTTCTTTTTCCTTCACTGCCGTGGCCAAGAATGGAAGTGGAGATGGCAAACATCAATCTCAATGAAGGTATAATAATTAATACTGTGAAAGGCTGTGTTCTTTGTAAAAGTAAAGAGAGTCTTGCATTTCTCCAGCACCTTTCACGACCACCGGACGTCCCAAAGCCCTTTACAGCCAATGAAGTACTTTTTTTCTATTCAAGTGTTGTAATGTGGGAAACGCGGCAGCCAATTTGCGCACAGCAAGCTCCCACAAACCGCAATGTGACGATGACCAGATCATCTGTTTTTTTTAAGTGATTTTAGTTAAGGGATAAATATTGGCCCCAGGACTCCCACCCCCACTGCTCTTCTTCCGAATATTGCCCGCAGAATCTCTAACGCCCACCAGAGAGGGCAGACGGGGCCTCACTTTAACGCCTCGTCCGACAGTGCAGCGTTCCCACAGTGCTGCACTGGGAGCGTCAGCCTAGATGTTTGCGCTCAAGTCTCTTGAGTGGGGACTTGGAACCCACAACTTTCTGACTCAGAGGCGAGAGTGCTGCTCACTGAACCACGAGTGACAAAAGTGCTGGGGAGGGAGGTTGCATGCAGTGAGGGGAAGCGATTCGAAGGAAGCTGACTGAATGCTGAGCGGAATCATGAAAAGTGCAGATTGGACGGTGGGGGGGGGGGGGGTGAGGTCATCAATATGAAGCCGCAGAGTGAGAGGGAAGGACAGAGCCCAAGGGATCCTGAGTTACACGGGAAAGATGGGGAGAGAGAGAGATAACGGTTAAAGGCTACAGAACAGAAGAAACAAGATAGCCATCGTGAACATACCTCCTTTGACAGCCCACTTTGTTCATCTGTGACCAGCAGATGATTCATTCACCGTGTTCCACTCGATCTTCTGTCCCGACCCTTGTAATCTTCAACCCCCATTCTTATACACCATTTTACAACAAGCAGGAGTTAATCACCACAGCATGAAGTGCTTTTGTTGGCCAGTTTATTCCACATGACTACTACTGTAATCCTGGCAGTAGGGGGAATAAAAAAGTAAAATTCTTCCACGTTGCACTGTGTTGTTCCTGTTACTTAGTGCATCGGTGTCAGTACACAGTGCTAGTGGGAAATCAGTGTTGCTTCGTGTATTAGTATCAATGCACCATAGGAGGAAATATATATGTGAATGCCCTTCAACATTGTGCAGTATTTTTTTATATGATACACAGTCGTCCCAATTTTTCCCCACCACCAGTAATAGAACTGTAACCCTATTATACAATTTACATATTTTAATACTGCCATCAACAGGTCATCGTGTCAGCCGTAGCTCAGTGGGTAGCACCCGTGCCTCTGAGTCAGAAGGTCGTGGGTTCACAGTCCCACTCCAGAGACTCGAGCACAAAGATCTAGACTGACACTCCCAGGGCAGTGCAGAGGGAGCGCCGCACTGTCGGAGGGGCGGTACTGAGGGAGCGCCGCACTGTCGGAGGGGCGGTACTGAGGGAGCGCCGCACTGTCGGGGGGCAGTACTGAGGGAGCGCCGCACTGTCGGGGGGTCGGTACTGAGGGAGCGCCGCACTGTCGGAGGGGCGGTACTGAGGGAGCGCCGCACTGTCGGAGGGGCGGTACTGAGGGAGCACCGCACTGTCGGAGGGGCGGTACTGAGGGAGCGCCGCACTGTCGGAGGGGCGGTACTGAGGGAGCGCCGCACTGTCGGAGGGGCGGTACTGAGGGAGCGCCGCACTGTCGGAGGGGCGGTACTGAGGGAGCGCCGCACTGTCGGAGGGGCGGTACTGAGGGAGCGCCGCACTGTCGGAGGGGCGGTACTGAGGGAGCGCCGCACTGTCGGAGGGGCGGTACTGAGGGAGCGCCGCACTGTCGGAGGGGCGGTACTGAGGGAGCGCCGCACTGTCGGAGGGGCGGTACTGAGGGAGCGCCGCACTGTCGGAGGGGCGGTACTGAGGGAGCGCCGCACTGTCGGAGGGGCGGTACTGAGGGAGCGCCGCACTGTCGGAGGGGCGGTACTGAGGGAGCGCCGCACTGTCGGAGGGGCGGTACTGAGGGAGCGCCGCACTGTCGGAGGGGCGGTACTGAGGGAGCGCCGCACTGTCGGAGGGGCGGTACTGAGGGAGCGCCGCACTGTCGGAGGGGCGGTACTGAGGGAGCGCCGCACTGTCGGAGGTGCCGCCTTTCGGATGAGACGTTAAACTGAGGCCCCCCGTCTGCCCTCTTGGGTAGGCGTAAACGATCCCACGGCCACTATTTGGAAGAATAGCAGAGGGAATCCTTCCCAGTGTCCTGTGCCAATATTTATCTTGGGCTGACAAGTGGCAAGTAACATTCGCACCACACAAGTGCCAGGCAATGACCATCTCCAACAAGCGAGACTCTAACCATCTCCCCATGACATTCAATGGCATTACCATCGCTGAATCCCCCACTATCAACATCCTGGGGGTTACCATTGATCAGAAACTGAACTGGACCAGCCATATAAATACTGTGGCTACAAGAGCAGGTCAGAGGCTGGGTATTCTGCGGCGAGTGTCTCACCTCCTGACTCCCCAAAGCCTTTCCACCATCTACAAGGCACAAGTCAGGAGTGTGATGGAATACTCTCCACTTGCCTGGATGAGTGCAGCTCCAACAACACTCAAGAAGCTCAACGCCTTCCAGGACAAAGCAGCCCGCTTGATTGGCACCCCATCCACCACCTTCAACATTCACTCCCTCCACCACCGGCACACCGTGGCTGCAGTGTGGACCATCTACAAGATGGACTGCAGCAACTCGCCAAAGCTCCTTCAACAGCACCTTCCAAACCCGCGACCTCTACCACTTAGAAGGACAAGGGCAGCAGACGCATGGGAACATCACCACCTACAAGTTCCCCTCCAAGCCACACACCATCCTGACTTGGACCTGTATCGCCGTTCCTTCACTGTCGCTGGGCCAAAATCCTGGAACTCCCTTCCTAACAGCACTGTGGGTGTACCTACACCATATGGACTGCAGCGGTTCAAGAAGGTGGCTCACCACCATCTTCTCGAGGGCAATTAGGGATGGGCACTAAATGCTGGCCTTGCCAGCCAGCGACGCCCACATCCCATCAATGAATTAAAAAAAAATCACTAAAACAGATAATCTGCTCATTATCACATTGCTGTTTGTGGGAGCTTGCTGTGCGCAAATTGGCTGCCGTGTTTCCTACATTACAACAGTGACCACACTTCAAAAAAAGTACTTCATTGGCTGTAAAGCGCTTTGGGACGTCCAGTTGTCGTGAAAGGCGCTGGAGAAATGTGAGTCTGTCTATTCTTCTTTAACATAAGAGCCCAAGGCTCACCATGAGCATGGCCAAGGGCCGAGTGAAAACATAGCCAAAAAGATTTTGAAGGTAAAATGATTTAGAAAAGGAACCCCCGAGGGCAGGACACAGACAGACAAAGGCTCTGCCGACAAGTGAGGAATGCAGAGGGGGGCGGGGGGGGGGGGGGGGGGAGGCGCAGACGCACAAGAGGCCACAGGCTGGAACGTAGACATGCAAGAGGTTGCAGTGGCAGAGTGGAGCAAGGCCTCGGAGGGACTCGTAAAGTGAAAACGAGGGTTTTGAATTGGCTCCCTGTCCACTAGCGCCTCCATTTAAAAATTCTTAATCTCGTGTTCAAATCCCCCCCGCCCCCCCCCCCCCCCCCTCGGCCTCACCCCCCCTCCCCATCTCGGTGACCACATCCAGCCCTCCAACTCTGCGTTCCTCAAACTCTGGCCTCTTGTGCAACCCCCCCCACTTCCTTTGCCCCACCACAGCCGTGCCTTCAGGCATCTAGGGCACCCCCGCCGAGCTCTGGAAGTCCCTCACCACTTTTAAAACGCTACTTCAAACCTACCTCCCCGACCGAGCGTTCCGTCACCTATCCTCGTGTCTCCTTCTTTCACTGGGTGTCAATTATTGCCCGATAAGGCTGCTGCGAACGTGGGACGTTTCACTACCTTGAAGGCGCTGAATGAATGCAAATTGTTCTTGTGTGTTCATTAGGGAGCAGAGAGCTAATAAAGGACACCAGCTCAGAATGCTCGCTCCAGATAACACAAGCTTGGAAAGACAAAAACTGTTAATTGTACGGCTGAATGTTACTTAAAGTTCAAGTGGACATGGTTTTCCAATGCCGACCTTACTAGAAATCCTTGGTCAATAACCAGGGGGGGGCAGAGATTGAAAGTAATTGGGAGAAGGATTAGAGGGGAGTTGAGGAGGACTTTTCTCACCCAGAGGGTGGTGGGGGTCTGGAACTTACTGCCTGAAAGGGTGGTCGAGGCAGAAACCCTCACCGCATTTAAAAAGTACTTGGATATACACTGGAAGTGCCGTAACCTCCAGGGCTACGGACCAAGAGCTGGAAAGTGGGATTAGGGTGGCTGGCTCTTTGTCGGCCGGCACGGACACGATGGGCCGAATGGCCTCCTTCTGTGCCGTTAATTATGATTCTATGAATACTTTCGTTTTGCTTGAGGCTGGTTAATTTAGCACACCCATCCTCCTTCGAAAATCATTCGTCAGCCGTGGCTCAGTGGGTAGCACGCTCTCTCTCTCTCTCCTCCGAGTCAGGAGGTTGTGGGTTCCAGTCCCCACTCCACAGACTTGAGAACAAAAATCCAGGCTGACACGCCCAGTGCCAGTACTGAGGGAGTGCCGCACTGTCGGAGGGGCGGTACTGAGGGAGCGCCGCACTGTCGGAGGGGCGGTACTGAGGGAGCGCCGCACGGTCAGAGGGGCGGTACTGAGGGGGCGCCGCACTGTCGGAGGGGCGGTACTGAGGGAGCGCCGCACTGTCGGAGGGGCAGTACTGAGGGAGCGCCGCACTGTCGGAGGGGCGTTACTGAGGGAGCGCTGCACTGTCGGAGGGGCAGTACTGAGGGAGCGCCGCACTGTCGGAGGGGCGGTACTGAGGGAGCGCCGCACTGTCGGAGGGGCAGTACTGAGGGAGCGCCGCACCGTCGGAGGGGCGGTACTGAGGGATTGCCGCACTGTCGGAGGGGCAGTACTGAGGGAGCGCTGCACTGTCAGAGGTGCCATCTTTCGGATGAGCCGTTAAACCAAGGCCCCGTCTGCTCTCTCGGGTGGATGTAAAAGATCCCACGGCCACTATTTCGAAGAAGAGCAGGGGGGAGTTCTCCCCGGTGTCCTGGAGCCAATATTTATCCCTCAACCAACATCTTTAAAGCAGATGATCTGCTCATGATCACCTTGCTGTTTGTGGGAGCTTGCTGTGCGCAAATTGGCTGCCGCGTTTCCTACATTACAACAGTGAGCACACTTCAAAACAAAAGTACTTCATTGGCTGTGAAGCGCTTTGGGACGTCCGGCGATTTTGAAAGGCGCGGTTAGAAATGCGAGCCTTTCGCTTTTTATGATTCATATTCACAATTTGGAATTTTTGTGCAGTTTCCAAAGTGGTTCCATCAATCTCTAAAAACAAAGCGCTGCCTGCAATTTCACCGTTTACCTTCAAGGACAAAACAGAAAGCCCTGCTGTCATTTTCATTTAGACCGACGAGGATTATTGTTTTAAAATGCAGATCTGAGAACCGCCTCTAGTACCTTGTACTGTACCAAGGAAAATCAGAAAAGAACTTTTGTCCTTCACAGTACAATACACTTAACTTGCAATGCCTAAAACAGTTAAAGTGAAAAAAAATAGCTCGACAACTTATGAAAAAAAAGCCAGTAAATCAAACCACTATAACTCCCACCTCATCCCCTCAATTCTCTGGGGTTACAAAGGGGAAATTCACATCATTATAAATATCTGATGCAAATCTCCTGCTATGTCAACTATAAAATCAAAAAAAAAATCAATGCTCATATTCGATGTGAAATCTAATAACAGTTGCAATCCTCCATACAAATCTTGAAGCAGATTATTCAGTTAGAGATCACCCTGATCAAAGCTGCAACCGACAAAAAACAGGACTGCAGTGCTTTTCGCCGATTCCCCACCCGGCCCACCCCCCCCCACAATCCTTGTCCTCCGAAGGTACCGACTCTTACTGGGGTGGTTACCGTTCCACGGGATCGGACCGCCCTCCCGGATTTTACACGCACAGTTCTGGAGAGCGAATGCCAGCGCACGCAGGTGGGCATCGCAGCCCACCCCTCGCTCTCATTCACTTTTCAGTGACCGCCTTGGGCTCGCAACCAGGAACAGGAACCCACTGTCGATTGATCCTCTTCCTAGCCCAAGGGGTGCTGAAGCCAATTGCAGCACTGCATTTAATGCCCTAGCTAACGCAACAACTTGCATTTATATAGCACCTTTAACGCATCACAGCAGCGATTATCAAACAAAATCGGACACCGAGCCACATAAGGAGATAATACGGAGAGGTGATCAAAAGCTTGGTCAAAGAGGTCCGCTTTACGGAGCGTCTCAAAAGAGTAAAGAGAGGCGGAGAGGTTTCGGGAGGGAATTCCAGAGCTCCGGGCCCAGGCAGCTGAAGGCACGGCCGCCAATGGCGGAGCGATGGAAATCGGGGGATGCACAAGAGGCCAGAATTGGAGGAAGGCAGAGATCTCGGAGGGTTGCGGGGCGGGAGGAGGTTACGGAGATAGGGAGAGGGGCAAGGGCCATGGAGGGATTTGAAAACAAGGGTGAGAATTTTAAAAACTGAGGCGTTGCTCAACCGGGAGCCAATGTAGGTCAGCGAGCACAGGGGGTGATGGGTGAACGGGACTCGGTGCGAGTTAGGACACGGGGCAGTCAGCACAGGGGGGGTGATGGGTGAACGGGACTGGGTGTGAGTTAGGACACGGGGCAGTGAGCACAGGGGGTGATGGGTGAACGGGACTGGGTGTGAGTTAGGACACGGGGCAGTGAGCACAGGGTGTGATGGGTGAACGGGACTGGGTGTGAGTTAGGACACGGGGCAGTGAGCACAGGGTGTGATGGGTGAACGGGACTGGGTGTGAGTTAGGACACGGGGCAGTGAGCACAGGGGATGATGGGTGAACGGGACTGGGTGTGAGTTAGGACACGGGGCAGTGAGCACAGGGTGTGATGGGTGAACGGGACTGGGTGTGAGTTAGGACACGGGGCAGTGAGCACAGGGTGTGATGGGTGAACGGGACTGGGCGTGAGTTAGGACACGGGGCAGTGAGCACAAGGGCTGATGGGTGAACGGGACTGGGTGCGAGTTAGGACACGGGGCAGTGAGCACAGGGGGTGATGGGTGAACGGGACTCGGTGCGAGTTAGGACACGGGGCAGTGAGCACAGGGGGTGATGGGTGAACGGGACTCGGTGTGAGTTAGGACACGGGGCAGTGAGCACAGGGGGCGATGGGTGAACGGGACTCGGTGTGTGAGTTAGGACACGGGGCAGTGAGCACAGGGGGTGATGGGTGAACGGGACTGGGTGTGAGTTAGGACACGGGGCAGCGAGCACAGGGGGGTGATGGGTGAACGGGACTCGGTGCGAGTTAGGACACGGGGCAGTGAGCACAGGGGTGATGGGCGAACGGGACTCGGTGCGAGTTAGGACACTGGGGCAGTGAGCACAGGGGGTGATGGGTGAACGGGACTTGGTGCGAGTTAGGACACTGGGGCAGTGAGCACAGGGGGTGATGGGTGAACGGGACTCGGTGCTGTATTGATTTCTTTGTGGGATCAATGACGAGACGTTTATGAAAGAGAATGTCTTTTCATCTAAAGCTTGTTCAACTCTTTTAACAGCATTTACAGGAGACATCATGCTAGTGATGCATTTAGAACGAAACTGAAACTAAACTAAACTGCCTTGCTTGTCTTGGTCACATGACCTCTGCTGGTCAGGCATAAGTAATCAATACCTGCAAACATGCTGGTAAGGCATCATAATCAAACAGGCAAATAACATCACTATTTGCTGATATCATTACATCTCCTTTTCTTAAAACAAAAGTATTTTACTTTTAACTAACAACATGTTTTCTTTGTATTAATCTGCATTTTAACTGTAACACTTAATGAACTTACATTATCATTATCATGATCAAGGTTTTTTAACCTTGCTTTGTGTGTTCACATGAAATATGTAAATACACTAGAACTTGAAGAAAGAATAAGATAACATTACTTCCTTCGATAACAATAGTCCTTAAATTTGCTCAATGAGTCTCTCAGGAGGCTTCACGTGTCTTGAGGATTTTCTGATTGATTGTCCTTGAATCGGAGTTGTTGCCTCAGATGATTGGTTCTCAGCTGTGTGATCAGGTTGTTCAACAGTATCAGTCTCTTGACCTGCTGTGGCTGGTCCCATGAGAAGATCTCGACGATTTCTTCTCAGAACAGCACCCTCATCTGTCTGAATGGTGTATGATCTTGGTTGAACTTCACTCAGGACAGTTCCCTTCTGAGTCCATGTGTTTGTTTTGTCTTTCAACCTTACTTGGTCACCAGTGTGGAGTTCAGGTAGGTTTTGTGTTCCTCTGTCATAGTAGTACTTTTGCTTTTCTTTCTGTTGTTCTTTGAACTTCCTCACTTTCTCCCCCTCTTTTGTTTTCAGGAGGTTCTCCGGGATGGGTAGGTTTGACCTTAGCCGACGTCCCATAAGGAGTTGGGCTGGTGACTTACCACACTCGAGCGGCGTTGTGCGGTATACAAGCATGCTTTGGTAGAAGTCAGTTCCACTGTCTTTTGCCTTGTACATCAGTCTTTTCACTGTCTGGACCGATTTTTCAACTAGTCCATTGGACTGTGGCTAGTGAGGACTTGACGTTGTGTGGACAAAGTTCCACTCTTTGGCAAAGTGTCGGAAACTTGCATTGTAAAACTGAGGTCCGTTGTCTGTGAAGACCTCGCTTGCCATGCCATGTCTGGAGAATATGGCTTTCATACATGTTATCACAGCATCTGCAGTGGTGGTGTGCAGTCTACAAACCTCTGGATACAGGGAGTAATAGTCTGTGACTGCAAGATAGTCCTTCCCTTGACATACGAATAGGTCAGCGCCTACCTTCTGGTAAGGTCTGTCTGGTGCTGGGTGTGGCTTTAGTGGTTCTACCGGATTGCTTGCTCGATATTTCAGGCATATTGTGCAGTTTGACACCTCATTTGTCACATCTTGGTTGATTCGTGGCCAGTACATCACCTCTCGTGCTCTTTTCTTACACTTTTCGATTCCCAGATGTCCTCCATGGATCCTTTTTAGCATCTCTTTTCTCAGACTCTTTGGGATAACTATTTTACTTCCTTTGTAGATGATGTCTTCGACCACTGATAGTTCTGCCCTGCAGTTCCAGTGCTCTGCCATGTCAGGTGAGCAGTCTTGCTTCATGTTGGGCCATCCATCCAAGATGCTTTTCCTCAGTCGTCTCATTGTTTCATCTTTGTTTGTCTCAGTCTTTATGAGCTCCATTTTTGCATCTGCTATGGGCAGTGCACTTGTGATCATGTCCACGTAGGCGTTCACTTTTTCATCCATTTTGGTGTTTGCGGGCTCACTTGGGTCTACAGCTCTGGACAACGTGTCTGCTGTATACATCAGCTTACCCAGTGTGTACGCAACATTCAGTGTATAGCGTTGCAGCCTGATCATCATTCTTTGTATTCTAAGCGGACAGCTATTTAGTGGCTTTTGGAACAATGCAATCAAGGGCTTATGGTCAGTCTCTACACTGATTGCTTGTCCTGCCACAAACTGGTGAAATCTTTCACAGGCGTATGTGATGCTGAGCAGCTCCTTTTCTATTTGAGCATATCGCGTCTCCGCGTCTGTCATTGAGCGCGATGCATATGCAATAGGTTGCCAGTAGTCATATTTTTGCAGAAGAACAGCACCGAGCCCACTCTGTGATGCATCTGATGATATCTTGATGTGTCTCGCTGGGTCATAAAACCTCAGAACTGGTTCCTCTGTGAGCAGTTTCTTTAGATCGCTCCATGACTTCTCATGCTCATGATTCCATTCCCATTCTATGTTCTTTTCAGTTAGTCGTCTCAGTGGCGCCATCTTTTCTGAGAGGTTGGATATAAATTTACCCATGTAGTTGATCATTCCATTAAACCTCTGCACGTCCTTTTTGCATTGTGGCTTTGGCATATTCTCAATGGCGGACACCTTTCTGGGATCTGGTCTGATGCCCTCACTGCTAAGGATATCTCCCACGAATGTCAGTTCTGTTACCCTGAGCTGGCATTTCTCTCTATTCAGCTTCAGGTTTGTTTTCCTTGTTGCTTCCAGCACTTTTTTCAGTCTCTCGTCATGCTCAGTTCTCGTGGTTCCCCATGCTATGATGTCATCCATTGATGTAGCAACTCCCTCCAGGTGCTCATAGATCATATGGATAGTCTTGTGATACACTTCAGGAGCTGAGGCAATGCCAAATGGTAACCTTAGGAATCTGTATCTGCCAAATGGACTGTTGAACGTGCACAGTCTTGAACTTGCTTCGTCCAGCTTCATCTGCCAAAATCCTGATGATGCATCTAACTTGCTGAAATATTTTACATTTGCAAACTGTGCCATGATTTCCTCACGTGTAGGAAGCTTGAAGTGCTCTCTCTTTATTGCTCTGTTTAGATCTCTTGGATCCAGGCAAATTCTGAGCTTTCCATTCTTTTTGTCCACTACGACGAGGGAACTCACCCACTCAGTTGGCTCATCTATCTTCTGAATCACGTTCAGGCTTTCCATCCTGTCCAACTCTGCCTTCAGTTGCTTTTGAAGAGCAAACGGAACTTTTCTGCATGGATGTATGACCGGTGTCATACTTTTATCTACTCTGATCGTGTGTTCTCCTAGAATGCAGTCTAGACCCTTAAATAGGTCTTTGTACTCTTTCATGAGTTCATCATAGACTGTCTCTCCTTCGCTTTCCACAACGAGGACTCTCTTTACCAGGTTCAGTCTCGCACAGGCTTTTAAACCTAGTATGGCTTGCACCTCCTTTGGCACCACGATTAATGCTAACGTGTGCTCTCTGTCCTTGTGTGTCACTTTGACAATGCATCTTCCTTTCACTGGTATTTCAGTACCTGAGTATCCTGTCACTTTCACTTTGATTCCATGTATCTTTGGTCTGGGTCTAATTTTCTTAAAATCAGTCTCTGATATCACATTAACTTGTGCTCCAGTATCCAATTTAAATGGAATGTGTATGTCATTCACTTTTAGTGTCAACATCCAGTCTCTTTCTTCTTTTTTGTTTTCAGACACAACATCTACATAGAACTCCTCTATGTCGCTTTCATCTACTGCATGGACCTTGCTTTGTTGCACTTGGTTCTTGCAGCAACGGGCATAATGGTTGTTTTTGTTGCAACTATTGCATTTCTTACCATATGCTGGACACTTTTTTGGTGGATGCTGTGTACTGCATCGACTACATGTCTTTCGATTGTTCCTTTCATTTTCGTTCGCTGGCCACGCCTCTTTTTTCACACGGGCGCTCTTTTTGTTAAACGGTTTGTGTCCGTTCTTTCTCACTGCATCCACGTTGCAGCTACTGTCACTGAACAGCTCCTTTGCCTGCAACTTCACAGTCTCTGTAGCCCTAAACAGTGCTATGGCTTTTCCCAGGTCTAGATCTTGCTCTCTTAGCAGTCTTTCCCTTATACCATTATCTGGAATACCACACACCAGTCTGTCTTTTATCAGCGAGTCTGTCAGTCCCCCAAATTCACATGTTTTGCTTCAGTTTCTCAGTTCAGTCACATACTGATCAATAGTCTCACCCGTTTTCTGTACACGTGAAAAATCTGTGCCTCTCAAACTTCACGTTACGTTTAGGTATGCAGTAGGCCTCAAACTGTTCCATTATTTTATCTAGCTTCATTTTGTCTCCATCAGCAGCGAATGTGAAGTTATTATACACCTCCAGCGCTTCATCACCCACGACATGTAAGAACAGTGACGATTTCCTTTTATTACTTTTATTGTCAGCTCCGATTGCTGCTAAATACAACTCTAAACGTTGTTTGAATCTCCTCCAATTTTCAGCCACATTACCTGTCAACTGAAGCTTCGCCGGTGGGAGTAAACCTTCCACTTTTCACTTCATTAGCTATTCTCTAATGGTAAGTAACGATGTTCTCTTTTGGCTTGCTAATATGTGGAGAGCTGTTTTAACTTCAGATTTTTCCTCTTCATCTCTTTCAATCACTTCTGACACCATGTATTGATTTCTTTGTGGGTTCAATGACGAGACATTTATGAAAGAGAATGTCTTTTAATCCAAAGCTTGTTCAACTCTTTTAACAGCATTTACAGGAGACATCATGCTAGTGATGCATTTAGAACGAAACTGAAACTAACTAAACTGCCTTGCTTGTCTCGGTCACATGACCTCTGCTGGTCAGGCATAAGTAATCAATACCTGCAAACATGCTGGTAAGGCATCATAATCAAACAGGCAAATAACATCACTATTTGCTGATATCATTACAGGTGCGAGTTAGGACACGGGGCAGTGAGCACAGGGGGTGATGGGTGAACGGGACTCGGTGCGAGTTAGGACACTGGGGCAGTGAGCACAGGGGGTGATGGGTGAACGGGACTTGGTGCGAGTTAGGACGCGGGGCAGTGAGCACAGGGGGTGATGGGTGAACGGGACTGGGTGTGAGTTAGGACACGGGGCAGTGAGCACAGGGGGTGATGGGTGAACGGGGCTCGGTGTGAGTTAGGACACGGGGCAGTGAGCACAGGGGGTGATGGGTGAACGGGACTGGGTGTGAGTTAGGACACGGGGCAGTGAGCACAGGGGGTGATGGGTGAACGGGACTCGGTGCGAGTTAGGACACGGGGCAGTGAGCACAGGGGGTGATGGGTGAACGGGACTCGGTGAGAGTTAGGACACGGGGCAGTGAGCACAGGGGGTGATGGGTGAACGGGACTCGGTGCGAGTTAGGACACGGGGCAGTGAGCACAGGGGGTGATGGGTGAACGGGACTCGGTGCGAGTTAGGACACGGGGCAGTGAGCACAGGGGGTGATAGGTGAACGGGACTGGATGTGAGTTAGGACACGGGGCAGTGAGCACAGGGGGTGATGGGTGAACGGGACTGGGTGTGAGTTAGGACACGGGGCAGTGAGCACAGGGGGTGATGGGTGAACGGGACTGGGTGCGAGTTAGGACACGGGGCAGTGAGCACAGTGGGTGATGGGTGAACGGGACTGGGTGCGAGTTAGGACACGGGGCAGTGAGCACAGGGGGTGATGGGTGAACGGGACTGGGTGTGAGTTAGGACACGGGGCAGTGAGCACAGGGGGTGATGGGTGAACGGGACTGGGTGCGAGTTAGGACACGGGGCAGTGAGCACAGGGGGTGATGGGTGAACGGGACTGGGTGCGAGTTAGGACACGGGGCAGTGAGCACAGGGGGTGATGGCTGAACGGGACTGGGTGTGAGTTGGGACACGGGGCAGTGAGCACAGGGGGTGATGGGTGAACGGGACTGGGTGTGAGTTAGGACACGGGGCAGTGAGCACAGGGGGTGATGGGTGAACGGGACTGGGTGTGAGTTAGGACACGGGGCAGTGAGCACAGGGGGTGATGGGTGAACGGGACTGGGTGAGAGTTAGGACACGGGGCAGTGAGCACAGGGGGTGATGGGTGAACGGGACTGGGTGAGAGTTAGGACACGGGGCAGTGAGCACAGGGGGTGATGGGTGAACGGGACTCGGTGCGAGTTAGGACACGGGCGGCCGAGTGTTGAATGAGCTCAAGTTTACAGTACACAGCACAAAGATTGAAATTGGACTTGTTAAATCTTTCTGGATTAACTGCCCAGATCAATGGGGAACAAGAGAGTTCTTTAAAAACTAAGACCTTGGAAAGCACAGTTTATTATAATATACTGTAAATTGAAAGCAGAACATGTATAATTTTGCCAAGAGCTATGATTAGACTTGTATAGAGTTACCCGAGCTCACGATAACACTTCAACAATTAATGAAAAAAAACACCATTACAAAAGGTAGATTATAAAGGAGATTGTGTGTACGATTGCTTGCTACATGCAGAATAAAGTCATAGTTACTACTAGTTACTGTAAACACACAAGAAGCCGAACCACCTCTCCGACATTCAACGGCATTACCATCGCCGAATCCCCCACCATCAACATCCTGGGGGTCACTATTGACCAGAAACCTAACTGGACCAGCCACATAAATACTGTGGCAACAAGAGCAGGTCAGAGGCTGGGTATTCTGCGGCGAGTGTCTCACCTCCTGACTCTCCAAAGCCTTTCCACCATCTACAAGGCACAAGTCAGGAGTGTGATGGAATACTCTCCACTTGCCTGGATGAGTGCAGCTCCAACAACACTCAAGAAGCTCGACACCATCCAGGACAAAGCAGCCTGCTTGACTGGCACCCCATCCACCACCTTAAACATTCACTCCCTCCACCACCGGCGCACCGTGGCTGCAGTGTGTACCATTTACAGCATGCACTGCCACAACTCGCCAAGGCTTCTTTGGCAGCACCTCCCAAACCCGCGACCTCTTCCACCTAGAAGGACAAGGGCAGCAGGTGCATGGGAACACCACCACCTCCAAGTTCCCCTCCGAGTCACACACACCATCCTGACTTAGAAATATATGGGAGTACCTTCACCACACAGGACTGCAGTGCTTTAAGAAAGCGGCTCACCACCACCTTCTCGAGGGCAATTAGGGATGGGCAATAAATGCCGGCCTTGCCAGCGACGCCCACATCCCCGGAATGAATTTTAAAAAGTCAGTAGCACAGGACACGGTAGTTTTGCATGTCTCTGGCATGGCGAGGATGAACAGGGGTGACGACAACCTGGTAACTCTTACTTCACAATGTGCGCAGGTCAAATTGTTGTGGCTTTCAGGCTCACACAGAGAACACCCCCCGCCGCCCCCCCTCTCCAAAAATACTGAAAACAGCACCTCCAGTGGCTTAGTGAGGAAATGCACTGTCTGGTCCAGTAACAGATCGGCAAGATGTCTAGTTTTGATGCCTAGTCTGTGCTGCTGTTCGACGATCCGTTGGGTGCTACGATTGGTCTCAGTGCACCTACACTAGTGAGGAGGTGGGGGGGGGGGGAAAGAAAATTCAACATTCGTGTTTGCTTCCCAACATTTGGCTGCAAAATATTAGTAGTTACAGTGGGCCTAATAATCCAGTACAGCATTCCATTAAAAGAATCTAGTACTGCATTTAGCTGCTGTCTGGCTCCATCCGCCAGGAACGTGAAGCGGCCGAGGCTCCAGGTACAGAGATTTCTTACCACCGGGAGCTCAGCTCCTTCAGTGCTGTGGCAGGCCAGGTACAGCCTACCGCACGGTCCCAAGCTCTCACGCCAGTACTACTAACCGACACAGGGATACAACCATAGGCTACGCCTGCAACAATTATACAGGGCCTAGGTGAGACCACACCTGGAGTACTGAGTGCCATGAATCAGTCAGTCATTCATGAAAGAAAGACTTCTGAAATAATACTGAGTGGCTTGCGGGTGGCGCTGTCCAGGGAGAGTATAAATACTCGGGCACGGGCCCAGCTTGCGCAGAACATTCTTAACAGGAACTAGTGAAGGACACAACTAGACCTCCATGTTGTAAAACAGTCGATTAAAGCTTTTGTTTAACGCTTAGACCAAGTGCCTAGTAGTTTTCTTACGTCACTGTGCACAGATGCAGAGAGGTCGTTTCCCCTGGCTGGGGAGTCTAGGACTAGGGGGCATAGTCTCAGGATAAAGGGTCTCCTTACCGAAGGAAAGATATACTTGCCTTAGAGGGAGTGCAATAAAGGTTCACCAGATTGATTCCTGGGATGGGGGGGGATTGTCCTATGAGGACAGATTGAGCAGGTTGGGCCTATATTCCCTATTAGTTTAGAAGAATGAGAGGTGATCTCATTGAAACATACAAAATTCTTAAAGGGCTAGACAGGGTAGATGCCGAGAGGTTGTTTCCCCTGGCTGGGGAGTCTTGAATTAGGGGTCACAATCTCAGGAATAAGGGGTCGGCCATTGAGGACTGAGATGAGGAGGAATTTCTTCACTCCGAGGGCGGTGAATCTTTGGAATTCTCTACCCCAGAGGGCTGTGGAGGCTCAGTCATTGAGTATATTCAAGGCTGAGATCGATAGATTTTTGGATATTAAAGGAATCAAGGGATATGGGGATAGTGCGGGATGGTGGAGTTGAGGTAGAAGATCAGCCATGATTTCTTGAATGGCGGAGCAGGCTCGAGGAGCCAAATGGCCGCCTCCTGCTCCTATTTCTTATATGACAGATGCTAATCACCTCAAGGGTCAGATATGCAGTTAGGTCACAAAAGTAGAAATGAGCTCAGGAGGCAGGAAACAAAGGGTAATGGTCGAAGGGTGTGTTTGTGACTGGAAGGCTGTTTCCAGTGGAGTTCCACAGGGCTCAGTACGTACTGGGTCCTTTGCTTTTTGTGGCATATACCAATGATTTGGACTTGCATGCAGGAAGTAAGATTAAGAAGTTTGCATATGATACAAAAA
Source organism: Somniosus microcephalus (assembly GCF_052327205.1). Taxonomy (NCBI): domain Eukaryota; kingdom Metazoa; phylum Chordata; class Chondrichthyes; order Squaliformes; family Somniosidae; genus Somniosus; species Somniosus microcephalus. Next base: position 12,364,668 of record NW_028225185.1, on the reverse strand, counting down.
TTGGCCGTGTGGTTGATAATGAAGGAGAAAGCTGTAGACTGCAGGAAGATATCAATGGACTGGTCTGGTGGGCAGAACAGTGGCAAATGGAATTCAATCCGGAGAAGTGTGAGGTAATGCATTTGGGGAGGGCTAACAAGGCAAGGGAAAACACAATAAATGGTAGGACACCGAGAAGTGCAGAGGATCAGGGGGACCTTGGAGTGCATGTCCACAGATCCCTGACGGTAGCAGGACAGGTAGATAAGGTGGTTAAGAAGGCATAGGATAAAGTTGCCTTTAGTAGCCAAGGCATAGAATATAAGAGCAGGGGGGTTATGCTGGAACTGTATAAAACACTAGTTAGGCCGCAGCTAGAGTACCGCGTACAGCTCTGGTCACCACATTACAGGAAGGATGTGATTGCACTAGAGAGGGTGCAGAGGAGATTTACCAGGATGTTGCCTGGTCTGGGGAATTTTAGCAATGAGGAAAGATTGGAGAGGCTGGGGTTGTTTTCTTTGGAACAGAGGAGAGAATTAACTGAGGTGTATAAAATTATGAGGGGCCTAGATAGAGTGGACAGGAAGGACCGATTTCCCTTTGCAGAAGGGTCAATAACCATGGGCCGAGATTTGAAGTAATCGGTAAGAGGTTTAGAGGGGAGTTGAGGAGATTTCTTTTTCCACCCAGAGGGTGGTGGGGGTCTGGAACTCACTGCCTGAAAGGGTGGTCGAGGCAGAAACACTCATCACATTTAAAAAGTACTTGGATATGCACCTGAAGTGCTGTAACCTACAAGGCTACGGAGCAAGTGTTGGAAAGTGGGATTAGGGTGGAGAGCTCCGTCAGTCGGCATGGACACGATGGGTCTGTGCTGTAAATTTCTATAATTCCATCTGACCCAGCTAGTTCCAAAGAAACATACAAACTCCCCCATCACAGCATCTAGCTGCCTCCTGTGATGTCCGAGCTTTTGTCTTTACTACCCCACACAGGTGATCATTGCAGGCATTAATTACTCTGTGCAACGAAATGTTTCCTGACAGCAGCTTTGGGGTTGCCTTTTACCGGTTTTACATATGTCTCCTTATCTTGCAGCTTAACTTGAAATAATGCTGAGGGTTAACTTTTTCTACTCTACCTATTATCCGATCTAGCTCTGCAAGACTCCCTCTGGTGCATAAATTTGGAGAGCATTTAAGGAAGGTCAAGGCAGAAACTGAAGCAAGACCAGAACAAAGTGAGGAGAAAAATTCTTACAGGTGTATACAACACGATGTTGTTGAAACACCTCAAAACCCTTCACACCACAAATTAAATAAATAGTGAGATAGCAAAATACTGCAGATGTTGGAAATCCGAAATAACAACAGAAAATGCTGGAAAAACTCAGCAGGTCAGGCAACATCCGTGGAGAGAAATTTGAGTTGACGTTTCGGGTCGAACCCTTCTTCAAAACTGGAAAGAAAAGAAACTAGATCGAAGGCAGGGCTGCGATCGGACAAAAGAATAAAAGAAACAAGAAGTAAAAGAGATTAGAAACTAGACGAGATGGTAATAGGCTGAGATTAGGTGTGAAGTGTACTGGCAGGGCAAGAGATAGCTGCCAGGTGTGAGAGAAACACAAAAGGAAAGGGGGGGGGGGGGGAAAGGAGTGGAAAAATTACAAGAAAAAATGAAATGGGGGCCGAGCTTATGATCTGAAATTGTTGAACTCGATAGTGACTTTTTTTAGGCAAGGTGGAAGAGTTGGGGATTAAAAAAAAGGATTGAGAAGAAATGAGATGCGAGGAGAGATAGAGAACAAAACACTTACAACTTGTCTTTAAGCGTAGAAGGACATAGAAACATAGAAGATAGGAGCAGGAGTAGGCCATTCGGTCCCTCGAGCCTGTCCTGCCATTTACAGGAAACTTTCGATTTACCGGCACCTAAATAACCGGAAATCTCGGTTAACCGGCAAAATTCAGGAGTAGGTTCAGGTAAGTTTTATTACTTGCCTTCCTCCATCTGTTGCTGTGCAAGGGTGTGGCTGCAGCTGTTGCTAAGCTACAGAGACGCTTGGAACTTGTGGCCATTGTTCTGAAGCTACAGGGTTTGTTGCTTTATACGGAGCTCTCAGCTCCGTATCTTTCACTATAGCTTTCGGTTATCTGGAATTTTTGATGAACCTGCACCACGTCGGTGCGGAATTAAAAAAAGTTTCCTGTAATGAGATCATGGCTGATCATCCAAATTCAGTACCCTGTCCCTGCTTTCTCCCCATATCCCTTGATCCCTTTAGCCTCGAGAAATATATCCAACTCCTTCTTGAATATATTTAATGAATTGGCCTCTACTGCCTTCTGTGGTAGAGAATTCCACAGGTTCACCAATCTCTGGGTGAAGAAATTCCTCCTCATCTCTGTCCTAAATGGCTTACCCCTTATCCTTAGACTGTGACCCCTGGTTCTGGACTCCCCCGCCATTAGGAACATCCTTCCTGCATCTAGTCTTTCTAGTCCTGTTAGAATTTTATAAGTTTCAATGAGATCCCCTCTCAATCTTCTAAACTCCAGCGAGTACAAGCCCAATCGACCCAATCTCTCCTCATACGTCATTCCTGCCATCCCAGGTATCAGCCTGGTGAATCTTCGCTGCACTCCCTCCATGGCAAGGACGCTCCATGGCGAGTCATTGAAGCGTAATCAGATAAAATGGAGGTTGAGCCAAAGGAGGAACAATTCGGAGGGAGTAATAGCTTGGTCAAAGAGTTGCGTTTTAAGGAAGGTGCTAAAAGGAAGAGCGTGGAAGAATTCCAGTGTGAAAAGTCCAGGCGGCTGAAGTCACAGCCACCTATGGTGGGGCGAAGGGGCAGAGGTTTTTGAGGGTTGTTGGGCTGGAAGAGATAGATATAGGGAGGGGGCGAGGCCATGAAGGGATTTAAATGAGGGTGCGAATTTTAAATTTGAGACATTGCTGGACCGGGAGCCAATATAGGTCAGTCAGCGAGCACAAGGGCGATAGGTGAACGGTCCTTGATGTGTCAGGACACGGGTAGCAGAGCTTTGGATGAGCTGATGTTTACGGAGAGAGCCCAGAGAGAAAGAACTAAAAGAGGTTATGGGGCAGGAACGAGAATCCCGTAACAAATTTCACTAATAACTGGCCACCTTTTTCAAAATTACATGCCTTCGCTGCCCAATAGCAGCAAGCCCTTAAAAATAACTTCAGTGTTACAGAATTTCATTCGTTGGCGCACTACAATTAACTTCAGCATCCCTAGAATTTGGAAAGCAAACAAAGAAAAAAATGCTCGGGTTCCTGCGGCTGATCACCATTCCATTAACACTTGCCAGAAAGTGTACGTTTGTGGGTTCGGGGCAGGATTGGGCTCAGCTATGATGTCCCTCTCCACGGTCACATAGCTTGCTGACCAGTCACTCTCTGGGTCCACAGTCACATAGCTTGCTGGCCAGTCACTCTCTGGGTCCACGGTCACATAGCTTGCTGACCAGTCACTCTCTGGGTCCACGGTCACATAGCTTGCTGACCAGTCACTCTCTGGGTCCACGGTCACATAGCTTGCTGACCAGTCACTCTCTGGGTCCACGGTCACATAGCTTGCTGACCAGTCACTCTCTGGGTCCACGGTCACATAGCTTGCTGGCCAGTCACTCTCTGGGTCCACGGTCACATAGCTTGCTGGCCAGTCACTCTCTGGGTCCACGGTCACATAGCTTGCTGACCAGTCACTCTCTGGGTCCACGGTCACATAGCTTGCTGACCAGTCACTCTCTGGGTCCACGGTCACATAGCTTGCTGACCAGTCACTCTCTGGGTCCACGGTCACATAGCTTGCTGACCAGTCACTCTCTGGGTCCACGGTCACATAGCTTGCTGGCCAGTCACTCTCTGGGTCCACGGTCACATAGCTTGCTGACCAGTCACTCTCTGGGTCCACGGTCACATAGCTTGCTGACCAGTCACTCTCTGGGTCCACGGTCACATAGCTTGCTGACCAGTCACTCTCTGGGTCCACGGTCACATAGCTTGCTGGCCAGTCACTCTCTGGGTCCACGGTCACATAGCTTGCTGACCAGTCACTCTCTGGGTCCAAACATGAATAATAGGAATTTGAAGGCTGCCACTGCCCATGTAACTGCACCCCAGCAAGAGTCGGCACATTAGAGAAGAAAACCAATTTTTTTAAAAATACATTTTTAAAGGCAGTGTGATCCTGGATTCAAAATTAAATCGCAAACAAAATTCAGTAATATTTACCAAAATTAAAAGCAGTATATTCCACCATGTGAAACCTCATCCATGCCTTTGTTACCTCTAGACTTGACTATTCCAACGCACTCCTGGCTGGCCTCCCACATTCTACCCTACGTAAACTTGAGCACATCCAAAACTCGGCTGCCCGTGTCCTAACTCGCACCGAGCCCCGTTCGCCCATCACCCCCTGTGCTCGCTGACCTACACTGGCTCCCGGTTAAGCAACGCCTCGATTTTAAAATTCTCATCCTCGTTTTCAAATCCCTCCATGGCCTCCTCGCCCCCTCCCTATCTCTGTAACCTCCTCCAGCCCCACAAACCTCCGAGATCTCTGCGCTCCTCCAATTCTGGCCTCTTGAGCATCCCCCGATTTCCATCGCTCCACCATTGGCGGCCGTGCCTTCAGCCGCCTGGGCCCCGAGCTCTGGAATTCCCTCCCTAAACCTCTCCGCCTCTCTCTCTCCTCCTTTAAGACGCTCCTTAAAACCGACCTCTTTGACCAAGCTTTTGGCCACCTGTCCTAATGTCAAATTTTGTTTTATAACGCTTCTGCTAAGCGCCTTGGGACATTTTTACAACATTAAAGGCGCTGTATAAATGCAAATTGTTGTTGAAAAAATACCTTTGCATTCCTTGCAAAATATCTACAACAATGCAAGTCACAAATGGACATTGAAGGAAATCAAACACATGAAAGATCTGCCTGTGGGAGTCGGGCCCCGGTGACAAATAGGGAATTGATTAGGTCGGAGCAGTGGAGGACCGAGGACTGCCGACACGACAGTAATCGGGTAAGCGGCAGCCACCAAGGTTTCTGAAGAGACAAGTTTTGTACAAACCTGCCCCTTTGTGCGGCTGGTTTGTGCTGAAGTATCCTGGAACCTGCCCTGCAATATAAAACGTGCCAATCCCACACAACGTCTCAAATCAACATTACAGGAGCGCTGCTTGAAGTCTGACTAGACTGTAACAGACAAGTACAGCACTGTCTCGCCAGATTGACACAGCTCGAGTTGGTGGTCCCTGGCAAATACCCTTCTGGTCGTATCTCAAGTCTACTTTGCAATAAAGCAGCACCTCTTCATGAGTTTCTCATAAAACAGGCAGGCAGATATTTCAAAATACTGTATATACCATTGTAAAAAATACACTTGTTAATCTTCCGCACTTGTACCTATGCGAGCTATGGTACCAGAGAGAGAGAAAGGAGAGAGAGAAAGAGAGAGAGAAAGAGAGAAAGAGAGAGAGAAAGGAGAGAAAGAGAAAGGAGAGAGAGAGAGAGAGAGAGAAAGGAGAGAGAGAGAGAGAAAGGAGAGAGAGAGAGAGAAAGGAGAGAGAGAGAGAGAAAGGAGAGAGAGAGAGAGAGAGAGAGAGAGAGAGACAGAGAGAGAGAGAGAGAGAGACAGAGAGAGAGAGAGGAGAGAGAGAGAGAGAGAGAGAGGAGAGAGACAGAGAGAGAGAGAGAGAAAAGAGAGAGAGAGCGCGAGAAAGAGAAAGAGAAAGGAGAAAGAGAGAGAAAGAGAAAGGAGAGAGAGAGAGAGAAAGGAGAGAGAGAGAAAGGAGAGAGAGAGAGAGAGAAAGGAGAGAGAAAGAGAAAGGAGAAAGAGAGAGAAAGAGAGAGAGAGAGAAAGGAGAGAGGGAGAGAGAAAGGAGAGAGAGAGAGAAAGGAGAGAGAGAGAGAGAAAGGAGAGAGAGGAAAAAAAGGAAAAAAGAAAAAAAACAGACTTGCATTTCTGTAGCGCCTTTCACGACCACAGGACATCCCAGAGCACGTTACAGCCAATGCAGTATTCTTGCCGTGTAGTCACTGTTGTAATGTAGGAAACTAGTGACAGACATGGAGGTGAGAAGATCATTTGGGGTCCTCCAATAGGCGGGCAGGTAAAGGCTACATCCACGGGAGTACAACATAATAGAAATCAAAATACCCAAGTCCGTCCTGATAAAGCTCTCAACCAGGGCGGCAGTTGGGCACTATAATCGTCGTCTCTGGCTCAGCTGGTGGCGCACTCACCTCGGAGTCAGAAGGTTGTGGCTTCGAGTCTCAGTCCAGAGACTTGAGCACAAAAATCTAGGCCGACACACCCAGTGTTAGTATTGAGGGAGCACTGCGGGAGCACCGCACTGTCGGAGGGGCAGTACTGCGGGAGCGCCGCACTGTCGGAGGGGCAGTACTGAGGGAGCGCCGCACTGTCAGAGGGGCGGTACTGAGGGAGCGCCGCACTGTCGGAGGGGCGGTACTGAGGGAGCGCCGCACTGTCGGAGGGGCGGTACTGAGGGAGCGCCGCACTGTCGGAGGGGCGGTACTGAGGGAGCGCCGCACTGTCGGAGGGGCGGTACTGAGGGAGCGCCGCACTGTCGGAGGGGCGGTACTGAGGGAGCGCCGCACTGTCGGAGGGGCGGTACTGAGGGAGCGCCGCACTGTCGGAGGGGCGGTACTGAGGGAGCGCCGCACTGTCGGAGGGGCGGTACTGAGGGAGCGCCGCACTGTCGGAGGGGCGGTACTGAGGGAGCGCCGCACTCTCGGAGGGGTGGTACTGAGGGAGCGCCGCACTGTCGGAGGGGCGGTACTGAGGGAGCGCCGTACTATCGGAGGTGCCGTCTTTCAGATGAGACGTTAAACCGAGGTCCCGTCTGCCCTCGCAGGAGGATGTAAAAGATCCCACGGCCACCATTGGAAGAAGAGCAGGGGGGAGTTCTCCCCGGTGTCCTGGGACCAATATTTATCCCTCAACCAACATCACTAAAACAAATTATTTGGTCATTATCGCATTGCGGTTTGTGGGAGCTTGCTGTGCGCAAATTAGCTGCCGCGTTTCCTACATTACAACAGTGACCACACTTCAAAAAAAGTCCTTCATTGGCTGTGAAGCGCTTTGGGACGTCCTGAGGTGGTGAAAGGCGCTGGAGAAATGCGAGTCTTTCATTCCTTGCCACTAGTTTGGAGGGGCGAGAGGTGGTGGGCAAAGTGAAGGAAACTGGCTCGCATCCCCACCCCGGATTACCATACCAGAGTTCCCCTCTGGAAAGCGTAGCTATGGACACTGGATGAAGACAGGGTTGGTCAAACCCACCCCCACTCCTCCATAACCGAATAGCCTGCAGATATACAGTACCAAGACTCGCATATAGAACAGCACCTGGACAAGGTCTGGTGACTGCCAGGACTCGGACAACTGTGCCCCAAGCCCCCAACAACAAATCAGCACTTCAGCAGGCGGTGAGGAGACTGCAAATCATAGTTCACACCAAATCACAATTTTGCACACTCGCTACGCTTTAAAACTCCGCCCAAACCACTGCGCAGTAAAAAGGTCGCACCAGTGACAGTATTACTGCCTTTCCCTTTTGACGCAAGGATTTTAAACCCTTACACTTGCGAAAAACAAAGTAAAAAAAAAGGTAAAAGATCGCCGCCTTACCTCCTCGCCTGGCCTCTGCCAACGAGCTACAGAAGTGGCTTGGATTCAGACTTCAGTCAGCACACTGATCGCAGACACGGTCCTGAGGAATGCAAAGTAATTCACTATCTAACCATTCTCAAACTTCAGCTGATAACAGAGTCTCCAGAGAGCCTGCTGAACATCCCTTTCGAGTCAGTAGGACTGTACCAAAAACCACAGCTGTGCACATAACCCTCCCCGCCTCGAATGGGCCGACATCCACCAGAGAATTAACACAATTTACAGAGTCAATAATTACAGGCTGTAACAACAAGTTAAATTCTTTGCGTAGGCACATGACTGCCGTGCCAGTTTTTTTTTTAAAGTTCTGGTTTGCAAAGCGAGTTATACGTTTAACTTGGGAGGTTTTAAAGAGAACTGTACAGAGGTTGCAATTGACATCAGTATAAATCTGAAGACTTAAATATCAAAATTCCCATTTCAACAAGGTTACACACTACCCTCCCTTGCATTCTCCTTTCTTGCTTTGCAATAATCCTCTGCCTGGTAGTAGGAATTTTATTCCTGAAGATGCCAACCCTTACTGGTTCTACCATGCCACCAGTCCTCCACAAGATAGCAAGCAGGTTACCTGGTTCTAGCGATCTGCCAGAGGTGCTCCGAATCAGCATACCATGGGGTGCTTGCGCGCAGCCCTGGGTAACCTGCATATTGGGGGGTTTTTTTCTCCTCTCTTACTTCTTGGGGATGGGTGAAGAAGAATTTGTCGCACGCATACGGTGCCTTCAAAGTGGGGCCCCCGGAAGATCAAAAACCGGTCATGCACAAGAGCTGCCCTAAAAGGAGTTTGCTTGCATTGCACACACCACTAACTGAAGAGGTGAGGAGAAAAAGAGAGGCATAAAAAGAGAAAAGGGATATATATTTTATACACACACACACACACACACATAGCTGGAGTATCGTGTCCAATTCTGGGCACCACACTTTAGGAAGGACTTTGGAGAGCGTGCGGGGGAGAATTACCACAATGGTTCCAGGGACGAGGGAATACAGTTACGTGGAGAGACTGCAGAAGCTGGGGTTGCTCTCCTTTAGAGCAGTGAAGGCCAAGAGGAGATTTGATAAGAGGCGTTTAAAATCATGAAGAGTAAATAAGGAGAAACCGTTTCGAATGGCCAAGGGGTCGAGAACCAGAGGGCACAGGTTTAAGGTGACTGGCAAAAGAACCAGAGACGACAGGAAGAAAAACTTTTTTTTTTTAAAAACACGAGTGGTTAGAATTTGGAATGCACAGCCCGAATACAAAATCAATAGTAGCCTTTCAAAAGGGTACAGGAAACTTTTTTTTTTATCCGGCATCGACGGGACCGACGTGGTGCCGGTTCATCAAATTTCCGGCTAACTGAAAGCTATAGTAAAAGATACGGAGAGCTGAGAGCTCCGTATAAAGCAACAAACCCTGTTGCTTAGCAACAGGTTCGGAACAATGGCCACAAGTTCCAAGCGTCTCTGTAAGCTTAGCAACAGCTGCAGCCACACCCTTGCACAGCAACAGATGGAGGAAGGCAAGTACAATATGAAGTAAAACTTACCTGAACCTACTCCTGAATTTGGCCGGTTAACTGAGATTTCCGGTTATTTAGGTGCCGGTAAATCTAACGTTTCCTGTAAATACTTAAAGGGGAAGAAATTGCAGGGATATGGGGAAAGAGCAGGGGTTAACAGGACTAACTGGATTGCTCTTCGAAAGAGCCGGCACAGACTCGATGGGCCGAGTGGCCTCCTCCTGTGCTGTACTATTCTATGATTCTATAAAGAAAAAAAGGAGCAAAGTGTATAAAGAGAAAGGAGCATTCAACACAATACTGAGAGAGGTCTATACACTCACCGCTCATCTTCATCTGTCGCAAACCCTTGCAGCTCGCGTGAGTTTTCGTTTACTGCTCTTGGGTTCTGTACTGCCTCTCGGAACCCGTAAAGTAAACCTGCTGTCAATTTAAGACTATTACAAGTCCCACTGGATAATCTAATCGCTGGATAGGCATTTGTAAAATTCCACGCTCCACCCCAGTTTTTCTGCACAGTGAAGCAGCCAATACGGCAGCACACACAGTTCCACAAGCCAGCTTTCCCAAATGCTTAAAAATAAAGGTCTCTGCCATCATAGAAATACGACCCACAGGTATTCCAAGCGTTACTTGAAAGGGCGGTGGAAGCGGATTCAACAGCAACTTTCAAAAAAGGAATTGGATAAATACTTGGAAGGGGAGATATTCACAGGGCTGTGGGGAAAGAGCAGGGGGAGTGGGACTAATTGGAGAGCTCTTTCAAAGAGCCGGCACAGGCACAATGGGCCGAATGGACCTCCTCCTGTGCTGTATCATTCTATAGGAGTAGGCAATTCGTCCATCATGCTTATGCCAGCTCTTCAACTGGACCTAGCTGGGCGTCTGCCTCGGGACAGAGTGCAAGGAGCCACGCTGCCCACGGGTTTATGAAGGAGAAAGTGGACATTTAGCGGTTACGCCATACTTGGGCGTGAAGATCATTTGCTGTGGAACTACTTCTTGGAGGTAGGAGCGAGATCAGCAACCTGACTGGCAAGTTACACTGGCGTTCATGGCAGATACGCAGCTTTCTCAAGTTCAATAGCAAACTCCTTCCAGGTGAAACAGCGATTTATATTTGTACTTCTTGCAATTCAGTAGACTGTATTCGCTGCTCACGGTGCGTCTCCTCTACATTGGGGAGACCGAACACAGTTCGGGCGACCGCTTTGCGGAACGCCTCCGTTCAGTCCGTAAGGGTGACCCCCCCCACCCCGCACCCGAGCTTCCGGCCTCCTGTCACTCTAATTCTTGGCTCCTGCTCCCACTCTGACCTCTCCGTCCTCGGCCTCTTGCACTGTCCCAACGAAGCTCAACGTAAGCTCGAGGAACAGCACCTCATCTTCCGATTAGGCACTTTACAGCCTTCTGGACTCAACATCGAGTTCAACAATTTCAGACCCTAACCTCGGCCCCATGTTGTCTTTCTCTCTCTCACAATGCAGCTGTTGATGATTCTGCCATTGCCAATTACACCTCATCTAGAGCCAGCTTTTGTTTCTTAACTTGTCCCATTACCATCTCCTTTTACCTCGCACTGTCATCCCTTTTGTCTTTTAATCTCTCCTGCCCTCCATCCCATCACAGACCTTCCCTTTTGTTCTTTCCTCCCCTCCCCCCCTTTCCCTGCCCCTGCACTTGCTTAAAAATCTCCGATACTTCTCCAACCTTTTCCAGTTCTGACGAAGGGTCGTCGCCCTGAAACGTTAACTCCGTTTCCTCTCTCTATGATGCTGCCTGACCCGCCGAGTGTTGCCAGCATTTTCTGTTGCAAGTGGCAAGGTACACTGCTGCTTCGGCATCAGCGGGCACCCGAAACAGCCTCGCATCAATGAGAAAATGGTAGCGTAATTTTAACAGTAGGAAATAGTGCTGGCAGTAACGCAGCTAGTAAAGCTCGTGAGGGTGTCCTTGTGCACCAGTCGCTGAAGGTAAGCATGCAGGTGCAGCAGGCGGTTAAGAAGGCAAATGGTATGTTGGCCTTGGTAGTGAGAGGGTTCGAGTACAGGAGCAAGGATGTCTTGCTGCAGTTGTACAGGGCCTTGGTGAGACCACATCTTGAGTATTGTGTGCAGTTTTGGTCGCCTTACCTGAGGAAGGACGTTCTTGCCATGGAAGGAGTGCAGCGAAGATTCACCAGGCTGATACCTGGGATGGCAGGAATGACATATGAGGAGAGATTGTGTCGATTGGGCTTATACTCACTGGAGTTTAGAAGATTGAGAGGGGATCTCATTGAAACCTATAAAATTCTGTCAGGCCTGGACAGACTAGATGCAGGGAGGGTGTTCCCGATGGCCGGGGAGTCCAGAACCAGGGGTCACAGTCTAAGGATAAGGGGTAAGCCATTTAGGACAGAGATGAGGAGGAATTTCTTCACCCAGAGCGTGGTGAACCTGTGGAATTCTCTGCCAGAGGGCAGTGGAGGCCAATTCATTCAATATATTCAAGAAGGAGTTGGATATATTTCTTTAGGCTAAAGGGATCAAGGGATATGGGGAGAAGGCAGGGACAGGGTACTGAATTTGGATGATCAGCCATGATCTCATTGAATGGCGGAGCGGGCTCGAGGGGCCGAATGGCCTACTCCTGCTCTTATCTTCTATGTTCCTTTGTGAGGGCTTCCCGTTCAAGCATCACTCATTATTGCACTGAAATGGTCACTGATGTAAAAAAAACTAAGCATTTGGTTTGAGTATAAAACAAGGCTTTAATCAACTGTTTCAAAACCATGAGATTCTAGTTACATCACTAGTTCCTGGTTACAAAAACGTCCTGAGCAAGCTGGGCCCACGCCCGAGTATTTATACTCCTTGGATGGCGCCACCAGCTGGCCGCCCAGTGTTACATCATGAGTCATTTCGTCATGAATGATAACAGTCATGACAATGCTGCACTGTCGGAGGCGCCGTCAAACCGCGGCCCCGTCCGCTCCTCTCAGGCGGACGTAAAAGATCCCACGGCCACTATTGGAAGAGGAGCAGGGGGGGAGTTCTCCCCCGGCGTCAATATTTATCCCTCAACCAACATCACTAAAAACAGATGATCCTGGTCATTATCACATTGCTGCTTGTGGGAGCTTGCTGTGTGCAAATTGACTGCCGCGTTTCCTACACTGCAACAGTGACCACACTTCAAAGGTATTTTATTGGCTGTAAAGCGCTTTGGGACGTCCGGTGGTCGTGAAAGGCGTTACAGAAATGCAAGTCTTTTCTTTCTCTGATCCTGTCCCCTGTGTTCACACTCAATGCATTTTCCGACAGGAATCACCAGGAGGTGATAAAGAGTGCGCTAAACACAGCTGAATTTCCGCCCTCCCGAGCTCAGGGATGCCGTGACTAACAGTAGCCCTTGGAGTCTGTATGCATTAAATGGTACGCTGGGCGGTTCCTTTATCTACAGCGTTACTGGGATAACCAAGTGCTTCAATGAATTTCCATGGTTTTTTTCCCCCTCAATTGGCCCAAGGTTTCTTCACTGCTCCCCCACAGACTGAATGGCTGCATGGGGAGGGAGACGGTGGGGTGGGGAATGCCAGTGATGATTGCCGTAATCACACTATGCTAGGACAGGAGAGGCTTCGTGAGCCAGCCGATCTATTCTTGCCCTTCCTCGTATATCTGCTCTTAGATTGGCCTCGGTTCAATTCCAATTCTCGGAGACTAAATCTGGCTCCCTTATCCCAGCGGCTACAGATTCATGGACTCGGGGGTTTCCACGGGACTGCAAGTCTTCCGCCAGGGTGAGGGAGTCGTGTTTAGTGCAAACATTGGGAGTCAGCTCAGGGATGCAGGGCTGGAGGAGGTTACAGAGATAGGGAGGGGCGAGGCCAGGGAGGAATTTAAAAACATGGATAAGAATTTTTTTTTTTTTTTTTTTAAATTGAGGCATTGCCAGTCTGGGAACCTGTACAGGTCAGCAAGCACAAGGGCGATAGGAAAACGGGACTTGGTGCGAGTTAGGATACAGGCAGTTTTGGAGGAGCTAAAATTTACAGAGGGCACAAGGTGGGAGGCCAGGAGAGCGTCGGAACAGCAGATCCTTCTTCTTAGGCAGTCCCTCGGAACCGAGGATGACTTGCTTCCACATTAAAAATGAGTTCGCAGGTGACTGATGAGTCCAATGCGGGACCCACAGCCTCTGTCACAGGTGAGGCAGACGGTGGTTGAAGGGGCGGGTGGGTGTGGGGTGCTTGGGTTGACGTGCGCTCCTTGCGCTGCCTGCGCTTGGCTTCCACTTGCTCCCGGCGAAGAGACTCGAGGTGTTCGGCGCCTTCCCGGATGCTTCTCCTCCACTTTGTGCGGTCTTGCGGCCAGGGATTCCCAGGTGTCGGTGGTGGGGATGTTACACTTTTTCAAGGAGGCTTTGAGGGTGTCCTTGAAGCGTTTCCTCTGCCCACCTGGGGCTCTCTTGCCGTGCCGGAGCTCCGAGTAGAGCGCTCGTTTTGGGAGTCTCGTATCGGGCATGTGGACGATGTGGCCCGTCCATCGGAGCTGATCGAGCGCGGTCAAAGCTTCGATGCTGGGGACGTTGGCGCGCCTATCCTGCCGATGGATTTGCAGGATCTTGCGGAGGCAGCATTGATGGTACCTCTCCAGTGCTTTGAGGTGCCTGCTGTACATGGTCCATGTCTCCTGAGGCATAAAGCAGGGCGGGTATCACTACTGCCCTGTAGACCATGAGCTTGGTGCCGGGTTTGAGGTCCTGGTCTTCAAACACTCTCTTCCTCAGGCGACCGAAGGCTGCACTGGCACACTGAAGGCGGTGTTGGACTTCGTCGTCGACGTCTGCCCTTGTTGACAGTAGGCTCCCAAGGTATGGAAAGTGGTCCACGTTGTCCAAGATCTTGTCATGGATTTTGATAATCGGGGGGGCAGTACTGTGTGGCAGGGGTAGGTTGGTAGAGGACCTTTGTCTTACGGATGTTTAGTGTAAGGCCCATGCTCTCGTACGCTTCGGTGAAGGTGTTGACGATGGTTTGGAGTTCGACCTCCGAGTGAGCGCAGACGCAAGCGTCGTCTGCATACTGTAATTCAATGACAGAGGATGGGACGACGTTGGATCGGGACTGGAGGCGACGGAGCTTGAACAGTTTCCTATTTGTTCTGTAAATTAGCTCCACTCCAGCGGGGAGCTTACTGAGGGGGAGATGGAGCATTGCAGCAAGGAAGATCGAGAAGAGCGTTGGTGCAATGACATAGCCTCGCTTGACCCTGGTCCGTACATGAATTGGGTCTGTGGTGGGGAGCCAGGAGAGCATCGGAATAGCAGATAATCCCCCCTCCACCCCCCCCAATCATTTATCAGCGTTTGAATTTCTGAAATTCCAACAAGTACCCAGGAATCCACAGTATCGACAAACAACATAGTCTTTTCCCCTAAATGAATTTGTAACAGCGCGACTTCAAAGCAATCACAGGAGGTCCAGGGTGCAATCCCACATAACTGGAACAGAACACCCCTTCTTCCAGCTCTCCTGAAGTTGCTGACACAATTTTATACTGGCCACCTTCCATTACCTTGTCCAACTGGCTGCTCCCTCCACGCACCGGGTCTGCGAGTGCCAGCAGCTGACTCGCTCGCAAGGGCTACCCTGTCCTCACCCAGCGCCCCAACATTTGCAGCAGCAGCAGTCACTGGGCAGCGATCGAGAGCAGGAACCCCGGCTGATTTTTCCTGTTCTTAGCCCGGAGGGGGTAATGCCATCACTCCCATCCCAGCCGCTGATGAGCTGGCTCAAACAATGGGCGAAACCCGAGACTTTCCCTGGTCATAAATAATACAACTGCGCTGTCAGCGACACGGAAACCCGCCTCGGGAAGGAGCTTTTACTGCCCCTCTCCAGAAGCAAAGTGCGGTCAGGCCACCATCTTATTCTGGCACACACTTGGCCAAGACTTTCCCTCGATTTCATGGAGTCATACAGCACAGAAGGAGGCCATTCGGCCCATCGAGTCTGCGCCGGCTCTTTCGAAGAGCAATCCAGTCAGTCCCGCTCCCCCGCTCTTGCCCCATATCCCTGCAATTTTCTCTCCAAGTATTTATCCAATTCCCTTTTGAAGGCTGCTATTGAATCTGTATCCACCGCCCTATCAGGCAGCGCGTTCCAAACCCTAACCACTCGCTGCGTAAAAACATGTCGCCTCAGATTCCTTCGCCAATCACCTTAAATCTGTGCCCTCTGGCTATCGACCCTTCCGCCATTGGAAACGGTTTCTCTACCTAAACTTAAACACCTCTATCAAATCTCCTCTTAGCCTATTAACCTTCTCGGCTCTGAAGAGAACAACCCCAGCTTCTCCAGTCTCTCCACGTCACTGCAATCCCTCATCCCTGGAACCGTTCTGGTAAATCTCCTCCGCACCATCTCAAAAGCCTTCACGCCCTTCCGGAAAGTGCGGTGCCCAGAATTGGACCCAGTACTCCAGCTGGGGGCCGAACTGGTGTTTTATATAGATTTAGCTCAACTCCCTGGCCTCTATTTATAAATGTGAGAAGTCACACAACACCAGGTTATAGTCCAACAGCTTTATTTGAAATCACAAGCTTTCGGAGCGCTGCTCCTTCGTCAGGTGAAGTGGAGAGAAGCATACAGGCACAGCATATATAGTCAGAGAACACTGCCAGATGATTACAGGTAATCTTTCTAACTGCCCTTTATCACACCTCGGCAGAGAGATAATCACAGCAATCAAAGGTGTGCTCTCTGCCGAGGTGTGATAAAGGGCAGTTAGAAAGATTACCTGTAATCATCTGGCAGTGCTCTCTGACTATATATGCTGTGCCTATATGCATCTCTCCACTTCACCTGACGAAGGAGCAGCGCTCCAAAAGCTTGTGATTTCAAATAAAGCTGTTGGACTATTACCTGGTGTTGTGTGACTTCTCACATTTGTCCGCCCCAGTCCAACACCGGCATCTCCACATCATGGCTTCTATTTACTGGAAACTCTCGTTTAAACGGCACCTAAATATCCAGAATTCTCTAATAACCGGCACAATTCTCACTCCAAAAACTACAGTATACAGTCGTTTATAAGTTTTGTTTTACTGTTAAGTAGTTAGAGAGTTATGGATTACCCTCAACTGGCATTACTGTACATAATCAAGCATCTTCCACCATCCATTTAACACAACATTCTGTAAGTGAGTACCCAATTATACTGCACATTTCTTGATTTTTTTATTTTTGTTTGTTAAAAATAGCCTCGGTAGATATACCTCTCTGTTATCCGGAATTTTTAATCAACCGGCAGAGTTTCCTGTATAAAGCCCAGGATTCCGTACGCTTTATTAACCGGCCCTCCCTCCTTCAACAACAAAGGGGGGCACGGTGGCATAGTGGTTAGCACTGTTGCCTCACAGCGCCAGGGGCCCGGGTTCAAATCCGGCCTCGGGCGACTGTCTGTGTGGAGTTTGCACATTCTCCGTGTCTGCGTGGGTTTCCTCCGGGTGCTCCAGTTTCCTCCCACAGTCCAAAGATGTGCGGGTTAGGTTGATTTGGCCATGATAAATTGACCCTTAGTGTTAGGGGGATTAAATACGTGGGGTTACGGGGATAGGGTGGGATATGTGTCGGTGCAGGCTCGATGGGCCGAAATGGCCTCTATTTGCACTGTGGGGACTCTGTGTGATTCTGTGAAAGATTCTTGGTTGGACCTGGGGGAGCGGGCTGAAGCAGAAAACTGCCACCCCCTCCACTGTGCTCCAGGATCGGTTCCCGCAGGCCCCGTGGGCTGTTGATGGACGGACCGATGCAAACGGGATACAGATGAGGAAAACATGCCACCTGCCATTTGCACTGTTTCGACGCTAGGTCCGGCGTGCACGCGTTAGCGCAGGAGATCGAGCTAAATCGGAGTGAAGGGCTGCTGCCAGCACTCTGAGCGCAGACCATCACGGGCACCACAAAAAGTGGAATTTTAAGATTTAAAACATTTCCCCCCCCCGCCCCCACACCATCTCGTCTCGTTTTGAATACCTCTTAATGTCTCTTCACTTCTTTTGTCCTCTCCCAGCCCAGCCTTTCGATCGATCTCATTTCCTTTCCAGTTTTGATAAAGGGTTTTGACCCGAAACGTCGACTCTATTTGCTCTCCACGGATGCTGCCTGGCCTGCTGAGTTTTTCCAGCATTTTCTGCTGTTATATCGGATTTCCAGCATCTGCAGTATTTTGCTATCGTACCATAAGCAGCATGCTGGCTATGTCTTCCTGCCCCCAGCCATATGTTAATGAAACCCCTCCCCAAGGTTGAAAATACAGCCAGGGCCATCCCCCCCCCGAAGTCCCACCTCCCCCCGAGATGCACCCCAATTGTGAGGGGGCAAGGAAAGCTCGTCCTGTACGTCTAATGTGAAAGATGGGACTAAAGGAGCGCTCGCTCACTACAAAGTGCAGAGAGGGGATTTTGCTGGATCCTTCAAGGAAGGCCGTCATATTATATGCAAAGTTTATAGTTTACTTCACTTAAAAACTTGCATTTATATCACACTTTTCTTCACCACCTCAGGACGTCTCAAAGCGCTTTACAGCCAATGAAATACTTTTTTTTGAAGTGTGGTCACTGTTGTAATGTAGGAAACGCGGTAGCCAATTTGCGCACAGCAAGCTCCCACAAACAGCAATGTGATAATGACCAGATCATCTGTTTTTTTTTAAAGTGATGTTGGTTGAGGGATAAATATTGGCCCCAGGACACCGGGGAGAACTGTCCCCCTGCTCTTCTTCAGATAGTGGTCATGGGATCATTTATGTCCACCTGAGGGGGCAGACGGGGCCTTGGTATTAACGTCTCATCCAAAAGACGGCCCCTCCGACAGTGCGGCGCTCCCTCAGTACCGCCCCTCCGACAGTGCGGCGCTCCCTCAGTACCGCCCCTCCGACAGTGCGGCGCTCCCTCAGTACCGCCCCTCCGACAGTGCGGCGCTCCCTCAGTACCGCCCCTCCGACAGTGCGGCACTCCCTCAATACTGCCCCTCCGACAGTGCGGCGCTCCCTCAGTACCGGCCCTCTGACAGTGCGGCGCTCCCTCAGTACCGCCCCTCCAACAGTGCGGCGCTCCCTCAGTACTGCCCCTCCGACAGTGCAGCACTCCCTCAGTACTGCCCCTCCGACAGTGCGGCGCTCCCTCAGTACTGCCCCTCCGACAGTGCGGCACTCCCTCAGTACTGCCCCTCCGACAGTGCGGCGCTCCCTCAGTACTGCCCCTCCGACAGTGCAGCGCTCCCCCAGTACTGCCCCTCCGACAGTGCGGTGCTCCCTCAGTACTGCCCCTCCGACAGTGCGGCACTCCCTCAGTACTGCCCCTCCGACAGTGCGGCACTCCCTCAGTACTGCCCCTCCGACAGTGCGGCACTCCCTCAGTACCGGCCCTCCGACAGTGCGGCACTCCCTCAGTACTGCCCCTCCGACAGTGCGGCGCTCCCTCAGTACTGCCCCTCCGACAGTGCGGCGCTCCCTCAGTACTGCCCCTCAGACAGTGCGGCACTCCCTCAGTACTGCCCCTCAGACAGTGCGGCACTCCCTCAGTACTGCCCCTCCGACAGTGCGGCGCTCCCTCAGTACTGCCCCTCAGACAGTGCGGCACTCCCTCAGTACTGCCCCTCAGACAGTGCGGCACTCCCTCAGTACTCTCACTGGGAGTGACGGCCTGGGTTTTTGTGCTCAAGTCTCTGGAACGGGACTCGAACCCACAATCTTCAGACTTGGGAGGCGAGAGAGAGAGAGAGCGACCCACTGGGCCACAGCTGTCGGTGTTAAAAGGTTCACCTGTGCTTCCTTCCAGTATTACTTCAGGTAGCTGCGCACTTCTGCAGCTATCGACCTCGCTGTAATATGAAGCGGGAGAGCTCCAGAGAGTTTGACGCGCTGGGCAGCTGCATTTCACGAGGCTCTCCAGCTGCCTTTTGAGTCTCCAATTAAATCTAAATGTGTGCAGCTGGGCTCTCTTCCCTTTTTACCAATTAATCACGGGTCGCTGGCCTCTAATTTGAACCGGCAGCGGGCAAGGAAAGATAAATGAGGGGAGGATGGTGCACAGAGAATTGCAGGTCTCTTGTTTGAATGCTGCTCAAACCCTCCCCCGGGGGCGCCCAAGCTTAAAATGTACAACTGTTTTCAAATGGCCCTATTTGTGTCGCAACAGTTTCTCGCAGCCAGCGTGTTGCCCGAGGGCGCGAGCGCTGTGGAAGCTGCCCCCGCAGCGCTGCAAACGAGAAAAGCGATTGCAGAGTCGCACAAAGCTTCACACAGACCTGCATGAATGGGCCAGCACAGTTTTGGGGGAAAAAAAAACAAAACCCCACATCATTAACTCGTGTAGCCGAAACCGAGCCTTTTAGCGGTCGGAAAAGGAGCAGCGTCTGCCTCCTTAGGCAATGTTTGTTTTCGCTGCCGCAGATGGGACACTGCCCCCAGAGGAAGGAGGCACAAAATAAATAACCCAACTGTTTTGGGAGGGCCGGGCAGGTTTATTGACTGCAACACGCTGCCCCCAAAATTGGTAGTTGCCTTAATGACCGCACACAGTAGATGTATTACCGGATTGCGTTCCATCCATTGTTGCCCACAAAAATGGGAAACGTTGTTCAATCCCCAAGTGACCGAAGTCACAAGTTGGTTCTGAATTTCTGCCCGAGGGTAATTTTGTAAATGTTTTGTTCCAACGCCGTCGTCGCTTTCAGGGAGGCACAGCACACGAAACAACAAATTCAGGTGTGTCTGCTTCCAGTGCAATCAAAATTCTTCAGTGCTTGTGTAAACATTTTGCATAATGAGCCCTTTCTGTTTTGCCTGTGATCTTACAAAAAGTGTGACTGCCGTCCAAGTGATGATTCATAATCACATTTGTGCTTAAAAATAAATGAAATTATCCAATAATTTGAAGGTCATGGGTTCGAGCCCCACTCCAGAGACTTGAGCACAAAAATCCAGGCCGACGCTTCCAGTGCCAGCACTGAGGGAGCGCCGCACTGTCGGGGGGGCGGCACTGAGGGAGCGCCGCACTGTCGGGGGGCAGTACTGAGGGAGCACCGCACTGTCGGAGGGGCAGTACTGAGGGAGTGCCACACTGTCGGAGGTGCCGTCTTTCGGATGAGACTTTAAACCAAGGCCCACGTCTGCTCTCTCGGGTGGACGTAAAAGATCCCACGACCACTGTTTCAAAGAAGAGCAGGGGGGAGTTCTCCCCTGTGTCCCGGGGCCAATATTTATCCTTCATCAACATCACTAAAAAACAGATTATTTGACCATTATCACATTGTTGTTTGTGGGAGCTTGCTGTGCGCAAATTATCTGCCGCGCTTCCTACATTAATAACAGTGACCACACTTCAAAAAGTACTTCATTGAATTGTAAAGCGCTTTGGGATATCCTGAGGTCGTGAAAGGCGCTATGGAAATGCAAGTCTGTCTTTCTTAATGCTGCCCGACCTGCTGAGAGTTTCCAGCAGTTTTTTGTTTTTATATTTCAGGTTCCTGTGGGGTTCGATTCAGATTGGAGTTGGGTCACAGCCCACAATACGGCAGGTGAATATTAGAGTTTGCTGGCATTGGGAGCAGGTCCGCCACGTGCGGAGGCTGCTGGGACGCTCAACCTGCCCTGTTCACATTTCAATTTGGATTCAAAGCAGCAATAAAATGGTGCAAGGCGCTCAAAAGTCACGTTCACAGCTTGAGGTTTCTGGCTATGGATCATCCTCGATGTCGGGGGGTTAGTAGAATCACAGAACAGTACAGCGCAGAAAGAGGCCGTTCGCCCCATCGAGTCTGCGCCGGCTCTGTCGAACAGCAATCCCGTTAGTCCCACTCCCCCGCTCTTTCCCCATATCCCGGCAATTTTTTCTCCTTCAAGTCTTTATCCAATTCCCTTTTGAAGGCGGCTATTGAATCTGTATCCACCACCCTGTCAGGCAGCGCATTCCAAATCCTGACCACTCGCTGCATAAAAAAGTTTTTCCTCACGTCGCCTCTGGTTCTGTTGCTAATCACCTTAAATCTGTGTCCTCTGGTTACCGGCCCTTCAGCCATTGGAAACGGTTTCTCTTTATCTACTCTGTCCAAACCTTTCGTGATTTTAAACACCTCTATCAAATCTCCTCTTAGCCTTCTCTGCACGAAGGAGAACAACCCCGGCTTCTCCAGTCTCTCCACGCAACTGTAATCCCTCATCCCCTGGAACCGTTCTAGTAAATCACGTCTTTCCTAAAAGTATGGAGCCCACAATACTCCAGCTGGGGCCGAACCAGTGTTATATATAGTCTTTGTAAACCAACTATAACCGCATTGTTAGTGGGTATGGGTGGACTGGGTTGCGATTTCCGAGAGAGAAAAAGCAAGAGGTGACCAATAATATCTAGCAGTGCCAGAAGCAGCCGTTCAGATTTGGGTCTGGTAGTCCCCTGCAATTCCGCCTCATCGGGTCAGAGAGCTTCTGATCCTGCCTCATTTTAGATCACAGCACTGCCTCCAAGCACAACAACATAGAAACACAGAAGATAGGAGCAGGGAGTAGGCCATTCGGCCCCTCGAGTCTGCTCTGCCATTTAATGAGATCATGGCTGATCATCAAACTCAGTACCCTGTCCCTGCTTTCTCCCCATACCCCTCGATCCCTTTAGCCTTAAGAAATATATCTAACTCCTTCTTGAATATATTTAATGAATTGGCCTCCACTGTCTTCTGTGGTAGAGAATTCCACAGGTTCACCACTCTCTGGGTGAAGCAATTCCTCCTCATCTCAGTCCTAAATGGCTTACCCCTTATCCTTAGACTGTGACCCCTGGTTCTGGACTCCCCGCCATCGGGAACATCCTTCCTGCATCTAGTCTGTCTAGTCCTGTTAGAATTTTATAAGTATCAATGAGATCCCCTCTCATTCTTCTAAACTCCAGCGAGTATAAGCCCAATCGACCCAATCTCTCCTCATACGTCATTCCTGCCATCCCAGGTATCAGTCTGGTGAATCTTCGCTGCACTCCCTTCATGGCAAGAACATCCTTCCTCAGATAAGGCGACCAAAACTGCACACAATACTCGAGGTGTGGTCTTACCAAGGCCCTGTACAACTGCAGCAAGACATCCTTGTTCCTGTACTCGAATCCTCTCGCTACGAAGGCCAACATACCATGTGCCTTCTTAACCGCTTGCTGCACCTGCATGCTTACCTTCAGCGACTGGTGCACAAGGACACCCAGGTCTCGTTGCACTTCCCCTTTTCCCAATCTATTGCCGTTCAGATAATAATCTGCCTTCCTGTTTTTGCCACCAAAGTGGATAACCTCGCATTTATCCACATTATACTGCAACGCAATATAACTTACAGGAGAAAGGTGGAAATACTCAGCAGGTCAGGCAGCAGGCAAGTCAGTCAGTCAGTCGACGTTTCAGGCCCAAGATGCTTGTCCTTTCCAGCGTCGGCAATGTTTCGCTTGCTGCAATGCAATTGCTGTGACTCATGAATCCTTGATCAGTGCCACTCACCTGTTAGTCAAGTTCTTCTCTCCCTGCCGAGGAGGCGTGGCATGTCACTGCTCTCGCCCAAAATTGTGCAACTGCAGTTACAGACAGTTGTCTGATGCATAATTGGACGAGGGGAAGAGAAGCAGGCCCTACTTACATCCAAGCAGGTTTTTTTTTTGCGGTGGGTGGGGATGGATTGGTAGCGAAGAATTTTTATTCTTCCCCTCCCCCCCATTCCCTTAAAACTCTTCCAACACCACACAATTCATCCATCAAGAAAATAGGCTAGAGACCTGCTTCTACATTTAAAAAGGACTTGCATTTCAGCAGCGCCTTTCACGACTACCAGACGTCCCAAAGCACTTCACTGTTGTAATGTAGGAAACGCTGCAGCCAATTTGCACACAACAAGCCCCCACAAACAGCAATGTGATAATGACCGGATCATCTGTTTTTAGTGATGTTGGTTGAGGGAAAAATATTGGCCCCAGGATACCGGGGAGAACTCCCCCTGCTCTTCTTCCAATAGTGGCCATGGGATCTTTTACGTCCATCCGAGAGAGCAGACGGGGCCTCAGGTTTAATGTCTCATCCGAAAGACGGCACCTCCGACAGTGCGGCGCTCCCTCAGTACCGCCCCTCCGACAGTGCGGCGCTCCCTCAGTACCGCCCCTCCCACAGTGCGGCGCTCCCTCAGTACTGCCCCTCTGACAGTGCGGCGCTCCCTCAGTACTGCCCCTCCGACAGTGCGGCGCTCCCTCAGTACCACCCCTCCAACAGTGCGGCGCTCCCTCAGTACCGCCCCTCCGACAGTGCAGCGCTCACTCAGTACTGCCCCTCCGACAGTGTGGCGCTCCCTCAGTACTGCACTGGGAGTGTCAGCCTAGATTTTTGTGCTCAAGTCTCTGGAGTGGGACTTGAACCCACGACCTTCTGACTCAGAAGAGAGAGAGGCCGACTTAGAAAGTGGAAAGCCAGTCTTCTGTCCCATGCACGGTACAGATAATTCTTCCCCGCAATTGGAGTTCTGGATCAGACCTCGAGCCAACCAGCATTTCATCCGTGCTCACCTCATCACACTGAACTGGCCCAGCCATCCTGACAGGGCAACAGTACGGCCGTTTTTGGTCTGGCAAGACTCGAAGGAAATGGTCGATCTGCACTATTATCGCTGGGTCTTGGAACATAAGAAATAAGAGCAGGAGTAGGCAGGGGAGTCAAGGGTTATGGAGAACAGGCGGGAAAGTGGACTTGAGGTCAAGATCAGATCAGCCATGATCTTAATGAATGGCGGAGCAGGCTCGAGTGGCCGAATGGCCGACTCCTGCTCCCCTTCTTATGATGTGAAGGATCCCATGGTACTATTGGAAGAAGGGGGGGGGTGGGGGAGGGAGTCCTGGGGCCAATATCTATCCTGCAATCAACATCACTAAACAGATTAACTGGTCAATATCTTAGTCTTGTTTGCGGGACATTGCTGTGCACAAATTGGCTGCTGCGTTCCCTTAAAACACTGACTACACTTCAAAAGGTACTTCATTGACTATAAAGCGCTTTGGGAAATCCTGAGGTCATGAAAGGCGTTATATAAATGCAAATACGTTCTCTCTTTAGAGCAGAGGTGAAAGACAATAGAAAAGCAAACAAAAAGCAGCATGTCAAACAGGTCCTTAAAACCAATCACTAATAGATGCACAAGAAAGACCTGGGTTGATGCAGCAGATGGATTTTTTTTTTTTTAAGTCAGTTTTTAAATGGCCCAACCGTTCTCTGAACTCCAATATCCTGAAATCTGCAGGTTCCTCTTTGATAAACACAGGTGAAGTCTGCACAAGACAGTCCATAATTCTAGTCACGCAGGCCCTTGCAGGGGCTCAAAGGTGACTGGTGCGGGAAAAATGGAAATGTCGCAAGAATGCAGTTGGGACGGCTCTTCAGGGGGGATTGACTGAAATGTCATTTGGGACGAAGCAGGAGGAAGATTTCAATTTTGTTTTCAGTTGTCAATGCTAAACATTTTATTTAATCGCTGTATCCTCAAAATATTTTTCATCCGGTGGTGTCCAATACATAGTCGTGGACATTATCCCAAGCGTAAGGCATGCTAACACTCCCGCCTTTGGGAAGGGAAGAATATAATTGTTTTGTTTTTAAAGACAGCGAGATAAGCACCCCAGTGAGTTGATGCTCTCACTGGCGTGCCGTATGCATCAGGAAGTCCCCACGGCACAGGCACCATGGGCCACATTGGCCTCCTTCTGTGCTGCGAGATTCTACGATTCGGAGGCTTGATATCCACAGCCTCTTGCCGAGTGAGCTGCTCTCAGCCACACGGATGCTCGAAGGGGCAGTACAAATAAGTCAGTACACTGAACATTACTGGAAGTACCAGCTTGTATTAAAAAAAAAGCAACCAACAGCAGCAATTGATGTTTAAGCATCTTTTAAGTTCATGACCATCTCCATCAACATTGATCCAGTTCCCCGGAGAGACACATTCACCATCCAAGTGGAAAAACCCTAACAGGAAGGAGGAGTCCGCTCACTCTGCCAAGACATTAGTCTTGGGATCTGACAGAGTGGGCCTCGCCACAAAATGTTAATCAGTCTCTGCTCGCTCAGTTGCTGAGGGGTTCTGCTTTGTATTTCCATCATTTTCTGTCAAAAACTCTTGAAAATACCGTAGAACAGGTGTACCACATAAAAAAAGAGATATTGCCAAACTATTCCAAGCAGTTTTAACTGCACCACGTTACTTGCGTTCGTGCCCTATTTAAAAAGTATTGTAGTTTAGAGTAACTATTTCTGTAGCGTTAAGGGGCTTGATACCAACTGTACAATCAGACGGAGTAAAAACAAAGACAAAATTATTGAGCAATGTTACTTTTCTCCCCACTAGCAATGACCGAAACTGCCACTCCTAGACTGCGAGAGATTACTAATCATTTCCACACCTGCAGGAACAGAAACGACGCCAAGACAATGCTTTGGCGGAAAACAAGGTGCAAAATTCTAATGCGGCGACGAAACAAGGGGACAGATTTTTTAAAAATTAAAAGCCTCAATCCACCTCGCTCACAACCTTCGTTAACCTTCAAGCAATTGAAGTCTCCTAAAACTTTCCAAATATCACTCGTGCCTTTTCATTTGTTTAGTCGAATTTTAAAACCTATGTAATCTCCTGCAAGTTTGGGCGGGGCGGGGGCGGGGGGGGGGGGGGGAGAAGAGTGGGACTAGCTGAAGGGCTCGACGGGCCGAATGGCCTCCTTCCGTGCTGTAACCGTTCTATGAAGTTGCAAATAAGAAAATTCTAGTGTCGAAGCTACAGACTGCTTTATCTGTTGTGAGTTACGTTTTGTTTTTAAATTGTAATCGTGCGAGCTCTCGTTGAGTGGCCTCCAGTACAAAGTTGTGAGCATTTTCCTAAACATTGGACAACCTGCTAGGGAGGAGGCACTCCCACTTTTGGGAAGGAGAAGAGAAGAATTTTGTTTTTAAAGACAGCTCGACAGTGATTCAGTGGGTTAATGCTCTCACTGGCAGGTCATACGCAGCAGGAAGTTCCCCCGGGCTATCACCCAGGAGAGGCACGATGGGCTGAATGGCCTCCTTCTGTACATTAGGAGCAGGAGTCGGCCATAGGGCCCCTCGAGCCTGCTCCAGCCAGTCAATAAGATCATGGCTGATCTTCTAGCTCAACTCCACCTTCCCGCCCGATCCCCATATCCCTTGATTCTCTCCCCCGCCCCCCCACCCCGAGAGTTCAAAACTCTCTCGATCTCAGCCTTGAATATACTCAATGACTGAGCCTCCACAGCCCTCTGGGGCAGAGAATTCCAAAGATTCACCGCCCTCTGAGTGAAGAAATTCCTCCTCATCTCAGTCCTAAATGGCCGACCCCTTATCCTGAGACTGTGAGCCCTCGTTCTAGACTCTCCAGCCAGGGGTAAACAGCCTTTCAGCATCTACCCTGTCAATCCCCCTCAGAATCTTCTCTACATTGGGGAGACCAAACGCAGATTGGGCGACCGCTTTGCGGAACACCTCTGTTCAGTCCGTAAGGGTGACCCTGAGCTTCCGGTCACCTGTCACTTTAATTCTCCACTTCACTCCCACTCGGACCTCACCGTCCGCGGCCTCTTGCATTGTTCCAATGAAGCTCAACGTAAGCTCGAGGAACAGCACCTCATCTTTCGATTGGGCACTTTGCAGCCT
Source organism: Somniosus microcephalus (assembly GCF_052327205.1). Taxonomy (NCBI): domain Eukaryota; kingdom Metazoa; phylum Chordata; class Chondrichthyes; order Squaliformes; family Somniosidae; genus Somniosus; species Somniosus microcephalus. The sequence goes on along the minus strand of NW_028225185.1, from coordinate 12,337,738 downwards.
GCCGGACTCAACATCGAGTTCAACAATTTCAGATAATTATCCCTGCCCCCATTTTTCATGCTGTATGATTTTCGCCATTCCCATTTGCAATATTTTATCTTTCCTGCCTCTTACAAAAGTACAGGATATTCTTTCAATTCCTTCCTCCCCTCTCAAACCCCCCCCTACTCCCACTGTCTCTGCGCCTGCTTAATATCTGTTACATCTCCAGCTTTTTCCAGTTCTGATGAAGGGTCCCAGACCTGAAACGTTAACTCTGTTTCTCTCTCCACGGATGCTGCCTGGCCTGCTGAGTGTTTCCAGCATTTCCTGTTGTTCTCTCAGCCTCTACCCTGTCCATCCCCCTCAGAATCTTACACGTTTCAATGAGATTACCTCCCATTCTTCTAAACTCCAGAGTGTACAGGCCGGTGTTCCCGCTAAGCTGCGCAGTCACCTGCAAGGCCACGCGCAGGCCGCTCACGGGCTTTTCCATGGTAGATACCACAACATGCGCAAAAATTTGAATGGGCCGCGCACGGGGGGGGGGGGGGGGGAGAAAAGAGGCAGGCCGCGCAGGAGGCAGTGCAGCTTACGAGGGACATTGGTGTAGGCCCCTTCTACTCAATCGCTCCTCATAGGACAACACTCACATCCCAGGAATCAATCTAGTGAACCTTTGTTGCTGTAAGATTCTACGATTCTAAGGACTGATCCACAGTCTCTGCTGAGTGAGCTTCTCTCGGCCACAAGTGCTAGAAGGGCAGTACAAATAGCCTCAGTGTTTCTCTCTCCACGGATGCTGCCTGGCCTGCTGAGTATTTCCAGCATTTTCTGTTGTAGCCTCAGCATTCCTTTGACTGAGAGCGGGGAGGGGGGGGGGGGGGAAGGGGAGAAAGAGGGAGGCAATAAAAAAAAAATAGCTACAGCTCTCTGATCACTATCCAGTGACTCATGTTGGAAAGTGCACATGTCACTATCAGATTGGGCTTGGCTGCAATGACACATCTCCAACTACAGGAAACTTTGTGCTATCCGGCACCGACGGGACCGAGCTGCTGCCGTCCCATCAAAGATGCCGAACAAACCAGCGCTAATGTTGAAACATACGGAGCTTTTGAGCTCCGTATCTGGCAACAAACCCTGTTGCTTAGCAACAGCTTCTAAACAGTCGGCCGTACCTTGCAAGCGTCTCTGTAGCTTAGCAACAGCTTCAGCGAGACCTTGCAGAGCCTGACTGGTGGAAAAAAAAGCAACGAAAAGAAAAAAAAAACGAAACGGCTCCTGATTTTTGCCGGTGGCTCGCGCATTCCGGACAGTTAACCTCCGGATAAACCAAAGTTTCCTGTAGCTTCCCAACATTCCCTGTCCACCTCGAGTGTCGGCCGTGATTCAGTGGGCAGCACCCTCGCCTCTGAGTCAGCAGGTTGTGGGTTCAAGTCCCCACTCCAGAGACTCGAGCACAAAAATATTCTAGGCTGACACTCCCAGTGCAGTTCTGAGGGAGCGCCGCACTGTCGGAGGTACAGTCTTTCAGAGGAGACATTAAACCGAGGTCCCCGTCTGCACTCTCAGGTGGACGTAAAAGATCCCACAGCCACTATTGGAAGAAGAGCCGGGGGGGGGGGGGGGGGGGTGTCCTGGGGCCAATATTTATCCCTCAATCAACCTCAGTAAAAAAACAGATGATCTGGTCATTATCACCTTGCTGTTTGTGGGAGCTTGCTGTGCGCAAATTGGCTGCTGCGTTTCCTACATTACAACAGTGACCACACTTCAAAAAAAGTACTTCATTGGCTGTAAATCTCTTGGGGACGTCCAGTAGTGGTGAAAGGCGCGGGAGAAATGGAAGCCTTTCTTTGAAACACAAAAATGGTAACTTGGGCAAGGATCTAAAGGGCTGCTACTATGGAGAGAGCCAGACCCCAAGCAGAAGCCACTGCCTTCAGGAGAGGATCGGAAGAAAAACCTTACAGGAATGAAGTCTATTACTGAACAAATTCCTTTCTGAAGTGTCCCCACATTCATCAACGATGCATGTTCCCATTAGTGTTAATGTGATACTTGAAAATGTTAGTAGGATTTCCACAGTATCATGGTATGGCTTGATTTTTTGGGAGGGAAGATATTACAAGTTCTATGTCTGGTGCAAGTTATTTTCTAGCACGCGAACTGAATATTAATGGATGTCTTTTTTTTGATATGCAACAGATGGGCATGTAGTAAGCGCCTCCACGTTTCTTAAATATGACCCTTTTTGGCCAATTTTCCCCTCCTCCGCCTCCTCTAAAAAGGATGCCTGCTGGCGTATGATCCAATGAGCAGATTTGATAAGAGGTGTTTAAAAACCACTGTCCAGGGCCCCAAACACCCCTTCCAGGTGAAACAGCGATTTACTTGTACTTCTTGCAATCTAGTAGGCTGTATTCGCTGCTCACGATGCGGTCTCCTCTACATTGGGGAGACCAAACGCAGATTGGGTGACCGCTTTGTGGAACACCTCCGTTCAGTCCGTAAGGGGGACCCCGAGCTTCCGGTCGCCTGTCATTTTAATTCACCGCCCCATTCCCACTCTGACCTCTCCGCCCTCGGCCTCTTGTATTGTTCCAATGAAGCTCAACGTAAGCTCGAGGAACAGCACCTCATCTTCCGATTAGGCACTTTACAGTCTTCCGGACTCAACATCGAGTTCAACAATTTCAGATCAGAACCTCGGCCCTCCATTACATTTTTGCTTATATTTTATCCACACCTTTGTTTTGGCCCTTTCCCCCACCCCCCTTTTTTTCTCTCTCCCACATGGCAGCTGTCTCTCATTCTCCAGAACATTTCACACCTAATCTGAGCCGTCTTTTGTCTCCACTAGTCCGACCACCGTCTCGTCTGGTTTTGAATACCTCTTAATGTCTCTTCACTTCTTCTGTTCTCTCCCAGCCCTGCCTTCGATCTATTTCATTTCCTTTCCAGTTTTGAAAAAGGGTTTCGACCCGAAACGTTGACTCTAATTTCTCTGCACGGATGTTGCCTGGCCTGCTGAGTTTTTCCAGCATTTTCTGTTGTTTAAATAGTGTAGATAAAGAGAAACTGTTTCCAATGGCTGAAGGGTCGATAACCAGAGGGCACAGATTTAAGGTGATTGGCAAAAGAATCAGAGGCGACATGAGGAACAACTAAACGCAGCGAGTGGTCAGGATTTGGAATGCGCTGCCTGATGGGGCGGTGGATACAGATTCAATAGTAGACCTCCAAAGGGAATTGGATAAATACTTGAAGGAGAAAAAATTGCAGGGATATGGGGAAAGAGCGGGAGAGTGGGACTGACTCGATTGCTCTTCGAAAGAGCCGGCGCAGACTCGACGGGCCAAATGGCCTCTTTCTGTGCTGTACGGTTCTGTGATTCTATAATTCAGTATCTCACCCAAAGTGGCTATTCTTCACGCTTGATCTTGGACAAGGAATGTTGGCAAGTAACTCGACCGTGGAGAAGTTTTACAGTCACGTTTGGTCCTCCATCCCCTAACATACACACAGGAACTTTCCAGTCGGAGGCACTGCATAATAATCAGGGGCACCGGGGCCAATTACAGCACCCTTCATTCCACAGTACTTGAGATTAGTTAACTCAGCACTGCCCGGTACTTCAACCCAAGACCTTCTGGTCTATAGAGAAAGAAAGACTTGCTTTTATATAGCGCCTTTCACGACCTCAGGACGCCCCAAAGCGCTTTACAGCCAATGCAGTACTTTTTGAAGTGTGCTCACTGTTGTAATGTAGGAAACGCAGCAACCAATTTACATACAGCAAGCTCCCACAAACAGAAGTGTGATAATGAGATCATCTGTTTTTTAGTGATGTTGGTTGAGGGATAAATATTGGCCCCAGGACACCGGGGAGAACTCCCCCTGCTCTTCTTCCAATAGTGGCCGTGGGACCTTTTATATCCACCTGAGAGAGCAGATGGGGCCTCGGTTTAACGTCTCAACCGAAAGACGGCACCTCCGACAGTGCGGCGCTCCCTCAGTACTGCCCCTCCGACAGTGCGGCGCTACCTCAGTACCGCCCCTCCGACAGTGCGGCGCTACCTCAGTGCAGCGCTCCCTCAGTACTGCCCCTCCGACAGTGCGGCGCTACCTCAGTAGCGCCCGTCCGACAGTGCGGCGCTACCTCAGTACCGCCCCTCCGACAGTGCGGCGCTCCCTCAGTACCGCCCCTCCGACAGTGCGGCGCTCCCTCAGTACCGCCCCTCCGACAGTGCGGCGCTCCCTCAGTACTGCCCCTCCGACAGTGCGGCGCTCCCTCAGTACTGCCTCCGACAGTGCGGCGCTCCCTCAGTACTGCCTCCGACAGTGCGGCGCTCCCTCAGTACCGCCCCTCCGACAGTGCAGCGCTCCCTCAGTACCGCCCCTCCGACAGTGCGGCGCTCCCTCAGTACTGCCCCTCCGACAGTGCGGCGCTCCCTCAGTACCGCCCCTCCGACAGTGCGGCGCTCCCTCAGTACTGCCCCTCTGACAGTGCGGCGCTCCCTCAGTACTGCCCCTCCGACAGTGCGGCGCTCCCTCAGTACCGCCCCTCCGACAGTGCGGCGCTCCCTCAGTACCGCCCCTCCGACAGTGCGGCGCTCTCTCAGTACCGCCCCTCCGACAGTGCGGCGCTCCCTCAGTACCGCCCCTCCGACAGTGCGGCGCTCCCTCAGTACTGCCCCTCCGACAGTGCAGCGCTCCCTCAGTACTGCACTGGGAGTGTCAGCCTAGATTTTTGCGCTCAAGTCTCTGCAGTGGGACTCGAACCCACAACCTTCTGACTCAGAGGTGCGCTACCAACTGAGCCATGGCTGAGTCACACAGTGCTTTTACCAACGGACCATTGGGGCCGCCCAATGTATTGCATATTTAGACTTTGTCTTGGCAATATAAATTTGGTTACAGTACTATTTGTTAATTGATCCTCCACAGCGTGTTTTTTCCAGGGGGGTTAATTCTTAACGTTAATGCGCAATAGGAGAAACGACAGGCTGAAATTCCAAGTCAGTATTTTTTAAACTTTCAAAGTCCATGTTTTGAAAGCTGTTACGCACACCCAATACTCAGTGGGAGTGACCTGAAAACACCTGGCTCCAAATACAAACCGTTCTTGATGCTGTTACTGAAAGTCAATGCATCAAATGTGTTCCAAGTCATTAAAACTCTTGTCGACTTATCAATACATACCTTAGTTAATTGTGATACGTGCAAAGTTCACTTATAATGGACCCATCTTCAGTATGTTAGTAGAAGGGGAAAATATTTACCTGACAATCAATATTAACTCGGTAAAATAAACTGTAGAAAGCTGTTCTTTTCTTTCAAAACAGCACACAGAGCATCAATGTTCCCTCTTACCTTTATTTTGGGTGCACGGCCCCTTTAAGGGGCTGCGCGGCCCAATCAAAATACCGCACATCCGTGGCATTTCGCACCGAAATGTCGGCTGCGCGGGAGGTCCAGAGAGCTGCGCGGCCGCGCAGCCTGAAGGGAACATTGCACAGCATACGGTCTTTCAGTTCCCCAATGACCAAGTGTGGGAAATCTGGAACTCTTCCCCTAAAAAGCTGTTGAGGCTGGGTGGGGGGGGGGGGTGGTGGGTGCGCATGGTCAATTGAAAATTTCAAAATTTGAGAATGATAAGGCTTGTGTTAGGTAAGGGCGTTGAGGGTTACGGAGCCAGGGTGGGTAGATGGAGTTCAGCAGCCCGCTTGATTGGCACTCCATCCGCCACCTTAAAGATTCACTCCCCCCACCACCGGCGCACCGTGGCTGCAGTGTGGACCATCTACAAGATGCACTGCAGCAACTCGCCAAGGCTTCTTCGGCAGCACCTCCCAAACCCGCGACCTCTACCACCTAGAAGGACAAGGGCAGCAGGCGCGTGGGAACACCACCACCTCCAAGTTCCCCTCCAAGTCACACACCATCCTGACTTGGAAATATATCGCTGTTCCTTCATCGTCGCTGGGTCAAAATCCTGGAACTCCCTCCCTAACAGCACTGTGGGAGCACCTTCACCACACGGACTGCAGCGGTTCAAGAAGGCGGCTCACCACCACCTTCTCAAGGGGCAACTAGGGATGGGCAATAAATGCCGGCCTTGCCAGCGACGCCCAGATCCGAAAAGCAAATTTTAAAAAAAAAACACCGATCTAATCGAATGGCCTCCTCCTGTTCCTATGCTCCTATTCCTGGTCAGCAGCCGGTGACACTTGCTGGAGAGCAGGCAGGTGAAGAGGATTGGCTTGGCCGCGGTCGAAGGCCTGAATCGGCCCACTCAATGTCGCAGCTCACACCTGGAGAATGGCTACTTGGGCGAGCGGAGAGGGGGGCGGCCTGTGCCTGTGAAGCCGTACCCTAGCAAGAAGCGGAGAAAAGGAAATTGGTAAAACAAAAAAAAAGTATAGCTCTTCGCTGGTAATTCTCTCCCAGGACATTAAAAAAAAACTTGCGATTACAGGTAACTGTCATCTACTGCCCTACAGCTTCTAAGTACCAAATTAACCTTTCACCCGCGTCACATCAAGTGTTTACACCTGCCATCAGTGATAGGCAAGTCAATAATACTACTTATATGCAAATGACTTGCAATAGGTTCAATGGTGCATTTCAAGATGTGATGATCCACAGGCTAACCACTTAAGCTTTCTTAACATAGAAACATAGAAGATAGGAGCAGGCCATTCGGCCCCTCGAGCCTGCTCCGCCATTCAATGCGATCATGGCTGATCATCCAAATTCAGCACCCGGTCCCTGCTTTCTCCCCATATCCCTTGATCCCTTTAGCCTTAAGAAATATATCCAACTCCTTCTTGAATATATTTAATGAACTGGCCTCCACCGCCTTCTGTGGTAGAGAATTCCACAGGTTCACCACTCTCTGGGTGAAGAAATTCCTCCTCATCTCTGTCCTAAATGGCTTACCCCTTATCCTTAGACTGTGACCCCTGGTTCTGGACTCCCCCGCCATCGGGAACATCCTTCCTGCATCTAGTCTGTCTAGTCCTGTTAGTCTGTCTAGTCCCGTTAGAATTTTATAAGTTTCAATGAGATCCCCTCATTCTTCTAAACTCCAGCGAGTACAAGTCCAATCGACCCAATCTCTTCTTACAATGTACCTTATCATGTCATTTTTTTTTAATATAAGAGTCAAAGGTCCGACCGACAGCCAAGGAGTTGCGCAACTATTGCGCTAGAAATCAAAATTCAGATACCTAGGAGTCAACAGAAGGCACATCGCGTGTACAGCACAGAAACAGGCCATTCGGTTCATGCTCCACACGAGCCTCCTCCCACCCGATCAGCAGATCATTGAATCACAGACTCTTGCGGCACAGGAGGAGGCCATTCGGCCCGTAACCCTGCGAGTTCCTCATCCTCAAGCACCCGTCCGACGCCCTTTGAAAATGAATTATTGATGGAAGCAGCTTCCACCACATTTGCGGGGGGGAGCGTTCCAGATCCCCGAGTGAAGAGGTTTCTCATCTCCCCGCTAGATCGTTTGCCAATGATTTTGAGTCGATGACCTCTAGTTGCTGACCCACTCGTCAGAGGGAATAATTTTTTCCCTATTTACTCTATCAAACCTCTCACCATTGTGAAAACCTCTACCAGATCTATATCCTTCTATTCCTTTCTCCCTCTCTCATGTGTTTATCCAGCTTCCCCTTAAATGCATCGATGCTATGCACCTCAACCACTCCCTGTGGCAGCGAGTTCCACATTCTCACCACTCTCTGGGTAAAGGAGTTTCTCCTGAATTCCCCATTGGATTTATTATAGACTATCTTATATTGATGACCGTTAGTTTGGGACTCTTTAATGCTATTCACACGGAGTGTGATGTGACCCTTTGGGCTAAGACTGCGGTCTTCATAACCACTCCTCGGTGTCCATTATTGTCGTATGATCAAGGAAAGTGACCCCAACTCCAGCGCGCACCAGACGCAAACGGAGCTTCCAGTGGCTCTACAGACTATTAGCACCAAGGATCTGGACCTCCGCACCGAGATGACGGACGCTGGCGAGCAAGATACACGCATCAGCGTGAAAGATACAGAAACTAGCACCAAGTCTCCCGTCTCCAGTGCCAAGGACACGGACACTAACGTCAATAACACGGCCAATGAGATCGGTAACACAATCATTAGCGTCAATGGCAAAGGCATTGGGAGAGAAGGGGAAGTGCAACGAGACCTGGGTGTCCTTGTGCACCAGTCGCTGAAGGTAAGCATGCAGGTGCAGCAGGCGGTTAAGAAGGCAAATGGTATGTTGGCCTTCGTAGCGAGAGGGTTTGAGTACAGGAGCAAGGATGTCTTGCTGCAGTTGTACAGGGCCTTGGTGAGACCGCACCTTGAGTATTGTGTGCAGTTTTGGTCGCCTTATCTGAGGAAGGACGTTCTTGCCATGGAGGGAGTGCAGCGAAGATTCACCAGGCTGATACCTGGGATGGCAGGAATGACGTATGAGGAGAGATTGGGTCGATTGGGCTTATATTCACTGGATTTTAGAAGATTGAGAGGGGATCTCATCGAAACCTATAAAATTCTGTCAGATCTGGACAGACTAGATGCAGGAAGGATGTTTCTGATGGCCGGGGAGTCCAGAACCAGGGGTCATAGTCTAAGGATAAGGGGTAAGCCATTTAGGACTGAAATGAGGAGGAATTTCTTCACCCAGAGAGTGGTGAACCTGTGGAATTCTCTGCCACAGAGGGCGGTGGAGGCCAGTTCATTAAATATATTCAAGAAAGAGTTGGATATGTTTCTTGAGGCTGAAGGGATCAAGGGGTATGGGGAAAAGGCAGGGACAGGGTACTGAATTTGGATGATCAGCCATGATCACATTGAATGGCGGAGCAGGCTCGAAGGGCCGAATGGCCGACTCCTGCTCCTATCTTCTATGTAAGTGTCGAGGAAACAATTGATTAAAAAATCGGCCGCAGAACCACATTTCAGGGAAGTGTATTTTGATCAGGTTGTAGATCACTTCAGTTTCACCTCCCATCAAAAGACCTAACCGCCAGCGATATCTCATAACAGTTAACCAATCCTCAATCCACACTAGTCGGTACCACGGCGGCTGAAGATTGTCAGGCAGGAGTGCGGGAAAGGCGGAGCGAGGCGAGAGCGGACCCTATTGTGATGGCGCCGATGAAGATGGCTGCCGTCCTTGCGGGCTCCGTGCGTACCAGGCAGCCAAATGTCCTTTGCTGCTTGGTGCGCTCGGCTCGTTAAGAAAAAAGCATTTCACTGACTGGATTTCACTTGTTCTATTTGGTTATGTGACAAATAAAATGGAAATTGAGTGCGCTGGATGCATCCAAACCTTTCAAATACAAAAATGAAATAAATGTTAAAAAATCACATTTCACAGAAAAGTAGGGAGTTAGTTTAGATGTCTCCGACGACAATAACGGACACCGAGGAGTGGTTATGAAGACCGCAGTCTTAGCCCAAAGGGTCACATCGCACTCCAAAAACCACAAAAGCTTACGATAGCATTCACACGAGCAATCATAATCGCTACAAACTATTCCAAGTAACATTACGCCCTTTCCAATTACCTCCCCTTCTCTCATGAAGGCACTGACACACGCCGGCCAGACTGTTGCAACGCACACAAAAAAGAACGGCTACTTGGACAAGACACTGCAAGAATCAACAATTTCGAATTTTTTAATAGTGCCTTTCACGTAACAGAGCAGCCCGAGGTGCGTTACAGAAAGGGTCATGGTGCTGCTGGCAGGAAGGAGGGGAGAGGTTAGAGACAGTGGCAAGGTGAAGAAAGAAAAAAGACAGACGGACTTGCATTTCTATAGCGCCTTTCACGACCTCAGGACGTCCCAAAGCGTTTTACAGCCAATGAAGTACTTTTTTTTGAAGTGTGGTCACTGTTGTAATGTAGGAAACGCGGCAGCCAACTGGCGCACAGCAAGCTCCCACAAACAGCAATGTGATAATGATCACAGACAATCTGCTTTTTAAAGGACATCCATTGAGGGATAAGCCAGTTTTGGTCGCCTTATCTGAGGAAGGATGTTCTTGCCATGGAGGGAGTGCAGCGAAGATTCACCAGGCTGATACCTGGGATGGCAGGAATGACATATGAGGAGAGATTGGGTCGATTGGGCTTATATTCGCTAGAGTTTAGAAGAATGAGAGGGGATCTCATTGAAACTTATAAAATTCTAACAGGACTAGACACAGGAAGGATGTTCCCGATGGCGGGGAGTCCAGAACCAGGGGTCACAGTCTAAGGATAAGGGGTAAGCCATTTAGGACAGAGATGAGGAGGAATTTTTTCACCCAGAGAGTGGTGAACCTGTGGAATTCTCTACCACAGAAGACAGTTGAGGCCAATTCATTAAATATATTCAAGAAGGAGTTAGATATATTTCTTAAGGCTAAAGGGATCAAGGGATATGGAAAGAAGGCAGGGACAGGGTACTGAATTTGGATGATCAGCCATGATCGCTTTGAATGGTGGAGCAGGCTCGAGGGGCCGAATGGCCGACTCCTTCTTCTATGTTTTTATAAACATTGGTCAGGACACCCTCTTCTTCAAAATAGTGGCTGTAGGTTCTTTTATGTCCACCTCGGAGAGAGCAGACGGGGCCTCGATTTAACGTCTCATCCGAAAGACGGCACCTCCGACAGTGCGGCGCTCCCTCAGTACTGCCCTGGGAGTGTCAGCCTAGATCTTTAGAGCTCAAGTCTCTGGAGTGGGACTTGAACCCACAACCTTCTGACTCAGAGGCGAGAGCGCTACCCACCGAGCCACGGCTGACACCATGGGGTTTAAGGAAAAGCGTTCCAGAGTACAGGAATATTTTGGCCAGCAGGCTCTGCCACTGACTGAACAACTGTGTGCGCCTCTGCCCACAGCAGGAAAAAGCATTGGGTGAATATACAGGCTTCAAGAACGGCGTGTTGGAAAATTAAAAGTACTCTATACTATTTCAACATCACACCATCAATACAGTGCAGCTAACCACACTGCAGATGACACATACAACCATGACCATTCTATAACTGAAAACTGCACTCGAAAAAGGTGCTAAAGAAGTAGTATTCTTGAATAAATCTGAATGAAAGCCATCGTGACAGCTGTGGTTCACCGGCAGTACTCTTGCCTCGGAGCCAAAAAGGTTCAGAGACCTCAACACATAATCCAGGCCGACACTTCCGTGCAATTCCGAGGGCACGGTCTTTCGGAAGAGACGTCAAACTGAGGCCCCGTGTGGCCTCTCAGGTGGACGAGAGGGTTGTCCGACGAGAAGAGATTGAGTAGTTTGGGATTATACTCGCTGTGGAGTTTAGAAGAATGAGAGGTGATCTCAATGAAACATGTAAGATTCTGAGGGGGATTGACAGGGTAGATGCTGAGAGGCCGTTTCCCCCTGGCTGGAGAGTCTAGAACCAGGGGTCACAGTCTCAGGATAAGGGGTCGGCCATTTAGGACTGAGATGAGGAGAAATTGCTTCACTCAGAGGGTGGTGAATCTTTGGAGCTCTCTGCCCCAGAGCGCTGCAAATGCTGAGTTGTTGAGTATATTCAAGGCGGAGGTCGATAGATTTTTGGACTCTCGGGGAATCAAGGGATCAGGCAGGAAAGTGGAGTTGAGGTCGAAGATCAGCCATGATCTTACTGAATGGCGGAGCAGGCTCGAGGAGCTGTATGGCCTACATAAAAACATAGAAGATAGGAGCAGGAGTAGGCCATTCGGCCCCTCGAGCCCGCTCCGCCATTCAATGCGATCATGGCTGATCATCCAAATTCAGTACCCTGTCCCTGCCTTCTCCCCATACCCCTTGATCCCTTTAGCCTTAAGGAATATAACTAATTAACTTTCTACCTACCTAACTAACTCACTCACTATCTACCTAACTATCTACCTACCTAACTAACTCACTATCTACCTAACTAACAAACTAAATCATTAACTAACTCTGATGTGAGATTGAGAAGGTGGAGCAAATGGCAGACCAACATGGAAACATAGAAGATAGGAGCAGGAGTAGGCCATTCGGCCCCTCGAGCCTGTTCCGCCATTCAATGAGATCATGGCTGATCATCCAAATTCAGTACCCTGTCCCTGCCTTCTCCCCATATCCCTTGATCCCTTTAGCCTTAAGAAATTTATCCAACTCCTTCTTAAATATATTTAATGAATTGGCCTCAACTGTCTTCTGTGGTAGAGAATTCCACAGGTTCACCACTCTCTGGGTGAAGAAATTCCTCCTCATCTCAGTCCTAAATGGCTTACCCCTTATCCTTAGACTGTGACCCCTGGTTCTGGACTCCCCCGCCATCGGGAACATCCTTCCTGCATCTAGTCTGTCTAGTCCTGTTAGAATTTTATAAGTTTCAATGAGATCCTCTCTCATTCTTCTAAACTCTAGCGAATATAAGCCTAATCGACCCAATCTCTCCTCATACGTCATTCCTGCCATCCCAGGTATCAGTCTGGTGAATCTTCGCTGCACTCCCTCCATGGCAAGAACATCCTTCCTCAGATAAGGCGACCAAAACTGGTTTATCCCTCAATGGATGTCATTTAAAAAGCAGATTGTCTGTGATCATTATCACATTGCTGCTTGTGGGAGCTTGCTGTGCGCAAACTAGCTGCCACGTTTCCTACATTACAACAGTGACCACACTTCAAAAAAAGTACTTCATTGGCTGTAAAGTGCTTTGGGACGTCCTGAGGTTGTGAAATGAGCTATATAAATGCAAGTCTTTCTTTCTTTGTGAACATGGCACCATTAAACTACAGACGCAAACTTTTCAGTTGCTAAAGCCCACACACATAACATACAATTCAACAAACTGAGGAAATTATGAATTAAAAAAAAGATATTCAATAGCATAACTTTCTCAATTTCGTACATCCAACTTTTCCAAAGCATAACTTTCTCAATTTCGTACATCCAACTTTTCCAAAACAAAATCGGTTATAATGCATTCAATACATAAATTGACCGATTTGAGAACGCAAAAAAGTTGCAAACAAAAATGATTTAAAATAAGCTATTCCAGAACAATAATTTTGCAATCTAAAATCTAAATACATCCCCCAAAAAATTGTACATGACAGATGACAAAGTCCAACACACAATATTCTATATTAATGCATAAAAGCAAGACTTAATTCGAAAAAAAAATAGCAAAATAATGTAGAATAACTGAGTAAAACAATGCAAATTTGCCCCTGTGAACTCAGCATTTCGAATTCAAAGTTAAGGTGACATACAGCACGCACCTATTTCCCCCCCCCGCCAAGAAAAAAGAAAATATGTTTTAGTGCAAAGGCAAAAATGCACAAAGTCCAACTGACTGCTTGAGTATTTTTTAATCCAGAAATAAAAATTGCACCTTCAGGGAATGTTCACCTGGCACCAACAGCTAGCTCGGTTTTAAAGCTAAAATAAAGATTTTCAAGACCAACTTACTTCAGCAAATTCGATGTTTGATCGGATTAATTAAGATTGACGAACGAATTTACGATTTAATCGAAAAAAAATTCTCTCTCACCTCACGTCGCCCGCCCGCTTTTCCAGCGAGCCTCCCTCGGCCCAGGTGGGCGGCCAGGCTGGCCGGAAGTCCCGCCTCCAAACCGCTCCCGCGTCTTTGATTGGTCTGGCTCCGAGCGCCCCGGCCGGCTATTGGCGGGGCGGCTTGTCGATCAGGCGGCTAGACCCCGCCCCAGCGCGCTCTCAGGTGAGGCAGGATATGTTTTGGTCAAAGGTGGAGCAAATGGCTGATCAAAGAAGAAGATGTGTGGCTACCTAACTAACTATCTACCTACCTAACTAATTAGCTAACTAAATAAGTAATTAACTAACCAACCCCTGCCTCTGATGTGAGACTGAGAAGGTGGAGCAAATGGCTGATCAAGGAAGAAGATGGGTGGCTACCTAACTAACTATCTACCAACCTAACTAATTAGCTAACTAAATAAGTAAGTAACTAACTAACCAACCCCTGCCTCTGATGTGAGACTGAGAAGGTGGAGCAAATGGCAGACCGAGGAAGAAGATGGGTGGCTACCTAACGAACTATCTACCTACCTAACTAACTAATTAACGTTCTACCTACCTAACGAACTCACTCACTATCTACCTAACTATCTACCTAAATAACTAACTAATTAACTTTCTACCTACCTAACTAACTCACTCACTCTCTACCTAATTAACTCACTATCTACCTATCTATCTACCTAACTAACTCACTCACTATCTACCTAACAAACTAATTAAATCATTAACTAGCTCTGATGTGAGATTGAGAAGGTGGAGCAAATAGCAGACCAACATAGAAACATAGAAGATAGGAGCAGGAGTAGGCCATTCAGCCCCTCGAGCCTGTTCCGCCATTCAATGAGATCATGGCTGATCATCCAAATTCAGTACCCTGTCCCTGCCTTCTCCCCATATCCCTTGATCCCTTTAGCCTTAAGAAATATATCTAACTCCTTCTTGAATATATTTAATGAATTGGCCTCTACTGCCTTCTGTGGTAGAGAATTTCACAGGTTCACCACTCTCTGGGTGAAGAAATTCCTCCTCATCTCTGTCCTAAATGGCTTACCCCTTATCCTTAGACTGTGACCTCTGGTTCTGGACTCCCCCGCCATCGGGAACAGCCTTCCTGCATCTAGTCTGTCTAGTCCTGTTAGAATTTTATAAGTTTCAATGAGATCCCCTCTCATTCTTCTGAACTCCAGCGAGTACAAGCCCAATCGACCCAATCTCTCCTCATACGTCATTCCTGCCATCCCAGGTATCAGTCTGGTGAATCTTCGCTGCACTCCCTCCATGGCAAGAACATCCTTCCTCAGATAAGGCGACCAAAACTGCACACAATACTGCACACCTAACTAACTATCTACCTACCTAACTAACTAATTAACTTTCTACCTAACTCACTCACTCACTAACTAACTAACTATCTACCTAATTAACTAACTAAACCATTAACTAACTCTGATGTGAGATTGAGAAGGTGGAGCAAATGGCAGACCAAGGCAGAAGAAGATGGATGGCTAATTCACTAAATAAATAATTAACTAACTAGCCAACTAACTGATTAACTAAATAATGATCTAACTAATTCACCAACTAACTAATTAACTAACCAACTAACGAATTAACTAACTAACTAGACAATTAACTAACTGACTAAATAATGAACTAACTAAATAAACAAATAATTAACTAACGACACACTAGAGAAGCTTAGAGATGGTGATCCTTAGTGCAGAGAAGGTTAAGGGGAGATTTAATCGAGGTGTTCAAAAATCATGAAGGTTTTTGAAAGAGTAAATAAGTAGAAGGTGTTTCCACTGGCAGGAGGGTCGGTAACCAGAGGACGCAGATTTAAGATAACTGGCAACAGAACCAGAAAAATCGGCATTTATACAGCGCCTTTCACAACCTCAGGACGTCCCAAGGCGCTTCACAGCCAATGAAGTGCTTTATTTTTGAAATGTAGTCGCTGTTGTAATGTAGAAAATGCGGCAGCTCAGTTTGCGCACACTAAGCTCCCACCATGCGATAATGACCAGATCGTCTTGTTTTCGCGATTTTGGTTGAGGGATATTCAACTGCAGAAGGCATCACACCCGAGCTGGCCTCGCCTGCCATCCACGCGCATACTTTCCCGCAGGTGTCGAGGCATGATGATCAGGATCAGAAACCCCGGCTGATCTTTTTGCCTTTCCTATTCCAGGACACTGAGGCCAATTGTAGCTACACAACCCCCTCCCCCCCACCCCCTACTGCTACCCTAGCTGATGTCAGGTAATCTACTGGAATTTTCTGAGGATGTAACTGGTAAAATAGATAAGGGAGAACCAGTGGATGTGGTGTATTTGGATTTTCAAAAGGCTTTCGATAAGGTCCCGCATAAGAGATTAGCGGTAAAATTAAGGCACATGGGATTGGGGGCAAGGTATTGACTTGGATAGAGAACTGGTTGGCAGACAGGAAGCAAAGAGTTGGAATAAACGGCTCTTTTTTCGAGTGGCAGGCAGTGACTAGTGGGGTACCGCAGGGATCGGTCCTTGGACCCCAGCTATTCACAATATATATTAATGATCTGGATGAGGGACCTAGATGTAATATCTCCAAGTTTGCAGACGACACAAAGCTGGGTGGGCGTGTGTGCTGTGAGGAGGATACCGAGAAACTCCAGTATGATTTGGACAGGTTGGGTGATTGGGTAGAAGCATGGTGGATGCAATATAACGTGGATAAATGCGAGGTTATCCACTTTGGTGTCAAAAACAGGAAGACAGATTATTATCTGAATGGCAATAGATTGGGAAAAGGGGAAGTGCAACGATACCTGGGTGTCCTTGTGCACCAGTCGCTGAAGGTAAGCATGCAGGTGCAGCAGGCGGTTAAGAAGGCAAATGGCCTTTGTAGCGAGAGGGTTTGAGTACAGGAACAAGGATGTCTTGCTGCAGTTGTACAGGGCCTTGGTGAGACCACATCTTGAGTATTGTGTGCAGTTTTGGTCGCCTTATCTGAGGAAGGATGTTCTTGCCATGGAGGGAGTGCAGCAAAGATTCACCAGGCTGATACCTGGGATGGCAGGAATGACGTATGAGGAGAGATTGGGTCGATTGGGCTTGTACTCGCTGGAGTTTAGAAGAATGAGAGGGGATCTCATCGAAACTTATAAAATTCTGACAGGACTGGACAGACTAGATGCTGAAAGGATGTTCCCGATGGTCGGGGAGTCCAGAACCAGGGGTCACAGTCTAAGGATAAGGGGTAGGCCATTTAGGACAGAGATGAGGAGGAATTTCTTCACCCAGAGAGTGGTGAACCTGTGGAATTCTCTACCACAGAAGGCAGTAGAGGCCAATTCATTAAATATATTCAAGAAGGTGTTAGATATATTTCTTAAGGCTAAAGGGATCAAGGGATATGGGGGAGAAGGCAGGGACAGGGTACTGAATTTGGACGATCAGCCATGGTCTCATTGAATGGCGGAGCAGGCTCAAGGGGCCGAATGGCCTACTCCTGCTCCTATCTTCTATGTTTCTATGTAACTCAGCACAGGCTATAGATCAAGTCTGAGATCGTCCTGGTCTGTATGGCTCACTACGTAGTGAAGTGCCTGGCTGACTGAGCCATTCAGGAATGGATTCATAGAATCGTAGAAATTTACGGCACAGAAGGAGGCCATTCGGCCCATCGTGTCTTGTGCCAGCCGAAAAAGAGCCATCCAGCCTAATCCAGCTCTTGGTCCGTAGCCCTGTAGGTTACGGCACTTCAAGTGCATATCCAAGTACTTTTTAAATGCAGTGAGGGTCTCTGCCTCGACCACCCTTTCAGGCAGTGAGTTCCAGACCCCCACCGCCATCTGGGTGAAAAAAGTTCTCCTCAACTTATTTGAATGGCAATAGATTGGGAGAAGGGGAAGTGCAAAGAGACCTGGGTGTTCTTGTGCACCAGTCGCTGAAGGTAAGCATGCAGGCGCAGCAGGCGGTTAAGAAGGCAAATGGTATGTTGGCCTTCGTAGCAAGAGGGTTCGAGTACAGGAACAAGGATGTCTTGCTACAGTTGTACAGGGCCTTGGTGAGACCACACCTTGAGTATTGTGTGCAGTTTTGGTCGCCTTATCTGAGGAAGGACGTTCTTGCCATGGAGGGAGTGCAGCGAAGATTCACCAGGCTGATACCTGGGATGGCAGGAATGACATATGAGGAGAGATTGTGTCGATTGGGCTTATACTCACTGGAGTTTAGAAGATTGAGAGGGGATCTCATCGAAACCTATAAAATTCTGTCAGGCCTGGACAGACTAGATGCAGGAAGGATGTTTATGATGGCCGGGGAGTCCAGAACCAGGGGTCATAGTCTAAGGATAAGGGGTAAGCCATTTAGGACTGAAATGAGGAGGAATTTCTTCACCCAGAGAGTGGTGAACCTGTGGAATTCTCTGCCACAGAGGGCGGTGGAGGCCAGTTCATTAAATATATTCAAAAAGGAGTTGGATATATTTCTTAAGGCTAAAGGGATCAAGGGATATGGGGAGAAGGCAGGGACCGGGTATTGAATTTGGATGATCAGCCATGATCTCATTGAATGGCAGAGCAGGCTCGAAGGGCCAAATGGCCTACTCCTGCTCCTATCTTCTATGTATCTATGTAATCCTTCTCCCAATTACTTTCAATCTCTGCCCCCCCCTGGTTATTGACCTCTCTGCTAAGGGAAATCGGTCCTTCCTATCCACTCTATCCAGGCCCCTCATAATTTTATACACCTCAATTAAATCTCCCCTCAGCCTCCTCTGTTCCAAAGAAAAGAACCCCAGCCTCTCCAATCTTTCCTCATCGCTAAAATTCTCCAGTCCTGGGGTGCAACATCCTGGTAAATCTCCTCTGTACCCTCTCTAAGTGCGATCACATCTTTCCTGTAATGGAGTGACCAGAACTGTACGTGGTACTCTAGCTGCAGACTAAATGTTTTTGTACAGTTCTGGCATAACCTTTTGTCTTTCTTGTACTCCCTGTAAGCTGCTCCATTGCTTTAGTAGGACCAGAAAGTCTCAAAATTCACGCCAGTCGCAGATACCAAATTGAACTCTTTCTCGACGTCTTTTGCAGCCACTCTGCGGATTCCACGAAGTTGCGAAACCATTTACTATTTTAAGAGAGAGAGGGGGGAAAAAAATGAGCAAGTAGAGGTGGAACAACTCCTGGCGCCTGACACTGTTATCGCTCAGAATCTCTTCCCTAGATAAGACGCCAGTGAGATTGGTAAATAATTACAGTGCAACGCAACGAAAACTCACCCACTCACCACCTTCCTGTGGTTGGGGAAACTAGCCATTCCTGAGTCACCGAGTGTAGCTTCACCCACAAGTAACGCAGGTATTAAAGGAATAACAACAGGAAATGCTGGAAATACTCAGCAGGCCAGGCAGTATCGGTGGAGAGAGAAACAGAGTTAACGTTTCAGGTCTGGGACCCTTCGTCAGAACTGGAAAAAGCTGGAGATGTAACAGATATTAAGCAGGTGCAGAGACGGGGTGCGGGGGGGTTTAGGAGGGGGAAGAAGGAATTGAAAGAACTTGACCATGTCCGTTCTATCTCCCGCACTTCTGCCCTCACCCCTTCCCCTCTCTCCCAGAACCACGATCGGGTTCCCCTTGTCCTCACCTTTCACCCCACCAGCCTCCATATTCAACGGATCATCCTCCGCCATTTCCGCCGCCTCCAACGCGATCCCACCGCCAAACACATCTTCCCCTCACCTCCCCTTTCAGCATTCCGAAGGGACCGCTCCCTCCGCGACACCCTGGTCCACTCCTCAATCACCCCTAACAGCCCTTCCCCTTCGCCCGGCACCTTCCCGTGCAAGCGCAGGAGATGCAACACCTGCCCTTATATCTCCCCCCTTCCCACTGTCCAGGGCCCCAAACACCCCTTCCAGGTGAAACAGCGATTTACTTGTACATCTTGCAATTTAGTATACTGTATTCACTGCTCAAACGCAGATCGGGTGACCGCTTTGCAGAATACCTCCGTTCAGTCCGTAAGGGGAGCCTGTCACTTTAATTCTCCGCTTCACTCCCACTCTGACCTCACCGTCCTCGGCCTCTTGCATTGTTCCACGGAAGCTCAGCGTAAGCTCGAGGAACAGCACCTCATCTTCCGATTAGGCACTCTACAGCCATCAGGACTCAACATCGAGTTCAACAATTTCAGATCATAATCCCTGCCCTCATTTTTCATGCTGTATTATTTTGTCATTCCCATGTGCAAGAAGCAGAAGAAGGAGAAGGAGAAGGGGAAGTCTGGAGGGTGAAGAAGATGAAGCAGAAGAAGGAGAAGGAGAAGGTGAAGTCTGGAGGGTGAAGAAGAAAAAGGAGAAGGAGAAGGTGAAGTCTGGAGGGTGAAGAAGATGAAGCAGAAGAAGGAGAAGGAGAAGGTGAAGTCTGGAGGGTGAAGAAGAAGAAGGAGAAGGAGAAGGTGAAGTCTGGAGGGTGAAGAAGAAGAAGCAGAAGAAGGAGAAGGTGAAGTCTGGAGGGTGAAGAAGAAGCAGAAGAAGGAGAAGGAGAAGGTGAAGTTTGGAGGGTGAAGAAGAAGCAGAAGAAGGAGAAGGAGAAGGTGAAGTCTGGAGGGTGAAGAAGAAGCAGAAGAAGGAGAAGGAGAAGGTGAAGTCTGGAGGGTGAAGAAGAAGAAGGAGAAGGAGAAGGTGAAGTCTGGAGGGTGAAGAAGAAGAAGGAGAAGGAGAAGGTGAAGTCTGGAGGGTGAAGAAGAAGCAGAAGAAGGAGAAGGAGAAGATGAAGTCAGGATGTTCTTTCAATTCCTTCCTCCCCTCCTAACCACCGCCCCCCCCCACCCCTCCCGTCTCTGCACCTGCTTAATATCTGTTACATCTCCAGCTTTTTCCGGTTCTGATGAAGGGTCCCAGACCTGAAACGTTAACTCTGTTTCTCTCTCCACGGAGGCTGCCTGGCCTGCTGAGTATTTCCAGCATTTTCTGTTGTTATTTCAGATTTCCAACATCCGCAGTATTTTGCTATTGTACAGGTATTAAAGGAGTTGGTTCATGCGCCACCTGAGCTGCTTAATCCACTCCCCAAGTGTAATACTGAACCAAACGGGGATCACTAAAGTCCCAGGATTTATCCCTGGTCTGTGCTGAATCAGCTGAACGCCGCCAAGATGGCCATAGATAAAGAAAAGGGAGACTTGCATTTATAGAGCGCCTTTCACCACCTCAGGACGTCCCAAAGCGCTTCACAGCCAATGAAGTACTTCTTTTGAAGTGTGCTCACTGTTGTAATGTAGGAAACGCGGCAGCCAATTTGCGCACAGCAAGCTCCCACAAACAGCAATGTGATAATGAGCAGATCATCTGTTATATTGATGTTGATTTTTAAATTCGTTTTTATGGGATGTGGGCGTCGCTGGCAAGGCCGGCATTTATTGCCCATCCCTAATCCCCCTTGAGAAGGTGGTGGTGAGCCGCCTTCTTGAACCGCTGCAGTCCCGTGTGGTGAAGGTGCTCCCACAGCGCTGTTAGGGAAGGAGCTCCAGGATTTTGACCCAGCGACGATGAAGGATCGGCGATACACTTCCATGTCAGGATGGTGTGTGTGACTTGGAGGGGAACTTGGAGGTGGTGGTGTTCCCATGCGTCTGCTGCCCTTGTCCTTCTAGGTGGAAGAGGTGGCGGGTTTGGGAGGTGCTGCCGAAGAAGCCTTGGCGAGTTGCTGCAGTGCATCTTGTAGATGGTACACACTGCAGCCACGGTACGCTGGTGGTGGAGGGAGTGAATGCTTAAGGTGGTGGATGGGGTGCCAATCAAGCGGGCTGCTTTGTCCTGGATGGTGTCGAGCTTCTTGAGTGTTGTTGGAGCTGCACTCATCCAGGCAAGTGGAGAGTATTCCATCACACTCCTGACTTGTGCCTTGTAGATGGTGGAAAGGCTTTGGGGAGTCAGGAGGTGAGACACTCGCCGCAGAATACCCAGCCTCTGACCTGCTCTTGTTGCCACAATATTTATGTGGCTGGTCCAGTTTGAGGGATAAATATTGGCCCCAGGACACCCGGGGAGAACTCCCCCTGCTCTTCTTCCAATAGTGACTGTGGGACCTTTTACGTTCACCTGAGAGGGCAGACGGGGGCCTCGGTTTAACGTCTCATCCGAAAGACGGCACCTCCAACAGTGCGGCGCTCCCTCAGTACTGCCCCTCCGACAGTGCGGCGCTCCCTCAGTACTGTCCCTCCGACAGTGCGGCGCTCCCTCAGTACTGCCCCTCCGACAGTGCAGCGCTCCCTCAGTACTGCCCCTCCGACGGTGCAGCGCTCCCTCAGTACTGCCCCTCCGACAGTGCGGCACTCCCTCAGTACTGCCCCTCCGACAGTGCAGCGCTCCCTCAGTACTGCCCCTCCGACAGTGCGGTGCTCCCTCAGTACCGCACCTCCGACAGTGCGGCGCACCCTCAGTACTGCCCCTCCAACAGTGCAGCGCCCCCTCAGTACCGGCACTGACACTATTTCACGGCTCAGACATGATGACAGGCCACATAAGTGCACCACGCTGAGGCATCTATGCAACCGTATCCCACCATCTTGATTCAGCATCTGAAGGAGAGGAAGAAAACTGGGGACAAACATAATCAGGAATGCAATACTATCAGAACGACACTGATAACAATATGCTTGCTGGTGGGGCAAGGAGGTCCAGCTCGGCAGCGCCACTGGCAGGCACCGAGTGGCACTGCAGCTGTCGGAAAATGCCAGGCGATCAGACGTCTGTATTTTTGCTCTTGCAACCTGACAATACGTAGCATTATGCTGGTCTGAAAATCCCACCAGATAACGCCCCCATTTTTTTAATCCTGCGAAAAGACAGATCATGCACAAGCTTTGAGGCTTCTGTGTCAGCCATGCCTCAGTGGGTAGAGCTCTTGCCTCTGTAGTTCGAAGGTTGTAGATTCGAGTCCCCACTCCACATAATCCAGGCCGACGCACCCAGGGCCAGTACTGAGGGAGCGCCGCACTGTCGGAGGGGCGGTACTGAGGGAGCGCCGCACTGTCGGAGGGGCAGTACTGAGGGAGCGCCGCACTGTCGGAGGGGCAGTACTGAGGGAGCGCCGCACTGTCGGAGGGGCGGTACTGAGGGAGCGCCGCACTGTCGGAGGGGCGGTACTGAGGGAACGCCGCACTGTCGGAGGGGCGGTACTGAGGGAGTGCCGCACTGCTGGGGGGGCGGTACTGAGGGAGCGCCGCACTGTCGGAGGGGCAGGACTGAGGGAGCGCCGCACTGTCGAAGGGGCGGTACTGAGGGAGCGCCAGAATGTCGGAGGGGCGGTACTGAGGGAGCGCCGCACTGTCGGAGGGGCGGTACTGAGGGAGCGCCGCACTGTCGGAGGGGCGGTACTGAGGGAGGGCCGCACTGTCGGAGGGGCGGTACTGAGGGAGCGCCGCACTGTCGGAGGGGCAATACTGAGGGAGCGCCGCACTGTCGGAGGGGCAGTACTGAGGGAGGGCCGCACTGTCGGAGGGGCGGTACTGAGGGAGCGCCGCACTGTCGGAGGGGCAATACTGAGGGAGCGCCGCACTGTCGGAGGGGCGGTACTGAGGGAGCGCCGCACTGTCGGAGGGGCGGTACTGAGGGAGCGCCGCACTGTCGGCGGGGTGGTACTGAGGGAGCGCCGCACTGTCGGAGGGGCGGTACTGAGGGAGCGCCGCACTGTCGAAGAAGAGCAGGGGGAGTTCTCCCCGGTGTCCTGGGACCGGTATTTATCCCTTAACCGACATCACTAAAACAGATGATTCGGTCATTATCACGTTGCTGTTTGCTGTGCGCAAATTGGCTGCCGAGTTTCCTACGTTGCAACAGTGACCACACTTCAAAAGTTACTTCATTGGCTGTGAAGCGCTCTGGGACGTCCGGTGGCTGTGAATGGCGCCGGAGAAATGCGAATCTTCCTTTTAAATAAAAAGTGTAGAAGTATTGGTCCAGCAATAAAAAAATCGGATGGGAAGGTTAATTCAGGGACAAAGAGTTAACGGTTATTAAGTAGCTCTTTCACATCTGTTTATATTCAGGAAGAGGGAAGAATGTTGGCTGTACCAGTTATCAGATTGCCAGGAATGGGACAGGATGAGCTAGACAGTATTCAAGTAACGCTGGCTATGTGTGCAGTTATAAGCTTTAAAATAGATCTGGGTCAGACCAAAGTGCGCCCATGAGTATTAAAGGAAATGGTGACTGAAATTAGTGAAATTTCAACTGACATTTTTGTAAGTTTATTAAATTCCGAAGAGTTCCCAAGCACTGGAAAGTGGCACACATCATTGCCAAGGATGGGAGGTGTTCGTTCTGCAGAGACACTAGAGAAACCGGGGGTTCTTTTTGTTAGAACAAAGAAGATTAAGAGGAGGTCTGATAGAGGTGTTCAAAATGATGAAAGGTTAAATAAAGAAAAAAAACATTTCCACTGGTCGGGGAATGGCAACAGAAAGGAGGCTAGGAAAAATGTTTTGGTTTTTTTTGCACATTGGGGATTGCTGAGACACGGAATGCCCTGCCGTAAACAGTGGTGGAAGCAGAATCCGTAATTGCTGTTAAAAAGGGAAGTGGATAAATATTGGAAAAGTAAAACATTGAAAAGGTACGAAATGAAAGACTCACGTTTCTCCAGCGCCTTTCACGGCCACCGGACGTCTCAAAGCGCTTTACAGCCAATGAAGTACTTTTTGAAGTGTGGTCACTGTTGTAATGTGGGAAACGCGGCAGCCAATTTGCACACAGCAAACAGCAACGTGATAATGACCAGATCATCTGTTCTTGTTATGTTGATTGAGGGATAACTATTGGCCCCAGGACACTGGGGATAACTCCCCCCTGCTCTTCTTCGAAATAGTACTGTGGGATCTTTTACGTCCACCTGAGAGAGCAGACGGGGCCTCGGTTTAACGTCTCATCTGAAAGACGGCACCTTCGACAGTGCGGCACTCCCTCAGTACTGCCCCTCCGACAGTGCGGCGCTCCCTCAGTACCGCCCCTCCGACAGTGCGGCGCTCCCTCAGTACCGCCCCTCCGACAGTGCGGCGCTCCCTCAGTACTGCCCCTCCGACAGTGCGGCGCTCCCTCAGTACCGCCCCTCCGACAGTGCGGCGCTCCCTCAGTACTGCCCCTCCGACAGTGCGGCACTCCCTCAGTACCGCCCCTCCGACAGTGCGGCGCTCCCTCAGTACCGCCCCTCCGACAGTGCGGCGTTCCCTCAGTACCGCCCCTCCGACGCTCCCTCAGTACCGCCCCTCCGACGGTGCGGCGCTCCCTCAGTACCGCCCCTCCGACGGTGCGGCGCTCCCTCAGTACCGCCCCTCCGACGGTGCGGCGCTCCCTCAGTACCGCCCCTCCGACGGTGCGGCGCTCCCTCAGTACCGCCCCTCCGACGGTGCGGCGCTCCCACAGTACCGCCCCTCCGACGGTGCGGCGCTCCCTCAGTACCGCCCCTCCGACGGTGCGGCGCTCCCTCAGTACCGCCCCTCCGACGGTGCGGCGCTCCCTCAGTACCGCCCCTCCGACGGTGCGGCGCTCCCTCAGTACCGCCCCTCCGACGGTGCGACGCCCCCTCAGTACCGCCCCTCCGACGGTGCGGCGCCCCCTCAGTACCGCCCCTCCGACGGTGCGGCGCTCCCTCAGTACCGCCCCTCCGACGGTGCGGCGCTCCCTCAGTACTAGCACTGCGAGTGTCGGCCTGGATTTTTCCGCTCAAGTCTCTGGAGTGGGACTTGAACCCACGACCTTCTGACTCAGTACGACCCACTGAGCCATAGCCAAGGGGCGGTGAAGGAGGTAGACTCATCATTGGGCCTCTCAGACAGGCTACCATCCCCTGATTTGAATTCGAAAATCTTAAATAAAATCATTAGTATCCCATTTATTTCTGTTTTTCTTTTATTTAAACAGCGAGCACAGATGACATCGTCGATGAACATGGCCGGAAGGAGTTCCTGAGCCTCGACAAGGTGAGACATTCAGAGCAGCCACGATCTAATTGAATGGCGTAACAGGCCCGAGGGACTGAGTGGCTTACTCCTGCTCCCCAGAAGCTATATTAACATGAGCACACAGCAGCAATGCAATCACTAATTGAGAGGAGGGGGGGTGGGGGGAGGAATGGGTGTTAATTCAGCATCCCCTCCCCTCCAAACGGTGTGCCTCGTCCCCAACCTCACTGCACGACCGTGACTAATTTCCATTTTCCATCCAGTCTCTTGAGTTGGATTGTGCTGAATCGGTGGCAGTTCTTGACCCGTACCCACTAGAAGCTGGCCCAACGTTCCCGCTAAGCTGTGCGGCCGCGCAGCAGTCTCCGGAGCAATGTCCCTCGTCATTTTATTGTTTTCGGCGGGCGGCCTATTCACAGTTTCGACATGCAGGTGCAGCAGGCGGTTAAGAAGGCAAATGGTATGTTGGCCTTCGTAGCGAGAGGGTTCGAGTACAGGAGCAAGGATGTCTTGCTGCAGTTGTACAGGGCCTCGGTGAGACCACACCTTCAGTATTGTGTGCAGTTTTGGTCGCCTTATCTGAGGAAGGATGTTCTTGCCATGGAGGGAGTGCAGCGAAGATTCACCAGGCTGATACCTGGGATGGCAGGAATGACGAATGAGGAGAGATTGGGTCGATTGGGCTTGTACTCGCTGGAGTTTAGAAGAATGAGAGGGGATCTCATCGAAACTTATAAAATTCTAACAGGACTAGGCAGACTAGATGCTGGGGGAGTCCAGAACCAGGGGTCACAGTCTAAGGATAAGGGGTAGGCCATTTAGGACAGAAATTAGGAGGAATTTCTTCACCCAGAGAGTGGTGAACCTGTGGAATTCTCTACCACAGAAGGCAGTTGAGGCCAATTCATTAAATATATTCAAGAAGGAGTTGGATATGTTTCTTAAGGCTAAAGGGATCAAGGGGTATGGGGAGAAAGCAGGGACAGGGTACTGAATTTGGATGATCGGCCATGATCGCATTGAATGGCGGAGCG
This sequence comes from Somniosus microcephalus, assembly GCF_052327205.1. NCBI lineage: Eukaryota > Metazoa > Chordata > Chondrichthyes > Squaliformes > Somniosidae > Somniosus > Somniosus microcephalus. The sequence goes on along the minus strand of NW_028225185.1, from coordinate 12,311,205 downwards.
GGCTCGAGGGGCCGAATGGCCGACTCCTGCTCCTATCTTCTATGTTTCTATGTTAACATTGCAAAAGCCGGTCCCGGGCTGCACTTTTAAACGGGAGAAACCGTGCGCGCGCGAAAAATTGAATGGGCCGCTCAGCCACTTAATGGGACTGCGCACCCCAAAAACATAAATTAAGAGGGGACTGGTCCCGAACTCATCTCACATAGGACTCTTCAAAGCCAGCTGACCTCGGAGACGGTCGTCCCACCTCCCTGGACTGGATGTGAACCCAGGGGCGCAACCTTGCCAGCCCTGGGGAGGCGGGACTGCCAGGAAAATGGCAGAATTTGGGGGTGGGTAGCCGACCCGCGCCGGGTCCCGTCTCCTTGGGAGGCAGGAAGGGGATTACAGCCACTTAACTGCCTGTTAACAGGTCGTTAACAGGCAGATAAGAGGATTATCCCCATCTTACCCACACAAGTGCGGGCTTCCCGAAGGCTGCGAACCCCGCCAGGGTCACCGAGGCGAGGCGGGGATCGGAGGGGTGCAAAGGTGCGCTGTGAAGGTAAGTGATGGGTGCAAGGGTGGAGAGGTGAGTATGTCAGGTAAGTGGAAAGCGTTGGAAAAAGTTTCCTTACCTTTGTTTCTTCCTGCAGGCTTCAAGAGTTGGGTGTGCGGAGAGTCTCGCATCTCCACGGCAGAGATGACAGATGGCCGCTGCATTCTCCAATGCAACAACCATCTCATTTCTGCTAAAGAGGTTTGATGAGGTCTTGAATTCAAGAACAATAGCAATAGCATAAAGTTGATTAACTTACAGAAGTGACAGTTTGAAATAGCAAAGGGTTGAGCAACTGATTGGTACAGGCGGGCGCATGACTAGATAGGAATCTGCCCCTCGGCCTGCTAAAAAGTACGATGATATAATTATCATCCCAGTCACCCCAGTCTGTCGAATTAGGTAACCACACCTCCCCCCTGACCCTGAACACGGGGGCCCCACAAGGATGTGTGCTAAGCCCCCTCCTCTACTCCCTCTTCACCCACAGCTGTGTGGCTGTTCATGGTTCCAACACCATCAAGTTTGCGGATGATACCACGGTAGTAGGCCAGATCACCAACAACGATGAGTCAGCCTACAGGGAGGAGGTCCAGCATCTCGTGAAGTGGTGCGCCGATAACAACCTGGCCCTTAACATCAAGAAAACCAAAGAAATCATTGTGGACTTCAGGAAGTCTAAAGGCGGAAGTCACACCCCCATCCACATCCATGGGGCTGTGGTGGAAAGGGTGGACAGCTTTAAGTTCCTCGGAGTCCACATCACGGAAGACCTCTCCTGGTCCCTCAATACCTCCTCTCTGGTGAAGAAGGCCCAGCAGCGCCTATATTTCCTAAGGAGGCTGAAGGGATGTAACCTGTCACCCCGATCCTCTCTAACTTTTACCGCTGCACAATAGAGAGCATCCTGACAAACTGTATCACAGTATGGTATGGCAGCTGTAGCTACTATGACCGGAAAGCCCTGCAGCGGGTAGTCAAAACTGCCCAACGCATCACCGGCACCCGGCTACCAACCATAGAGCACATGTACCAGAAACGCTGTTTATGGAGGTCACGGTCCATCATCAAAGACCCTACCCACCCCAGCCACAGTCTGTTTGCCCTCCTGCCATCTGGGAGACGCTACAGATGCATTCGCACCCGTACGACCAGATTTAGGAACAGCTTCTTTCCCAGGGCTGTCATCCTACTGAACTCCACAAATAAACTCTAAAGCCTGCACATCTGCCAATGCACTTTATTATGGTTATGTTTATGTTAATGTATTACAAGCCAAATGTATGTTGAATGTTTAAATGTCTTAATCTAAATGTACACTCTCGGGAGCCGCAAGCCTACATTTTGTTGTACTGCACTTGTGCACTAACAATGACAATAAAAGTTGATTTGATTTTGATTTGATTTTTTAAGTTGTTTTTAAAAGAATGTGATTGGAGGTCAGTTGTTGCTAAGGCGCCAGATTGGCCGAAGAATAACTGACCAAGACTAATGATGTAATAACTACTGATATCGGTACTTTCCAACCTTTTTGAACTGTATAAGGGCTCGATCACCACTGTAAAAGCGAGAAGCTGGACACAAGGTTGCGGAACCTTTGTCTCTTCTCCCAAAGTACTTTGTCCGAATAAATTGTGTGCTTTGAACGATCAACAGACTTGGTGAAGTTCTTTTTCACTTACAAACGTCATACGCTGACGTTCTCTGTAACCAGCTTCCCCTTAATTGGCCTGCTAAGCCCGCTGGGCGGGCCTAACAAGTTCAATCAAGGTAAAATAGCATGGGGTTGGCTAGAAGTCGATGGAGGCGGGACTAAAACTCAACAAGTGGGAGTCCCGCCTCCAAAAGCTCCCCATTGGCAAGATCCAGCCCCGGATCTCCAACGACAGTGTCCTAACCAACGTTCCCGTCCAGCTGCGCGGCCACGCGGCGGTCTGGAGGTCCCGCGCAGGCCGCTCACCGGCTTTGAAATGGGAGAAACCGCGCGAGCAGGAAATTTCGAACAGAGCCACTTAAAAGGGACCCGCGCACGGAAAAATTAAATTAGCGAAAACATCGGTCCGATGCCAACCAGCCACTCAAGAAAATCCATTAAATCAATAAGTCTCAATTCTTAAAATAAATGAACCCCACGGCCGGTGTGTTTTATAAAATCTCTTTTATTGCCTTTGAAAGTATACAAAATTTTTCTTAAAACTGTAAAACACAGATTCTAATATTTCAACGTCGTTTCCCTTCTCGAGCGAACGCTCGTGATGATCACCGAATAAAATTCTGTGGCAAACAGGTGACTCACTCCCCCAAACGGGAACAGGGCAGCGTCGAGACGCGATGACGATGCTGTCACACTCTGCCCGTTAACTAACGCACGGCGGAGATGTCTGTACTATTCTACACCCCTCCAATTATTAGACCGTACACTGCTGCGGAGGTACAGTGAAACCTGTGATGTGTGGTCACCCTTAGAACTGATCTCAACTTTTAAATTCACCCCACACCTCCCATCCCCGCCTATGACAAACCATAATCGTCAGCCGAATTTTCACAAGTTACAGGAAACTCTCGATTTACCGGCACCTAAATAACCGGAAATCTCGGTTAACCGGCAAAATTCAGGAGTAGGTTCAGGTTAAGTTTTACTTCATATTAGTGGCCGTACCTGGATCTGTGGCTGTGTAACCGGGGGTTCCTGCACCTGTTGCTAAGCAACAGGGACGCCTGGATCTTGTGGCCGGGGTTCCTGCACCTGTTGCTAAGCAACAGGGAAGCCTGGATTTGTTGCTGTGTACGGAGCTCTCGTACCTTTTACTATACCCCTCTGTAATCCGGACTTTTTGATAAACCGGCACCACGCCGGTCCCGTCGGTGCCGGATAATAAAGAGTTTCCTGTACTACAAAGCTCCCTTCCCCGACGTAAATTTAATCTCCACTGAATTTAGGAAAACTGTACTGAATCATTGAAATTCCTAAAGCGACATCTCCTATATTTTTTTTTGCTAATTTCTGTACTGAGTTTGCGAATAACTATTGTCAAATTAGTAATGGGTCACTGTGGGGGGTGCATTTGCGCTGCAGCTACTGATCTGAGACCGGCGGCTAAAGTTTAGGTTCCCGTTGAGGCAGGGCTTTCCTCGCGCCGAGCGGCTTCTCAGTTGGAACTGTGCCGGCCTCTGCCCTACCGCGTGCTCCTACCCATAGCGCAGGGCTTCGCTGCTGTCGGTTCAACGCTCGACGCCGTGAGAATGCCGGCGACGGTTTAGTAGCTCCCCCCACCCCCGCACTCTTCACGGCATTCTAAGCGAGTGCCGGGTGAGTTTTAGAAAGTGTCCTAGGGGAACTCCCCGAGCAATTATGTCGAAACCCGGTTCGACTCCACAGTCGTCGTGCCCGCGTCAACACGAAATGGCGGAAGTGGCGGGGGGGGGGGGGGGGGGGCGCGAGGAGGTGTGGGACTGCTCCCCTCTGGAATTCAGGTCAGAACTGTAACTTTAGCAAAAAAAAAACACGTTTCAGAGAAAGGCGGCAATAAAACGCCGATTAATTTTTTAAAAAATACGGATTTACCCCTTTCTTGCCAGTGATTCAGTCGGATAAAAATGTACAAGGATTTAAATTTCAGACCCTCCGTGTGTCGTTTCCCTTCCCTCCCCATTAAAATGCTGAGGAATCAAATCTATAAACTATCAGCGACACACATGGGCAGCTTTTAGTCGAGCTGATTTAAAGAATATATGCGCAACCAGCAGCCCAACCTGCCCTCATCTGGTCACTAGCGAGAAGGAAGTGCCTTACTCGATTCTTTTAGCTCGTCAGCGCCGAGCAGGCGGGGGAGGCCCCGCGCTCGGCCACCGACCTGCGCGGACGTTAACGGATCCCAACTGGAAGGGGCGGTTGGGCTGCTGGAATTGGCCTGCTGCGTATTGGGAGGTGAAAAGGAGGCCCCCCTTTTTTTTTTTGCACCAACCAACTCCCTGCCGCTGTCCAGCTGCCGGTAGAGTGCGCGCTTATTTTTTTGGGGGAGAAAATACCTGGGGTGCGCCCCCCCACCCCCTTCGGCTGCTGAGCGGCCTGCTGAGGTCGACCATCGCCACACCTACATTGGCCGGGGCACCGCAAGGCAGTCGGTGCCCCGTGGAACCCAGGAAAGGAATGCCCAGGAAAAGGGAGAGAATTGACAGAGATTTAAAAATATATATATACATGTATCATCCCTTCCGCCCCAGGTAACTGGCCGGACAAACGAATTCTGCGAACCTCCAGATCCACCCCCCCTCCCCGTTAATAATTATCGCTCGGTTGTTGGAAAGTTGCCCCCGCCCCGCCGCCCCCACAACATTCTGCACGTCAACACGACATCGCAGATATGTCGATAGCAAAATGCTGGAAATCCGAAATAACAACAGAAAATGCTGTAAACACTCAGCAGGCCAGGGCAACATCCGTGGAGAGAGAAATAGAGTCAACGACGTTTCAGGTCAAAACCCTTTGTCAAGACTGGAAAAGCACAGGAAATGAAATAGATTAAAAGGCCAGGCTGGGAGAGAACAAAAGAGAAGTGAAGAGACATTAAGAGGTATTCAAAACGAGACGAGGTGGTGGTCGGACTAGTGGGGACAAAAGACGGCTCTAGATTAGGTGTGAAAAATGCGGGCTGCTGGAGACTGGGAGACAGCTGCCATGTGGGAGAGAGAAAAAGGGGGGGGGGGGGGGGGGGAGAGAAAAGGGCCAAAACAAAGGTGTGGATAAAAAATAAGTAAAAATGTAATCAGGAAGGCCAATGGAATCTTGGCTTTTATTGCAAGGGGGATGGAGTATAAAAACAGGGAAGTCTTGCTGCAGTTATACAGGGTATTGGTGAGGCCACACCTGGAATACTGCGTGCAGTTTTGGTTTCCATATTTAAGAAAAGATTAACTTGCTCTCGAGGCGGTTCAGAGAAGGTTCACTTGGTTGATTCCGGAGATGAGGGGGGTTGACTTATGAGGAAAGGTTGAGTAGGTTGGGACTCTACTCATTGGAATTCAGAAGAATGAGAGGCGATCTTATCGAAACATATAAGATTGTGAGGGGGCTTGATCGGGTGGATGCGGTGAGGATGTTTCCACTGATGGGTGAGACTAGAACTAGGGGGCATAATCTTAGAATAAGGGGCTGCCGTTTCAAAACTGAGATGAGGAGAAACTTCTTCACTCAGAGGGTAGTAAATCTATGGAATTTGCTACCTCAGAGAGCTGTGGAAGCTGCGACATTAAATAAATTTAAAACGGAGATAGACAGTTTCCTAGCTGATAAGGGAATTAGGGGTTATGGGGAGCGGGCAGGGAAAGTGGACGTGAGTCTAGGTTCGGATCAGCCATGATTCCTATTGAATGGCGGAGCAGGCCCGAGGGGCCGTGCGGCCTACTCCTGCTCCTACTTCTTATGTTCTTATGTAATGGGGGCCAAGATTATGGTCTGAAGTTGTTGAACTCGATATTGAGTCCGGCAGGCTGTAAAGTGCCTAATCGGAAGATGAGGTGCTGTTCCTTGAGCTTCCGTGGAACAATTTTCTCTCCACGACGTTGCCTGGCCTGCTTGAGTTTTCCCCCCCCCCCCCCCCCGCCAGCATTTTCTGTGGTTCTCGCCGACACGTTGGCGACGGGTTGCCAGCGAAAAGTTAACGGCTCGAGTGACCACAATCACAGGCTGAACTGCAACAAACCATCTGAGCAACAAATCCTATCTCTTCGTTAAGTGACCGCATCACTTGGTACAGCATCAATAAACAGCCTCACTAAAAAAAAAAGAGCCCTACAGTCCTTCTACATAACATAGTAAAATAAACTTCAAAACTTTTTTTTTGTTCCAAATTTTTTTTTTCCGTTTTTGTAAATAGTGAATACCTACTAGGAGTAATATTTTCAATTCTTTTTGCGGTTTCATTTTTTTTTTTAAGAAAGATTATCATTGTATAAAACCTTAGGAATAGTGAAAAATAAGTTGGATCTCGATTTTCTATCTTTTGTTTTAAATTACACATGCTCTTCACCTTTGCGATTAGCATCTTCAGGGAATCGTCATGGTCCTCGCCTTGTACCCTAAGGAAAGAAGTTTCCTGAGATGTTGCGGCCTCTTACGCGGCCTCTTTTCCCCCCTCCCCCACCCCCCCCCGCACAAAAAAAATAAAGAAAAGTTGAAAATATACAGGCCGTATTTTCCACTCCCTTCTAGCCGGGCAGTCTCAGCAAAGCACTCCAGACATGGAAGAGCAAAACCAGCACCGGCAACCCCCCCTCCCTCCCCCCCCACCACCCCACCCTCATCCCCCTAAGACACTATTCTTGGGCTGCGACAAAAAAGGTCTTTGCCCGAAATGTTAACTCGTCCTTTCCAATGTCGGTGGCGCTGCTGTGTGCTACCAGCGTTTCCTGTTTGTCCTTCAGATTTCCAGCATTCTCCTTTCTTTATGTTTATAGTCTTCTAGTCGAGTATAGTCTGCTAAGTCCAGTCACTAAAGAGACAGCGTCCCTTCTCTTAGCTGTTCGTCTTTGTTAAGATGTGTCTTTATTCCCTGGAGCCTTTAGAGGAGTGGATGGTAGGGGGAGGTGAGGAGAAGTTGCAAGAAATATCCCAAGACCCAGTATTGCGGGTGGGGGAATGGTTGATCAGATTTGAGTGAGAGTTTATGAAATATTCCCTTTGCCGCATAATTATGTTATTTTGCCCCACCAATTAAGGGGATAGGGCAATTTGATCTCTGGGGCTCCCCTGCTAACATTTTTAACATTTATTAATTCACGGGATGTGGGCGTCGCTGGCAAGGCCCAGCATTTATTGCCCATCCCCTAATCGCCCTTGAGAAGGTGGCGGTGAGCCGCCTTCTTGAACCGCTGCAGTCCCGTGTGGTGAAGGCACTCCCACAGCGCTGTTAGGGAGGGAATTCCAGGATTTTGACCCAGCGACGATGAAGGAACGGCCGATATATTTCCAAGTCGGGATGGTGTGTGTGACTTGGAGGGGAACTTGGAGGTGGTGGTGTTCCCGCACGCCTGCTGCCCTTGTCCTTCTAGGTAGAAGAGGTGGCGGGTTTGGGAGGTGCTGCCGAAGAAGCCTTGGCGAGTTGCTGCAGTGCATCTTGTAGATGGTACACACTGCAGCCACGGTGCGCCGGTGGTGGAGGGAGTGAATGTTTAAGGTGGTGGATGGGGGGCCGATCAAGCGGGCTGCTTTGTCCTGGATGGTGTCGAGCTTCTTGAGTGTTGTTGGAGCTGCACTCATCCAGGCAAGTGGAGAGTATTCCATCACACTCCTGACTTGTGCCTTGTAGATGGTGGAAAGGCTTTGGGGGAGTCAGGAGGTGAGACACTCACCGCACAATCCCCAGCTGCAGCGGCCAGGGCATTTATGGACGGACTGGGTGACCCATGGCGGGAGCGTGGGGTGGGGGGGGGCGGGGGGTGGTTGGAGGTGAGAGGTCATGTGATGAAACCTCCGGGTGGCGGTCGTGGGCTTGGGAGGTGCTGTCGGAGAAGTGGGACTAATCCATGAAGACAGGGAGGGACTCGGGTTTGGTCCTCTGTTAGTGCCGAGTCTTCTGATCTCAGCTAGGATGACCCCAGCACCACTAGGCTAAGGAGGTGTGTATGGGGGGGGAGGGTTAAGGAAAAACTCAGCCAGGGCTCCCACTTCAGATTGAAATCCAGTAACCCCGGGTGTGGACATCAGCCGAGGGCGGGATTTGCCTTCGCTGTACGGTCGTCTATGGTCGACGCTCACTCTCTGTGCTCGCACAGGAAGTACGACGGCCACTGGGGAGATAAAGCAGACGTATGTAACCCTGGCAAGTGCCAGCGTCTTCAGAAGAGAAAGGGGGGGGGGGGGAGGGGGAAGCAAGAGAAGAATCCCAATCTTCAAGGTGGAGAGACTGGAGAAGCTAGGGCTGTGCTGCTTGGAGCAGAAGAGATAGACCTGTTCAAAATCATGAAGGGCTTTGATATAGTGAATAAAGAGAAACTGTTTCTAGTGGCAGGAGGGTCGGTAACCAGAGGACACAGATTTAAGATAATTGGTAAAAGAACCAGAGGGGGAGATGAGGAGAATGTTTTTTAACGCAGCGAGTTGTTGTGATCTGGAACGCGCTTGCCTGAAAGGGCGGCGGAAGCAGATTCAATGGTAACTTTCAGAAGAGAATTGGATAAATACTTGAAAAGGAAAATAAATACAGGGCCATGGGGAAAGAGCAGGGGGGAGTGGGACTAATGGGAGAGCTCTTTCAAAGAACCGGCACAGGCACTGACATGAATCAGTCATTCATGAAAGAAAGACTTATATGAAATAATACTGGGCGGCCTGCGGGTGGCGCTGTTCAGGGAGAGTATAAATACTTGGGCACGGGCCCAGCTTGCGCAGGACATTCTTTAACAGGAACTAGTGAAGGACACAACTAGACCTCCATGTTGTAAAACAGTTGATTAAAGCTTTGTTTAACGCTTAGACCAAGTGCCGAGTAGTTTTCTTACGTCAGGCACCGTGGGCCGAATGGCCTCCTTCTGTGCTGTATCATTCTGTGATTCTAAATTAAATTAAATTAAAACGGGCTGTCGTCTGAAATTCAGCCAATTTCAAACCCAGCCTCACCCCATTCCAAGTGTCGTAACTTTAACATTTTATTTCATAAATTCTAATTCTCTCCCTGTTTAGTTTGGTTTTAGCAGCGACTACAGGTGCGGTAGCATCGTGGTTAGCCTACCGGACTAGTAATCCCAGTATAGGCCTGGACTGATGATCCAGAGACGCGGGTTCAAATTCCCACCACGGCAGCTGGGGAATTTAAATTCAGCGAATTAAATAAATCTGGAAATAAAAAAGCTGGCGTCAGGAATGGTGACCGTGAAACTACCGGATTGTTGTAAAAACCCGTCTGGGTTCACCGCTGTCCTTTAGGGAAGGAAATCTGCCGTCCTTACCCGGTCTGGCCGGGTATATGTGACTCTTAACTGCCCACTGAAATGGCCCAGCCAGCACGGTGGCATAGTGGTTAGCACTGTTGCCTCACAGCGCCAGGGACCCGGGTTCGAATCCGGCCTCGGGTGACTGTCTGTGTGGAGTTTGCACATTCTCCCCGTGTTTGCGTGGGTTTCCTCCGGGTGCTCCGGTTTCCTCCCACAGTCCAAAGATGTGCGGGTTAGGTTGATTGGCTATGATAAATTGACCCTTAGTGTTAGGGGGATTAAATACGTGGGGTTACGGGGATAGGGTGGGATATGTGTTGGTGTAGGGGTTACGGGGATCGGGTGGGATATGTGTCGGTGCAGGCTCGATGGGCCGAAATGGCCTCTATCTGCACTGTGGGGTTTCTGTGATTCTGTGACTTCCCTCCCCCACACCACCCATTGCACTTCACTTGGGGAACGTGATGTTCCTTTCCCCCATTAAATCCCGTTATTAATATCTCTCTAACCCTCAACCCTCCCTGCTCAGGCCAAGATGAAACGGAAGGGGTTTTAGGACAGAGCGCAGGGGAAACCTTTGGTACAGAATGACCTGTGGAATGCAGTATCGGGAGTTAGCGATCGCAGGCGGTTAGCAGGTGCAGCAGGCGGTTAAGAAGGCAAATGATATGTTGGCCTTCGTAGCGAGAGGGTTTGAGTACAGGAACAAGGATGTCTTGCTGCAGTTGTACAGGGCCTTGGTGAGACCACACCTTGAGTATTGTGTGCAGTTTTGGTCGCCTTATCTGAGGAAGGATGTTCTTGCCATGGAGGGAGTGCAGCGAAGATTCACCAGGCTGATACCTGGGATGGCAGGAATGACGTATGAGGAGAGATTGGGTCGATTGGGCTTGTACTCGCTGGAGTTTAGAGGAATGAGAGGGGATCTCATTGAAACTTATAAAATTCTAACAGGACTAGACAGACTAGATGCAGGAAGGATGTTCCCGATGGTCGGGGAATCCAGAACCAGGGGTCACAGTCTAAGGATAGGGGGTAAGCCATTTAGGACAGAAATGAGGAGGAATTTCTTCACCCAGAGAGTGGTGAACCTGTGGAATTCTCTACCACAGAAGGCAGTGGAGGCCAATTCATTAAATATATTCAAGAAGGAGTTGGATATATTTCTTAAGGCTAAAGGGATCAAGGGATATGGGGAGAAGGCAGGGACAGGGTACTGAACTTGGATGATCAGCCATGATCTCACTGAATGGTGGAGCAGGCTCGAGGGGCCAAATGGGTTACTCCTGCTCCTATCTTCGATGTATCTATGTATCTATGTGCCGTAGACAGGCTATAACTGGCCACTGGGAGGAGAGGAAACAAAACCAGCCAAGTTTTCAACACCTGCTTACTATCCGGCGAGCCCTGTTGAAAGTGAGCAACTGTGGACATTGGGTGAGAGACCGGGCAGTGATGTCGCAGTGATTGAACAGCCTGCCAACATACGTTGTCTATTATTCAAAAAATGGAGTATAATGTGGGAAAAATGTGAAGTTGTCCATTTTGGCAGGAAGAATAAAAAAAGAAGCATTTGATCTAAATGGTGAGAGATTGCAGAGCTCTGAGACGCAGAGGGATCTGGGTGTCCTCGTGCATGAATCGCAAAAGGCTAGTATGCAGGTACAGCAAGTAATTAGGAAAGCTAATAGAATGTTATCGTTGATGGCGAGGGGAATGGAATACAAAAGTAGGGAGGTTATGCTTCAGTTATTCCTTAGAGCAGAGACGGCTGAGGGGGGACCTGATTGAGGTGTACCTGATAGACATATTTCTTAAGGCTAAAGGGATCAAGGGATATGGGGAGAAAGCAGGGACAGGGTACTGAATTTGGATGATCAGCCATGATCTCATTAAATGGCGGAGCAGGCTCGAGGGGCCGAATGGCCTACTCCTGCTCCTATCTTCTATGTTTCTATGACCATGTCGGCATTTAAGAAGAGGCTGGAGAGGCGACTGAAGGAATAAAAGGGATAGGGGAAGAGGGCGGGCTGGGATTAGAACCACTGCTAGTCTGGAGGACAAACACCGACACGGACTGCTTTGGGTATCTGCGACGTGATGGATTAGCAATCCAGCTCCCTTTCCGAGGAACCCACTGACCTGGAGTCAACTGGGATTCGACTGCGCCTAGATTGGATCAGGACGTCAGCTCCTCGCCAACGTTACAAAGCGTGTTTTTTGTATGGGGGATAAAAAAAACAAGTGAGATCTTCTTGCAACTTTGCTTCCGAACTTGAAAGGCTGCTCATCACCACCCCTTTCCCCCCTCCCCTGCCCCACCCCCCCCCCCGCCCCGCCTTCAGGCAACAGTGGTGGGGGAGGTCACAAGTCCCCCAATATCTATCAGGGTTATTTCACAATCACAATTCCAACGGAGAGAGGAAGAGCATCAGTATTTTATGTTATCACCACCACCCACCTCCCTCCCCCCTTTCCTGCCCCAATAACCTCCCCTCGCACTAGCAGCCCCCTCCCCGCCCACCCAAGTCCTCCTTTTGGCTTATTGTAGAACACCTTGCTCTAATGACAGATACCCACCCTCCCCGGACAATGAGCGCCCCGACAAACCCTGGACGGTCGACGGCAAGTGCTAAGAATGCATTCTCTACCTATTTGAACCCCTGGATTCTAAAGACATTATTATTTTATTTTTTTTAAAAAAACCTCGAATGAAACAAAAAAGATAAATAAAAAAAAAAACGTTTCTTCTAACAATTCGTATTGTTGATACAAATTGACTGCAGGCACAATGAAAACGTTCAGCCCCAGCGGGAAGGTAACGAGGGCAGTGGTGGGATGTACAGAAACAGTATCCCCGGAACTCTGCTATGGATTCCCTCAACGTTCACACAAAACTGAATCTGGGACTTCCCCTTACTCGGAAGATTTGTGTCTTGTTCCAACAGAATCTTGCACAAAATCCAGTCAAAATGGAGGGGGCCCCAAATCCTCCACTGAATTCATGAAGACCATTTGTGATTGCTGCCCTGAAACGAAAGCACAGAAGAGGGGGGGGGAAAAAAACTATTAGACAGACAGACGTTTCAGCGCAACTAAGACCAAGACTTGCATTTACGGTGCTCAGAGCCCTTTCCGGCGTCTACAAGGCACGAGTCGGGAGTGTGATGGACTACTCCTCACTTGCCCAGAGGAGTTGCAGCTCCAACAACACTCAAGAAGAAGCTCGACACCATCCAGGACAAAGCAGCCCGCTTGATCGGCAACCCCGTCGGCCACCGTAAACATCCACTCCCTCCACCGCCGGCACACCGTGGCTGCAGTGCGTACCCTCTACACGATGCACTGCAGCAACTCGCCAAAGCTTCTTCGGCAGCACCTCCCAAACCTGCGACCTCTTCCACCTAGAAGGACCAGGGCAGCAGGTGCATGGGAACACCACCTCCTCCCAAGTTCCCTTCCAAGCTGGTGGATGCTGATTTCATCAATAATTTTAGAAGGGAGTCGGACAGGTACTTGAGGATGAGGAACTCCGGATTTAGCTGTCCTCGTACAGGAAACGCGGAGAGTTAGCATGCAGATACAGCAAGCAATAGGAAGGCAAATGGTATGTTGGCCTTTATTGCAAAGGGGTTGGAGTATAAGAGTAAGGAAGTCTTGCTACAATTGTACAGGGCTTTGGTGAGACCACACCTGGAGTACTGTGCACAGTTTTGGTCTCCTTATCTAAGGAAGGATATATTTGCCTTAGAGACGGTGCAACAAAGGTTCACTAGATTGATCCCGGGGATGAGAGGGTTGTCCTGTGAGTAGATTGGGCCTTTAATCTCTGGAGTTTAGAAGAATGAGAGGTGATCGTATTGAAACATATCAGATTCTGAGAGGGATTGACAGGATAGATGCTGAGAGGCTGTTTCCCCCTGGCTGGAGAGTCTAGAACCAGGGGGCACAGTCTCAGGATAAGGGGTCGGCCATTTAGGACTGAGATGAGGAGAAATTTCTTCACTCAGAGGGTGGTGAATCTACCCCAGAGGGCTGTGGAGGCTCAGTCGTTGAGTATATTCAAGACAGAGATCGATAGATTTTTGGACTCGCGGGGAAATCAAGGCATATGGAGATCGGGCGGGAGAGTGGAGTTGAGGTAGAAGATCAGCCATGATCTTATTGAATGGCGGAGCAGGCTCGAGGGGCCGAATGGCCGACTCCCGCTCCTGTTTCTTTTGTTCACACACAGCGCCTCCACATCTTTGGACATCACAAAGCGCTTGACAATCCAATGAGGCTGTGGCCCCTGGTTCTAGACTCCCCAGCCAAGGGAAACATTCTCCCAGCATCCATTCTATCAAGCCCTGTAATAATTTTGTATGCTGCAATGAGATCCCCTCTCATTCTTCTGAATTCAAGAGAATTCGGTCAATCTGTTTTGGAGGTGTTGCTGGTGGGATAGGAACAGGAGGAGGCCATTCAGCCCCTCCAGCCTGTTCCGCCATTCAATGAGATCATGGCTGATCTGCGACCTAACTCCATCTACCCGCCTTTGGCCCATATCCCTCAATACCTTTGGTTAACAAAAATCTATCAATCTCAGATTTAAAATTAACAATTGACCCCCCCCCCAGCATCAATTGCGGTTTGCGGAAGAGAGTTCCAAATTTCTCCCACCCTTTGTGTGTAGAAGTGTTTCCTAACTTCACTCCTGAAAGGTCTGGCTCCAATTTTTTAGACTATGTCCCCTAGTCCTAGAATCCCCAACCAGTGGAAATAGTTTCTCTCTAGCTACCCTATCTGTTCCCCTTAATATCCTGAAAACTTCGATCAAATCACCCCTTAACCATCTAAATTCCAGGGATTACAACCCTAGATTGTGTAATCGCTGAATGTTGGACAAACATAGAAACATAGAAGATAGGAGCAGGAGTAGGCCATTCGGCCCCTCGAGCCTGCTCCGCCATTCAATGAGATCATGGCTGATCATCCAAATTCAGTACCCTGTCCCTGCTTTCTCCCCATATCCCTTGATCCCTTTAGCCTTAAGAATTATATCTAACTCCTTCTTGAATATATTTAATGGATTGGCCTCTACTGCCTTCTGTGGTAGAGAACTCCACAGGTTCACCACTCTCTGGGTGAAGAATTTCCTCCTCATCTCAGTCCTAAATGGCTTACCCCTTATCTTTAGACTGTGACCCCTGGTTCTGGACTCCCCCGCCATCGGGAACATCCTTCCTGCATCTAGTCTGTCTAGTCCTGTTAGAATTTTATAAGTTTCAATGAGATACAAATCCAAGTGATTTGCCTACTCCTGCTCCTATCTTCTATGTTTCTATAGGGACCGGGTGCTAGGGTTTGGATGATCAGCCATGATCGCATTGAATGGCGGAGCAGGCTCGAGGGGCCGAATGGCCTACTCCTGCTCCTATCTTCTATGTTTCTATGCCTGCTCTTCTTTGGAAAAGTGACGCAGATTCTTCGATGTCCACCCGAATAGGCGGACGGGGCCTCGGCTCCATGTCCTCCGTGGAGTGACAGCCTGGATTACGCGCTCCAAGTCCTGGGAAGGGGGCCTTAAACCCACAAATTTCTGGCTCAGAGGCCGGGTGAGGTACCCAGTGGAGGGCCAGCACTTGCGGAGCCAAAGGAGAGAGAACCTAGACCAAACCATAATAATTCAGCAACCCCGGGCAACTCCTCCCTCCTTCCCCCATGTCAAATACTTTTGAACTCGCGCTGTCCCGACTCCGACTGGGATCTACCTGGTTCACATGTGACCCATCGGGTTGGGAGCATCCCCAAGGCCCTGATGAACTACCAGATGTGCGGACGTGGGTTCGACGTTGGAGATCTTCTCCTCTTCTCTTCGCTTAAGGCAAGCAGCTTTGGGGTTCAGATTCCGCTCTGTGTGAAAGCAGAATGACACAGTGGGTTTTAGTTCAAGAATTACACCCCCACAAAGTTACATTCAAAGACACCACCCCCTTTCCCAAAACTGTGATGTGGAGATGCCGGTGTTGGACTGGGGTGGACAAATGTAAGAAGTCACACAACACCAGGTTATAGTCCAACAGCTTTATTTGAAATCAAAAGCTTTCGGCGCGCTGCTCCTTCGTCAGGTGAAGTGAAGAGAAGCATACAGGCACAGCATATATAGTCAGAGAAAACTGCCAGATGATTACAGGTAATCTTTCTAACTGCCCTTTATCACACCTCGGCAGAGAGATAATCACAGCAATCAAAGGTGTGAATGGTGTCCAAACAGGTCAGTCAGGAAAACATTACATCAAAGAACAATGAGGTGGGGTCACAAGGGGGCAGTTAGAAAGATTACCTGTAATCATCTGGCAGTTTTCTCTGACTATATATGCTGTGCCTATATGCTTCTCTCCACTTCACCTGACGAAGGAGCAGCGCTCTGAAAGCTTGTGATTTCAAATAAAGCTGTTGGACTATAACCTGGTGTTGTGTGACTTCCTACATTTCTCCCAAAACTGATTAAGATATATTATAAACAACAACAACTTATATATTTATACAGCGCCTTTAACGTAGTAAAACGTCCCAAGGCGCTTCACAGGAGCGTTATCTAAAAAATAAAATTCGACACAGAGCCACATAAGGAGATATTAGGACAGGTGACCGAAAGCTTGGTCAAAGAGGTCGGTTTTAAGGAGCGTCTTAAAGGAGGAGAGAGGCGGAGAGGTTTAGGGAGGGAATTCCAGAGCTCGGGGCCCAGGCGGCTGAAGGCACGGCCGCCAATGGCGGAGCGATGGAAATCGGGGATGGTCAAGAGGCCAGAACTGGAGCAGCGCCGAGATTTCGGAGGGTTGTGGGGCTGGAGGAGATTACAGAGATGGCAGGGGGGAGGCGAGGGCCGTGGAGGGATTTGAAAACAAGGGTGAGAATTTTAAAATCGAGGAGACACTGAACAAAATGTAGACAATGGGATGAATCTTGTCAGGGCGGGCTGCGTAGGCGGTGGGGCCGGAGTTTCTGTCGGGAAATCCGGAAGTTTGGGTTTCCCGGCACGCTGTGGAGTTTTGACTCCACGGCGTGCGCAGGTTTGGCTGGACAGGTTCCCCGACTGGAAAGGCAGCCTGATTGACAGACTTGGCGTCCAGTCGGGTGCGGAGCAGTGTTCCCTTTAAGCTGACCCAGCCGTGCAGTGCTCCGCAGCTCCTGCGCAAGCCGGCTCACCGGCTTTTAAACAGGGGAAAAAAAACACTCGCTGCTGCTGTGGGAGCTTGGCGGGGCTGGGGAGTTGGGAGGGGGGGGGCGGTCCGATCCCGACCCCCAGGGGTGGGGGGGCTCAGTTCTGATTGGGGGGGGGAGAACTTGGGGGCCAGGAGGGTGGGATGGGGGGGTGGAGAAAGCACTTACCTTCTCCCCGAAGCTGCCCTCACCTCCTTTCAGCTGCCGGGTTTCCCGAGGCCTGGGAAACCCAGCCGGCCGCGATTAAATCAGGAGTCCGCCAGCCTCATTAAAATATTCAATTGGCCAACAGGCCTCCTGGGAGCGGGTTGGCTGCCCCCCCTCCCCTTGTCCCGCCTTCGTGAATCCCGCAAGTTTTTAAAGTTTCTACATGTCTACCTGACCCCCAACCCACCCGTTTTTAGGAGTTAAGATTCAGCCTAATGTCTGTGCTACTGATATTTCTTCATCACTTCCCCCCACCTCCACCACACCCATCTCCTGAAAGTGTTGACTCCTTTGCCGCCATTAGTTTCCAAGGGCCCTCGCTTACTGTACCTCAAAGCCAATTCTTCCCGCGCAAGCAATGGTGGAATATTCGAACACGGGGAGACTTCATCCTGTCCGCACTGAACGCCCCCACTCAAGAAGCTCGACATCATCCAGGACAAAGCAGCCCGCTTGACTGGCACCCCCATCCACCACCTTAAACATTCACTCCCTCCACCACCGGCGCACCGTGGCTGCAGTGTGTACCATCTACAAGATGCACTGCAGCAACTCGCCAAGGCTTCTTCGGCAGCACCTCCCAAACCCGCGACCTCTTCCACCTAGAAAGACAAGGGCAGCAGGCGCATGGGAACACCACCACCTCCAAGTTCCCAACCAAGTCACACACACCATCCTGACTTAGAAGTATATCGGCCGTTCCTTCATCGTCGCTGGGTCAAAATCCAGGAACTCCCTCCCTAACAGCACTGTGGGAGCACCTTCACTTATAAACTTATAAAATTCCAACAGGACTAGACAGACTAGATGCAGGAAGATGTAGGCCATTTAGGGCAGAAATGAGGAGGAATTTCTTCACCCAGAAAGTGGTGAACCTGTGGAATTCTCTACCACAGAAGGCAGTAGAGGCCAATTAATTAAATATATTCAAGAAGGAGTTGGATATATTTCTTAAGGCTAAAGTGATCAAGGGGTATGGGGAGAAAGCAGGGACCGGGTACTAAATTTGGATGATCAGCCATGATCGCATTGAATAGCGGAGCAGGCTCGAGGGGCCGAATGGCCTACTCCTGCTCCTATCTTCTATGTTTCTATGAAGGATGTTCTCGATGGCGGGGGAGTCCAGAACCAGGGGTCACAGTCTAAAGATATGGGGTAAGCCATTTAGGACAGAGATGAGGAGGAATTTCTTCACCCAGAGAGTGGTGAACCTGTGGAATTCTCTACCACAGAAGGCAGTTGAGGCCAATTCATCAAATATATTCAAGAATGAGTTAGATATATTTCTTAAGGCTAATGTGGAGGTTGGGGATGGCATTAAAAGGGAAATTAGAGAAGCGTGCAATAAGGGCACGGCAGTCATCATGGGTGACTTTAATCTACATATAGATTGGGCTAACCAAATTAGTAACAATACTGTGGAGGAGGAATTCCTGGAGTGTTTATGGGATGGTTTCCTGCACCAATATGTCGAGGAACCAACTAGAGATCAGGCCATCTTAGACTGGGTATTATGTAACGAGAAAGGATTAATTAGCAATCTTGTTGTACGAGGCCCCTTGGGTTGGAGCGATCATAATATGATCGAATTCTTTATTAAGATGGAGAATGAAGTAGTTGACTCAGAGACTAGGGTCCTGAATTTAAATAAAGGAAACTACGATGGTCTGAGGCGCGAGTTGGGTAGGATTGATTGGGGAATGTCACTCAAAGGGTTGACGGTGGATAGGCAATGGCAAACATTCAAAGACCGCATGGATGAACTACAGAATTTGTTCATCCCAGTTTGGCATAAAAATAAAACAAAAAAGGTGACTCAACCGTGGCTAACAAGGGAAATTAGGGATAGCATAAGATCCAAGGAGAGGACATATAAATTGGCCAGAAAAAGCAGCAAACCTGAGGATTGGGAGCAGTTTAGGATTCAACAAAGGCAGACAAAGGGATTAATTAAGAAAGGGAAAATAGAATAGGAGAGTAATCTTGCATGGAACATAAAAACTGACTGTAAAAGCTTTTATAGATATGTGAAGAGAAAAAGATTGGTGAAGTCAAGCGTAGGTCCCTTGCAGTCAGAATCAGGGGAATTTATAATGGGGAACAAAGAAATGGCAGACCAATTAAATACATATTTTGGTTCTGTCTTCACAAAGGAGGACACAAATAACCTCCCAG
The DNA here is from genome assembly GCF_052327205.1 of Somniosus microcephalus. NCBI lineage: Eukaryota > Metazoa > Chordata > Chondrichthyes > Squaliformes > Somniosidae > Somniosus > Somniosus microcephalus. Next base: position 12,292,148 of record NW_028225185.1, on the reverse strand, counting down.
AGATGTCAGGGAACATAGGGTCTGATGAAAGGGAGGAACTGAAAGAAATCACTATTTGTAGGGAAATGATGTTAGGGAAATTGATGGGATTGAAGGCCGATAAATCCCCAGGGCCTGATAATCTACATCCTAGGGTACTTAAGGAAGTGGCCCTAGAAATAGGAGATGCATTGCTGATCATCTTCCAACATTCAATGGAATCTGTAACAGTACCCATGGATTGGAGGGTAGCTAATGATACCCCACTATTCAAAAAAGGTGGTAGAGAGAAAACGGGGAATTACAGACCGGTAAGCCTGACATCGGTAGTGGGGAAAATGCTAGAGTCCATTATAAAAGATGTAATAGCAGAGCACTTGGAAAACAGTGACAGGATCGGACAAAGTGAACATGGATTTACAAAAGGTAAATCGTGCTTGACTAATCTACTGGAATTTTTTGAGGATGTAACTGGTAAAATAGATAAGGGAGAACCAGTAGATGTGGTGTATTTGGACTTTAAGGAGGCTTTCGATAAGGTCCCACATAAGAGATTAGCGTGTAAAGTTAAGGCACATGGGATTGGGGGCAAAGTATTGACTTGGATAGAGAACTGGTTGGCAGACAGAAAGCAAAGAGTTGGAATAAACGGGTCTTTTTCCGAGTGGCAGGCAGTGACTAGTGGGGTACCGCAGGGATCGGTCCTTGGACCCCACCTATTCACAATATATATTAATGATCTAGACAAGGGAACTAGATGTAATATCTCCAAATTTGCAGACGACACAAAGCTGGGTGGGCGTGTGTGCTGTGAGGAGGATGCCGAGAAACTAGAGGATGATTTGGGACAGGTTTGGTGATTGGGCAGAAGCATGGCAGATGCAATATAACGTGGATAAATGGGAGGTTATCCACTTTGGTGGCAAAAACAGGAAGACAGATTATTATCTGAATGGCAATAGATTGGGAGAAGGGGAAGTGCAACGAGACCTAGGTGTCCTTGTGCACCAGTCGCTGAAGGTAAGCATGCAGGTGCAGCAGGCGGTTAAGAAGGCAAATGGTATGTTGGCCTTCGTAGCGAGAGGGTTTGAGTACAGGAACAAGGATGTCTTGCTGCAGTTGTATAGGGCCTTGGTGAGACCACACTTTGAGTATTGTGTGCAGTTTTGGTCGCCTTATCTGAGGAAGGATGTGCTTGCCATGGAAGGAGTTCAGCGAAGATTCACCAGGTTGATACCTGGGATGGCAGGAATGACGTATGAGGAGAGATTGGGTCGATTGGGCTTGTACTCGCTGGAGTTTAGATGAATAAGAGGGGATCTCATTGAAACTTATAAAATTCTGACAGGACTGGACAGACTAGATGCAGGAAGGATGTTCCCAATGGCCGGGGAGTCCAGAACCAGTGGTCACAGTCTAAAGATAAGGGGTAGGCTATTTAGGACAGAAATGAGGAGGAATTTCTTCACCCAGAGAGTGGTGAACCTGTGGAATTCTCTACCACACAAGGCAGTAGAGGCCAATTCATTAAATATATTCAAGAAGGAGTTGGATATATTTCTTAAGGCTAAAGGGATCAAGGGATATGGGGAGAAGGCAGGGACCAGGTACTGAATTTGGATGATCAGCCATGATCGCATTGAATGGCGGAGCAGGCTCGAGGGGCCGAATGGCCGACTCCTGCTCCTATCTTCTATGTTTCTATGTTTCACCACACGGACTGCAGCAGTTCAAGAAGGCGGCTCCCCATCACCTTCTCAAGGGCAACTAGGGAGGGGCAATAAATGCCGGCCTCGCCAGCGACGCACACATCCCATTAAAAAAAATGAATATAAAAAACCAAGACACATCCAGCAAGTTTGCTGAATAGCAGTCAGAATTGGGAGCCCTGGTTGAATCCTTCCCCCACCTCCCCACCCCACCTTTCCTCTCCAAGGTCACAGGCTGACTGTCCGACCCCTACTGCTGCCCCCTTCACTCAGCCCCAGCAACGCACCTCAGCACCAGCCCCAGAGGAGCCCACCCGATTGCACTGGTGTGGCACTTTCCCCCTGCCGCCAATTATCCTTGCGCCTGCGCAAATGCAGGTTGCTATTTGGTGCTAAATTTGGTACGCGTTTGTGCTGTAACTCCGCCACACAGTACTGCTCCCCGATTATCAAAATCCATGACAAGGCCTTGGACAACGTGGACCACTTTCCATACCTCGGGAGCCTACTGTCAACAATGGCAGACGTCGATGGCGAAGTCCAATACTGCCTTCGGTACCTGAGGAAGAGAGTGTTTGAAGACCAGGACCTCAAACCCAGCACCAAGCTCATGGTCTACAGAGCAGTAGTGATACCTGCCCTCCTGTATGCTTCAGAGACATGGACCATGTACAGCAGGCACCTCAAAGCACTGGAGAGGTACCACCAACGCTGCCTCCACTAGATCCTGCAAATTCATTGGCAGGATAGGCGCACCAACGTCAGTGTTCTCGCTCAGGCCAACATCCCCAGCATCGAAGCTTTGACCACACTAGCTCCGATGGACGGGCCACATCATCCGCATGCCCGATACGAGACTCCCAAAGCAAACGCTCTACTCGGAGCTCCGACACGGCAAGAGAGCCCCAGGTGGGCAGAGGAAACGCTTCAAGGACACCCTCAAAGCCTCCTTGAAAAAGTGCAACATCCCCACCGACACCTGGGAATCCCTGGCCCCAAGACCGCACAAAGTGGAGGAGAAGCATCCGGGAAGGCGGCCGAACACCTCGAGTCTCTTCGGCCAGGAGCAAGCGGAAGCCAAGCGCAAACAGCGGAAGGAGCGCACGTCAACCCAAACACCCCACACCCACCCGCCCCCTTCAACCACCGTCTGCCCCACCTGTGACAGAGACTGTAGGTCCCGCATCGGACTCATCAGTCACCTGAGAACTCATTTTTAATGTGGAAGCAAGTCATCCTCGGTTCCGAGGGACTGCCTAAGAAGAGAAACTGGATTGAGACTTCAAAAAAAAAAAATTATTCAGGTGATGTGGGCGTCGCTGGCAAGGCCCAGCATTTATTGCCCATCTCGAGTTGCCCCTTGAGAAGGTGGTGGTGAGCCGCCTTCTTGAACCGCTGCAGTCCCGTGTGGTGAAGGTGCTCCCACAGCGCTGTTAGGGAGGGAGTTCCAGTTGATGTGATCTGGAATGCACTGCCTGAAAGGACGGTGGAAGCAGGTTCAATCGTAACTTCCGAAAAGGAATTGGGGGTACGGCAGCACAGTGGTTATGTTACTGAACTAGTAATCCAGAGGCCTGGACTAGTGATCCAGAGACGGGAGTTCAAAATCCCACCACGGCAGTTGCGGAAATTTAAATTCAATTAAACAAATAAATCTGGAATAAAAAGCTAATACCGGATTGTCGTAAAAACACATCTGGTTCACTAATGTCCCTTTAGGGAAGGAAATCTGGCATCCTCACCCGGTCTGGCCGGGTATAGAACCATAGAAACATAGAAGATAGGAGCAGGAGCAGGCCATTCGGCCCCTCGAGCCTGCTCCGCCATTCAATGAGATCATGGCTGATCATCCAAATTCAGTACCCTGTCCCTGCCTTCTCCCCATATCCCTTGATCCCTTTAGCCTTAAGAAATATATCCAACTCTTTCTTGAATATATTTAATGAATTGGCCTCTACTGCCTCCTGTGGTAGAGAATTCCACAGGTTCACCACTCTCTGGGTGAAGAAATTCCTCCTCATTTCTGTCCTAAATGGCTTACCCCTTATCCTTAGACTGTGACCCCTGGTTCTGGACTCCCCGGCCATCGGGAACATCCTTCCTGCATCCAGTCTGTCCAGTCCTGTCAGAATTTTATGTTTCAATGAGATCCACTCTCATTCTTCTAAACTCCAGCGAGTATAAGCCCAATCGACCCAATCTCTCCTCATACGTCATTCCTGCCATCCCAGGTATCAGCCTGGTGAATCTTCGCTGCACTCCCTCCATGGCAAGAACATCCTTCCTCAGATAAGGCGACCAAAACTGCACACAATACTCGAGGTGTGGTCTCACCAAGGCCCCTGTACAACTGCAGCAAGACATCCTTGTTCCTCCAGACCCACAGCAATGTGGTATTCAACAAGGCGGCTCACCACCACCTTCTCGGGGTGACTAGGGATGGGCAATAAATGCTGGCCTTGCCGGCGATGCCCACAGCCCACAAAACGAATAAAAAAATATATACTTGAAGAGGAAAAATCCGCAAGGGCTATGGGAAAAGCGCGGTGGGGGGGAAGTGGGATTAATTGGAGAGCTCTTTCAAAGAGCCGGCACAGGCACGATGGGCCGAATGGCCTCCTCCTGTGCTGTGTGATTCTGTTCTATATGATTCTATCAGTCATCAGCTCTGCCAACTGACCTCTGACTTGTTGCTCCAACCCCAGGATGACGGAGACGGCCTGGTGGAGGATCAGGAGCTTTGTCTGCGGCTTGTCGTTCTTCATGTGCAGCTGACACATCCGCCCCAGCTCCTTAAACGCCTCATTGATGTCCCGCACGCGGAGGCGCTCGCGCGCGTTGTTCGCCATCCTCCGGTCCTTCTCTCGTTCGGCTTTCTGCTCCGGGTTCAAGTCGTCGTCTTCGTGGTTGCTGCAACGAGTCAAAGTAGGTGACCATCAGCTTTATTTTTTATTACTTCCCTTTTCCAGACTGCTCTTTCAAAGAGCCAGCATAGGTGCTGACGTAAGAAAACTACTCGGCACTTGGTCTAAGCGTTAAACAAAGCTTTAATCAACTGTTTTACAACATGGAGGTCTAGTTGTGTCCTTCACTAGTTCCTGTTAAAGAATGTCCTGCGCAAGCTGGGCCCGTGCCCGAGTATTTATACTCTCCCTGGACAGCGCCACCAGCAGGCCGCCCAGTATTATTTCATAAGTCATTTCCACGTGAATGACAAGATTCATGTCAGGCACGTTGGGCCGAATGGCCTCCTTCTGTACTGTATTTTTGCCTCTCAGCTTATCCGCTGCCAAAACCCTCATCCCTGCCTTTCTTACCTCTAGACTTGACTATTCCAATGCACCCCTGGCCGGCCTCCCTAGTTCTACACTCCATAAACTTGACGTCATCCAAAACTCGGGCTGCCTAATTTGTCCTGCTCACCCATCACCCCCTGTGCTCGCTGACCTACATCGGCTCCCGGTTAAGCAAGGCCTCGGTTTTAAAATTCTCCATCCTTGTTTTCAAATCCCTCCGTGGTCCTTCTCCGCCCTCTCCCTATCTCTGTAACCTCCTCCGGCCCCACAAACCCTCCGAGATCTCTGCTGTCCTCCAATTCCGGCCTCTTGACCATGCCCCCCCCCCCCCGATTTCCATTGCTCCACCACTGGCGGCCGTGCCTTCAGCCGCCTGGGCCCCTAAGCTCTGGAACGCAACAACTTTAACATCATAGAACATAATAAGAACATAAGAACATAAGAAGTAGGAGCAGGAGTAGGCCATACGGCCCCTCGGGCCTGCTCCGCCATTCAATAGGATCATGGCTGATCCGAACCTAGACTCACGTCCACTTCCCTGCCCGCTCCCCGTAACCCCTAATTCCCTTATCAGCTAGGAAACTGTCTATCTCCGTTTCAAATGTATTTAATGTCGCAGCTTCCACAGCTCTCTGAGGTAGCAAATTCCATAGATTTACTACCCTCTGAGTGAAGAAGTTTCTCCTCATCTCAGTTTTGAAAGGGCAGCCCCTTATTCTAAGATTATGCCCCCTAGTTCTAGTCTCACCCATCAGTGGAAACATCCTCCCCGCATCCACCCGATCAAGCCCCCTCACAATCTTATACGTTTCGATAAGATCGCCTCTCATTCTTCTGAACTCCAATGAGTAGAGGCCCAACCTACTCAACCTTTCCTCATACGTCAACCCCCTCATCTCCGGAATCAACCGAGTGAACCTTCTCTGAACGTCCCCAAGGGCGCTTCACAGGAGTATTTATAAGACAAAAAATTTGACACCGAGCCACAGAAGAAGAAATGAGGGCAGATGACCTAAAGCTTGGTCAAAGAGGTAGGTTTTAAGGAGCATGCAAAAGAGATTGACAAGGATGACACCAGAACTGTGAGGTGATACCCATCAGGAAAGGGTGAACAGGCTGGGGCCCTTTGCTTCTGAAAAGAGAAGGCCGAGGGGTGACCTGATAGAGGTCTTTAAAATGATGAAAGAACATAAGAAATAGGAGCAGGAGTAGGCCAATCGGCCCCTCGAGCCTGCTCCGCCATTCAATAAGATCATGGCTGATCTGATCCTAACCGCCAATCTACTATCACGGAACCATCTCCTGAATCTAACAGAATTAGACACACAAAATAGGAGCAGGATCAGGCTACACGGCCCCTGGGCCCGCTCCGCTACCCACAGGGCCATGTCCGATCCGAACCTAGACTCATGTCCAAATTCCTGCCCGCTCCCCGTAACCCTTAATTCCCTTTACTTCTAGGAAACTGTCTATTTCTGTTTTAAATTTATGTAATGATGTAGCTTCTACAGCTTTTTGGGGCAGCATATTCCATGGACCTACCACCCTCTGAGTGAAGTAGTTCCTCCTCATCTCAGTTTTGAATGAGCAGCCCCTTATTTTAAGATTATGCCCCCTAGTTCTAGTTTCACCCATCATCGGGAACACCCTCCCCGCATCCACCCGATCCAACCCCTTCACAATCTTATATGTTTCAATAAGATCGCCTCTCATTCTTCTGAACTCCAATGAGTAGAGTCCCAATCTACTCAACCTCTCCTCATATGTCCATCCCCTCATCCCCGGGATTAACCGAGTGAACCTTCTTTGTACTGACTCGAGAGCAAGTATGTCTTTTCTTAAGTATGGACACCAAAACTGTATTCAGTATTCCAGGTGCGGTCTCACCAATACCTCGTACAACTGAAGCAATACCTCCCTATTTTTATATTCTATCCCCCTAGCAATGAAAGCCAACATTCCATTGGCTTTCTTAATCACTTGCTGTACCTGCATGCTAACCTTTTGAGTTTCGTGCACCAGGACCCCCAGATCCCTTTGTACTTCAGTACTTTCCAGTTTCTTGCCATTAAGATAATAACTTGCTCTACGATTTTTCCTGCCAAAGTGCATAACCTCACACCTTCTGATAAGAGTAGACGTAGAGTGTTTCCACTTGTGGGGGGAGACCAGAACTAGGGTCCGTCAATATAAGATCGTCACCAAGAAATCCAATAGGGAATTCAGGAGAAACTTCTTTACCCAGAGAGCGGTGAGAATGTGGAACTCACTACCACAGGGAGTGGTCGAAGTGAATAGTATCGATGCATTTAAGGGGAAGCTGGATAAACACATGAGGGAGAAAGGAATAGAGAGTTACGCTGATAGATTTAGATGAGGAAAGACGGGAGGAGATTCAAGTGGAGCATAAATGCCGGCATGGACTGGCTGGGTCGAAAGGCCTGTTTCTGTGCCGTATATTCTATGGGGGGCGGTTTGGCCAATGGGGGCGCGTTAGAGGCAGGACTGCTGCTTGTCGGGTTGTAGTCCCGCCTCCATCGACTTGTGGCCAACCCACGCTATTTTACCTTGATTGACCGTGTTAAGCCCGCCCAGCGGGCTCGGGAGGCCAATTAAGGGGAAGACGATTACAGAGAACGTCAACGTATGACGTTTCATCTGTCAAAAAATTTTGACAGATGAATTGCCATCGTTTGACAGCTTTGAGAAGCTGACAAACACTGACATTCTCTGTTGCTTGGGGAGGTCTTGCACTCAAGGCTCACCAAACCTGTTCTGTGAGCAGAAAGCAGATAGCTGTTGCATCGGAGATTGCAGCAGCCATTCTGTCATCTCTGCCATCGAGATGCCGGAGTCTCCGGCTCCCCAGCGATTGAAGCCTGCAGGAAGAAACAAAGGTAAGGAAACTTTTTTCTGTCACTTTTCACTCACCTCACATACTCACCTCCCCACACTTGCACCCGTCACTCACCTCCACAGCCCACTTTTGGACCCCTCCGACCCCCGCAGACCCACTGCTCGCCTCGCTGACCCTGGCGGGGCTTCCCGCCTCTGGTGAGAAAATGGGGATAATCCGTGACGTAATCAAACTCACTACGCACTTGGTTCAAGTATAAAGCAAGGCTTTAATCAACTTGTTTCAGAACATGGCGGTCTAATTGTACTTCACTAGTTCCTGTCTTACAAAATGTCCCTGGCAAGCTGGGCCCACGCCCGAGTATTTATACTCCTTGGACGGCGCCACCAGCTGGCCATCCAGCGTTATTTCACGAGTAGTTTCTTGATGAAGATGAGATTTATAACAATCCTCTTAACTGCCTGTTAACATCCTGGTTTGAGTACAGGAACAAGGATGTCTTGCTGCAGTTGTACAGGGCCTTGGTGAGACCGTACCTTGAGTATTGTGTGCAGTTTTGGTCGCCTTATCTGAGGAAGGATGTTCTTGCCATGGAAGGAGTGCAGCGAAGATTCACCAGACTGATACCTGGGATGGCAGGAATGACATATGAGGAGAGATTGGGTCGATTGGGCTTGTACTCGCTGGAGTTTAGAAGAATGAGAGGGGATCTCATTGAAACTTATAAAATTCTAACAGGACTAGACAGACTAGATGCAGGAAGGATGTTCCCGATGGCGGGGGAGTCCAGAACTAGGGGTCATAATCTAAGGATAAGGGGTAAGCCATTTAGGACAGAGATGAGGAGGAATTTCTTCACCCAGAGAGTGGTGAACCTGTGGAATTCTCTACCACAGAAGGCAGTGGAGGCCAATTCGTTCAAGAAGGAGTTGGATATATTTCTTAAGGCTAAAGGGATCAAGGAATATGGGGAGAAAGCAGGGACAGGTACTGAATTTAGATGATCAGCCATGATCTCATTGAATGGCGGAGCAGGCTCGAGGGGCCGAATGGCCTACTCCTGCTCCTATCTTCTATGTTTCTATGTAATCCCCTTCCTGCCTCCAGGAGACGGGACCTGGCGCGGGTCAGGCACCCGCCACCTGGGAAGATGACACGGAGGCGGGCTGGGGGGCGGGATGGGGATTACAGCCACACACCCTTAAATGCATCTACGCTATAGAAACATAGAAGATAGGAGCAGGAGTCGGCCATTCGGCCCCTCGAGCCTGCTCCGCCATTCAATGCGATCATGGCTGATCATCCAAATTCAGTACCCTGTCCCTGCTTTCTCCCCGTATCCCTTGATCCCTATTCCTCTCAACTGCTCCCTGTGGTAGCAAATTCCACATGCTGCCATTTTCCCGGCAGGCCCGCCTCCAAACCCGCCTCCCCGGGGCTGGGTAAACCGCGCCCGATGTAACTCAATGTACCTTGATCTGCTGCGCCCCGATTTGTCTTTTCTGGGGTCATCGCCATCATCGTCCTCGGACAAGTCATCTTCCAGCTGGGAGCTGAGGCTGTTTTCTTTCTCCTTATCGTCCCCTTTGGCCTCCGCGGAGAGGGCGGAGGACAGCGCCTGCGCGCCCGAGGTGAAAGCTGCCGAAATGAAGGAGAGACAGCGTTAGCGCAATCAAACCGGGAAAAAAAAAACCCGACCGACGCCAGTGTTTTTTTACAGCTGCTCGCCCCAACGGCTCAGCTGGCACAGGGCTCAGCTGTCGGCCCTGGTTCAGTGGGTATCCCTCCCACCTCCGAGTCTCACTCCAGAGGCTTGAGCACCGTAATCCAGGCTGACGTGCCCACTGAAGGAGCGCTGCACTTTCGGAGATGCCGTCTTTCGGATAGAAACATAGAAGATAGGAGTCGGCCGTTCGGCCCCTCAATGCGATCATGGCTGATCATCCAAATTCAGTACCCAGTCCCTGCTTTCTCCCTTGATCCCTTTAGCCTTAAGAAATATATCTAACTCCTTCTTGAATATATTTAATGAATTGGCCTCTACTGCCTTCTGTGGTAGAGAATTCCACAGGTTCACCACTCTGGGTGAAGAAATTCCTCCTCATTTCTGTCCTAAATGGCTTACCCCTTATCCTTAGACTGTGACCCCTGGTTCTGGACTCCCCCGCCATCGGGAGCATCCTTCCTGCATCCAGTCTATCTAGTCCTGTTAGTATTTTATAAGTTTCAATGAGATCCCCTCTCATTCTTCTAAACTCCAGCGAGTATAAGCCCAATTGACCCAATCTCTCCTCATACGTCATTCCTGCCATCCCAGGTATCAGCCTGGTGAATCTTCGCTGAACTCCCTCCATGGCAAGAACATCCTTCCTTAGATAAGGCGACCAGAACTGCACACAATACTCAAGGTGTGGTCTCACCAAGGCCCTGTACAAATGCAGCAAGACATCTTTGCTCCTGTACTCGAACCCTCTCGCTACGAAGGCCAACATACCATTTGCCTTCTTAACCGCCTGCTGCACCTGCATGCTTACCTTCAGCGACTGGATGGGATGTTAAACCGAAATTCCCGGTGGACGTAAGCACAGCCCTCTTTAAAGAAGAGCGTTGAAGTTCCCCCCCCCGGTATTCTGGTCAACATTCCTCCATCAACTAACGTCACCAGCAAACAAATCAACTCATCGTTCATCTCATTACACGATTCTGCGATCTTGCTGTGACTGCACGACAAACGCAAGGAGGATACCAGAACTGAGAGGTTAAAACTAACAGCAACAACACCTTGGGCAGGATTTTCATCAGGCCGTGGAGGCGGGATTGGAGGCGTGTGGGGGGGGTTAAAATCCCGAAATCGGGGGGCACGAACCCATCCCGCCCCCAACCGGCCTCCGTGCCCGTTTCCCAGGAGGCGGGTACCCGACCCGCGCTGGGACCCGCCTCCCCGAGGCGGGAAGGGGATTAGTGCCAATTAACTGCCTGTTAACAGGCAGTTTTTAGCCTAATCCCTATTTTTATTCCTGAAGTGTGGGATTCCCGACGGCTCCAAACCACGCCAAGTTAGCGAGGCGGGCCGTCGGGCTGAAGGGCTTGGAGGGGTCGAGATGTCCGGTGTTCAGGTGAGTGATGGGTGCATGAGTGCAGAGGTAAGTGTGTTTGGTGTGTGTAAAGTGTTTAAAGAAGTTTTACTTACTTTTACAGCCTTCCTTCCCTCAGGTCTCGGGAGTCCCTCATCTCACCGGCACAGAAAGCAGAATGGCCGCGATCTGTCAAAAATTGCAGCATTCAGCTTTCTGTTCTGGAGAGATCTCTAAATTACCCTGAGAGGAAGGAATTAACCTGGAGTACAGATTGTCAGTGTTTGACCGCTTCAAACAGCTGTCAAACGCTGATATTTCATCTGTCAAAAGGTCTTGACAGATGAAATGTCAATCTGTGACGTCACCTGTTGCCGGGTGGCCCTTAATTGGCCTGCTGAGTCTGCTGGGCGGGCTCAACAAGGTCAATCAAGTCAAAATCGCGTGGGTTGGCTACAACTCGACGGAGGCGGGACTACAACCCCCAAAGTTGTAGTCCCGCCTCCTCAATGAAAATCCAGCCCCTTGTATTTATATAGCGCCTTTAACGGAGTAAAACATCCCAAGGCTCTTCACAGCAAACGTCCCCAAGAGGGCGCTAACGGGGCGCAAAGCAACTGGCGCCCGGGCGCGGCGCCGCCAACGCCTCCCGCGAAATAGCGTGGTGCCACGGCACGTAGCGCGCGATATTCCCTCGCAGCGCCCCATGAGGGAGGTGGGGTGCTTCCAGTAGCGCCCCGCTTCCCTCTTGGGGCACTACTGATTAATTCTGGCCCCGCGGGGGCGCTAGTTTTTTCGGGGCGCTACTTTATCCCAAAGAGGGGGGGCGCAACTCAATTTTTCCCCCAATGAATTTGTACCCGAGCCACATAAGGAGAAATTAGGGCAGGTGAGCAGAAGCTTGGTCAAAGAGGTCGGTTTTTAAGAAGCACCTTAAAGGTGGAGAGGGACAAGCGGAGAGGTTTAGAGAGGGAATTCCAGAGCTTAGGGCCCAGGCAACAGAAGACACGGCCGCCAATGGTGGAGCGATTATAAGCAGGGATGCTCAAGAGGGCAGATCAGGAAAGGATGAACAGGCTGGGTCTCTTTTCTCCCTCAATCAACATCAGAGATTATCTGGTCATTATCACGTTACAAGAACATAAGCAATAGGAGCAGGAGCCGGCCGTTCGGCCCCTCGAGCCTGCTCCGCCATTCAATGAGATCATGGCTGATCCGATTTTGGCCTCAACTCCACTTTCCTGCCCGCTGTTTGTGGGAGCTTGCTGTGCGCAAATTGGCTGCCCCGTTTCCTAGATTACAACAGTGACTACACTTCAAAAGTACTTCATTGGCCTTCGTAGCGAGAGGGTTCGAGTACAGGAACAAGGATGACTTGATGCAGTTGTACAGGGCCTTGGTGAGACCACACCTTGAGTATTGTGTGCAGTTTTGGTCGCCTTATCTGAGGAAGGATGTTCTTGCCATGGAGGGAGTGCAGCGAAGATTCACCAGACTGATACCTGGGATGGCAGGAATGACATATGAAGAGAGATTAGGTTGATTGGGCTTATACTCGCTAGAGTTTAGAAGAATGAGAGGGGATCTCATTGAAACTTATAACATTCTAACAGGACTAGACAGACTAGATGCAGGAAGGATGTTCCCGATGGCGGGGAGTCCAGAACCAGGGGTCACAGTCTAAGGATAAGGGGTAAGCCATTTAGGACAGAGATGAGGAGGAATTTCTTCACCCAGAGAGTGGTGAACCTGTGGAATTCTCTACCACAGAAGGCAGTTGAGGCCAATTCATTAAATATATTCAAGAAGGAGTTGGATATATTTCTTAAGGCTAAAGGGATCAAGGGATATGGGGAGAAAGCAGGGACAGGGTACTGAATTTGGATGATCAGCCATGATCTCATTGAATGGCGGAGCAGGCTCGAGGGGCCGAATGGCCTACTCCTGCTCCTATCTTCTATGTTTCTATGTAAAGCGCTTTGGGATGCCTGGTGGTCGTGAATGGTGCTATAGAAATGCAAGTCTTTTTTTTAAAATTTCATCGCAGCCAAGCCCGGCCAGATCCTATCCTCATGCACTTTTCAGGCACAGGGGATCGGGTTCCTGGATAGTAATCAGGAAGTCTCACCTCCTGACTCCCCAAAGCCTTTCCACCATCTACAAGGCACAAGTCAGGAGTGTGGTGGAATACTCTCCACTTGCCTGGATGAGTGCAGCTCCAACAACACTCAAGAAGCTCGACACCATCCAGGACAAAGCAGCCCGTTTGATCGGCCCCCCGTCCACCGCCTTAAACATTCACTCCCTCCACCACCGGCGCACCGTGGCTGCAGTGTGTACCGTCTACAAGATGCACTGCAGCAACTCGCCAAGGCTTCTTTGGCAGCACCTCCCAAACCCGCGACCTCTACCACCTAGAAGGACAAGGGCAGCAGGCGCGTGGGAACACCACCACCTCCAAGTTCCCCTCCAAGCCACACACCATCCCGACTTGGAAATATATCGGGCCGTTCCTTCATCGTCGCTGGGTCAAAATCCTGGAACTCCCTCCCTAACAGCACTGTGGGAGCACCTTCACCACACGGACTGCAGCGGTTCAAGAAGGCGGCTCACCACCACCTTCTCAAGGGGCAACTAGGGATGGGCAATAAATGCTGGGCCTTGCCAGCGACGCCCACATCCCACGAACGAATAAAAAAAAAAGTCTACCTGATTTTCCCTACTCCCTGGTCCAGAGGCAGTGCGGACTACTCCAATCACTAACTCAGCACAGACCTGAGACCGGCCGCAGGCTGCAGAGCTCAGCTCCGAGCAGTGCCTTTAAACACTGACACGTCGGGAACAGTAGCATCGCGGTTATGTTGCTGGACTAGTAATCCAGAGGCCTGGACGAATAATCTGGTGACGTGAGGCGCGATCTTGCCAGCCCTGGGGAGGCGGGACTGCCGGGAGAATCTGGGACCGGGTGCCCATCCTGCCCCCCAACCCGTCTCCGTGTCATCTCCCCAGGAGGCGGGTAGCCGGCCCGCGCCGGGTCCCGTCTCCTTGGGAGGCAGGAAGGGGATTACAGCCACTTATCTGCCTGTTAACAGGTCGTTAACAGGCAGATAAGAGGATTCTCCCCATTTTACCCTCAGAAGTGCGGGCTTCCCGAAGGCTGCGAACCCCGCCAGGGTCACCGAGGCGAGCAGTGGGTCTGCGGGGGGGGTGCAAAAGTGCGCTGTGAAGCTAAGTGATGGGTGCAAGTGTGGAGAGGTGAGTATGTGAGGTGAGTGGAAAGTGCTAGAAAATGTTTACTTCCCTTTGTTTCTTCCTGCAGGCTTCAATCGTTGAGGGTGCGGAGAGTCTCGCATCTCACCGGCAGAGATGACAGATGGCCGCTGCATTCTCCAATGCAACAACCATCTCATTTCTGCTAAAGAAAGAGGTTTGATGAGGTCTTGAATTCAATAACTCATCAAACTACAGAGAATGTCAGTGTTTGACAGCTTCACAGATTTTTGACAGATGAAACGTCATACGCGTGACGTTCTCTGCAACCGGCTTCCCCTTAATTGGCCTGCTGAGCCCGCTGGGCGAGCTTAACAAGTTCAATCAAGGGAAAATAGCGTGGGGTTGGCCACAAATCGATGGAGACGGGACATCGACCCGACAAGTAGCAGTCCCGCCTCCAATGCGCCCCCATTGGTCAAATCACCTCCATGAGTTCAAATCCCACCACTGCTTTTTTTGATATATATATATAAATGACCTGGATATTGGAATACAGAGTAGAATTTCTAAATTTGCCGATGACACCAAACTTGGGGGTGTGGCAAACAGTGATGATATCAATCGACTGCAACAGGACATAGAAAGGCTAGCAGAATGGGCAGACAAGTGGCAGATGGAATTTAGTACAGAGAAGTGTGAGGTGATGCATTTTGGCAGAAGGAACAGGGAGAGGCAATATACACTTAATGGCACAGTTTTAAAGAGTGTGCAGGGACAGAGGGACCTGGGAGTTAATGTGCATAGGTCCCTGAAGGTGGCAGGACATATTGAGAGAGTGGTTAACAAAGTATATGGGGTCTTGGGCTTCATAAATAGAGGTACTGAGTACAAAAGTAGAGAAGTGATGCTGAACCTTTATAAAGCGCTGGTTCGGCCACAACTGGAGTATTGCGTCCAGTTCTGGTCACCACACTTTAGGAAGGATGTGAAGGCCCTTGAGAGGGTGCAGAGGAGATTCACCAGAATGGTTCTGGGGATGGGGGGATCTTAGCTACAAGGACACGTTGGAGAAGCCGGATTTGTTTTCATTAGAGCAAAGGAGGTTGAGGGGCGATTTGATCGAGGTGTACAAGATTACGACGGGTTTGGATAGGCTAGACGGGGAAAGGCTGTTCCCACTAGTTGATGGTACAAGGACTAGGGGACACAGATTTAAGGTTTTGGGCAGGAGATACAGGGGGGGATGTGAGGAAAAACTTTTTTACGCAGCGAGTGGTGAGGACCTGGAACTCGCTGCCGACGGAAGTGGTGGAAGCGGAGACACTCGATGTTTTCCAGGGGGAGACTGGATAGGCACTTGAGGGAAATAAACTTGCAGGGCTACGGGGATAGAGCGGGGGAATGGGACTGACTGGATCGCTCCGCAGAGAGCCGGCACGGACTCGATGGGCTGGATGGCCTCCTTCTGTGCCGTTATGACTCTATGGCAGCTGTGGAATTTAAATTCAATTAATTAAATAACTCTGGAACAAAACGCTGGTATCAGTAACGTTGACTGTGAAACTACCGGATTGTTGTAAAAACCCATCTGGTTCACTAATGTCCTTTAGGGAAGGAAATCTACTGTCCTTACCTGGTCTGGCCTATATGTGACTCCAAAAATCTACTGTCCTTACCCGGTCTGGCCTATATGTGACTCCAGAAATCTACTGTCCTTACCCGGTCTGGCCTATATGTCACTCCAGAAATCTACTGTCCTTACCCGGTCTGGCCTATATGTGACTCCAGAAATCTACTGTCCTTACCCGGCCTGGCCTATATGTGACTCCAGAAATCTACTGTCCTTACCCGGTCTGGCCTATATGTGACTCCAGAAATCTGCTGTCCTTACCCGGCCTGGCCTATATGTGACTCCAGAAATCTACTGTCCTTACCCGGCCTGGCCTATATGTGACTCCAGAAATCTACTGTCCTTACCTGGTCTGGCCTATATGTGACTCCAGAAATCTGCCGTCCTTACCTGGTCTGGCCTATATGTGACTCCAGAAATCTACTGTCCTTACCTGGTCTGGCCTATATGTGGCTCCAAACCCACAGCAATGTGGTTGACTCTTAACAGCCCTCTGAAATGGCCGAGCAAAGCCACTACGAAGAACAGCGGTTCAAGAAGGCGGCTCACCACCACCACCTTCTCAAGGGGCAATTAGGGGATGGGCAATAAATGCTGGCCTTGTCGGCGACGACCGGATCCCATGAACGAATAAATAATTATTTTTTTTTAATCTGTGGGATGCAGAATTGGCTCATTGTTTCTGTACTTGTGTTCTCTGTACATGCAATGACAGTCCTACCTCGACATACGTCCTGGGCCTGGTGGTTCAGCCCAGCTGCCGCAAGAGCCGCAGACACGACACTGGGCAGGCCCGAGAGACTGGAATGGACATTCGGAGCTTCATCCCGGTGAGTGGCCACCTGTGGAAATACAAAAGGGCTCGGTTAGATTGGCATCATCGTGAGATCAACCACGACTTGGTGTCGGCATGGCTCAGTGGGTAGCACTCTCTCTCTCTCTGTCTGTCTCTTCGCCTCGGAGTCAGTAGATTGTGGGTTGAAGTCCCCATTCCAGAGACTTGAACCCAAAATCCAGGCCGACACTGCCCGTGCCAGTACTGAGGGAGCGCCACACTGTCGGAGGGGCGGTACTGACGGAGCGCCGCACTGTCGGAGGGGCGGTACTGAGGGAGCGCCGCACTGTCGGAGGGGCGGTACTGAGGGAGCGCCGCACTGTCGGAGGGGCGGTACTGAGGGAGCGCCGCACTGTCGGAGGGGCGGTACTGAGGGAGCGCCGCACTGTCGGAGGGGCGGTACTGAGGGAGCGCCGCACTGTCGGAGGGGCGGTACTGAGGGAGCGCCGCACTGTCGGAGGGGCGGTACCGAGGGAGCGCCGCACTGTCGGAGGGGCAGTACCGAGGGAGCGCCGCACTGTCAGAGGGGCGGTACTGAGGGAGCGCCGCACTGTCGGAGGGGTGGTACTGAGGGAGCGCCGCACTGTCGGAGGGGTAGTACCGAGGGAGCGCCGCACTGTCGGAGGGGCGGTACTGAGGGAGCGCCGCACTGTCGGAGGGGCGGTACTGAGGGAGCGCCGCACTGTCGGAGGGGCGGTACTGAGGGAGCGCCGCACTGTCGGAGGGGCGGTACTGAGGGAGCGCCGCACTGTCGGAGGGGCGGTACTGAGGGAGCGCCGCACTGTCGGAGGGGCGGTACTGAGGGAGCGCCGCACTGTCGGAGGGGCTGTACTGAGGGAATGCCGCACTGTCGGAGGGGCGGTACTGAGGGAGCGCCGCACTGTCGGAGGGGTGGTACTGAGGGAGCGCCGCACTGTCGGAGGGGCGGTACTGAGGGAGCGCCGCACTGTCGGAGGGGCGGTACTGAGGGAGCGCCGCACTGTCGGAGGGGCGGTACTGAGGGAGCGCCGCACTGTCGGAGGGGCGGTACTGAGTGAGCGCCGCACTGTCGGAGGTGCCGTCTTTCGGATGAGACGTTAGACCGAGGCCCCGTCTGCCCTCTCAGGTGGACATAAAGATCCCACGGCCACTATTTTGAAGAAGAGCATTGCTCGTGGGAGCTTGCTGTGCGCTAATTGGCAGCCACGTTTCCTACATTACAACAGTGACCACACTTCAAAAAAAATACTTCATTGGCTGTAAAGCGCTTTGGGATGACCTGAGGTCATGAAAGGCGCCGTATATGAATGCAGGGCGTTCTTTGCAATACTTTGTCAGAGTGGCAGAGCTCAAAGTCCAGTTGTCGGTCTGAGTCGTTACACCAGGTGGCGCCAGTGTCTTTCAGTGGCGCGAGGCGAGTCTTTGCCTGCACAAGAATGGCCCCGCCTTGGGACAGCTCTCCAGTTTCTACCCTCACCGGCAGAGAACTTATACATCTTCATTCCTCTGGGCGCCTTTAAACAGTAAACCACTAATGTAGGAACAGGAGGAGGCCATTCAGCCCCCTCGAGCCTGTTACACAGGAGCAGGAGGAGGCCATTCAGCCCCTCGAGCCTGTTACACAGGAACAGGAGGAGGCCCATTCAGCCCCTCAAGCCTGTTACATTAGGAACAGGAGGAGGCCCATTCAGCCCCCTCGAGCCTGTTACATTACGAACAGGAGGAGGCCCATTGAGCCCCTCGAGCCTGTTACACAGGAACAGGAGGCCATTTAGCCCCCTCGAGCCTGTTACACAGGAACAGGAGGAGGCCATTCAGCCCCTGAAGCCTGTTACATTAGGAACAGGAGGAGGCCCATTCAGCCCCCTCGAGCCTGTTACATTGCGAACAGGAGGAGGCCCATTGAGCCCCTCGAGCCTGTTACACAGGAACAGGAGGAGGCCATTCAGCCCCTCGAGACTGTTACACAGGAACAGGAGAAGGCCCATTCAGCCCCCTCGAGCCTGTTACACAGGAACAGGAGGAGGCCATTCAGCCCCTCGAGCCTGTTACACAGGAACAGGAGGAGGCCATTCAGCCCCCTCGAGCCTGTTACACAGGAACAGGAGGAGGCCCATTCAGCCCCTCGAGCCTGTTACATTAGGAACAGGAGGAGGCCATTCAGCCCCTTGAGCCTGTTACATAGGAACAGGAGGAGACCATTCAGCCCCTCGAGCCTGTTACATTAGGAACAGGAGGAGGCCCATTGAGCCCCTCAAGTCTGTTACACAGGAACAGGAGGAGGCCATTCAGCCCCCTCAAGCCTGTTACACAGGAACAGGAGGAGGCCATTCAGCCCCCTCGAGTCTGTTACACAGGAACAGGAGGAGGCCATTCAGCCCCTCGAGCCTGTTACACAGGAACAGGAGGAGGCCATTCAGCCCCTCGAGTCTGTTACACAGGAACAGGAGGAGGCCCATTCAGCCCCTCAAGCCTGTTACATTAGGAACAGGAGGAGGCCCATTCAGCCCCCTTGAGCCTGTTACACAGGAACAGGAGGAGGCCATTCAGCCCCTCAAGCCTGTTACATTAGGAACAGGAGGAGGCCCATTCAGCCCCCTCGAGCCAGTTACATTACGAACAGGAGGAGGCCCATTGAGCCCCTCGAGCCTGTTACACAGGAACAGGAGGAGGCCATTCAGCCCCTCGAGCCTGTTACACAGGAACAGGAGGAGGCCCATTCAGCCCCCTCGAGCCTGTTACACAGGAACAGGAGGAGGCCCATTCAGCCCCCTCGAGCCTGTTACACAGGAACAGGAGGAGGCCATTCAGCCACCTCGAGCCTGTTACACAGAAACAGGAGGAGGCCATTCAGCCCCCTCGAGCCTGTTACACAGGAACAGGAGGAGGCCATTCAGCCCCCTCGAGTCTGTTACACAGGAACAGGAGGAGGTCATTCAGTCCCTCGAGCCTGTTACATTAGGAACAGGAGGAGGCCATTTCAGCCCCCTCGAGCCTGTTACACAGGAACAGGAGGAGGCCATTCAGTCCCTCGAGCCTGTTACATTAGGAACAGGAGGAGGCCCATTCAGCCCCCTTGAGCCTGTTACACAGGAACAGGAGGAGGCCCATTCAGCCCCTCGAGCCTGTTACACAGGAACAGGAGGAGGCCGTTCAGCCCCTGAAGCCTGTTACACAGGAACAGGAGGAGGCCATTCAGTCCCCTCGAGCCTGTTACACAGGAACAGGAGGAGGCCATTCAGCCCCTCGAGCCTGTTACACAGGAACAGGAGGAGGCCCATTCAGCCACCTCGAGCCTGTTACACAGGAACAGGGGAAGGCCATTCAGCCCCTCGAGCCTGTTACACAGGAACAGGAGAAGACCATTCAGCCCCTCAAACCTGTTACACAGTCCAAAGATGTGCGGGTTAGGTTGATTTGGCTATGATAAGTTGACCCTTAGTGTTAGGGGATTAAATACGTGGGGATAGGGTGGGATATGTGTCGGTGCAGGCTCGATGGGCCGAAATGGCCTCTATCTGCACTGTGGGATTTCTGTGATTCTGTGAACAGGAGGAGGCCATTAAGCCCCACTAGCGTGTTGCATAGGAACAGGAGGAGAACATACAGCCCCTCAAGCCTGTTGCATAGGAACAGGAGGAGGCCGTTCAGCCCCTCCAGCTTGTTACAGGGGAACAGGAGGAGGCCATTCAGCCCCTCCAGCCTGTTACATAGGAACAGGAGGAGGCCATTCAGCCCCTCGTGCCTGTTACATCGGAACATGAGGCCATTCAGCCCCTCTAGCGTGTTGCATAGGAACAGGAGGAGGCCATTCAGCCCCTCGAGCCTGTTGCATAGGAACAGGAGGAGACCAATCAGCCCCTCGTGCCTGTTACATAGGAACAGGAGGAGGCCATTCAGCCCCTCTAGCGTGTTGCATAGGAACAGGAGGAGGCCATTCAGCCCCTCCAGCCTGTAATATAGGAATAGGAGGAGACCATTCAGCCCCTCGAGCCTGTTGCATAGGAACAGGAGGAGACCATTCAGCCCCCTCAAGTGTGTTGCATAGGAACAGGAAGAGGCCATTCAGCCCCTCCAGCCTGTTACACAGGAACAGGAGGAGGCTATTCAGCCACTCCAGCCTGTTACACAGGAACAGGAGGAGGCCATTAAGCCCCAGTAGCATGTTGCATAGGTACAGGAGCAGGCCATTCGGCTCCTCGAGCCTGTTACACAGAAACAGGAGGAGGCCATTCAGCCCCTCCAGCCTGTTACACAGGAACAGGAGGCGGCCACTCAGTGAGTGCTGGCCGACTATTCAACCAGGTGGGTCATCGCGGCCGAGTCTGGTCCTGCTCGTGCCTGGCCGCCACGGGTCTGCGCCTCCAGCACTTTCCTACCGGGGTCGTTGGACAGCGATCAGCGGCAGGAATACGGCCTGATCTCCCGCCCACCCCTTCTAACACAGGGTGCTAAGAGTGATTGCATCCTCAGAAGCAGCTTTCCTGCCCAGGCAAGCTCGGCTTTGTCCAGTGCTGCAGATTACAATATGCTTTCTCAGCACCGATCTATACCCGCCCCTCCTGTACGCCTCAGAGACGTGGACCATGTACAGCAGGCACCTCAAAGCACTGGAGAGGTACCACCAACGCTGCCTCCGCAAGATCCTGCAAATCCATTGGCAGGATACGCGCACCAACGTCAGTGTTCTTGCTCAGGCCAACATCTCCCAGCATCGAAGCTCTGACCACGCTCCATCAGCTCCGACGGACGGGCCACATCGTCCGCATGCCCGATTACGAGACTCCCAAAACAAGCGCTCTACTCGGAGCTCCGGCACGGCAAGAGAGCCCCAGGTGGGCAGAGGAAAAGCATCAAGGACACGCTCAAAGCCTCCTTGAAAAAAGTTGCAACATTCAAAATTGACACCTGGGAATCCCTGGCCCAAGACCGCACAAAGTGGAGGAGAAGCATCCGGGAAGGCGCCGAACACCTCGAGTCTCTTTGCCGGGAGCAAGCAGAAGCCAAGCGCAAACAACGGAAGGAGCGCACGTCAACCCAAGCACCCCACCCACTCACCCCTTCAACCACCGTCTACCCCACCTGTGACAGAGACTGTAGGTCCCGCATTGGACTCATCAGTCACCTGAGAACTCATTCTTAGTGTGGAAGCAAATCATCCTCGGTTCCGAGGGACTGCCTAAGAGAGATTGTGGGGCCTCCCTTGTCTGGATAAACTTACTCAGGGGATCAGAAAAAGAAAGACTTGCATTTCTACAGCACCTCCGGACTTCCCAAAGCGCTTTACAGCCAATGAAGGACTTTTTTTTGAAGAAGTGTAATCACTGGGTAGTCACATTTGCTTCCCTCCTGTTCATGGGCTTATTGAAGCGTTAGCAGAGATTCCCCAAATGGGCACCACACTAAACTTCCCTTGGTCACCTGTGAACCCAGCTTGCATTTATATAGTGCCTTTAACGTAGTAAGCTGTCCCAAGGCGTTATCAGATACAAAATTCGACCCCGAGCCACACAAGGACGGGCGACCAAAAGCTGGGTCAAAGAGGTCGGTTTTAAGCAGGAGGAGAGAGAGAGGCGGAGAGGTTTAGGGAGGGAATTCCAGAGCTCGGGGCCCAGGCGGCTGAAGGCACGGCCGCCAATGGTGGAGCGATGGAAATCGGGGGGATGCGCGAGAGGCCAGAATTGGAGGAGCGCAGGGATCGCGGAGGGTTGTGGGGCTGGAGGAGGTTACAGAGATAGGGAGGGGGAGGGGGCGAGGAGGCCATGGAATCGTACAACACAACTCGTTTTTTAAAAAGCACCAAGGAACGATTTGAACCGCACTATCCCCAAATCCCTTGGTTCTCTTAGCATCCCATCGATCTCAGTCTTGAATATACTCAACGACTGAGCCTCCACAGCCCTCTGGGGCAGAGAATTCCACAGATTCACCGCCCTCTGAGTGAAGAAATTCCTCCTCATCTCAGTCCTAAACGTCCGACTCCTTATCCTGAGACTGTGCCCCCTGGTTCTAGACTCTCCACCCAGGGCTTTGCTGATGTTGGGCTGAGGCACACTGTTGGGGCAATGGTGGAGGGAGCTTTACTCTGCGTCTAACCCTTTTGCCATGCCTGACTTGGTGCAGACACTGCCCTAAAAAGGGGGGGGGGTGGACAAGGCCACAGAGTGATTTGGAAACAAGGCCGAGAATTTTTAAATGTTTCACGAACATACGAACTAGCAGCAGGAGTAGGCCACTCGGCCCCTCGAGCCTGCTCCGCCATTCAATAAGATCATGGCTGGTCTGATTACTCCACATTCCCGCCTACCCGATAACCTTTCACCCCCCGTGCTCATCAAGAATCGATCTACCTCTGCCTTAAAAAAATATTCAAAGACTCTGCTTCCACCGCCCTCTGAGGAAGAGAGTTCCAAAGACTCACCACCCTCTGAGAAAAAATTTCTTCTCATCTCTGTCTTAAATGGGCGACCCCTTATTTTTAAACAGCGACCCCTAGTTCTAGATTCTCCCACAAGAGGAAACATCCTCTCCACATCCACCCTGTCCAGACTCCTCAGGATCTTATATGTTTCAATCAAGTCACCTCTTACTCTTCTAAACTCCAGCGGATACAAGCCTCGCCTGTCCAACCTTTCCTCATAAGACAACCCGCCCATTCCAGGTATTAGTCTAGTAAACCTTCTCTGAACTGCTTCCGACGCATTTACATCCTTCCTTAAATAAGGAGACCAATACTGTACACAGTACTCCAGATGTGGTCTCACCAATGCCCTGTATAATAGTCATAGAGTCATAGAGCACAGAAAGAGGCCCTTCGGCCCATCGTGTCCGCGCCGGCCATCAAGCCCCGTCTATTCTAATCCCATTTTCCAGCACTTGGTCCGTAGCCTTGTATGCTGTAGCGTTTCAAGTGCTCATCCAAATGCTTCTTGAATGTTGTGAGGGTTCCTGCCTCTACCACCCTTTCAGGCAGTGAGTTCCAGATTCCAACCACCCTCTGGGTGAAAAAGTTTTTCCTCAAATCCCCTCTAAACCTCCTGCCCCTTACCCTGAAACTATGCCCCCTGGTTACTGGCCCCTCTACTAAAGGGGAGAAGTTCCTTTCTAACTACCCTATCTATGTCCCTCATAATTTTGTACACCTCAATCAGGTCCCCCCTCAGCCTTCTCTGCTCTACGGAATAACTGAAGCATAACCTCCCTACTTTTGTATTCAATTCCCCTCGCCATCAACGATAACATTCTATTAGCTTTCCTAATTACTTGCTGTACCTGCATACTAGCCTTTTGCGATTCATGCACGAGGACACCCAGATCCCTCTGCGTCTCAGAGCTCTGCAATCTCTCACCATTTAGATCAAATGCTTCTTTTTTTATTCTTCCTGCCAAAATGGACAACTTCACATTTTTCCCACATTACACTCCATTTTTTGAACTTTAATAGACAACGTATGTTGGCAGGCTGTTCAATCAGTGCGACATCACTGCCCGGTCTCTCACCCAAGGTCCACAGTTGCTCACTTTCAACAGGGCTCGCCGGATAGTAAGCAGGTGTTGAAAACTTGGCTGGTTTTGTTTCCTCTCCTCCCAGTGGCCAGTTATAGCCTGTCTACGGCACATAGATACATCGAAGGTAGGAGCAGGAGTAACCCATTCGGCCCCTCGAGCCTGCTCCGCCATTCAATGAGATCATGGCTGATCATCCAAATTCAGTACCCTGTCCCTGCCTTCTCCCCATACCCCTTGATCCCTTTAGCCTTAAGAAATATATCTAACTCCTTCTTGAATATATTTAATGACTGGCTTCCACTGCCTTCTGTGGTAGAGAATTCCACAGGTTCACCACTCTCTGGGTGAAGAAATTCCTCCTCATCTCTGAGCTAAATGGCTTACCCCTTATCCTTAGACTGTGACCCCTGGTTCTGGACTCCCCCGCCATCAGGAACATCCTTCCTGCATCCAGTCTGTCTAGTCCTGTTAGAATTTTATAAGTTTCAATGAGATCCCCTCTCATTCTTCTAAGCTCCAGCGAGTATAAGCCCAATCGACACAATCTCTCCTCACACGTCATTCCTGCCATCCCAGGTATCAGTCTGGTGAATCTTCGCTGCACTCCCTCCATGGCAAGAACATCCTTCCTCAGATAAGGCGACCAAAACTGCACACAATACTCAAGGTGTGGTCTCACGAAGGCCCTGTACAACTGCAGCAAGACATCCTTGCTCCTGTACTCGAACCCTCTCGTTACGAAGGCCAACATACCATTTGCTTTCTTAACCGCCTGCTGCACCTGCATGCTTACCTTCAGCAACTGGTGCACAAGGACACCCAGGTCTTGTTGCACTTCCCCTTCTCCCAATCTATTGCCATTCAGATAATAATCTGCCTTCCTGTTTTTGCCACCAAAGTGGATAACCTCGCATTTATCCACGTTATATTGCATCTGCCATGCTTCTGCCCAATCACCCAACCTGTCCAAATCATACTGGAGTTTCTCGGCATCCTCCTCACAGCACACACGCCCACCCAGCTTTGTGTCGTCTGCAAACTTGGAGATATTACATCTAGTTCCCTCGTCTGGATCATTTATATATATTGTGAATATTTGAAATGGCTCAGTTTAAACGAGAAGCTGACCACAGTTATTTAGGGGTGGAGGGGGGGCGGGGGCGCAGTTGATGACTGCTTTCACAGACATGTAACATGGCTCAGTCAGTGGAACTTAAAGAATTCGCACTCCTACAGCCCTAGGAAGTCCCAAAGCGCTTTACGGCCAATGAAGTACTTTTTCAAAGTGTGGTCACTGTTGTAATGTAGGAAACGCGACAGCCAATTTGCGCACAGCAAGCTCCCAATGGGATAATGACCATGTTTTAGGTGATGTTGGTTGAGGGATAAATATTGGCCCCAGGACACCGGGGAGAACTCCCCCTGCTCTTCTTCCAATAGTGGCCGTGGGATCTTCCTGAGAGGGCAGACGGGGCCTCGGGTTTAACGTCTCATCCGAAAGACGGCACCTCCGACAGTGCCGCGCTCCCTCAGCCTCAGTTATGTGCTCAAGTCTCTGGAGTGGGGCCCGAACCCACAACAGTCTGACTCAAGAGGCGAGAGAGAGAGAGAGAGAGTGCTACGCATTGAGCCACTGAGGGAGTGCCGCAGTGTTGATACTGCCATTGTCCAGCTGAGAGGCTGTTTCCCCCTGGCTGGAGAGTCTAGAACCAGGGGTCACAGTCTCAGAATAAGGGATCAGCCATTTAAGACTGAGATGAGGAGCAATTTCTTCACTCAGAGGGCGGTGAATCTTTGGAATTCTCTGCCCCAGAGGGCTGTGGAGGCTCAGTCGTTGAGTATATTCAAGGCTGAGATCGAGAGAGTTTTGGACTCTAGGGGAATCGAGGGATATGGAGATTGGGCGGGAGAGTGGAGTTGAGGTCCAAGATCAACCATAGAAACATAGAAGATAGGAGCAGGAGTAGGCCATTCGGCCCCTCGAGCCTGTTCCGCCATTCAATGAGATCATGGCTGATCATCCAAATTCAGTACCCTGTCCCTGCCTTCTCCCTTGACCCCTTTAGCCTCAAGAAATATATCCAACTCCTTCTTGAATATATTTAATGAATTGGCCTCCACTGCCTTCTGTGGTAGAGAATTCCACAGGTTCACCACTCTCTGGGTGAAGAAATTCCTCCTCATCTCAGTCCTAAATGGCTTACCCCTTATCCTTAGACTGTGACCCCTGGTTCTGGACTCCCCCGCCATCGGGAACAGCCTTCCTGCATCTAGTCTGTCTAGTCCTGTTAGAATTTTAAAAGTTTCAATGAGATCCCCTCTCATTCTTCTAAACTCCAGCGAGTATAAGCCCAATCGACCCAATCTCTCCTCATACGTCATTCCTGCCATCCCAGGTATCAGTCTGGTGAATCTTCGCTGCACTCCCTCCATGGCAAGAACATCCTTCCTCAGATAAGGCGACCAAAACTGCATGCAATACTCAAGGTGTGGTCTCACCAAGGCCCTGTACAACTGCCACGATCTTACTGAATGGCGGAGCAGGCTCGAAGGGGCCGAGTGGCCGACTCCTGCTCCTAATGCAGGAAGGATGTTCTCGATGGCGGGGGAGTCCAGAACCAGGGGTCACAGTCCAAAGATATGGGGGAAGCCATTTAGGACAGAGATGAGGTGGAATTTCTTCACCCAGAGAGTGGTGAACCTGTGGAATTCTCTACCACAGAAAGCAGTAGAGGCCAATTCATTAAATATATTCAAGAAGGAGTTAGATATATTTCTTAAGGCTAAAAGGATCAAGAGATATGGGGAGAAGGCAGGGACAGGGTACTGAATTTGGATGATCAGCCACGATCGCATTGAATGGCGGAGCGGGCTCGAGGGGCCGAATGGCCGACTCCTGCTCCTATCTTCTATGTTTTTATGTTAATTCTTATGTTCTGGGCGCGTTTCCCTCCTTACAACAGTGACCACACTTCAAAAAGTATTTCATAGAAACATAGAAGATAGGAGCAGGAGTGGGCCATTCAGCCCCTCGAGCCTGCTCATTGGCTGTGAAGGGCTTTGGGACGTCCTGAGGTGGTGCAAGGCGCTGGAGAAATGCGAGTCTCTCTCTCTTTCTGTTCCAGTCAGGCATCAGCTCCCCCATTGTCTTGACCAACATTCCTGCCTCAACCACACCACCAGAAGGATGATTAACTTGCCATTTATCTCGCTACACCTTTCAGGGTATGGATGGTGCAAAATGGCAAGTACATTTACACGTGACGACCATCACTGCGATATGATTCGATGCAATAAGGATCAATAAAACTGCAAGCATCTCTTTCAATTACTCATTTCACTTGTTGCTGCTGTACAATCATTTTAAAAAAGAGATACATTAATCTGATTACTATTGTACGTATTAAACCAACGGAGGTCTTTAAAATTAGGAATGCAGTCACAGAGAGAGTGTGACATGAATCGGTCATTCATGAAAGAAAGACTTCTGAAATAATACTGAGCGGCCTGCGGGTGGCGCTGTCCAGGGAGAGTATAAATACTCGGGCACGGGCCCAGCTTGCGCAGGACATTCTTTAACAGGAACTAGTGAAGGACACAACTAGACCGCCATGTTGTAAAACAGTTGATTAAAGCTTTGTTCAACGCTTAGACCAAGTGCCTAGTAGTTTTCTTACGTCAGAATGTTTCCACTTGTGGGGAAGAGCTAAACTAGAGGCCATAAATATAAGAGAGTCACTAATAAATCCAATCGGGAATTCAGGAGAAACTTCTTTACCCAGAGAGTGGGGAGAATGTGGAGCTCGCTACCACAGGGAGTGGTTGAAGCGAGCTGGATAAACACATGAGGGAGGAAGGAATAGAAGGATATGCTGATAGGGTGAGATGAAGAGGGGTGAGAGGAGGCTGGTGTGGAGCATAAACACCGGCACGGACTGGTTGGGCCGAATGGCCTGTTTCTGTGCCGTATATTCTGTGTAAAGCTGTGGGATGTGGGCGTCGCTGGCAAGGCCGGCATTTACTGCCCGGCCCCCTAATTGCCCTCGAGAAGGCGGTGGTGAACCGCTGCCGCCGCCTTCTTGAACCGCCGCAGTCCCGTGCGGTGAAGATGCTCCCCGGTTAGGGACTTTGCCGGAGCGGTTTGCTACAACCGAGTGGCTCGCTGGGCCATTTCAGAGGAGCAGTTAAGAGTCAACCACACACTGCTGTGGAGTCTGGAGTCACATTTAGGCCCAGACCGGGGTACGGACCAACGGCCCTATTTAAGCTGCGCCGCCGCACAGCGGTCACGGAGGCCCCACGCAGGCCGCTCACCGGCTTCGCAACGCAACAACCGCGCATGCACAAAACAATTTGAATGGGCCGCACAGCCTGTTAAAGGGACCGCGCACCCCCAAAGAAAAATTAAAGGGGACAAAGCTAAGGACGGCAGATTTCCTTCCTAAAGGACAACAGTGGGTTTTTACGACACTCCGGTATTTACATGATCACCATTACCAACGCTAGCTTTTTATTCAGCGAGAGGCCTCTGGATTACTAGTCCAGTGACATAACCGCTGTGCTACCGTTCCCTCTGATTACGGAGGACTTAACGTGGTCCCATCACATCGACGTCGTAACCAAGAAGGCATGCCAACGCCTGCTCTTCCGCAGGAGACTGAAGAAATTTGGAATGGCCCCCCAGATTCTCACCAACTTCTACCGGTGCACCATCGAGAGTATCCTGTCCGGCTGCATCACTACCTGGTATGGCAACTGCACCGCCACAGACCGCAAGGCTCTACAGATGGTGGTGAAAGCTGCACAACATACTATAGGAATTAAACTACCTGCTGTGCTGGATATCTACCCCGAGAGGTGCCGGGGGAAGGCCCTGAGAATCATCAATGACGCGAGCCACCCCAGCCACAACCTCTTCGCCCTGCTCCCGTCCGGTAAGAGATACCGAAGCATACGGTCTCGTACCAGCAGGTTTCGAAACAGCTTCTACCCCCAGGCCATGAGACTCATGAACGAACAATTTATTATTATTTATTACTGTTGTTTTATTTATTATTACTGTATTTCTATTAGTATTTTTATCATTGCTATGCCATATTTATTCCAATGTTGGGAGGACTCGTAAAAATCAACATTTCATTGTGCCGTACACACGTCTGCTGCATATATGGCAAATAAAATTGAATTGAATTGAATTGAATTGATAACGCAAAGCGACCAGGGTCCAAAGGTGTCCCTGAATTGCCTCTATCTTCGGCTCTTGCCTGATCCTTCCACCCCCCCACGCACCCCCCCCCCCCGCCCCTTCCCTCGTAAAACTGTCCTGGCGTCGAAGAGCGGCTCTTTTGAAAGAGAGTGTGTGGGAAAGACAAAGAGGAACTCGAGGACGGTGCTCTCCACCCCTTCCCTGCCCCCCCTCCCTCCGCCGCCCCTTCATTCGGACACACTTCACAAAGTCCAACACGGTTTTTTTTTTAAAGTCGGGATAATTTGTGGGAGAAAGAGTAGATTAAAGACATTTTTTTCTTGCAGCAGCAGCAGCGAGAAATCCAGACGGCAGGTGTGCAAACAGTCAGCTGGAGGCCTCTGTCGCCCTACTAAGGCAGGCCTCACTAGATTGGCTTTCCTTTCATTGTGCGGTGCATTAGCATACAGCTGTCTGCTCCTGCTTGGGTGGCAGAGGGAAGAAGGGGGGGGGGCGGTGGGAGGGAGAGAGGGAAGGAGTAGGGGGAGGGGGAGGTTGGTGGCAGATCTATCGACTGAGCACGTTTAACATTCCACACAGTAGGCCCATTTCAAAATAGTAGTCTCCTCTCCAACTCAGCTGTCGAGAGGCGGCTGCCCCGGGTTTCACACAAGATCTGAAGCGGGGGCCAATGGCACACGGGGCTGATCAGCACCGAAAGGTCGTGCATTTCTCCAGCGCCTTTCGCCACCTCTGGACGTCCCAAAGCGCTTCACAACCAATGAAGTTACTTTTTCTGAAGCGCGGTCTCTGTTGCAATGTGGGAAACGCGGCAGCCAATTTTGGGCACAGCAAGCTCCCACCCACACACAGCAATGTGATAATGACCAGGTCAATCTGTTTTGTTTTAGCGATGTTGATTCAGGGATAAATATTGGGCCCAGGACAACGGGAAGAACTCCCCCGCCACCCTACCCCCCCCTGCTCTTCTTTGAAATAGTGGCCGCAGGCATAAATATCCAGGCTGGCACTCCCAGTGCAGTACTGAGGGAGCGCCGCACTGTCGGAGGGGCAGTACTGAGGGAGCGCCGCACTGTCGGAGGGGCGGTACTGAGGGAGCGCCGCACTGTCGGAGGGGCAGTACTGAGGGAGCGCCGCACTGTCAGAGGGGCAGTACTGAGGGAGCGCCGCACTGTCGGAGGGGCAGTACTGAGGGAGCGCCGCACTGTCGGAGGGGCAGTACTGAGGGAGTGCCGCACTGTCGGAGGGGCGGTACTGAGGGAGCGCCGCACTGTCGGAGGGGCAGTACTGAGGGAGCGCCGCACTGTCGGAGGGGCAGTACTGAGGGAGCGCCGCACTGTCGGAGGGGCAGTACTGAGGGAGCGCCGCACTGTCGGAGGGGCGGTACTGAGGGAGCGCCGCACTGTCGGAGGGGCAGTACTGAGGGAGCGCCGCACTGTCGGAGGGGCGGTACTGAGGGAGCGCTGCACTGTCGGAGGGGCGGTACTGAGGGAGCGCCGCACTGTCGGAGGGGCGGTACTGAGGGAGCGCCGCACTGTCGGAGGGGCAGTACTGAGGGAGCGCCGCACTGTCGGAGGGGCGGTACTGAGGGAGCGCCGCACTGTCGGAGGGGCGGTACTGAGGGAGCGCCGCACTGTCGGAGGGGCGGTACTGAGGGAGCGCCGCACTGTCGGAGGGGCGGTACTGAGGGAGCGCTGCACTGTCGGAGGGGCGGTACTGAGGGAGCGTTGCACTGTCGGAGGGGCAGTACTGAGGGAGCGCCGCACTGTCGGAGGGGTGGTACTGAGGGAGCGCCGCACTGTCGGAGGGGCAGTACTGAGGGAGCGCCGCACTGTTGGAGGGGCGGTACTGAGGGAGCGCCGCACTGTCGGAGGGGCAGTGCTGAGGGAGCGCCACACTGTCGGAGGGGCAGTACTGAGGGAGCGCCACACTGTCGGAGGGGCGGTACTGAGGGAGCGCTGCACTGTCGGGGGCCAGTACTGAGGGAGCACTGCACTGTCGGAGGGGCGGTACTGAGGGAGCGCCGCACTGTCGGAGGGGCAGTACTGAGGGAGCGCCGCACTGTTGGAGGGGCAGTACTGAGGGAGCGCCGCACTGTCGGAGGGGCAGTACTGAGGGAGCGCCGCACTGTCGGAGATGCCATCTTTCAGATGAGACGTTAAACCGAGGCCCCGTCTGCCCTCTCGGGTGGATGTAAAAGATCCCACGGCCACTATTGGAAGAAGAGCAGGGGGAGTTCTCCCCGGTGTCCTGGGGCCAATATTTATCCCTCAACCAACATCACTAAAAACAGATGATCTGGGCATTATCACATTGCTGTTTGTGGGAGCTTGCTGTGCACTAATTGACTGCTGCGTTTCCCACATTACAACAGTGACAACACTTCAAAAAAAGTACTTCATTGGCTGTGAAGCGCTTTGGGATGTCCTGAGGTCGTCAAAGGCGCTGGAGAAATGCGAGTCTTTTATTTACCAGGTTTTTATTTCAGGATTCCAGCTTCGTTCAAGCACGGCGAGGCTGGGGGTTCGCCCGGTTGCCCGTGGTAACCTCAGCAGAAGCTGCGCAGAGGCCCAAGCTACGGGCGCCAAACACCGCTCGCACCGTTGCTCCTGGGTTGCCGTGAATTTTCCTCCGAGGTAACGCCGGGCGATCTCCCGGGGAAAACTCAAACCCTCCATATTTGACGATTAAAAAAAAAATATTGGTTTGCGCCGCTGATAAATCAAACGTCTTCTGCCATCTTAACGTCCCACCGCCCGCCCCGGAGTTGCCCCCCCACCCCAATCCCAGCTGGAACATTTGCAAAACTGTAAACCAGGTGCCGCAAAAAACAAATGTGGCTTTTATTTTCGAGGCTGTCATGAATCTTATCATGACTCATGAAGTAACACTGGGCGGCCAGCTGGTGGCGCCGTCCAAGGAGTATAAATACTCGGGCGTGGGCCCAGCTTGCTCAGGATGTTTCTGTAACCAGGAACTAGTGATGTAACTAGAATCTCATGGTTGTGAAACAGTTGATTAGTAGTTTTTTTACATCAGAGGCAATTTTGTCTCCTCCAGATTCTCCCTTCCTCTGACAGCGTCGACTTGTGCCGGGTTAGGGTCCAGTTGCACATGCATGCGTCAGTCCGCCTCCCCTCCTCTCCCTCCCAGCCCCAGCGCCTTACCCGAGTGGCCAATCCCCCACATGCGAGTCTCAGATCGGGACCTCAAACCCGGCACTAAGCTCATGGTCTACAGAGCAGCAGTGATACCCGCCCCTCCTGTATGCCTCATAGACATGGACCATGTACAGCAGGCACCTCAAAGCACTGGAGAGGTACCACCAACGCTGCCTCCGCAAGATCCTGCAAATCCATTGGCAGGATAGGTGCACCAACGTCCGTGTTCTCGCTCAGGCCAACATCCCCAGCATCGAATCTCTGACCACGCTCAATCAGCTCCGATGGACGGGTCACATTGTCCGCATGCCCGATACGAGGTTCCCAAAACAGGCGCTCTACTCGGAGCTCCGGCACGGCAAGAGAGCCCCAGGTGGGCAGAGGAAACGCTTCAAGGACACCCTCAAAGCCTCCTTGAAAAAGTGTAACATCCCCACCGACACCTGGGAATCCCTGGCCCAAGACCGTACAAAGTGGAGGAGAAGCATCCAGGAAGGCGCCGAACACCTCGAGTCTCTTCGCCGGGAGCAAGCGGAAGCCAAGCACAAACAGCGGAAGGAGCGCACGTCAACCCAAGCACCCCACCCACCCGCCCCTTCAACCACCGTCTGCCCCACCTGTGACAGAAACTGTAGGTCCCGCATTGGACTCATCAGTCACCTGAGAATTCATTTTTAATGTGGAAGCAAGTCATCCTCGGTTCCGAGGGACTGCCTAAGAAGAAGAAGGTTGGCAGACAGTGCTGGGTTAATGTTGCCGAGCCTGATCCAGCCCTCAACCAATGTCCACACAAGCGCACATATAGACACACACAGACATGTACACACACGCAGACACACACACAGACATGCGCGCACACACAGACACATGCACACAGACGCGCACGCTCGCAGACACGCATGCACACGAACACAGAAGCATGACAGGCACACAGACACGCACGCAGACATATACACACGGCGACAAACGCACGTAGACACCTGCACACACGCAGACACACTCGCGCTCGCGCGCACAGTCATAGAAACATAGAAAAATAGGAGCAGCAGTCGGCCATTCGAGCCTGCTCCGCCATTCAATATGATCATGGCTGATCCTCTATCTCAATACCATATTCCCGCACTCTCCCCATACCCCTTGATGCCTTTTGTGTCTAGAAATCTATCGATCTCCTTCTTAAATATATGCAGTGACTTGGCCTCCACAGCCTTCTGTGGTAGAGAATTCCACAGGTTCACCACCCTCTGAGTGAAGAAATTTCTCTTCATCTCAGTCCTAAATGTCCTACCCCGTATCCTGAGACTGTGACCCCTGGTTCTAGACCCCCCACCCCACCAGCCAGGGGAAACCACGCACAGACATATACACACAGCAAGCAACATGCGCGCACACACACAGACAGACGCACACACGGTGCCATATTTTCCAGCGGGATTCGCTGTGTAGCAATCGGAAGCAATTGTTCCGGATGATTTCCTGATCTGGGGGTGGGGAGGGGGCGTGGTTTAGAAACATAGAAACATAGAAGATAGGAGCAGGAGTAGGCCATTCGGCCCCTCGAGCCTGCTCCGCCATTCAATGCGATCATGGCTGATCATCCAAATTCAGTACCCAGTCCCTGCTTTCTCCCCATATCCCTTGATCCCTTTAGCCTCAAGAAATGTATCTAACTCCTTCTTGAATATATTTAATGAATTGGCCTCAACTGCCTTCTGTGGTAGAGAATTCCACAGGTTCACCACTCTCTGGGTGAAGAAATTCCTCCTCATTTCTGTCCTAAATGGCTTACCCCTTATCCTTAGACTGTGACCCCTGGTTCTGGACTCCCCCGCCATCGGGAACATCCTTCCTGCATCTAGTCTGTCTAGTCCTGTTAGAATTTTATAAGTTTCAATGAGATCCCCTCTTATTCTTCTAAACTCCAGCGAGTATAAGCCCAATCGATCCACTCTCTCCTCATATGTCATTCCTGCCATCCCAGGTATCAGCCTGGTGAATCTTCGCTGAACTCCTTCCATGGCAAGAACATCCTTCCTCAATTAAGGCCAATTGTAGGATCCCCTAGCACCGCTGAATCACAGTGACCCCGGAGTGCTCCCAATAGAACAAGATGGTTTGGACAGCGACTGATACAGATTTGAACGTTGCAAGCTTTCACATCATCCCAGGCACCAGTTTGAAAGATGCCTGCAGCTCTATCTGCTCCCCGCTTCTCTCAGGCGACAACGTTCCGCAGTCAAGTAGTTGTCCCACAACAACTTGTATTCATATAGCACCTTTAATGTAGTAAAACGTCCCAGGGCGCTGCACAGGAGCGATTATCAGACAAAATTCGACACCGAGTCACATAAGGAGATATTAGGACAGGCGACCAAAAGCTTGGTCAAAGAGGTCGGTTTTAAGGAGCATCTCAAAGGAGGAGAGAGAGGCGGAGAGGTTTAGGGGGGGAATTCCAGAGCTCGGGGCCCAGGCGGCTGAAGGCACGGCCGCCAATGGTGGAGCGATGGAAATCGGGGGGATGCGCGAGAGGATAGAATTAGAGGAGCGCCGCGATCTCGGAGGGGTTGTGGGGGCTGGAAGTGGTTACAGAGATAGGGAGGTGGGGGGCGAGGACCGTGGAGGGATTTGAATAGGAGGATGAGAATTTTAAAATGGAAGCGTTACCGGGGCCGGGGCCGGGAGCGGGACCGACTGCCCAGCTTTCACACGAGGCACTGGAGGTTGCGAGGCCTCTGAAACCGAACCCCAACATCTTCGAGAGGGGTGGGGGGGGGGTGCGAAATAGGGATGAGGGCGGACAAACAGATGTAGACGTAGATCTTTGGGGTAAGTGACTTGTTATGGCTCAGCTGGACTGAGAAATCGCCAGTCTCCAGGAGGTTTAATGCAGAGGTTCAGTTCTCAGGCATGAAGTAGGTGCTTGGATCTGTCAGGAATGGTTGTATAGTATTTACAGCGCAGAAACAGGCCATTTGGCCCAACTGGTCCGTGCCGGTGTTTATGCTCCACACGAGCCTCCTCCCACCCCTCTTCGTCTCACCCCATCAGCATATCCTTCGATTTCTTTCTCCCTCCCGTAGGATCCTCTCAGTCCCCGGGTGGATCCCGCGGGACGCTCTCTGGGGGTTTTGGCCGGCTCCCCCTGCCTCCGGAGCTCATTCTTCCCTTGAATATTAAGGGAATCAAGCGATACGGGGACCGTGCAGGAACGTGGAGATGAGGTCGAAGATCAGCCATGATCTTATTGAATGGCGGAGCGGGCTCGAGGGGCCGAAAGGCCGACTCCTGCTCCTATCTTCTATGTTTCTATGTAGCGAGACCCGTGAGAGGGAGAAGCAGGCCTCGGGCCGCGGAGCGTGGAGCCGGCGACGGTGAGGAGGAGGCCGCGGCGATTGGAGCATTCACATCCCGACGATGTGTTCGGCGAGTCGGGCGGTGGAGCGCAGCGCAACGAGCAGCAGCAGCAGACGCGTCGACACGCTGCAGCACGTCGGCCGGCAGCTCCATTTCGGGTAACTCACAGTCCGGCTGGGAGGGGGGGAGCCGGGCATGGTGGTCAGAGCGGGAGAAGCAGGCCACCACACGTGGAGCCGGCAACAGTGAGGAGGAGGCCGCGGTGAAGTGGAGGACGGAGCGGCTGAGGGACATCGTGCTCCCACTGCCACGGGAAGCCATTGTATTGACTCTGAACGCGGCGCTGTATGTATAGCTGACGCGTCCCCACGGGGAACAAGCATTCCATTCCAAATGTGAGGTTATCCACTTTGGTGGCAAAAACATGAAGGCAGATTATTATTTGAATGGCAATAGATTGGGAGAGGGGGAAGTGCAAAGAGACTTGGGTGTCCTTGTGCACCAGTCGCTGAAGGTAAGCATGCAGGTGCAGCAGGCGGTTAAGAAGGCAAATGGTATGTTGGTGATGTGCCTTCAATAACCACAAAACTAGAAGTTATAGACTTTAACAAGTTGGCTTTTAATCACTAAGATCAGAGCTAACATCTCAACACACTGACTGGCTCGCAGGAATGAGTCATACAGATCCTGGGATCTTTAAGTAAGAGAAGTCAGGGGCGGAGCCAAGAGCCAAGACCTGGAACCTTCCAGGTTAGTCAGGAAAGAGGAAGTGAAACTATACACCGTGTGGGGGAGGGTAATATACATGAGTGCAAAACTAATACAGGCAAGAACGAATACAGCCAAGACAAACAGATTTCATTACAGTTGGCCTTCGTAGCAAGAGGGTTCGAGTACAGGAGCAAGGATGTCTTGCTGCAGTTGTACAGGGCCTTGGTGAGACCGCACCTTGAGTATTGTGTGCAGTTTTGGTCACCTTACCTGAGGAAGGACGTTCTTGCCATGGAGGGAGTGCAGCGAAGATTCACCAGACTGATACCTGGGATGGCAGGAATGACGTATGAGGAGAGATTGTGTCGATTGGGCTTATACTCACTGGAGTTTAGAAGAATGAGAGGGGATCTCATCAAAACCTATAAAATTCTGTCAGGCCTGAACAGACTAGATGCAGCAAGGATGTTTCCGATGGCCGGGGAGTCCAGAACCAGGGGTCATAGTCTAAGGATAAGGGGTAAGCCATTTAGGACTGAAATGAGGAGGAATTTCTTCACCCAGAGAGTGGTGAACCTGTGGAATTCTCTGCCACAGAGGGCGGTGGAGGCCAGTTCATTAAATATATTCAAGAAAGAGTTGGATATATTTCTTGAGGCTAAAGGGATCAAGGGGTATGGGGAGAAAGCAGGGACCGGGTACTGAATTTGGATGATCAGCCATGATCTCATTGAATGGCGGAGCAGGCTCGAAGGGCCAAATGGCCTACTCCTGCTCCTATCTTCTATGTTTCTATGTACTTGTACTGGTTACATATGGCAAATAAAGCTGAACTAAACTGAACTGAACTGAACTGAACTGAACTCTCTG
Source organism: Somniosus microcephalus (assembly GCF_052327205.1). NCBI lineage: Eukaryota > Metazoa > Chordata > Chondrichthyes > Squaliformes > Somniosidae > Somniosus > Somniosus microcephalus. Next base: position 12,254,765 of record NW_028225185.1, on the reverse strand, counting down.
GGTAAAGAAGTTTCTCCTGAATTCCCGATTGGATTTATTAGCGACTCTCTTATATTGACGGCCCCTAGTTCTGGTCTCCCCCACAAGTGGAAACATCTTCTCTACGTCTACCCTATCGAACCCCCTTCATAATCTTAAAGACCTCGATCAGGTCACCCCTCAGCCTTCTCAAAAGAGCCCCGGCCTGTTCAGTCTTTCCTGATAGGTAAAACCTCTCGGTTCTGGCATAATTCTTGTGAATCTCTTCTGCGCCTCGTCACATCTGTAGTTCCGTAGGTGCCATTCCACTGAATCTCAGGATGAAAGCCCACCGACACACGGGGAACCATTTACAAACACCCGAATTAGGAGCAGGATTCGGCCACTCGGCCCCTCGAGCCTGCTCTGCCATTCAATAAGATCCTGGCTGATCCGATTACTCCACATTCCCGCCTACCCCCCGATAACCTTTCACCACCCCTCCTTGCTTATCAAGAACCGAGCCTTAAAAATATTCAAAGACTCTGCTTCCACCGCCCTCTGAGGAAGAGAGTTCCAAAGACTCACGACCCTCTGCGAGAAAAAATTTCTCCTCATCTCTGTCTTAAATGGGCGACCCCTTATTTTTAAACAGTGACCCCCTAAAAAATTTTGTTCTTAGGCCTCCCTCGCGAGCCACAGCTTCTTTTGTGAAGCTTCTCCAGACGGGAACAAGGCTCCCAAATCTGCCGTTAACACCGTCCCATATTTGTTCTCTTGCAGATGCCAACTGACTTGCTGCACAACGGCAGCCTATCTGTTCTCTTATTTATTCTCTCCTTTCACGAGGAGGCTTTATCAGCGCCGGCAGATGTTAGTGATAGCGAGCGCCTGTGCACCTGACTGCTCCCTCGCTGCTCCTCGAGAGTTTGTGGGCCCTACGTGCTCCGCCCCCCCGCTGCCAGGTACACACCAGGTGAGCAAACAGCGGCAGGTGTTTCTCTCAATAAAGCCGGGATTGCTCATCTCTCACAGTGCTGGAATGGAATCTCTGATCGCAGTACGCATCAGCCCAGGGAGCCTCATCCGACAGAGCTGTGGCTGCTAACCGCCGCCCGCCCCACACCCCCCTCCTCCACCCCGCCATGGCTTAGCGAGTAAATGCACTACCCGGAGCGGTACCGAGCTATTGGCTTTCCGCCCCGCCACTGTGCAGGCTACTGAGGCGGGCGAGCGCTTAACATAAGAATTAGGAACAGGAGTCGGCCATTCGGCCCCTCGAGCCTGCTCCGCCAGTCAATAAGATCATGGCTGATCATCCAAATTCAGTACCCTGTCCCTGCCTTCTCCCCATATCCCTTGATCCCTTTAGCCTTAAGAAATATATCCAACTCCTTCTTGAATATATTTAATGAATTGGCCTCCACTGCCTTCTGTGGTAGAGAATTCCACAGGTTCACCACTCTCTGGGTGAAGAAATTCCTCCTCATCTCTGTCCTAAATGGCTTACCCCTTATCCTTAGACTGTGACCCTGGTTCTGGACTCCCCCGCTATCCGGAACATCCTTCCTGCATCTAGTCTGTCTAGTCCTGTTAGAACTTTATAAGTTTCAATGAGACCCCCTCTCATTCTTCTAAACTCCAGCGAGTATAAGCCCAATCGACCCAATCTCTCCTCATACGTCATTCCTGCCATCCCAGGTATCAGTCTGGTGATAGGTAGGAAAGTAAATTGTGAAGAGGACATAAGGAGGCTACAAAGGGATATAGATAGGTTGAGTGAGTGGGCAAAGATCTGGCAAATGGAATATAATGTGGGAAAATGGGAAGTTGTCCATTTTGGCAGGAAGAATAAAAAAGAAGCATTTTACCTAAATGGTGAGAGATTGCAGAGCTCTGAGACGCAGAGGGATCTGGGTGTCCTCGTGCATGAATCGTAAAAGGTTACTATGCAGGTACAGCCAGTAATTAGGAAAGCTAATAGAATGTTATTGTTTATTGCGAGGGGAATGGAATACAAAAGTAGGGAGGTTATGCTTCAGTTATACAGGGTATTGGTGAGACCACATCTGGAGTACTGTGTACAGTATTGGTCTCCTTATTTAAGGAAGGTAAGCATGCAGGTGCAGCAGGCGGTTAAGAAGGCAAATGGTATGTTGGCCTTCGTAGCAAGAGGGTTCGAGTACAGGAACAAGGATGTCTTGCTGCAGTTGTACAGGGCCTTGGTGAGACCACACCTTGAGCATTGTGTGCAGTTTTGGTCGCCTTATCTGAGGAAGGACGTTCTGGCCATGGAAGGAGTGCAGCGAAGATTCACCAGGCTGATACCTGGGATGGCAGGAATGACGTATGAGGAGAGATTGTGTCGATTGGGCTTATACTCACTGGAGTTTAGAAGATTGAGAGGGGATCTCATTGAAACTTATAAAATTCTGTCAGTCCTAGACAGACTAGATGCAGGAAGGATGTTTCAGATGGCGGGGGAGTCCAGAACCAGGGGTCATAGTCTAAGGATAAGGGGTAAGCCATTTAGGACTGAGATGAGGAGGAATTTCTTCACCCAGAGAGTGGTGAACCTGTGGAACTCTCTGCCACAGAGGGCGGTGGAGGCCAGTTCATTAAATATATTCAAGAAGGAGTTGGATATATTTCTTAAGGCTAAAGGGATCAAGGGATATGGGGAGAAGGCAGGGACAGGGTACTGAATTTGGATGATCAGCCATGATCTCATTGAATGGCGGAGCAGGCTCGAGGGGCCGAATGGCCTACTCCTGCTCCTATCTTCTGTGTTTCTATGTTTACCAACGATGTTAAATCTCTGACTTCTGGTTATTGACACACTCACCAGAGGGAATAGCTTTTCCTCTGTCTACTCTATCAAAACCTCCCGTCATCTTGAAAACCTCCGTCCGATCTCACCTCTTCCAATTCTCTTTTTTATTTTAAGTCATTCACGGGATGTGGGCGTCGCTGGCAAGGCCGGCATTTATTGTGCATCCCCCCCTAACTGCCCCTGGAGAAGGTGGCGGTGAGCCGCCTTCTTTAACCGCTGCAGTCCCGTGTAGGGGTGAAGGTGCTCCCACAGCGCTGACTTTGTCGCAGCGGCTTGGTACAACCGAGTGCCTTGCCATGCCATTTCAGAGGGCACTTAAGAGTTAAGTTGTGGATCTGGAAGCACATATAGGCCAGACCGGGTAAGGGCAGCAGATTTCCTTCAGCTAAAGCACATTAGTGAACTACAGGAAACTTTCTTTTATCCGGCACGGACGGGACCGACGTGGTGCCGGTTCATCAAAAATTCCGGATAACCGAACGCTACAGTAAAAGATACGGAGAGCTGAGAGCTCCGTATAAAGCAACAAACCCTGTTGCTTAGCAACAGCTTCAGAACAATGGCCACAAGTTGTAAGCGTCTCTGTAGCTTAGCAACAGCTGCAGCCACACCCTTGCACAGCAACAAATGGAGGAAGGCAAGTAATAAAAGTTACCTGAACCTACTCCTGAATTTTGCCGGTTAACCGAGATTTCTGGTTATTTAGGTGCCGGTAAATCGAAAGTTTCCTGTAGATGGGTTGTTAGCGACAATCACCATTACTGATGCTAGCTTTTTATTCCGGATTTATTGAATTAACTGCCGTGGTGGGATTTGAACTCACAGGGCTCGATTTTTGTCAATGGGGAGCTTTTGGAGGCGGGACTCTCACTTTTTGGGTTGTAGTCCCGCCTCCATCGACTTGTGGCCAACCCACGCTACTTTCCCTTGATTGACCTTGTTAAGCCCGCCCAGCGGGCTCAGCAGGCCAATTAAGGGCCACCCGGCAACAGCTAACGTCACAGATTGACATTTCATCTGTCAAGAGCCTTTGACAGATGAAAAATCAGCTTTTGACAGCTCTGTGTAGCTGTCAAACACTGACAATCTGACTTCTAACTTGAGTCCTTCTACTCAGACTCAGTTAGAGATCTCTCCAGACCAGAAAGCAGAATGCTGCAGCTTTTGACAGTTCAGCGGCCATTCTGCTTTCTGTGCCGGTGAGCTCAGGGACTCCCGAGAACTGAAGGAAGGAAGCCTGCAGGAGAAAGTAAAGGTAAGTCAAACTTATTAAAACACTTTACACTTACCTCACACACTTACCTCTGCACACATGCACCCATCACTCACCTGCACAACGGACATCTCGACCCCTCCAACCCCTGCAGACCGACGGTCCGCCTCGCTAACTTGGCGTGGTTCGGAGCCGTCGGGAAGCCCACACTTCAGGGCTAAAAATAGGGATTAGGCTAAAAGCTGCCTGTTAGCCACCTGTTAACAGGCAGTTAATTGGCACTAATCCCCTTCCCGCCTCGGGGAGGCGGCTCCCAGCACAGGTCGGGCACCCGCCCCCTGGGACATTGGCACGGAGGCGGGCTGGGGGCGGGATGGGTTCCTGCCCCCCGATTCTGCAATTTTCCCACCACTCCCGCCTCCTCGGGGCCGGATTATTAGTCAAGGCTGCAGGATTACCAGTCCAGTAACGGTGGCATAGTGGTTAGCACTGTTGCCTCACAGCGCCAGGGACCCGGGTTCAAATCCGGCCTCGGGTGACTGTCTGTGTGGAGTTTGCACATTCTCCCCGTGTTTGCGTGGGTTTCCTCTGGGTGCTCCGGTTTCCTCCCACAGTCCAAAGATGTGCGGGTTAGGTTGATTGGCCATGATAAAAATTGACCCTTAGTGTTAGGGGGGATTAAATACGTGGGGTTACGGGGATAGGGCTTGGGTGGGATGGCTGTCGGTGTAGGGACCGGGTGCTAGGGTTTGGATGATCAGCCATGATCTCGTTGAATGGCGGAGCAGGCTCGAAGGGCCGAATGGCCTACTCCTGCTTCTATGTTTTTATGTAAGTAACATATCCACTATGCTACCGGACCCCAAAGACTGTTCCAAGAAGAATTTTTTCCCCAACCTTTCCACGTAACTGAAGTCCCTCGACACCCGGTAGCGTCACAGTCGGCCGCCTCCACTTACCATCGATGCTGCCCGCGCCGACGGCCCCAGGTTGGGCGCGGTGTAGCCCGGGCCCAAGGCCGCCACCAGCCCGCTGTGCGAGGCGGGCCCGAGAAGGCTGTGCAGGTCCCCGTGGCTGCTGGGCAAACTGGACGAGGGCCCCACCGCGTGGTTACGCAGGATGTGAATGGCGTCGTCCAACCTGTCCAGGCGATCCTCCATCCGGCTTTGCTGCAAGGGACCAGAGAGAGAGAGAGAGAGAGAGAAGACAGCTCAGCGACGACTTGGCGGAAGTACGCACAACACCGAACGGCTTGAAGGTAAGGCAAACCCCTGCAGGCTACGCTAAAGCTAAGGCAGGATGGGAGCAACAAGAGGTCATAAACTGGCTGGAAAATACATTTAGGATCAGCTATCAGAAAGAACCCATTCACCCAATGCCCGATAAACGCCTGGAATAACCTGCAGAGACACACACTTCAGTTGAATGCCAGGCTGGGAGACTTAGAGTTTTGCAGTTGAGCTTTGGTGTACTGAATGGTGGGAGCTTTACTCTGTATCTAACCCGTGCTGTACCTGCCCTGGGAGTGTTTGATGGGGACAGTGTAGAGGGAGCTTTACTCTGTATCTAACCCGTGCTGTACCTGCCCTGGGAGTGTTTGATGGGGACAGTGTAGAGGGAGCTTTACTCTGTATCTAACCCGTGCTGTACCTGCCCTGGGAGTGTTTGATGGGACAGTGTAGAGGGAGCTTTACTCTGTATCTAACCCGTGCTGTGCCTGCCCTGGGAGTGTTTGATGGGACAGTGTAGAGGGAGCTTTACTCTGTATCTAACCCGTGCTGTACCTGCCCTGGGAGTGTTTGATGGGACAGTGTAGAGGGAGCTTTACTCTGTATCTAACCCGTGCTGTACCTGCCCTGGGAGTGTTTGATGGGACAGTGTAGAGGGAGCTTTACTCTGTATCTAACCCGTGCTGTACCTGCCCTGGGAGTGTTTGATGGGACAGTGTAGAGGGAGCTTTACTCTGTATCTAACCCGTGGTGTACCTGCCCTGGGAGTGTTTGATGGGACAGTGTAGAGGGAGCTTTACTCTGTATCTAACCCATGCTGTACCTGCCCTGGGAGTGTTTGATGGGACAGTGTAGAGGGAGCTTTACTCTGTATCTAACCCGTGCTGTACCTGCCCTGGGAGTGTTTGATGGGACAGTGTAGAGGGAGCTTTACTCTGTATCTAACCCGTGCTGTACCTGCCCTGGGAGTGTTTGATGGGACAGTGTAGAGGGAGCTTTACTCTGTATCTAACCCGTGCTGTACCTGCCCTGGGAGTGTTTGATGGGACAGTGTAGAGGGAGCTTTACTCTGTATCTAACCCCGTGCTGTACATGCCCTGGGAGTGTTTGATGGGACAGTGTAGAGGGAGCTTTACTCTGTATCTAACCTGTGCTGTACCTGCCCTGGGAGTGTTTGATGGGACAGTGTAGAGGGAGCTTTACTCTGTATCTAACCCATGCTGTACCTGCCCTGGGAGTGTTTGATGGGACAGTGTAGAGGGAGCTTTACTCTGTATCTAACCCGTGCTGTACCTGCCCTGGGAGTGTTTGATGGGACAGTGTAGAGGGAGCTTTACTCTGTATCTAACCCGTGCTGTACCTGCCCTGGGAGTGTTTGATGGGGCAGTGTAGAGGGAGCTTTACTCTGTATCTAACCCATGCTGCACCTGCCCTGGGAGTGTTGGATGGGACAGTGTAGAGGGAGCTTTACTCTGTATCTAACCTGTGCTGTACCTGCCCTGGGAGTGTTTGATGGGTACAGTGTAGAGGGAGCTTTACTCTGTATCTAACCCATGCTGCACCTGCCCTGGGAGTGTTGGATGGGACAGTGTAGAGGGAGCTTTACTCTGTATCTAACCTGTGCTGTACCTGCCCTGGGAGTGTTTGATGGGGACAGTGTAGTGGGAGATTTACTCTGCATCTAACCCGTGCTGTACCTGCCCTGGGAGTGTTTGATGGGACAGTGTAGAGGGAGCTTTACTCTGTATCTAACCCCGTGCTGTACATGCACTGGGAGTGTTTGATGGGACAGTGTAGAGGGAGCTTTACTCTGTATCTAACCCGTGCTGTACCTGCCCTGGGAGTGTTTGATGGGACAGTGTAGAGGGAGCTTTACTCTGTATCTAACCCCGTGCTGTACATGCCCTGGGAGTGTTTGATGGGACAGTGTAGAGGGAGCTTTACTCTGTATCGAACCTGTGCTGTACCTGCCCTGGGAGTGTTTGATGGGACAGTGTAGAGGGAGCTTTACTCTGTATCTAACCCATGCTGTACCTGCCCTGGGAGTGTTTGATGGGACAGTGTAGAGGGAGCTTTACTCTGTATCTAACCCGTGCTGTACCTGCCCTGGGAGTGTTTGATGGGACAGTGTAGCGGGAGCTTTACTCTGTATCTAACCCGTGCTGTACCTGCCCTGGGAGTGTTTGATGGGGCAGTGTAGAGGGAGCTTTACTCTGTATCTAACCCATGCTGCACCTGCCCTGGGAGTGTTGGATGGGACAGTGTAGAGGGAGCTTTACTCTGTATCTAACCTGTGCTGTACCTGCCCTGGGAGTGTTTGATGGGACAGTGTAGAGGGAGCTTTACTCTGTATCTAACCCGTGCTGTACCTGCCCTGGGAGTGTTTGATGGGACAGTGTAGAGGGAGCTTTACTCTGTATCTAACCCCGTGCTGTACCTGCCCTGGGAGTGTTTGATGGGGACCGTGTACCTGCCCTGGGAGTGTTTGATGGGGACAGTGTAGTGGGAGCTTTACTCTGCATCTAACCCGTGCTGTACTTGCCCTGGGAGTGTTTGATGGGACATTGCAGAGGGAGCTTTACTCTGTATCTAACCCGTGCTGTACCTGCCCTGGGAGTGTAGATGGGACAGTGTAGAGGGAGCTTTACTCTGTATCTAACCCCGTGCTGTACCTGCCCTGGGAGTGTTTGATGGGACAGTGTAGAGGGAGCTTTACTCTGTATCTAACCCGTGCTGTACCTGCCCTGGGACTGTTTGATGGGACAGTGTAGAGGGAGCTTTACTCTGTATCTAACCGCTGCTGTACCTGCCCTGGGAGTGTTTGATGGGGATAGTGTAGAGGGAGCTTTACTCTGTATCTAACCCATGCTGTACCTGCCCTGGGAGTGTTTGATGGGGCAGTGTAGAGGGAGCTTTACTCTGTATCTAAATGTGCTGTACCAGCTCTGGGAGTGTTTGATGGGGATAGTGTCTGTATGTAACCCATGCTGTACCTACCCTGGGAGTGTTTGATGGGACAGTGTAGCAGGAGCTTTACTCTGTATCTAACCCGTGCTGTACCTGCCCTGGGAGTGTTTGACGGGGCAGTGTAGAGGGAGCTTTACTCTGTTTCTAACCCGTGCTGCACCTGCCCTGGGAGTGTTTATTAGGACAGTGTAGAGGGAGCTTTACTCTGTATCTAACCCATGCTGTACCTGCCCTGGGAGCGTTTGATGGTGCAGTGTAGAGGGAGCTTTACTCTGTATCTAACCCCGTGCTGTACCTGACCTGGGAGTGTTTGATGGGACAGTGTAGAGGGAGCTTTACTCTGTATCTAACCCGTGCTGTACCTGCCCTGGGAGTGTTTGATGGGACAGTGTAGAGGGAGCTTTACTCTGTATCTAACCGCTGCTTTACCTGCCCTGGGAGTGTTTGATGGGGATAGTGTAGAGGGAGCTTTACTCTGTATCTAACCTGTGCTGTACCTGCCCTGGGAGTGTTTGATGGGACAGTGTAGAGGGAGCTTTACTCTGCATCTAAGCCGTGCTGTACCTGCCCTGGGAGTGTTTGATGGGACATTGTAGAGGGAGCTTTACTCTGTATCTAACCCGCGCTGTACCTGCCCTGGGAGTGTTTGATGGGACAGTGTAGAGGGAGCTTTACTCTGTATCTAACCCGTGCTGTACCTGCCCTGGGAGTGTTTGATGGGACATTGTAGAGGGAGCTTTACTCTGTATCCAGCCCGTGCTGTACCTGCCATGGGAGTGTTTGATGGGACAGTGTAGAGGGAGCTTTACTCTGTATCTAACCTGTGCTGTACCTGCCCTGGGAGTGTTTGATGGGACAGTGTAGAGGGAGCTTTACTCTGTACCTAACCCGTGCTGTACCTGCCCTGGGAGTGTTTGATGGGACAGTGTAGAGGGAGCTTTACTCTGTATCTAACCCCGTGCTGTACCTGCCCTGGGAGTGTTTGATGGGACAGTGTAGAGGGAGCTTTACTCTGTATCTAACCCGTGCTGTACCTGCCCGGGGAGTGTTTGATGGGACATTGCAGAGGGAGCTTTACTCTGTATCTAACCCGTGCTGTACCTGCCCTGGGAGTGTTTGATGGGACAGTGTAGAGGGAGCTTTACTCTGTATCTAACCCATGCTGCACCTGCCCTGGGAGTGTTGGATGGGACAGTGTAGAGGGAGCTTTACTCTGTATCTAACCTGTGCTGTACCTGCCCTGGGAGTGTTTGATGGGACAGTGTAGAGGGAGCTTTACTCTGTATCGAACCTGTGCTGTACCTGCCCTGGGAGTGTTTGATGGGACAGTGTAGAGGGAGCTTTACTCTGTATCTAACCCATGCTGTACCTGCCCTGGGAGTGTTTGATGGGACAGTGTAGAGGGAGCTTTACTCTGTATCTAACCCGTGCTGTACCTGCCCTGGGAGTGTTTGATGGGACAGTGTAGAGGGAGCTTTACTCTGTATCTAACCCGTGCTGTACCTGCCCTGGGAGTGTTTGATGGGGCAGTGTAGAGGGAGCTTTACTCTGTATCTAACCCATGCTGCACCTGCCCTGGGAGTGTTGGATGGGACAGTGTAGAGGGAGCTTTACTCTGCATCTAACCTGTGCTGTACCTGCCCTGGGAGTGTTTGATGGGACAGTGTAGAGGGAGCTTTACTCTGTATCTAACCCGTGCTGTACCTGCCCTGGGAGTGTTTGATGGGACAGTGTAGAGGGAGCTTTACTCTGTATCTAACCCCGTGCTGTACCTGCCCTGGGAGTGTTTGATGGGGACCGTGTACCTGCCCTGGGAGTGTTTGATGGGGACAGTGTAGTGGGAGCTTTACTCTGCATCTAACCCGTGCTGTACTTGCCCTGGGAGTGTTTGATGGGACATTGCAGAGGGAGCTTTACTCTGTATCTAACCCGTGCTTTACCTGCCCTGGGAGTGTAGATGGGACAGTGTAGAGGGAGCTTTACTCTGTATCTAACCCCGTGCTGTACCTGCCCTGGGAGTGTTTGATGGGACAGTGTAGAGGGAGCTTTACTCTGTATCTAACCCGTGCTGTACCTGCCCTGGGACTGTTTGATGGGACAGTGTAGAGGGAGCTTTACTCTGTATCTAACCGCTGCTGTACCTGCCCTGGGAGTGTTTGATGGGGATAGTGTAGAGGGAGCTTTACTCTGTATCTAACCCATGCTGTACCTGCCCTGGGAGTGTTTGATGGGGCAGTGTAGAGGGAGCTTTACTCTGTATCTAAACGTGCTGTACCAGCTCTGGGAGTGTTTGATGGGGATAGTGTCTGTATGTAACCCATGCTGTACCTACCCTGGGAGTGTTTGATGGGACAGTGTAGCAGGAGCTTTACTCTGTATCTAACCCGTGCTGTACCTGCCCTGGGAGTGTTTGACGGGGCAGTGTAGAGGGAGCTTTACTCTGTTTCTAACCCGTGCTGCACCTGCCCTGGGAGTGTTTATTAGGACAGTGTAGAGGGAGCTTTACTCTGTATCTAACCTGTGCTGTACCTGCCCTGGGAGTGTTTGATGGGACAGTGTAGAGGGAGCTTTACTCTGCATCTAAGCCGTGCTGTACCTGCCCTGGGAGTGTTTGATGGGACATTGTAGAGGGAGCTTTACTCTGTATCTAACCCGCGCTGTACCTGCCCTGGGAGTGTTTGATGGGACAGTGTAGAGGGAGCTTTACTCTGTATCTAACCCGTGCTGTACCTGCCCTGGGAGTGTTTGATGGGACATTGTAGAGGGAGCTTTACTCTGTATCCAGCCCGTGCTGTACCTGCCATGGGAGTGTTTGATGGGACAGTGTAGAGGGAGCTTTACTCTGTATCTAACCTGTGCTGTACCTGCCCTGGGAGTGTTTGATGGGACAGTGTAGAGGGAGCTTTACTCTGTACCTAACCCGTGCTGTACCTGCCCTGGGAGTGTTTGATGGGACAGTGTAGAGGGAGCTTTACTCTGTATCAAACCCCGTGCTGTACCTGCCCTGGGAGTGTTTGATGGGACAGTGTAGAGGGAGCTTTACTCTGTATCTAACCCGTGCTGTACCTGCCCGGGGAGTGTTTGATGGGACATTGCAGAGGGAGCTTTACTCTGTATCTAACCCGTGCTGTACCTGCCCTGGGAGTGTTTGATGGGACAGTGTAGAGGGAGCTTTACTCTGTATCTAACCCCGTGCTGTACCTGCCCTGGGAGTGTTTGATGGGACAGTGTAGAGGGAGCTTTACTCTGTATCTAACCCGTGCTGTACCTGCCCTGGGACTGTTTGATGGGACAGTGTAGAGGGAGCTTTACTCTGTATCTAACCGCTGCTGTACCTGCCCTGGGAGTGTTTGATGGGGATAGTGTAGAGGGAGCTTTACTCTGTATCTAACCCATGCTTTACCTGCCCTGGGAGTGTTTGATGGGGCAGTGTAGAGGGAGCTTTACTCTGTATCTAAACGTGCTGTACCTGCTCTGGGAGTGTTTGATGGGGATAGTGTAGAGGGAGCTTTACTCTGTATCTAACCCATGCTGTACCTGCCCTGGGAGTGTTTGATGGGACAGTGTAGAGGGAGCTTTACTCTGTATCTAACCGCTGCTGTCCCTGCCCTGGGAGTGTTTGATGGGGATAGTGTAGAGGGAGCTTTACTCTGTATCTAACCCATGCTGTACCTGCCCTGGGAGTGTTTGATGGGACAGTGTAGAGGGAGCTTTACTCTGTGTCTAACCCATGCTGTACCTACCCTGGGAGTGTTTGATGGGACAGTGTAGAGGGAGCTTTACTCTGTATCTAACCCGTGCTGTACCTGCCCTGGGAGCGTTTGATGGGACAGTGTAGAGGGAGCTTTACTCTGTATCTAACCCGTGCTGTACCTGCCCTGGGAGTGTTTGATGGGACAGTGTAGAGGCAGCTTTACTCTGTTTCTAACCCGTGCTTTACGTGCCTTGGGAGTGTTTATTAGGACAGTGTAGAGGGAGCTTTACTCTGTATCTAACCCGTGCTGTACCTGCCCTGGGAGCGTTTGATGGTGCAGTGTAGAGGGAGCTTTACTCTGTATCTAACCCCGTGCTGTACCTGCCCTGGGAGTGTTTGATGGGACAGTGTAGAGGGAGCTTTACTCTGTATCTAACCTGTGCTGTACCTGCCCTGGGAGTGTTTGATGGGACAGTGTAGAGGGAGCTTTACTCTGTATCTAACCGCTGCTGTACCTGCCCTGGGAGTGTTTGATGGGGATAATGTAGAGGGAGCTTTACTCTGTATCTAACCCATGCTGTACCTGCCCTGGGAGTGTTTGATGGGGCAGTGTAGAGGGAGCTTTACTCTGTATCTAACCCGTGCTGTACCTGCTCTGGGAGTGTTTGATGGGGATAGTGTAGAGGGAGCTTTACTCTGTATCTAACCCATGCTGTACCTACCCTGGGAGTGTTTGATGGGACAGTGTAGCAGGAGCTTTACTCTGTATCTAACCCCGTGCTGTACCTGCCCTGGGAGTGATTGATGGGACAGTGTAGAGGGAGCTTTACTCTGTATCTAACCCGTGCTGTACCTGCCCTGGGAGTGTTTGACGGGACAGTGTCGAGGGAGCTTTACTCTGTTTCTAACCCGTGCTGTACCTGCCCTGGGAGTGTTTGATGGGGACAGTGTAGAGGGAGCTTTACTCTGTATCTAACCCATGCTGTACCTGCCCTGGGAGTGTTTGATGGGACAGTGTAGAGGGAGCTTTACTCTGTATCTAACCCGTGCTGTACCTGCCCTGGGAGTGTTTGATGGGACAGTGCAGAGGGAGCTTTGCTCTGTATCTAACCCCGTGCTGTACCTGCCCTGGGAGTGTTTGATGGGACAGTGTAGAGGGAGCTTTACTCTGTATCTAACCCGTGCTGTACCTGCCCTGGGAGTGTTTGACGCTAATTCGGAGTGACAAGTGTTCCATTCCCTCCATCCTTGAATAACCTCATCTCGATGGGAACAAAATTCACGCGTAACAATAAACACAGCTGGATAATCGGGCTGAGAAGTTCTAACGGAGTGGGGAAAAAAACCTTGGTTAGGCCCAAGCGGATAAAGTATAGAGAGCTCTTTTAAATAAGGACAGGCCAGCAATAGTCACTGGAATTGAAAGAGATAGAATGAGAAGATCAGAATAAAAATATATGTTAAACAGAAAACACTACTACCTCACACACATCCATTAACACAGAGATTGCGTCATGTAAATGCTCCTTAAGCTGTCGTTCTGCTGGGTTTTTCTATAAGATTTAAAGAGTTGGGGAAAGTATGTTAGATATGCCATGCAAAGCCAATATAGCAAGCATAAAAGAGAGAAAGACTTAAAATTTCTACCGCGCCTTTCACAACCCCAGGACGTTCTAAAGCGCTTCACAGCCGATTCAGTCCTTTTTGTAGTGCGGTCGCCATTTTAATGAGGGGAACGCGGCAGCCAATTTGCGTACAGCAAACAAGCAACGTGATGATGATCTGTTTTTTGGTGATGTTGGTCGAGGGATAACTATCGGCCCTAGGACACAGGGAACTCCCCCACTGCTCTGTTTCCAAATGGCGCCCGCGGGTTCTTTTACGCCCACCCGAGAGAGCAGATGGGAACCCCGCAGTTTAACGTCTCACCCGAAAGACGATATCTCCGACAGTGCGGCGCTCCCTCAGTACTGCCCCTCTGACGGTGCGGCGCTCCCTCAGTCCTGACCCTGCAACAGTGCGGCGCTCCCTCAGTACCACCCCTCCGACAGTGCGGCGCTCCCTCAGTACCGCCCCTCTGACAGTGCGGCGCTCCCTCAGTCCTGACCCTGCAACAGTGCGGCGCTCCCTCAGTACCGCCCCTCCGACAGTGCGGCGCTCCCTCAGTACCGCCCCTCCGACAGTGCGGCGCTCCCTCAGTACCGCCCCTTCGACAGTGCGGCGCTCCCTCAGTACCGCCCCTCTGACAGTGCGGCGCTCCCTCAGTACTGCCCCTCCGATAGTGTGGCGCTCCCTCAGTACTGCCCCTCCGATAGTGTGGCGCTCCCTCAGTACTGCCCCTCCGACAGTTCGGCGCTCCCTCAGTACCGCCCCTCCGACAGTGCGGCGCTCCCTCAGTACTGCCCCTCCGACAGTGCGGCGCGCCCTCAGTACTGCCGATCTGACAGTGCAGCGCTCCCTCAGTACTGCCCCTCCGATAGTGCGGCGCTCCCTCAGTACCGCCCCTTCGACAGTTCGGCGCTCCCTCAGTACTGCCCCTCCGACAGCGCAGCGCTCCCTCAGTACTGCCCCTCCGACAGTGCAGCGGTCCCTCTGACAGGGTAGGTGCTGGGAGGATGTTTACCCCTGGCTGGCGAGTCTAGAACTAGGTGGTCACAGTCTCAGGATCGGGGTCGGCCATTTAGGACTGAGATGAGGAGGAATTTCTTCACTCAGAGGGTGGTGAATCTTTGGAATTCTCTACCCCAGAGGGCTGTGGAGGCTCAGTCGTTGAGTATATTCAAGGCTGAGATCGATAGATTTTTGGACTCGAGGAGAATCAAGGGATCGGGCGGGAAAATGGAATTGAGGTCGAAGATCAGCCGTGATCTTATTGAATGGCGGAGCAGGCTCGAGGGTCCGAATGGCCGACTCCTGCTCCTATTTCTTACGTTCAGTGGTAACACTAACCACCTTTTACAGAGGGAAAGAGAGGGGAAGGGAGAAATAAAGAAACACGCCTAATTACACCCAAACACTTCACCCAATGAATAACTCCTTGGTGTGCAGTCACGGCCGTTATGTTAGGATGACTCAGCCGCCACCAGCAACGACCCACAGAAACAACAATGAGCTAAACGTCCAGCCGCGTCTGTCGGTTGAGGGAAGTGACGTGAATCAGTCATTCGTGAAAGAAAGACTTACGAAATAATACTGAGCGGCCTATGGGTGGTGCTGTCCAGGGAGAGTATAAATACTCGGGCACGGGCCCAGCTTGCTCAGGGACATTCTTTAACAGGAACTAGTGAAGGACACAACTAGATCTCCATGTTGTGAAACAGTTGATTAAAGCTTTGTTTAACGCTTAGACCAAGTGCCCAGTAGTGTTCTTACATCAGGGGGAAGGTTGGCGGAGGGCCCCGGGAGACCTCCCTGCTCTTGCTGGAATCGCGCCTTGGGGATCTTTTAGCAATCCACATGGCACTGGCAGTTTTTTAAGGACTCGTCCAAAAGGCGGCGCCCCTCCGACAGCACAGCGCTTCCCCCTCGGCGATGCCAGCCCAGAACGCGCGCTCGAACCTTCTGACCCAGAGCGGGGGAAAAAGCACTGCCGACCGAGCCAAGCTGACAATCCGGTAAGGTCTCGAATACCCGAGCACGGCCGCAGCAATCAATCAGCGCTGACGACCCGGTCTGTTTTTTTTTTGTGCAACTGGATTCGGAACGGCAGTGACCTTGTCGAAAGTTTCGCTGAGCTTACCAGTGAGTGCAGGGTACTCTCATAGCTGGGGGAGGCAGAAGTCTGACCTCCAGGCCTGGACCACTGGGTGGAACCTACAGGGAGACACAACAGAAATTAAAAGTAGATTTCATTTGATTCTCGTTTCCCCAACGTGAACTGTCTCCTTTGCTTTTTTTTTGATACACTGGGCGTCGCTGGCGAGGCCGACATTTACTGCCCATTCCCCCAATCACCCCTTGAGAAGGTGGTGGTGAGCCGCCTTCTTGAACCGCTGCAGTCCGTGTGGTGAAGGTGCTCCCACAGTGCTGTTAGGGAGGGAGTTCCGGGATTTTGACCCAGCGACGATGAAGGAACGGCCGATATATTTCCAAGTCGGGATGGTGTGTGACTTGGAGGGGAACTTGGAGGTGGTGGTGTTCCCATGCGCCTGCTGCCCTTGTCCTAGGTGGAAGAGGTCGCGGGTTTGGGAGGTGCTGCCGAAGAAGCCTTGGCGAGTTGCTGCAGTGCATCTTGTAGATGGTCCACACTGCAGCCACAGTGCGCCGGTGGTGGAGGGAGTGAGTGTTTAAGGTGGTGGATGGGGTGCCAATCAAGCAGGCTGCTTTGTCCTGGATGGTTTTGAGCTTCTTGAGTGTTGTTGGAGCTGCACTCATCCAGGCAAGTGGAGAGTATTCCATCACACTCCTGACTTGTGCCTTGTAGATGGTGGAAAGGCTTTGGGGAGTCAGGAGGTGAGACACTCGCCGCAGAATACCCAGCCTCTGACCTGCTCTTGTTGCAAATATATGTGAGCCAACATCCCTCTAGTTTACAATTTTGCTTCATTTTGATACCATTTAACTCTTTGGAAACCCCTTATGCACCCCCCTGCCGACAAATTCTTTCTCCTCCTGTCACACAAACACAAAATCTGTCTGACACTCCCAGTGCCCCAGTCGGAGGGGCAGTACTGAGGGAGCGCCGCACTGTCGGAGGGGCAGTACTGAGGGAGCGCTGCACTGTCGGAGGGGCAGTACTGAGGGAGCGCCGCACTGTCGGAGGGGCAGTACTGAGGGAGCGCCGCACTGTCAGAGGGGCAGTATTGAGGGAGCTCCGCATTGTCGGAGGGGCGGTACTGAGGGAGCGCCGTACTGTCGGAGGGGCAGTACTGAGGGAGCGCCGCACTGTCGGAGGGGCAGTACTGAGGGAGCGCCGCACTGTCGGAGGGGCAGTATTGAGGGAGCGCCGCACTGTCGGAGGGGCAGTACTGAGGGAGCGCCGCACTGTCGGAGGGGCAGTATTGAGGGAGCTCCGCATTGTCGGAGGGGCGGTACTGAGGGAGCGCCGCACTGTCGGTGGTGCCAGCTCTTGGATGGGACGTTAAACCGAGGCCCCCGTTTGCTCTTTCAGGTGGATGTAAAAGATCCCACGCCCACTATCTGAAGAAGAGCAGGGGGAGTTCTCCCCGGTGTCCTGGGGCCAATATTTATCCCTCAACCAACATCACTAAACACAGATGATCCGGTCATTATCTCATTGCTGTTTGTGGGAGCTTGCTGTGCGCAAATTGGCTGCCGCGTTTCCTACATTACAACAGTGACTGCGCTGCAAAAAAAGTACTTCATTGGCTGTAAAGCGCTTTGGGACGTCTTGAGGTGGTGATGGGCGCGGTGAAAATGCGAGTCTTTCGTTGTTCCTTTTTTAAAACAGAACCGTTAAGAGGCAAACTGAACAACATTTAGAGCGCAGCCCTAGGACAGTCTCGGGAGGTTACTGTCGGTCATGCTACCAGTATGCGAGTTAAATCATCATTCTGGTATCCCGCGCTGCAATTTTTTTTTCCAAAAAAAAAGAATATTTTTACAGTGATTCATTGTAGGTTCAGACGGGCTGTCCCAACCAACGAGAGTTTGTCAGGCTCCCCCGCCCCACACCCACGTTCAAAAATAAAAGCCCCATCACAGCGAGTCTCAGTTAATCAAAGCAGTCGCATCGCCTCAGGGCAACAAAAGGCGGAGAAAAAAAGGAAGAGGCCCCTCACTGGCCTCCGACAAAGGCTGGGCTGGAGCGAGTGGAGCAGCTGGCGATGCACAGTCCCCTCCCTCGGGACCCCACCAGGGGCACAGCGATTACAGACAATTCCCGTCCAGCGAGTAACCTGTTTGTCAGAAAACTTCATTCATTCAGTTGTCTCGAGCGTCCGCTTAAGAGCAGGATTAATGGGAATTCCCAGCAGAGCGGCGGCACACAGGGAATTCCAGCCCGTGACTCCACAAGAAAAACTTGGTGCACCTGCTCAGAATATCTGCACACTGACAGGCTCATATTCATTTCTTGCACCTTCCAATTTGCTGGTTTTAACTTACCAGCCAAACCACCGCACCCCCCCCCCGCCCTCCACCCCTTGAGCTACGTAAAATGATGAAATAAAGTCAGATGGAATCAACGGAAGGAAAATCTGTGCCTTCTCGAGTCAAGCACAAAACAACTTTGCATTTATACCGCGCCGTTAACGTAGTAAGACGTCCCAAGGCGCTTCACAGGAGCGATTATCGGCCAAAATCTGACCCCCGAGCCACATCACAGAATCACAGAAACCCCACATTGCAGATAGAGGCCATTTCGGCCCATCGGGCCTGCACCGACGCATATCCCACCCGATCCCCGTAACCCCTACACCAACACATATCCCACCCTATCCCCGTAACCCCACGTATTTAATCCCCCTAACACTAAGGGTCAATTTATCATAGCCAATCAACCTAACCCGCACATCTTTGGACTGTGGGAGGAAACCGGAGCACCCGGAGGAAACCCACGCAAACACGGGGAGAATGTGCAAACTCCACACAGACAGTCGCCCGAGGCCGGATTCGAACCCGGGTCCCTGGCGCTGTGAGGCAACAGTGCTAACCACTATGCCACCGTGCTGCCACTATGCCATAAGGAGATATTAGGGCAGGTGACCCAAAGCTTGGGTCAAAGAGGTGGGTTTTAAGGAGCGTCTTAAAGGAGGAGGAGAGAGAGAGGCGGAGAGGTTTAGGGAGGGAATTCCAGAGCTCGGGGCCCCAGGCGGCTGAAGGCACGGCCGCCAATGGTGTAGCGATGGCAATCGCAAGAGGCCAGAATTGGAGGAGCGCCGAGATCTCGCAGGGTTTGTAGGGCTGGAGGCAGTTACAGAGATAGGAAGGGCGGGGTGGGGGGGGCGAGGCCGCGGAAGGATTTGAACACGAGGATGAGAATTTTTAAATTAAGGCGTTGCTGGACCGGGAGATAATGTAGGTCAGCGAGCACAAGAGAAGTGGCTAGATGCACTCGACAGACTAGATGCAGGAAGGATGTTCCCGATGGCGGGGGAGTCCAGAACCAGGGGTCACAGTCTAAGGATAAGGGGTAGGCCATTTAGGACTGAGATGAGGAGGAATTTCTTCACCCAGAGAGTGGTGAACCTGTGGAATTCTCTACCACAGAAGGCAGTTGAGGCCAATTCATTAAATATATTCAAGAAGGAGTTAGATATATTTCTTAAGGCTAAAGGGATCAAGGGATATGAGGAGAAGGCAGGGACAGGGTACTGAATTTGGATGATCAGCCATGATCTCATTGAATGGCAGAGCAGGCTCGAGGGGCCGAATGGCCTACTCCTGCTCCTATCTTCTATGTTTCTATGTTTCGATGCGATGGGGATTCCTCTATCCACTCCCATCGGACGCAAGTAACTCAATGGACGTCAATCCAGTATTCAGAGACCGGAACTCTCGTCTCTGCTCGGATTGGACTCGAACCCATAAACTCCACACCCAGAGGGGGTAAAGGTATCACTGAGCCAAGGCTCACTCCTCCCGCGCTACACGGTTGTCTGCTAATGCCCTCAGACCGACTAGAGATGGCTAGTAAATACTGCCTTACGTGTAGTGCACAATCCCAGGGAACAAAGATATAATAACACCTTAAGCGGGAAATTGCAACAAACAGGGGGAGTTCTCCCTGGTGTCGTGGCCTCCCCCAACATCGCTCAGACAAAGGATCCGGTCATTATCACATTGCTGTTTGCGAGAGCTTGCTGTGCGCAAATTGGCTGCAGTGTTTCCTACATTACAACAGTGACCACACTTCAAAAAAAGTCCTTCATTGGCTGTAAAGCGCTTTGGGACGTCCTGAGGTGGTGAAAGGTGCTGGAGAAATGGGAGTCTTTCTATCTTCTGTTCAGTACCACACTGGGGGAACCAAGAGAATTTTTTTTTCACTGTACATGTTTTAAAAGTTGAATTCTATTTTCATAACTTTATTTCCTGATTGCAGAAGTGATACTATCTCCTCTACGCTATAATAACTCCACGCAACACTCGCCCGCCGTCTTGCAGACAGGGGCCCTCGGTTTAACGTCTCATCCGAAAGACTGCCCCTCCGACAGTGCGGCGCTCCCTCAGTACTGCCCCTCCGACAGTGCGGCGCTCCCTCAGTACCGCCCCTCCAACAGTGCGGCGCTCCCTCAGTGCCGCCCCTCCGACAGTACGGCGCTCCCTCAGTACCGCCCCTCCGACAGTGCGGCGCTTCCTCAGTACTGCCCCTCCAACAGTACGGCGCTCCCTCAGTACCGCCCCTCCGACAGTGCGGCGCTCCCTCAGTACCGCCCCTCCGACAGTGTGGCGCTCCCTCAGTACTGCCCCTCCGACAGTGCGGCGCTCCCTCAGTACCGCCCCTCCGACAGTGCGGCGCACCCTCAGCACCGCCCCTCCGACAGTGCGGCGCTCCCTTAGTACTGCGGCGCTCCCTCAGTACTGCCCCTCCGACAGTGCGGCGCTCCCTCAGTACCGCCCCTCCGACAGTGCGGCGCTTCCTCAGTACTGCCCCTACAACAGTACAGCGCTCTCAGTACTGCCCCTCCGACAGTGCGGCGCTCCCTCAGTACCGCCCCTCCGACAGTGCGGCGCTTCCTCAGTACTGCCCCTACAACAGTACAGCGCTCTCAGTACTGCCCCTCCGACAGTGCGGCGCTCCCTCAGTACTGCCCCTCCGACAGTGCGGCGCTCCATCAGTACTGCCCCTCCGACAGTGTGGTGCTCCCTCAGTACTGCCCCTCCGACAGTGCGGCATTCCCTCAGTACTGCCCCTCCGACAGTGCGGCGCTCCCTCAGTACTGTCCCTCCGACAGTGCGGCGCTCCCTCAGTACTGCCCCTCCGACAGTGCGGCGCTCCCTCACCACCCCGCGCCCATCACCACCTCAGGACGTCCCAAAGCGCTTTACAGCCAATGGAGTACTTTTTTTGCAGTGCAGTCACTGTTGTAATGTAGGAAACGCGGCAGCCAATTTGCGCACAGCAAGCTCCCACAAACAGCAATGTGATCATTTTTTAAAAAATTCATTCATGGGGTGTGGGCGTCGCTGGCAAGGCCGGCATTTATCGCCCATCCCTAGTTGCCCCTTGAGAAGGTGGTGGTGAGCCGCCTTCTTGAACCGCTGCAGTCCCGTGTGGTGAAGGTGCTCCCACAGCGCTGTTAGGGAGGGAGTTCCAGGATTTTGACCCAGCGACGATGAAGGAACAGCCGATATATTTCCAAGTCAGGATGGTGTGTGACTCGGAGGGGAACTTGGAGGTGGTGGTGTTCCCATGCACCTGCTGCCCTTGTCCTTCTAGGTGGAAGAGGTCGCGGGTTTGGGAGGTGCTGTTGAAGGAGCTTTGGCGAGTTGCTGCAGTGCATCTTGTAGACGGTACACACTGCAGCCACGGTACGCCGGTGGTGGAGGGAGTGGATGTTTAAGGCGGTGGATGGGGTGCCGATCAAGCGGGCTGCTTTGTCCTGGATGGTGTCGAGCTTCTGGAGTGTTGTTGGAGCTGCACTCATCCAGGCAAGTGGAGAGTATTCCATCACACTCCTGACTTGTGCCTTGTAGATGGTGGAAAGGCTTTGGGGAGTCAGGAGGTGAGACACTCGCCGCAGAATACCCAGCCTCTGGCCTGCTCTTGTTGCTACAGTATTTATGTGGCTGGTCCAGTTAAGTTTCTGGACCAGATCATCTGTTTTAATGATGTTGATTGAGGGATAAATATTGGCCAGAACACCAGGGAGAACTCACCTTCAACATAGTGGCCGTGGGATCTTTTACGTCCACCTGAGAGGGCAGACCGGGCCTCGGTTTAACATCTCATCCAAAAGTCGGCCGACACCCCCAACAGTGCAGCACTGGGAGTGTCAGCCTGGATTATGTTCTCAAGTCTCTGGATCGGGACACCTGAGCCAAGAGACAAGCTTCGATGGATGAGTCAGGTTACTAGAGGAAGGAGCTTCAGTGGGAAAGTTACGATACCAAAGGGATGGGCTTCGATGGGAGATTAAGGATATGAGTGGGATGAGGTTCCATGGGAGAGTTAGGGTATTAGAGGGATGGTTTTCGACGGGAGAGTTAGGAGACTAGAGGGATGGGCTTCGATGGGAGAGTTAGGGGACTAGAGGGATGGGCTTCGATGGGAGAGTTAGGGGACTAGAGGGATGGGCTTCGATGGGAGAGTTAGTGGACTAGAGGGATGGGCTTCGATGGGAGAGTTAGGGGACTAGAGAGATGGGCTTCGATGGGAGAGTTAGGGGACTAGAGAGATGGGCTTCGATGGGAGAGTTAGGGGACTAGAGAGATGGGCTTCGATGGGAGAGTTAGGGGACTAGAGGGATGGGCTTCGATGGGAGAGTTAGGGGACTAGAGGGATGGGCTTCGATGGGAGAGTTAGGGGACTGGAGGGATGGGCTTCGATGGGAGAGTTAGGGGACTAGAGGGATAGGCTTCGATGGGAGAGTTAGGGGACTGGAGAGATGGGCTTCGATGGGAGAGTTAGGGGACTAGAGGGATGGACTTCGATGGGAGAGTTAGGGGACTAGAGAGATGGGCTTCGATGGGAGAGTTAGGGGACTAGAGGGATGGGCTTCGATGGGAGAGTTAGGGGACTAGAGGGATGGGCTTTGATGGGAGAGTTAGGGGACTAGAGGGATGGGCTTCGATGGGAGAGTTAGGGGACTAGAGGGATGGGCTTCGATGGGAGAGTTAGGGTGCTAGAGGGATGGGCTTTGATGGGAGAGTTAGGGGACTAGAGGGATGGGCTTCGATGGGAGAGTTAGGGGACTAGAGGGATGGGCTTCGATGGGAGAGTTAGGGGACTAGAGGGATGGGCTTCGATGGGAGAGTTAAGGTACTAGAGGGATGGGCTTCGATGGGAGAGTTAGGGGACTAGAGGGATGGGCTTCGCTGGGAGAGTTAGGGGACTAGAGGGATGGGCTTCAATGGGAGAGTTAGAGGACTAGAGGGATGGGATTCGATGGGCGGAGTGCCCTTTCTTGTCCTTTGATCTTTCTTACATGACCGGGTTTCCGTACAGCAAGGACCAGGTGCTCGGGATACCTACTCTGTACAGGCCACTTTACCGCATGTGCGAGTGGTCATCATAAGCACGGCACAGAATGGGAATCATGTTCTTTGACTGTGTCTAACGCTTGTAAACCTGGTGAAGAGGGTGCAAGACAAAGGGAACTAAGTTACCTCACATGCGACAAAACATTCCCCATTGTCGGCCCATTTTTAATGACACCGTCAAGTCTGGCACTGAACCACACAAATCAGGAAGATCCCAGGTCTTTGCCAGGATGGGATCGTCATCCCTGAAGTGGGGGACGGGGGGACGGAGGGAGGGAGAATATAACAGCCTGTCCTTTTGCTCTTGATCACTATCCAATCACCCCTCCTGGAAAGTGCGCGTGCGAACATCAGGTGAGGACAGGGTTGGTTCGGCTGTGTTGCTCCCTACTGGCACATGGGCTGATGGCGCTCCCGTAGGCGCGCACCTGAATGTCTACGCGGGAGAAGGTATGGGGGGGGGGGGGGCGGAGAAACTGAACCCCAGTCGTGCACCTTCAGGAGAAAACAAGATGGAGGAAAAGGCCCCGAAATGATCCGCCGTTTATTTTTTTTCCCCCGGAGAAACTGCACCCCCCCCACCCCCCGAGCCAAGAGAGCAAGTCTGTAGCATTCCGTGCTTACCTGTCAGAGATGGTGGCGAGCCCACGGGCGTGGATGGATTCGATGTGTAGCTGTTACTGGTGTGATCAGGCGAATAAATCTGTGCAAAAAGACAGGCGCGTCAATCAGTTTCAAGCAATCGATTACTTTTGAAAATGCAGTATAACGTGGATAAATGTGAAGTTATCCACTCTGGTAGGAAAAACAGAAAGGCAGAGTACAGGAAACTTTTTTTTATCCGGCACCGACAGGACCGACGTGGTGCCGGTTCATCAAAAATTCCGGATAACCGAGCGCTATAGTGAAAGATACGGAGCTGAGAGCTCCGTATAAAGCAACAAACCCTGTTGCTTAGCAACAGGTTCAGAACAATGGCCACAAGTTCCAAGCGTCTCTGTAGCTTAGCAACAGCTGCAGCCACACCCTTGCACAGCAACAGATGGAGGAAGGCAAGTAATAAAACTTACCTGAACCTACTCCTGAATTTTGCCGGTTAACCGAGATTTCTGGTTATTTAGGTGCCGGTAAATCGAAAGTTTCCTGTATTACTTAAATGGCATGCCCGATACGAGACTCCCAAAACAAGCGCTCTACTCGGAGCTCCGGCACGGCAAGAGAGCCCCAGGTGGGCAGAGGAAACGCTTCAAGGACACCCTCAAAGCCTCCTTGAAAAAGTGTAACATCCCCACCGACACCTGGGAATCCCTGGCCCAAGACCGCACAAAGTGGAGGAGAGGCATCCGGGAAGGCGCCGAACACCTCGAGTCTCTTCGCCGGGAGCAAGCGGAAGCCAAGCGCAGGCAGCGCAAGGAGCGCACGTCAGCCCAAGCACCCCACCCACCCGCCGTCTGCCCCACCTGTGACAGAGACTGCAGGTCCCGCCTTGGGCTAATCAGTCACCTGCGAGCTCATTTTTAATGTGGAAGCAAGTCATCCTCGGTTCCGAGGGACTGCCTAAGAAGAAGAAGAAGAAGAAGACAGATTGGGAAATGTTGATGTACAGAGGGACCTGGGGGTCCCTGTACACCAGTCACTGAAAGCAAACATGCAGGCGCAGCAAGCAGTTAGGAAAGCAAATGGTATGTTGGCCTTCATTGCAAGAGGATTCGAGTACAGGAGCAAGGATGTCTTACTACAGTTATACAGGGCCTTGGTGAGGCCACACCTGGAGTACTGTGTGCAGTTTTGGTCTCCTTACCTAAGAAAGGATATACTTGCCATAGAGGGAGTGCAGCGAAGGTTCACCAGACTGATTCCTGGGATGGCAGGACTGTCGTATGAGAAGAGATTGGGTCGACTAGGCCTGTATTCACTGGAGTTTAGAAGAATGAGAGGGGATCTCATTGAAACGTATAAAATTTTGATGGGGCTAGACAGACTGGATACAGGGAGGATGTTTCCCCTGGCTGGGGGGGTCGAGAACGAGGGGTCACAGTCTCAGGATACGGGGTAGGACATTTAGGACTGAGATGAGAAATTTCTTCACTCAGAGAGTGGTGAACCTGTGGAATTCTCTACCACAGAAGGCTGTGGACGCCAAGTCACTTAATATATTTAAGAAGGAGATAGATAGATTTCTAGACACAAAAGGCATCAAGGGATATGGGGAGAGAGCAGGAATATGGTATTGAGATAGAGGATCAGCCATGATCATATTGAATGGCGGAGCAGGCTTGAAGGGCCGAATGGCCGACTCCTGCTCCTATTTTTCTATGTGACCGTTAGGCAGGCAAATATGTCTACCATTTGGAACACAGCAGGATCCCACAAACAGCAACGCGATGAATGGCCAATTAATCTGTGTTGGTTGGTCTTCGTTGAGGAAGGAATGTTGGGCCAGAGCTCCCTGCTCCTTCCCCAAGTAGATCCGCCCACTAGAACGTGCCGACAGGACCTCGGTTCACCATCTGCAGGACGGCACCTCCGACAGTGCAGTGCTCCCTCAGTACTGCCTCTCCGACAGTGCAGCGCTCCCTCAGTACTGCCCCTCCGACAGTGCGGCGCTCCCTCAGTACCGCCCCTCCGACAGTGCGGCGCTCCCTCAGTACTGCCCCTCCGACAGTGCAGCGCTCCCTCAGTACCGCCCCTCCGACAGTGCGGCGCTCCCTCAGTACTGCCCCTCCGACAGTGCGGCGCTCCCTCAGTACCGCCCCTCCCACAGTGCGGTGCTCGCTCAGTACCGCACCTCCGACAGTGCGGCGCTCCTTCAGTACTGCCCCTCCGACAGTGCGGCGTTCCCTCAGTACCGCCCCTCCAACAGTGCGGCGCTCCCTCAGTACTGCCCCTCCGACAGTGCGGCGCTCCCTCAATACCGCCCCTCCGACAGTGCAGCGCTCCCTCAGTACCGCCCCTCCGACAGTGCGGCGCTCCCTCAGTACTGCCCCTCCGACAGTGCGGCGCTCCCTCAGTACCGCCCCTCCCACAGTGCGGTGCTCCCTCAGTACCGCCCTTCTGACAGTGCGGCGCTCCCTCAGTACTGCCCCTCCGACAGTGCGGCGCTCCCTCAGTACTGCCCCTCCGACAGTGCGGCGCTCCCTCAGTACTGCCCCTCTGACAGTGCAGCGCTCCCTCAGTACTGCCCCTCCGACAGTGTGGTGCTCCCTCAGTACTGCCCCTCCGACAGTGCAGCGCTCCCTCAGTACTGCCCCTCCGACAGTGCGGTGCTCCCTCAGTACTGCCCCTCCGACAGTGCGGCGCTCCCTCTGTACTGCCCCTCCGACAGAGGGGCGCTCCCTCAGTACCGCCCCTCCGACAGTGCGGCGCTCCCTCAGTACTGCCCCTCCGACAGAGGGGCGCTCCCTCAGTACCGCCCCTCCGACAGTGTGGCGCTCCCTCAGTACTGCCCCTCCGACAGAGGGGCGCTCCCTCAGTACCGTGCCTCCGACAGTGCGGCGCTCCCTCAGTACCGCCCCTCCGACAGTGCGGCGCTCCCTCAGTACTGCCCCTCTGACAGTGCAGCGCTCCCTCAGTACTGCCCCTCCGACAGTGTGGTGCTCCCTCAGTACTGCCCCTCCGACAGTGCAGCGCTCCCTCAGTACTGCCCCTCCGACACTGCGGCGCTCCCTCAGTACTGCCCCTCCGACAGTGCGGCGCTCCCTCAGTACTGCCCCTCCGACAGTGTGGTGCTCCCTCAGTACTGCCCCTCCGACAGTGCGGCGCTCACTCAGTACTGCCCCTCCGACACTGCGGCGCTCCCTCAGTACTGCCCCTCCGACAGTGCGGCGCTCCCTCAGTACTGCCCCTCCGACAGTGTGGTGCTCCCTCAGTACTGCCCCTCCGACAGTGCGGCGCTCACTCAGTACTGCCCAGCCAGGGACCCGGGTTCGAATCCGGCCTCGAGTGACTGTCTGTGTGGAGTTTGCACATTCTCCCCGTGTTTGCGTGGGTTTCCTCCGGGTGCTCCGGTTTCCCCCCACAGTCCAAAGATGTGCGGGTTAGGTTGATTGGCTATGATAAATTGACCCTTAGTGTTAGGGGGATTAAATACGTGGGGTTACGGGGATAGGGTGGGATATGTGTTGGTGTAGGGGTTACGGGGATCGGGTGGGATATGTGTCGGTGCAGGCTCGATGGGCCGAAATGGCCTCTATCTGCACTGTGGGGTTTCTGTGATTCTGTGATATTGGCGCTCAGGTGAGTGATGGGTGCATGAGTGCAAATGTAAGTGTGTTTGGTGTGTCTAAAGTGTGTAAAGAACTTTTATTTACCTGTACTTACCTTAACAGCCTTTCTTCCTGTAGCCGTCGGGAGCGCCTCACTCAGCCGGTACTTAAAGCTGAACGGCTGCGATCTGTGAAAAGTGACATGCTTCAGCTTTGAGTGCCGGTAAGAGTTCTAACTGAGTCTGTGCAGAATGACTCATGTCAGAACTCAGACTGTCAGTGTTTGACAGCTTCAAACAGCTGTGAAACACTGGTATTTCATCTGTCAAGAACTCTTGACAGATGAAATTTCAGTCTGTGACGTCACCTGTTGCCGGGTGGCCCTTAATTGGCCTGCTGAGCCCGCTGGGCGGGCTCAACAAGGTCAATCAAGGGAAAATCGCGCGGATTGGCCGGATGTCGAAGTAGGCGGGTCAAAAACCCGAAAGGGGAAGTCCCACCTTCTTCCCGACAGGTTCGGCAAAATCTACCCCTAAGTGTCAGCTTGGCCCATTGTTAGCACTCTAACCTCCGAGTCACAGGTCGTAGGGTCACCCATCGCCCCCTGCGCTCGCTGACCTACACTGGATCCCGGTTAAGCAACACCTCGATTTTAAAATTCTCATCCTTTTCAAATCCCTCCTCACCCCGCCTCCCTATCTCTGTAACCTCCTCCAGCCCCCACAACCCTCCGAGATCTCTATGCCCCTCCAATTCCGTCCTCTTGCACATCATCCCCCCGATTTCCATCGCTCCGCCATTGGCGGCCGTGCCTTCAGCCGCCTGGGCCCCGAGCTCTGGAATTCCCTCCCTAAACCTCTCCGCCTCTCTCTCTCCTCCTTTAAGACGCTCCTTAAAACCCACCTCTTTGACCAAGCTTTTGGTCACCTGTCCGAATATCTCCTTATGTGGACTGGTGTTGAATTCTGTCTAAAAGCAGTCTTGTGAAGCGCTGTGGGATGTTTTAATACGTTAAGGGCGCTGTATAAATGTTGTTGTTGTATTGGTGGTAGGTTTTTCCACTAGACCAATAACAGGGCTTTAAATCAAATCATCGTTAACAGGGAAGGGAAATCTCGTGGGCTACGATCCCACGTGAGGAACAGGTGGCCAGATGTTGCGTAGTGATATTCACTGCAGAATTAGCTGATCGCAGTCAGGATGCCAATGAAGGGAACTTAATATTGCCTCAGCACGCCTGGGGTCTGGGCTGGGAATCAGCCAGTCAACCGTGGCTCATGGGTTCGAGCCCCACTCCAGAGACTCGAGCCCATAATCCAGGCCGACACTCCCAGTGGCAGTACTGAGGGAGCGCCGCGCTGTCGGAGGGGCAGTACTGAGGGAGCGCCGCGCTGTCGGAGGGGCAGTACTGAGGGAGCGCCGCACTGTCGGAGGGGCGGTACTGAGGGAGTGCCGCACTGTCGGAGGGGCGGTACTGAGGGAGCGCCGCACTGAGGGAGGTGCGGTACTGAGGGAGCGCCGCACTGTCGGAGGGGCAGTACTGAGGGAGCGCCGCACTGTCGGAGGGGCGGTACTGAGGGAGCGCCGCACTGTGGGAGGGGCGGTACTGAGGGAGCGCCACACTGTCGGAGGGGCGGTACTGAGGGAGCGCCGCACTGTTGGAGGGGCGGTACCGAGGGAGTGCCGCACTGTCGGAGGGGCGGTACTGAGGGAGCGCCGCACTGTCAGAGGGGCGGTACTGAGGGAGCGCCGCACTGTCGGAGGGGCAGTACTGAGGGAGCGCCGCACTGTGGGGGGGCGGTACTGAGGGAGCGCCACACTGTTGGAGGGGCAGTAATGAGGGAGCGCCGCACTGTCGGAGGGGCGGTACTGAGGGAGTGCCGCACTGTGGGAGGGGCGGTACTGAGGGAGCGCCGCACTGTCGGAGGGGCGGTACTGAGGGAGCGCCGCACTGTCGGAGGGGCGGTACTGAGGGAGCGCCGCACTGTCGCAGGGGCGGTACTGAGGGAGCGCCACACTGTCGGAGGGGCGGTACTGAGGGAGCGCAGCACTGTGGGAGGGGCAGTACTGAGGGAGTGCCGCACTGTGGGAGGGGCGGTACTGAGGGAGTGCCGCACTGTCGGAGGGGCTGTACTGAGGGAGAGCCGCACTGTCGGAGGGGCGGTACTGAGGGAGCGCCGCACTGTCGGAGGGGCTGTACTGAGGGAGTGCCGCACTGTGGGAGGGGCGGTACTGAGGGAGCGCCGCACTGTCGGAGGGGCGGTACTGAGGGAGCGCCGCACTGTCGGAGGGGCAGTACTGAGGGAGCGCCGCACTGTCGGAGGGGCGGTACTGAGGGAGCGCCGCACTGTCGGAGGGGCGGTACTGAGGGAGCGCCGCACTGTCGGAGGGGCAGTACTGAGTGAGCGCCGCACTGTCGGAGGGGCGCTACTGAGGGAGCGCCGCACTGTCGGAGGGGCAGTACTGAGGGAGCGCCGCACTGTCGGAGGGGCAGTACTGAGGGAGCGCCGCACTGTCGGAGGGGCAGTACTGAGGGAGCGCCGCACTGTCGGAGGGGCGGTACTGAGGGAGCGCCGCACTGTCGGAGCTGCTGTCTTTCAGATAAGACGTTGAACCAAGGCAGGTGGGTACTAAAGCTTCCACGGCCACTACT
Source organism: Somniosus microcephalus (assembly GCF_052327205.1). Taxonomy (NCBI): domain Eukaryota; kingdom Metazoa; phylum Chordata; class Chondrichthyes; order Squaliformes; family Somniosidae; genus Somniosus; species Somniosus microcephalus. The sequence continues at coordinate 12,224,910 of NW_028225185.1, read as the reverse complement.
TCGAAGAAGAGCAGGGGGGAGTTCTCCCCGGTGTCCTGGGGCCAATATTTACCCTCCAACTAACATCACTGAAAACAGATGATCTGCTCATTATCACATTGCTGTTTGTGGGAGCTTGCTGTGCACAAATTGGCACTTCCTACATTACAACAGTGACCACACTTCAAAGGAACTGTGCAATTGGACGCGAAGCACTTTGGGATCTCCTGAGGTCGTGAAAGGCGCGATAGAAATGCAAGGGTTTTTCCTTTTCCCCTGCTGACTTTGCAGCAATCCCTGGATTTTAGGATGAGGACGGGATTGGACTCGGGCCCGGTGCCCGCCTGCATTCAAAACTCTCAGACAAAGAAGGGCCACTAGGGCGAGGTAACGGAGGAGTCCCAACAAGGAGTCAAACGTAGCGGGTAAAAAACTACAAATATATAAAGCTCTGGTCAGACCCCAATTTGGAGTAACTGGGTTCAGTTCTGGGCCCCGCGCCTCAGGACGGAGCTATTGGCCTCGGAGGGGGAGCAGCGCAGATTGACCAGAATGATACCGGGGGGGGGGGGGGCGGGGGGCTAAAAGGGTTAAATTATGAGCACTAGGCTTGTATGCGTCATCCCAGGTATCAGTCTGGTGAATCTTGGGGTCGATTGGGCTTGTACTCGCTAGAGTTTAGAAGAATGAGAGGGGACCTCATTGAAACTTATAAAATTCTAACAGGACTGGACAGACTAGATGCAGGAAGGATGTTCCCGATGGTCGGGGGAGTCCAGAACCAGGGGTCACAGTCTAAAGATAAGGGGTAAGCCATTTAGGACAGAGATGAGGAGGAATTTCTTCACCCAGAGAGTGGTGAACCTGTGGAATTCTCTACCACAGAAGGCAGTGGAGGCCAATTCATTCAAGAAGGAGTTGGATATATTTCTTAAGGCTAAGGGGATCAAGGGATATGGGTGGAAGGCAGGGACAGGGTACCGAATTTGGATGATCAGCCATGATCTCATTGAATGGCGGAGCAGGCTCGAGGGGCCGAATGGCCTACTCCTGCTCCTATATTCTATGAAACCTAAATATGGATAACCCACCCGCCACCCCCCCCCCCCGGCCCCCTGTTACTTCTCATTCACGTTCTATTTGTGCTGCCCAGCTCTCGAAGGGTTAAGGCGGCAGCTTGAACCAGTTGCATACTAAAGCAGCGTCCGACCCTGTGAAAAAGCCCAGCCCTGTAGGCGCCACTGATTATACCCTGATCAGTGTCTCAGAAAATTGGGCCTGGCATTTCTGGCGTCTATCGCTGCCCTGGAACCGAGCCATTACAACAGAGCTCAGTCGACCTGCTAAAATGGGATTGAGAGTGCTGGTTGTGCGGGAGATGTGTGCGTCTGAGAGAGACTGGGCGGTGGGGGGGGTGGGACAGGGGGAAATCCATATTTCATTGTGACAGATGCTGTCCTGTTCCCCCCCCCCCCCGCCCGCCTCAGCCAGCACGCCATTGTCTGGCGTATCAAAGGCTAAATTAGAAGAGGTCAAACAGTTCCAGCTGCGGGGCCGGGTTTCAAAGCAAGAGCTTTCCGCCTGGGCCCCTGCGAGTAAAATTTTCAGGCCGGCAGCACAAAAAAAAAACGGGCTCAGTCCGTCCCCGGCCGGCGCGGGCTCGGGTAGCGCATCCGCCGGCAAGGCTTTCGTCCGCTGGGTAGTCCTCCGGAAACGCGGCCAGATTAGCCGAGCGCTGGTCGCGGGCGCTTGCCGTGCGAGTGAGCAGCAGCGCCAGGTGGGAATGCAGAGGGTGGCGGCAGTCCAAAGTAGCTGGCACGGGAATGTAAAAGCGAACCAGATGCCGAGTTCTCTCCTCTTTCTTTCCCGCTCCTGTTCCTTTCTCTCTTCCTTCCTCTTTATTACCCCCCCCGCTCCCCACCCCACCTCCGTGTCATCCAGTGGCTCGGTGGGCAGCATTCTCTCTCTCTCGCACTCAGGCAGAAGGTCGTGGGTTCACGCCCCGGTCCAGAGACTTGAGCGCAAATATCCAGGCCGACATTCCCAGTGTAGTGCTGAGGGAGCGCCGCACTGTCGGAGGGGCAGTACTGAGGGAGCGCCGCACTGTCGGAGGGGCGGTACTGAGGGAGCGCCGCACTGTCGGAGGGGCGGTACTGAGGGAGCGCCGCACTGTCGGAGGGGCGGTAATGAGGGGGCGCCGCACTGTCGGAGGGGCGGTACTGAGGGAGCGCCTCACTGTCAGAGGGGCAGTACTGAGGGAGCGCCGCACTGTCGGAGGGGCGGTACTGAGGGAGCGCCGCACTGTCAGAGGGGCAGTACTGAGGGAGTGCTGCACTGTTGGAGGGGCGGTAATGAGGGAGCGCCGCACTGTCGGGGGGTCAGTATTGAGGGAGCACCGCACTGTCGGAGGGGCAGTACTGAGGTAGCGCCGCACTGTTGGAGGGGCGGTACTGAGGGAGCGCCGCACTGTCAGAGGGGCAGTACTGAGGGAGCTCCGCACTGTCGGAGGGACAGTACTGAGGGAAGGCCGCACTGTCGGAGGGACGGTACTGAGGCAGCGCCGCACTGTCGGAGGGGCAGTAATGAGGGAGCGCCGCACTGTCGGAGGGGCGGTACTGAGGGAGCGCCGCACTGTCGGAGGGGCGGTACTGAGGGAGCGCCGCACTGTCGGAGGGGCGGTACTGAGGGAGCACCGCACTGTCGGAGGGGCGGTACTGAGGGAGCGCTGCACTTTGGGAGGGACATTACTGAGGGAGCGCCGCACTGTCGGAGGGGCGGTACTGAGGGAGCGTCGCACTGTCGGAGGGGCGGTACTGAGGGAGCGCCGCACTGTCGGAGGGGCAGTACTGAGGGAGCGCCGCACTGTCGGAGGGGCGGCACCGAGGGAGCGTCGCACTGTCGGAGGGGCGGCACTGAGGGAGCGCCGCACTGTAGGAGGTGCCGTTTTTCGGATCAGATGTTAAACCGAGGCTCCGTCAGGCCACTATTTCGAAGAAGAGCTGCGGGAGCTCCCCCGCTGTCCTGGGGCCAATATTCATCCCTCAATCAACATCACTAAAAACAGATGATCTGGTCATTGTCACAATGCTGTTTGTGGGAGCTTGCTGTGCGCAAACTGGCTGCCGCATTTCCTACATTACAACAGTGACCACACTTCAAAAAAAGTACTTCATTGGCTGTAAAGCCCTTTGGGACATCCTGAGGATGTGAAAGGCGCTATAGAAATGCAAGTTAATTACACCAGATCATCTATTTTTTAGTGACGTTGGTTGAGGGATAAATATTGGGCCAAGGACACCGGGGAGAACTCCCCCTGCTCTTCTTCCCATAGTGGTCGTGGGATCTTTTACATCCACCTGAGAGGGAAGACGGGGCCTCGGTTTAACGTCTCACCCGAAAGACGGCATCTCTGACAGTGCGGCACGCGCTCAGTACCGCCCCTCCGACAGTGCGGCGCTCCCTCAGTACTGCCCCTCCGACAGTGCGGCGCTCCCTCAGTACTGCCCCTCCGACAGTGCGGCGCTCCCTCAGTACTGCCTCTCCGACAGTGCGGCGCTCCCTCAGTACCGCCCCTCCGACAGTGCGGCGCTCTCTCAGTACTGCCCCTCCGACAGTGCGGCGCTCCCTCAGTACCGCCCCTCCGACAGTGCGGCGCTCTCTCAGTACTGGCCCTCCGACAGTGCGGCGCTCCCTCAGTATTGCCCCTCCGACAGTGCGGCGCTCCCTCAGTACTGCCCCTCCGACAGTGCGGCACTCCCTCAATACTGCCCCTCCGACAGTGCGGCGCTCCCTCAGTACCGCCCCTCCAACAGTGCGGCGCTCCCTCAGTACTGCCCCTCTGACAGTGCGGCGCTCCCTCAGTACCGCCCCTCCGACAGTGCGGCACTCCCTCAGTACTGCCCCTCCGACAGTGCGGCGTTCCCTGGGTACTGCATGGCGAGCGTCAGTCTGCATTATCGGGTTTCTGGAGTGGGATTTGAACCTGTGGACCCTGCTGACTCAGTAGGCAGGGGCGCTGCACCCACTGAGCCACGGCTGTAGCATTGCAGCCCCTAACTCTCCAACCCCGTGCTTGCGTCTTGCGAGGCTGCACGCCCGGAGAGGAGGCGTGCAAAGATTGCCCTCCCGCGGTCGAGTGAAGGCCGGCCTCGAGGCAATGCTCCCGCGGATCCGTGCCCCAGTTAAGAATCGGCCTGCCTTCAGGAGAGCAGAGCCGAGAAAGCAAGGAACGTAAACAAACCGCTCCCGAGGCGCAGATCAGGATTCCTGGCTTGCAAGCCTGAAAATGACAAACCCTTTTCCTGTAAACAGCCACAGTCTGCTGATAACATCAGCCCCTTTATGGCTGGGGAGAGTGGCCACCGCCATCCAGGCGAGTTCAGATCAGAACCCTCATTAAACGGATGGGCTGCACCACATTGTAAGCAGTTTCACAAACAAAAGCTGCCAGAGATTGTTCAAAACGATTTGGATCCCTTCTGCTTCCGAGTTTGTGTTCAATTTCTCAACCCGTGCTACCAGACTTTCATCCTCACACGACTAAAACTGCTTCTACTCACCAGAGCTGGATCAGTGAGTCGGAAGGTTGTGGGTTCAGGTCCCGCTCCAGAGACTTGAGCACAAAAATCCAGGCTGACACTCCCAGTGCCAGTACTGAGGGAGCGCCGCACTGTCGGAGGGGCGGTACTGAGGGAGCGCCGCACTGTTGGAGGGGCAGTACTGAGGGAGCGCCGCACTGTCGGAGGGGCGGTACTGAGGGAGCGCCGCACTGTCGGAGGGGCAGTACTGAGGGAGCGCCGCACTGTCGGAGAGGCGGTACTGAGGGAGCGCCGCACTGTTGGAGGGGCAGTACTGAGGGAGCGCCGCACCGTCGGAGGGGCGGTACTGAGGGAGCACCGCACTGTCGGAGGGGCAGTACTGAGGGAGCGCCGCACTGTCGGAGGTGCGGTACTTAGGGAGCGCCGCATTGTCAGAGGGGCGGTACTGAGGGAGCCCCGCACTGTCGGAGAGATGGCACTGAGGGAGCGCCGCACTGTCGGAGGGGCGGTACTGAGGGAGCGCCGCACTGTCGGAGGGGCGGTACTGAGGGAGAGCTGCACTGTCGGAGGGGCAGTACTGAGGGAGCGCCGCACTGTCGGAGGGGCAGTACTGAGGGAGCGCCTCACTGTCGGAGGGGCGGTACTGAGGGAGTGCCACACTGTCAGAGGGGCAGTACTGAGGGAGCGCCGCACTGTCGGAGGGGCGGTTCCGAGAGAGCGCCGCACTGTCGGAGGGGCAGCGCTGAGGGAGCGCTACACTGTCGGATGGGTGGTACTGAGGGAGCGCCGCACTGTCGGATGGGCGGTACTGAGGGAGCGCCGCACTGTCGGAGGGGCGGTACTGAGGGAGCGCTGCACTGTCGGAGGTGCCGTCTTTCGGATGAGACGTTAAACCGAGACCCCGTCTACACTCTCAGGTGGATGTAAAAGATCCCACAGGTACTATTTCAAAGAAGAGCAGGGGCGGGAGTTCTCCCCCCGGTGTCTTGGGGCCAATATTTATTCCTCAACCATCATAACAGAAAAACGGATGATTTGGTCATCGTCACATTGCTGTTTGTTGGGAGCTTGCTTTGCGCAAACTGGCTGCCGCGTTTCCTACATTACAACAGTGACTGCACTTCAAAAAAGTACTTCAGTGGCCGTGAAGGGGTTTTGGGACGCCCACGGTTACGAAGGCAAAAACAGGAAGGCAGATTATTATTTGAGTGGCAATAGATTGGGAGAAGGAGAAGTGCAAAGAGACCTGGGTGTTCTTGTGCACCAGTCGCTGAAGGTAAGCATGCAGGTGCAGCAGGCGGTTAAGAAGGCAAATGGTATGTTGGCCTTCGTAGCGAGAGGGTTCGAGTACAGGAGCAAGGATGTCTTGCTGCAGTTGTACAGGGCCTTGGTGAGACCACACCTTGAGTATTGTGTGCAGTTTTGGTCGCCTTATCTGAGGAAGGATGTTCTTGCCATGGAGGGAGTGCAGCGAAGATTCACCAGGCTGATACCTGGGATGGCAGGAATGACGTATGAGGAGAGATTGGGTCGATTGGGCTTATATTCGCTGGAGTTTAGAAGATTGAGAGGGGATCTCATCAAAGCCTGGACAGACTCGATGCAGGAAGGATGTTCCCGATGGCGGGGGAGTCCAGAACCAGGGGTCACAGTCTAAGGATAAGGGGTAAGCCATTTAGGACAGAGATGAGGAGGAATTTCTTCACCCAGAGAGTGGTGAACCTGTGGAATTCTCTACCACAGAAGGCAGTGGAGGCCAATTCATTAAATATATTCAAGAAGGAGTTGGATATATTTCTTAAGGCTAAAGGGATCAAGGGATATGGGGAGAAGGCAGGGACAGGGTACTGAATTTGGATGATCAGCCATGATCTCATTGAATGGCGGAGCAGGCTCGAGGGGCCGACTCCTGCTCCTATCTTCTATGTTTCTATGTTTCTCTCCTGGAATGGGGCTTAAACCCACAACATTCTGAGTCAGAGGAGCGAGAGAGTGCTGCCCACTGAGCCACGGCTGACACAGAGCGTGACTCCTGAAACCCATGCACGTGTCTTGCCCCCCCCCTCTCTAACTCCGCCACAGGTGCTGTCTTTCGTGGTGCAAATTCCACAGCGGCGGGAAGCACCAGCGAACTACTGCTGCTCCAGCCGCTCTGTAACATGAAACCCGCCGTCGGAGCTGTCCCAGGCCCTCAGACCGTGCGGTTGCAAGGTTTAAATAAAACCTCGCTAATGGACACACAGAGGGTCGTTAGTGAAGTGCTTGCTTCATACAAAGCCCAACAGGACCAGCAATCCATCTCCGTTCCCCCCCGCCCCCACCCCCCTCCCCCACGCTTTTAACGCTCTTTATTTCGAACCAGCCGGCCCCTCTCTAATGGACAAATACCATTCATTAGCAGCCCCCGAGAGGCAGACGCTTTCAACAGAACGGCAGAAGGGCCTTCCATTTATTAACCCTTTGCCAGCTCGCTGAGTGAATCTGCCTGGTTCGCCCTCAGGAACCAGGGTTTTTTAAAAATTCATTCCTGGGATGTGGGCGTCGCTGGCAAGGCCAGTACTTGTTGGCCCCGTCCCCTCGTGGCCTCTTGAGTAGGTGGCGCGCGAGCAATGTCTCCCCGTGAGCTGCGCTTGGCTCTGGGCAACCTGTTCCCTTTTTTTATATAAAATGCGCGGTCCCTTTTAAGTTTCCGCGCCTGCCCGGCACTTACGGTGTAAAAGCCGGCCAGCGGGTTGCCGGCCAGGGTCCTTTCGGATTGCCGCACGTGCGCACATTAGCGGGGACACCGGCGGTGAGCCGCCTTCTTCAACCGCTGCAGGCCGCGTGGGGAAGGTGTTCCCACAGAGTAGGCCCTCCAGCTCCTCGAGCCTGTTCCGCCATTCAGTGGCTGATCTGTACCTTAGCTCTGTCTGCCCGCCTTGGTACCGTGACCCATTAATACCCATACCCAACAAAAATCTATCGATCTCAGTTTTGCCATTTTCAATTGACCCCCCGCCAGCTTTTTGGGGAAGAGAGTTTCAGATTTCCACCAGCCTTTGTGTGAAGAAGTGCGTCCCGACATCACCCCTGAACGGCCTGACTCTAATTTTAAGTTTATGCCACCTTCTTCTGGACTCCCCCCACTCCCCCTCCAAAATGTGTGCGTTGAGGCCAACTTATTAAATATATTCATAGAAACATAGAAGATAGGAGCAGGAGTAGGCCATTCGGCCCCTCGAGCCTGCTCCGCCATTCAATGAGATCATGGCTGATCATCCAAATTCAGTACCCTGTCCCTGCTTTCTCCCCATATCCCTTGATCCCTTTAGCCTTAAGAAATATATCCAACTCCTTCTTGAATATATTTAATGAATTGGCCTCAACTGCCTTCTGTGGTAGAGAATTCCACAGGTTCACCACTCTCTGGGTGAAGAAATTCCTCCTCATCTCTGTCCTAAATGGCTTACCCCTTATCTTTAGACTGTGACCCCTGGTTCTGGACTCCCCCGCCATCGGGAACAGCCTTCCTGCATCTAGTCTGTCTAGTCCTGTCAGAATTTTATAAGTTTCAATGCGATCCCCTCTCATTCTTCTAAACTCCAGCGAGTATAAGCCCAATCGACCCAATCTCTCCTCATACGTCATTCCTGCCATCCCAGGTATCAGTCTGGTGAATCTTCGCTGCACTCCCTCCATGGCAAGCACATCCTTCCTCAGATAAGGCGATCAAAACTGCACACAATACTCAAGGTGTGGTCTCACCAAGGCCCTGTACAACTGCAGCAAGACATCCTTGCTCCTGTACTCAAATCCTCTCGCTATGAAGGCCAACATGCCATTTGCCTTCTTAATCGCCTGCTGCACCTGCATGCTTACCTTCAGCGACTGGTGCACAAGGACACCCGGGTCTTCAAGAAGGAGTTAGATATATTTCTTAAGGCTAAAGGGATCAAGGGATATGGGGAGAAGGCAGGGACAGGGTACTGAATTTGGATGATCAGCCATGATCTCATTAAATGGCGGAACAGGCTCGAGGGGCCGAATGGCCGACTCCTGCTCCTATCTTCTATGCTTCTATGTTCCCTCTTAGCTGTGGGGCCGCATGGCTGGCTGGCTTTTCAATGGGGAAAACCCCTTTTTAGAACTGAGATGAGGAGGACTTTCTTCTCTCAGAGGCTCGTAAATCTGTGGAATTCTCTGCCCCAGAGAGCCGTGGAGGCTGGGTCATTGAACGCATTTAAAGGTGGAGATAGACAGATTTTTGCAAGATAAGGGAGTGAAGGGTTCTGGGGAGCGGGCAGGTAAGAGGCTTTGAGCCCAAGATCAGCCACGATCTTATTGAATGGTGGAGCAGGCTCGAGGGGCCGAGTGGCCTATTCCTGCTCCTATTTCTTATGTTCTTCTAGGGGCCGCACACCCGTTAAAAAAAATTACAGGAAACTTTCGATTTACCGGCACCTAAATAACCGGAAATCTCGGTTAACCGGCAAAATTCAGGAGTAGGTTCAGGTAAGTTTTATTACTTGCCTTCCTCGATCTGTTGCTGTGCAAGGGTGTGGCTGCAGCTGTTGCTAAGCTACAGAGACACTTGGAACTTGTAGCCATTGTTCTGAAGCAAGCAACAGGGTTTGTTGCTTTATACGGAGCTCTCAGCTCTCCGTATCTTTTACTATAGCTTTCGGTTATCCGGAATTTTTGATGAACCGGCACCACGTCGGTCCCGTCGGTGCCGGATAAAAAAAAGTTTCCTGTAACGGGAATATTGGTTCCCCCAGCACATCTTTCAGTGTTACCACCTGGCTCCCACATCACAACAGTGGCTACACTCCCTAAGTACTTCATTGGCTGCAAAGCGCTTTGAGACGTCCGGCGGCCGTGAAAGGCGCTACAGAAATGCAAGTCTTTTCTTTCTTTCTGGCTTCGCGAGACAGGTGTGTGGGGGGAGCTGGCAAGCACACGCTAAGATGTAAAACCGGCTGAAGACAAAGACGCAGAGACCTGTGTCGCGAGAAGACGTGTGAGGGAATAGGAGGGAGACAGGAAGAGCAGAAGACGGATAGAAAGTTAAGAGAGACGGAGAAAGAATTCGAGACTTGAAAAACAATCAGCGGCTGCTCGTCCGCCAAGGCCAGAGCGAGTGCGGTCCTGTCTTTCGTGATCTCAGGACGAACCAAACTGCTTCCCAGCCAATGAAGTACTTACATAGGATATACGGCCCAGAAACAGGCCATTCGGCCCAACCAGTGGCGTTTATGCTCCACTCGAGCCTCCTCCCGTCTTTCCTCATCTAAATCTCTCAGTGTAACCCTCTATTCACTTCTCCCTCAGATGCTAGTCTAGCTTCCCCTTAAATGCATCCAATAGAATCAGAGAATGGTTACAGCACAGGAGGCCGACATTCGGCCCGTCGAGCCCGTGCCAGCTCTCTGCAAGAGCGCTTCAGCTAATCCCACTCCCCCACCCCACTGCCCTTTCTCCGTAGCCCTGCAATTTCTCCCCCCTCAGGTACTGATCCAATTCTCTTTTGAAAGCCACGATTGAGTCTGCCTCCACCACCCTTTCAGGCCGTTCATTCCAGATCCTAACCACTCGCTGCGTAAAAAAGTTTTTCCTCATGTCGCCTTTGGTTAAGAACATAAGAACATAAGAAGTAGGAGCAGGAGTAGGCCATACGGCCCCTCGGGCCTGCTCCGCCATTCAATAGGATCATGGCTGATCCGAACCTAGACTCACGTCCATTTCCCTGCCCGCTCCCCATAACCCCTAATTCCCTTATCAGCTAGGAAACTGTCTATCTCTGTTTTAAATTTATTTAATGTCGCAGCTTCCACAGCTCTCTGAGGTAGCAAATTCCATAGATTTACTACCCTCTGAGTGAAGAAGTTTCTCCTCATCTCAGTTTTGAAAGGGCAGCCCCTTATTCTAAGATTATGCCCCCTAGTTCTAGTCTCACCCATCAGTGGAAACATCCTCACCACATCCACCCGATCAAGCCCCCTCACAATCTTATATGTTTCGATAAGATCGCCTCTCATTCTTCTGAATTCCAATGAGTAGAGGCCCAACCTACTCAACCTTTCCTCATACGTCAACCCCCTCACCTCCGGAATCAACCGAGTGAACCTTCTCTGAACTGCCTCGAGAGCAAGTATATCTTTTCTTAAATATGGAAACCAAAACCGTACGCAATATTCCAGGTGTGGCCTCACCAATACCCTGTATAACTGCAGCAAGACTTCCCTGTTTTTATACTCCATCCCCCTTGCAATAAAAGCCAAGATTCCACTGGCCTTCCTGATCACCTGCTGTACCTGCATACTAACCTTCTGTGTTTCATGCACCAGGACCCCCAGATCCCTTTGTACTGTAGCACTTTGCAGTTTCTCTCCATTTAGGTTCTTCACCCTAAATCTGTGTCCTCTGGTTCTCGACCCTTCCACCAATGGGAACAGTTTCTCTTCCTATCTACTCTGTCCAGACCCCTCATGATTTTGGCTCTTCGCCTCAGCCTCTCCCTGTGGTAGCGAGTTCCACATTCTCACCACTTTCTGGGTAAAGAAGTTTCTTCTGAATTCCCCATTGGATTTCTTGGTGACTCTCTTATATTGATGGTCTCTAGTTTTGCTCTTCCCCCACAAGTACTTCTGAAGTGTAGTCACTGTTGTAATGTAGGAAACGCAGCAACCCAATTTGCGCACAGCAAGCTCCCACAAACAGCAATGTGATAATGACCAGATCATCTGTATTTTTTAGTGATGTTGGTTTAGAGATGAATATCGGCCCCAGGACACCGGGGAGAACTCCCCCCTGCTCTTCTTCGAAATAGTGGACGTGGGATCTTTCACAAAGTATTTACAGCCCAGAAACAGGCCATTCGGCCCATCTGCTCCGTGCCAGTCTTTATGCTCCACACCAGCCTCCTCCCACCGCTCTTCATCTCACCCCATCAACATATCCTTCGATTCCTTTCTCCCTCATGTGTTTATCCAGCTTCCCCTTAAATGTATCTATGCTGTCCACCTCAACCACTCCCTGTGGCAGCGAGTTCCACATTCTCAACTCTCGTTCGGTAAAGAGGTTTCTCCTGAATGTTTTATTGGATTTATTAGTGGCTATCTTATATTCATGGCCCCTCTTACGTCCACCTGAGAGGCCAGATGAGGGCCTCGGTTTAACGTCTCATTCTAAAGACATAAGACATACGAGCCGCGGAAGGATAGTCGGCACTTCGAGCCTGAAGACAGCACCTCCGACAGTGCGGCGCTCCCTCAGTACCGCCCCTCCGACAGTGCGGCGCTCCCTCAGTACCGCCCCTCCGACAGTGCGGCGCTCCCTCAGTACTGCCCCTCCCACAGTGCGGCGCTCCCTCAGTACCGCCCCTCCCACAGTGCGACACTCCCTCAGTACCGCTCCTCCGACAGTGCGGCGCTCCCTCAGTACCGCCCCTCCGACAGTGCGGCGCTCCCTCAGTACCGCCCCTCCGACAGTGCGGCGCTCCCTCAGTACCGCCCCTCCGACAGTGCGGCGCTCCCTCAGTACCGCCCCTCCGACAGTGCGGCGCTCCCTCAGTACTGCCCCTCCGACAGTGCGACGCTCCCTCAGTACTGCCCCTCCGACAGTGCGGCGCTCCCTCAGTACCGCCCCTCCGACAGTGCGGCCCTCCCTCAGTACTGGCACTGGGAGTGTCGCCCTGGATTATGGGCTCGAGTCTCTGGAGTGGGGCTCGAACCCCCGACCTTCTGACTCAGAGGAGAGAGAGCGCGATCCACCGCGGCACGGCCTAATCACGTAAAGACGTCATGCCAACAGCGTGCGACGGATTCCCGACGATCCTGCTCCCGTTGGGACAGTGTTAAACAAAGAGATGGCTCCTCGGGTGACACGCTCCACTCCTCCGGTGACTTTAGCCTGCATTTGCCGTCACCTGCCCGTGATCGGGGCACAGAGGCAATATGAAGGCAGCCACGGTTAAAGGGTCAGCGTATTCCTGTTAAACCTGTCTGGCAAACATGACGGTGGCTACCCCTTTAACCGTTGGGAAGCCATGCAAGGAGGCCCAAGGACCTGGCTTATCATAGAATGGTTACAGCACGGAAGGAGGCCATTCGGCCCGTCGAGCCCGTGTCGGCTCTGACGTAAGAAAACTACTAGGCACTTGGTCTAAGCGTTAAACAAAGCTTTAATCAAAGCTTTAATCAACTGCTTTACAACACGGAGATCTAGTTGTGTCCTTCACTAGTTCCTGTTAAAGAATGTCCTGCGCAAGCTGGGCCCGTGCCCGAGTATTTATACTCTCCCTGGACAACACCACCCGCAGGCCGCCCAGTATTATTTCATAAGTCATTTCCACATGTCATGTCAGGCTCTCTGCACGAGCACTTCAGCTAGTCCCGCTGCCCCCGGCCCTTTCCCCGCAGCTCTGCAAATTTTTTTCCCTTCAGATACTTATCCAATTCCCTTTTGAAAGCCATGATTGAGTCTGCCTCCACCACCCTTTCAGGCAGCGCATTCCAGATCCTGACCACTCGCTGCGTAAAAAAGTTTTTTTGCCTATCACCTTAAATCTGTGTCCTCTGGTTCTTGACCCTTCCGCCAATGGGAACAGTTTCTCTCTATTTACTCTGTCCAGACCCCTCATGATTTTGAACACCTCCATCAAATCTCCTCTCAACCTTCTCTGCTCCAAGGAGAACCCCAGCTTCTCCAGTCTCTCCACGAAACTAAAGTCCCTCATCCCTGGAACCATTCTTGTAAATCTTTTCTGCAGCCTCTCTAAGGCCTTCACATCCTACCTAAAGTGCGGTGCCCAGAATTGGACACAATACTCCAGTTGGGGCTGAACCAGTGTTTTATACAGGTTCGTCATAACTTCCATACTTTTTTGCTCTATACCTCTATTTATGAAGCCCAGGATCCCGTATGCTTTTTTAACCGCTTTCTCAACCTGCCCTGCCACCTTCAACGATTTGTGCACATATACCCCCAGGTCTCTCTGTTCCTGCACCCCCTTTAGGATTGTACCCTTTAGTTTATATTGCCTCTCCTCATTCTTTCTACCAGAACGTATCACTTGACATGAAAATAATTAACAATCAATCCCACAGCAATCTTGCTCCAGAGCCCCGTCTAACCGTTCCATTTCTTTCATTTATTTCAAAGAGCTTTGCGGGAAACCACTTTTTTTTCTGTGGGTAGCACTCAATCTCGCTCTCACTTCCAAGTCAGAAGGTCGTGGGTTGGAGCCCCCACTCCAAGAGACTTCAGCCCCCTAATCCAGGCTACACTGAGTGAAGGGTACATGAACATGTAAATACCATAGGTTGAACTACTCCAGAGACTTCAGCCCACTCCCAGTGCCAGTACTGAGGGAGCGCTGCACTGTCGGAGGGGCGGTACTGAGGGAGCGCTGCACTGTCGGAGGGGCAGTACTGAGGGAGCGCCGCACGGTCAGAGGGGCGGTACTGAGGGAGCGCCGCACTGTCGGAGGGGCAGTACTTAGGGAGCGCCGCACTATCGGAGGGGCAGTACTGAGGGAGCGCCGCACTGTCGGAGGGGCAGTACTGAGGGAGCACTGCACTGTCGGAGGTGCCGTCTTTCGGAAGAGACGTTAAACCGAGGCCCCGTCTGCCCTCTCAGGTGGACGTAAAAGATCCCACGGCCACTATTGGAAGGAGAGCAGGGGGAGTTCTCCCCAGTGTCCTGGGGCCAATATTTATCCCTCAATCAACATCACTAAAAACAGATGATCTGGTCATTATCACATTGCTGTTTGTGGGAGCTTGCTGTGCGCAAATTGGCTGCCGCGTTTCCTACATTACAACAGTGACCACACTTCAAAAAAAGTACTTCATTGGCTGTAAAGTAATTCAGTGCCATTTCGTTCTTTCTTTTATTTGCCTCCTCCTAAGGCACCTCCAGACGTGACTATTCCTTCTCCTTCTTAGGCAGTCCCTCGGAACCGAGGATGACTTGCTTCCACATTAAAAATGAGTTCTCAGGTGACTGATGAGTCCAATGCGGGACCTACAGTCTCTGTCACAGGTGGGGCAGACGCTGGTTGAAGGGTCGGGTGGGGTGGGGTGCTTGGGTTGACGTGCGCTCCTTGCGCTTGGCTTCCGCTTGCTCCCGGCAAAGAGACTCGAGGTGTTTGGCGCCTTCCCGGATGCTTCTCCTCCACTTTGTGCGTTCTTGGGCCAGGGATTCCCAGGTGTCGGTGGGGATGTTACACTTTTTCAAGGAGGATTTGAGGGTGTCCTTGAAGCGTTTCCTCTGCCCACCTGGGGCTCTCTTGCCGTGTCGGAGCTCCGAGTAGAGCGCTTGTTTTGGGAGTCTCGTATCGGGCATGCGGATGATGTGGCCCGTCCATCGGAGCTGCTTGAGCGTGGTCAGAGCTTCGATGCTGGGGATGTTGGCCTGAGCAAGAACACTGGCGTTGGTGCGCCTATCCTGCCAATGGATTTGCAGGATCTTGCGGAGGCAGCGTTGGTGGTACCTCTCCAGTGCTTTGAGGTGCCTGCTGTACATGGTCCATGTCTCTGAGGCATACAGCAGGGCGGGTATCACTGCTGCCCTGTAGACCATGATCTTAGTGCCAGGTTTGAGGTCCTGGTCTTCAAACACTCTCTTCCTCAGGCGACCGAAGGCTGCACTGGCACACTGAAGGCGGTGTTGGACTTCGTCGTCGACGTCTGCCCTTGTTGACAGTAGGCTCCCGAGGTTCCAACGCACTCCTGGCTGGCCTCCCACATTCTACCCTCCATAAACTTGAGGTCATCCAAAACTCGGCTGCTCTGTGTCCTAACTCGCACCCAGTCCCGTTCGCCCATCACACCCCCTGTGCTCGCTGACCTGCATTGGCTCACCGGTTAAGCAACGCCTCGATTTTAAAATTCTCATCCTTGTTTTCAAATCCCTCCACGGCCTCGCCCCCTCCCTAGCTCTGTAACCTCCTCCAGCCCTATAATCCCCCTAGATCTCTGCGCTCCGCATCTTCTGGCCTTTTGAACATCCCCAATTTTAATCGCACAATCATTGGCGGCCGTGCCTTCAGCCGCCTGGGCCCCGAGCTCTGGAATTCCCTCCCTAAACCTCTCCGCCTCTCTCTCTCCTCCTCTAAGACGCTTTTTAAAACCTCCCTCTTTGGCCAAGCTTTGATCACCTGTCCCTAACATCTCCTTATACCTTTTTGATGATAAACTCCTGTGAAGCGCCTCGGGACGTTTTACTACATTAAAGGCGCTGTATAAATATAAGTTGCCGTCGCTCTTGTGTCAGGCCAGGAGGAGGGGGCTTTGCTCCCCCTCCTTTCCCGATGGTGCTGGCTCCTCGGCCTGCTAACGGGACCACGGACCCCCGCAAAATGCAGGCGGGGGGGGGGGGGGCGGAAACGTGAAAAAGTGGCGTTGCCCCGGCCAACAATAATTCCTCGACCAAACCCCACCTAAACAGATCACCCATCCCAATTCGCTGCCTGTGGGATCTTGCAGTGCACCGACGTCTGTCTGCAGAGGAGTGACGGCACTTCTGAAGTACGTCACTGGCTTTGAAGAGCTTTGGGATGTCCTGATGGCGCGAACCGGCACGCTATAAATGCGATTTCTTTTCTTCCCCCACGCCCCCCTCCACCATTCCTTATCCGAGGAAGGATGTTCTTGGCCTTCGTAGCGAGAGGGTTCGAGTACAGGAGCAAGGATGTCTTGCTGCAGTTGTACTGGGCCTTGGCGAGACCACACCTTGAATATCGTGTGCAGTTTTGGTCGCCTTATCTGAGGAAGGATGTTCTTGCCATGGAGGGAGTGCAGCGAAGATTCACCAGACTGATACCTGGGATGGCAGGAATGACGTATGAGAAGAGATTGGGTTGATTGGGCTTGTACTCGCTGGAGTTTAGAAGATTGAGAGGGGATCTCATTGAAACTTATAAAATTCTGACAGGTCTAGACAGACTAGATGCAGGAAGGATGTTCCCGATGGCCGGTGAGTCCAGAACCAGGGGTCACAGTCTAAGGATAAGGGGTAAGCCATTTAGGACTGAGATGAGGAGGAATTTCTTCACCCAGAGAGTGGTGAACCTGTGGAATTCTCTACCACAGAAGGCAGTGGAGGCCAATTCATTAAATATATTCAAGAAGGAGTTAGATATATTTCTTAAGGCTAAAGGGATCAAGGGATATGGGGAGAAGGCAGGGACAGGGTACTGAATTTGGATGATCAGCCATGATCGCATTGAATGGCGGAGCAGGCTCGAGGGGCCGAATGGCCGACTCCTGCTCCTATCTTCTATGTTTCAATGTATTCCCTCCCTAAACCTCTCCGCCTCTCTCTCCTCCTCTAAGACGTTTTTTAAAACCTTATTTCTAATTGCTGAAAACACTTCCGCCGCTGTCGAAAACACAGCAACTCAAAAAAGTGTTTCATTTGGCTTAAAAAATACGCACAGGGGGCTGCTCAGTACTCGGGCGGGTTCGAAGTACACTGTCCCCTCTTGTAGGCCCCTGAGCCTGCAGTTGTAAGGCATCAAAGTCCACCTCCAACATGCTGTTTAAACAGATGCTGCTGTCACTCAAAGCCATCTCTCCTTCCCCGCCTCCCCCGCACCCGGTCTCAAGCTGTAGCGGAGTGCAATTAAATCTGATACTTTTTCCACAAAGGAAAAGAAAGTTTAATATTAAACGATTCCAAATTAAGAAAAAAAAAATCGCCTTTGAAAAATGATGCCAACAAGATTTTTTTTAATGACCTGCTCCCCCCCACCGCCTTTCTTATATGCCACGAACTCACTCCAAAGGGATGGAACGAAAGACTCGCGTTTCTCCAGCGCCTTTCACGACCACCGGACGCCCCAGAGTGCTTTACAGCCAATGAAGTACTTTTTTTGAAGTGTGGTCACTGTTGTAATGTGGGCAACGCGGCAGCCAATTTGCGCACAGCAAGCTCCCACAAACAGCAATGTGATAATAATCAGATCATCTGGTTTTTTTTAGTGATGTTAATTGAGGGATAAATATTGGGCCCAGGGCACCGGGGAGAACTCCCCCTGCTCTTCCTCCAATAGCGGCCGTGGGATCTTTTGCGTCCACCCAAGAGGGCAGACGGGGCCTCGGTTTAACGTCTCATCCGAAAGACGGCACCTCCGACAGTGCGGCGCTCCCTCAGTACTGCCCCTCCGACAGTGCGGCGCTCCCTCAGTACTGCCCCTCCGAAAGTGCAGCACTCCCTCAGTACCGCCCCTCCGACAGTGCGGCGCTCACTCAGTACCGCTCCTCCGACAGTGCGGCGCTCCCTCAGTACCGCCCCTCCGACAGTGCGGCGCTCCCTCAGTACAGCCCCTCCGACAGTGCGGCGCTCCCTCAGTACTGCCCCTCCGACAGTGCGGCGCTCCCTCAGTACTGCCCCTCCGACAGTGCGGCGCTCCCTCAGTACTGCCCCTCCGACAGTGCGGCGCTCCCCCAGTACTGCCCCTCCGACAGTGCGGCGCTCCCTCAGTACTGCCCCTCCGACAGTGCGGCGCTCCCTCAGTACCGCCCCTCCGACAGTGCGGCGCTCCCTCAGTACCGCCCCTCCGACAGTGCGGCGCTCCCTCAGTACCGCCCCTCCGACAGTGCGGCGCTCCCTCAGTACCGCCCCTCCGACAGTGCGGCGCTCCCTCAGTACCGCCCCTCCGACAGTGCGGCGCTCCCTCAGTACTGCCCCTCCGACAGTGCGGCGCTCCCTCAGTACCGCCCCTCTGACAGTGCGGTGCTCCCTCAGTACCGCCCCTCCGACAGTGCGGCGCTCCCTCAGTACCGCCCCTTCGACAGTGCGGCGCTCCCTCAGTACCGCCCCTCCGACAGTGCGGCGCTCCCTCAGTACCGCCCCTCCGACAGTGCGGCGCTCCCTCAGTACCGCCCCTCCGACAGTGCGGCGCTCCCTCAGTACTGCCCCTCCGACAGTGCGGCGCTCCCTCAGTACCGCACTGGGAATGTCGGCCCAGCTTTTTTGCGCTCATGTCTCTGGAGTGGGACTCGAACCCACGACCGTCTGACTCAAAGGCAAGGGTGCCACCCACTGAGCCACGGCTGAGACAGTGTTGGGCCCTGATTGCACAGCTACCAGCAGCCCTCCGCTACCTCAGCCCCAAGAGCTTGGGTGGTGGATTTTCCAGCCCACGTTCGAGGTAACCCTTAAAAGTTGAGCGGGCCCAGGCTTGTGCGTCAAGTGGGCTGGTCGACCAAGTAGGGCATCGGAGCCAGACCTCGTTCCTAACCGCGCTTGCGAGCACATGCATATCCCGCCAGGGGCGGGGGCCGGCGGCTGGATCCCTGGGCGATTACCTTTCCCTCCCAAACGGAGGGGTGCTGAGGCCAACTGAGGCTGGTTGAGCATCGGCCTTCCTGGGACTGCGGCTCAGCATTACACAACAACACCTTGCATTTATCTAGCGTCTTCACGGGAGCCGATTATCGGACAAAATTTGACGCCGAGCCACATAAGCAGCCATTAGGGCAGGCGACCAAAAGCTGGGTCACAGAGGTGGGTTTTGAGGAGCGTCTTAGAGGCGGAGAGGTTTAGGGAGGGTGTTCCAGAACTCAGGGCCCCAAGACTCGCATTTCTCCAGCGCCGTTCACCACCTCATGACATAGAAACATAGAAAATAGGAGCAGGAGTCGGCCATTCGGCCCCTCGAGCCTGCTCCGCCATTCAATGCGATCATGGCTGATCATCCAAATTCAGTCCCCTGTCCCTGCTTTCTCCCCATATCCCTTGATCCCTTTAGCCTTAAGAAATATATCCAACTCCTTTCTTGAATATATTTAATGAATTGGCCTCTACTGCCTTCTGTGGTAGAGAATTCCACAGGTTCACCACTCTCTGGGTGAAGAAATGCCTCCTCATTTCTGTCCTAAATGGCTTACCCCTTATCCTTAGACTGTGACCCCTGGTTCTGGACTCCCCGACCATCAGAAACATCCTTCCTGCATCTAGTCTGTCCAGTCCTGTCAGAATTTTATAAGTTTCAATGAGATCCCCTCTCATTCTTCTAAACTCCAGCGAGTACAAGCCCAATCGATCCAATCTCTCCTCGTACGTCATTCCTGCCATCCCAGGTATCAGTCTGGTGAATCTTCGCTGAACTCCCTCCATGGCAAGAACATCCTTCCTCAGATAAGGCGACCAAAACTGCACACAATACTCAAGGTGTGGTCTCACCAAGGCCCTGTACAACTGCAGCAAGACATCCTTGTTCCTGTACTCGAACCCTCTCGCTACGAAGGCCAACATACCATTTGCCTTCTTAACCGCCTGCTGCACCTGCATGCTTACCTTCAGCGACTGGTGCACAAGGACACCCAGGTCTCGTTGCACTTCCCCTTCTCCCAATCTATTGCCATTCAGATAATAATCTGCCTTCCTGTTTTTGCCACCAAAGTGGATAACCTCGCATTTATCCACATTATAGTGCATCTGCCTTGCATCTGCCCAATCACCCAACCTGTCCAAATCATCCTGGAGTTTCTCGGCATCCTCCTCACAGCACACACGCCCACCCAGCTCTGTGGCTGTCCCGAAGCGCATTACAGCCAATGAAGTACTTTTCTTTGAAGGGTGGTCACTGTTGTAATATGGGAAACGCAGCAGCCAATTTGCGCACAGCAAGCTCCCACAAACAGTACCATGATAATGACCCGATCATCTGCTTTTAGTGATGTTGGTTAGCGATAAATATCGGGCCCAGGCCACCTTAAGGCGAGATCAGGAGTCCCGCCCACCCTCCAACCACAGTATGGAATAGGTCACATGCAAGCGAATCCCTGTTTATACAAGTCATCGAGGGCAAAATGGTATTTTGTTGTTAACACCCCCACCTCAATCCCCCGCCTCTAGTATGTCAACCTCTGACGCAGTCAAGGTGGGAAAGAGCAGTAATCCAGACGCACCGTTCTATATTTACACCGTTTCCAATCACTGACACCTTCCCCGCACAAGCAGAAAACCCAAGGCCTAAGCAGAATCAGGTTTCACCTCGGACCAGACGCAATTGGGGCCCCACAATTGGCCTCAGCACCTTTGGGCTGGGGGCTGGTTGGGAGGGGTGGGGGGGAAAGCCTTCCATGAATAAAAAGACTTGCATTTCTATAGCGCCTTTCCCGACCTCAGAACTGAGGGAGCGCCGCACTGTCGGAGGGTCAGTACTGAGGGAGCGCCCCACTGTCGGAGGGGCAGTACTGAGGGAGCGCCGCACTGTCGGAGGGGCAGTACTGAGGGAGCGCCGCACTATCGGAGGGGCAGTACTGAGGGAGCGCCGCACTGTCGGAGGGGCGGTACTGAGGGAGCGCCGCACTGTCGGAGGGTCAGTACGGAGGGAGCGCCGCACTGTCGGAGGGGCAGTACCGAGGGAGCGCCGCACTGTCGGAGGGGCAGTACCGAGGGAGCGCCGCACTGTCGGAGGGTCAGTACTGAGGGAGCGCCCCACTGTCGGAGGGGCAGTACTGAGGGAGCGCCGCACTGTCGGAGGGGCAGTACTGAGGGAGCGCCGCACTGTCGGAGGGGCAGTACTGAGGGAGCGCCGCACTATCGGAGGGGCAGTACTGAGGGAGCGCCGCACTGTCGGAGGGGCGGTACTGAGGGAGCGCCGCACTGTCGGAGGGGCGGTACGGAGGGAGCGCCGCACTGTTGGAGGGGCGGTACCGAGGGAGCGCCGCACTGTCGGAGGGGCGGTACTGAGGGAGCGCCGCACTGTCGAGGGGGCGGTACTGAGGGAGCGCCGCACTGTCGGAGGGGCGGTACTGAGGGAGCGCCGCACTGTCGGAGGGGCGGTACTGAGGGAGCGCCGCACTGTCGAAGGGGCGGTACTGAGGGAGCGCCGCACTGTCGGAGGGATGGTACTGAGGGAGCGCCGCACTGTCGGAGGGGCGGTACTGAGGGAGCGCCGCACTGTCGGAGGGGCGGTACTGAGGGAGCGCTGCACTGTCGGAGGGGCGGTACTGAGGGAGCGCCGCACTGTCGGAGGGGCGGTACTGAGGGAGCGCCGCACTGTCGGAGGGGCGGTACTGAGGGAGCGCCGCACTGTCGGAGGGGCGGTACTGAGGGAGCGCCGCACTGTCGGAGGGGCGGTACTGAGGGAGCGCCGCACTGTCGGAGGGGCGGTACTGAGGGAGCGCCGCACTGTCGGAGGGGCGGTACTGAGGGAGCGCCGCACTGTCGGAGGGGCGGTACTGAGGGAGCGCCGCACTGTCGGAGGGGCGGTACTGAGGGAGCGCCGCACTGTCGGAGGGGCGGTACTGAGGGAGTGCCGCACTGTCGGAGGGGCGGTACTGAGGGAGCGCCGCACTGTCGGAGGGGCAGTACTGAGGGAACGCCACACTATCGGAGGGACGGTACTGAGGGAGCGCCGCACTGTCGGAGGGGCAGTACTGAGGGAGCGCCGCACTGTCAGAGGGGCAGTACTGAGGGAGCGCCGCACTGTCGGAGGGGCAGTACTGAGGGAGCGCCGCACTGTCGGAGGGGCGGTAGTGAGGGAGCGCCGCACTGTCGGAGGGGCAGTACTGAGGGAGCGCCGCACTGTTGGAGGGGCAGTACTGAGGGAGCGCCGCACTGTCGGAGGGGCGGTACTGAGGGAGCGCCGCACTGTCGGAGGGGCAGTACTGAGGGAACGCCGCACTGTCCGAGGGGCAGTACTGAGGGAGTGCTGCACTGTCGGAGGTGCCGTCTTTCGGGTGAGACGCTATACAGAGGCCCCGTCTGTCCTCATGGGTTGATGTAAAACCTCCCACGGCCACTATTTTGAAGAGCAGGGGGAGTTCTCCCCAGTGTCCTGGCCAGTATTTATCCCTCAATCAACATCACTGAAAACAGCCGACCTGATCATTATCACATTGCTGTTTGTGGGAGCTTGCTGTGCGCAAATTGGCTGCCGCGTTTCCTACATTACAACAGTGACCACACTTCAAAAAAAGTACTTCATTGGCTGTAAAGCGCTTTGGGACGTCCTGAGGTGGTGAAAGGCGCTGGAGAAACGCGAGTCTTTCCTTTTAAAGACAGACCCGTTAAGAGGCAAATCGAACAGGCCTAGGACAGTCTCGGGAGGTTACTGCGGGTCATGCTACCAGTATGCGAGTTAAATCACCATTCTGGTATCCCGCACTGCAATCTTCTTTTTTGGAAAAAAAAGACAAAAAGAATATTTTTACAGTGATTCATTGTAGGTCAGGCGGGCTGCCCCAACCAACGAGAGTTTGTCAGGCTGCCCCGCCCCACACCCACGTTCAAAAATAAAAGCCCCATCACAGCGAGTCTCTTCCAACTGAACTGTGTGCAAATTGGCTGCCGCATTTCCTACATTGCTACGGTTAAAAAAAAAGTACTTCATTGGTTGTAAAGCGCTTTGGGACGTCCTGAGGTGAAAGGCGCTACAGAAATGCAAGTCTTTCTTTCCTTTTCAAAGCCCTCCACAGCCAATTAAGTACTTTTTTTTTTGTAGTGCGGTCACTGTTGTAATGTAGGAAAGGCGGCAGCCAATTTGCGCACAGCAAGTTCCCACAAACAGATCATCCGTTTTTAGTGATGTTGGTTGAGGGATGAATATTGGCCCCCAAGACACCGGGGAGAACTCCCCCCCTGCTCTTCTTCCAATAGTGGCCGTGGGATCTTTTATGTCCACCCGAGAGGTCAGACGGGGCCTCGGTTTAACGTCTCCTCCAAAGACGGCACCTCCGACAGTGTGGCGCTCTCACAGTACTGCCACTCCGACAGTGCGGTGCTCCCCCAGTACTGCCCCTCCGACAGTGCGGCGCTCTCACAGTACTGGCCCTCCGACAGTGCGGCGCTCTCACAGTACTGCCACTCCGACAGTGCGGCGCTCCCCCAGTACTGGCCCTCCGACAGTGCGGCGCTCCCTCAGTACTGGCCCTCCGACAGTGCGGCGCTCTCACAGTACTGCCACTCCGACAGTGCGGCGCTCCCCCAGTACTGGCCCTCCGACAGTGCGGCGCTCCCTCAGTACTGGCCCTCCGACAGTGCGGTGCTCCCTCAGTACCGCCCCTCCGACAGTGCAGCGCTCCCTCAGTACTGCCCCTCCGACAGTGCGGCGCTCCCTCAGTACTGCCCCTCCGACAGTGCGGCACTCCCTCAGTACTGCCCCTCCAACAGTGCGGCGCTCCCTCAGTACCGCCCCTCCGACAGTGTGGCGCTCCCTCAGTACCGCCCCTCCGACAGTGCGGCGCTCCCTCAGTACTGACCCTCCGACAGTGCGGCGCTCCCTCAGTACCGCCCCTCCGACAGTGCGGCGCTCCCTCAGTACCGCCCCTCCGACAGTGCGGCGCTCCCTCAGTACAGGCACTGCGAGTGTCAGCCTGGATATTTGTGCTCAAGTCTCTGGAGTGGGGACTGTGAACCCACAACCTTCTGACTCAATAGCTTGCTGACGCTCGCTATCTTACCAGGGACGGGGGGGAGGTTGACTGGCACCCAAGTAACCGTACCCCGACAAGAGTCAGTGCATTAAGGGCAGGAGGCGAGGAAATTGGCCAAAATAAAAGTGTATGTGTGCGCGCGCAGGACTGCCCCTTTAAGTTGCGAGCAGCCTCCAGGGCCTGAATTCCTTAGTTCTGATGCCAGTGTCAGATGTTTCGCCTGTTGAACAGTCTTGAAATGCGATCCCCTGGCTTCACAAGAGTCTCAGCCTTCCTTCTCCCACCCCACCCCCCACCCCACCCAGCCCCCGAGCCCCTCGGCTTTCCGCGTTACCCTCCTCCGCCAGCCAACATACACCGCCCCCCCCCCCCCCGCGTCCCGACAACGTGGACCCGCGTCAGTCGGCGCCCGATATCGAGCCTCCGCCGGAACAAAACAAACAGTGGCCGCCCCACGGCGCCGGGACTGCACGGCGCGAGGCCCTCGCCGCAGTCACACGCCGGCCGTAACCGTGGGGTTTCCGACACGAGCTTTCGCCCGTGACTCTCTCTCTCGGAAATGGGAGTGGAGACGCTCGGCAGGTGAAAGATCCACCAGAGATACGGAGGGAAAGGAATACCCACTCTGTCCGCATCCCGTGCTGTTCCCCTTTCGACCTCTGGCAAGTATATCCCTCCCCAGGGCCCTGGAGACAGAATTCATCCTTTTAAAAACTGAGATGCCTCGATAACGACCCGAGGCACACGCTACAGGACATCGCCCACGGTTGGAAAAGACAAGGGCCGAGAAATTCAGTGGGCTGCCCCACCCATTAGCGCCCAAAGAGGGCACTTAGTGGGTTATGCGCCACTGGCCACGCCTCCCGCTAAATCTAGCGGGGCGCTAATGGCGGCGCTAGCCGTTAGCGCTGCGCCGCCCCAGATGACGTCATCGGTGTGCGCAGTGCCCCGCTACCGCCCCGAACGCGAAATTTGGCAGCGTCCCCTGCTTTAACACCGGCCTACCTACGGCGGTAGAGGCACGGAGGTGCGGGGCGGCCATTTTTTTTGCTGGCAGCCTGCCAACACCTCTCCGCGCCACCGTCCCCGGCCTCTTGAGCCACCCACCCCCCCGGCGTTGTGCCGGCTGTGTCCCAAGAGTCCGGCACTTCTCCTCGGTGCCAGGCTCTTTTGCCGGCACTCGCAATCGCCGATCGCACTGCAGCAGGCCCCTCCCCTTTAAGAAGGGGAGGAAGGCCTGCAGTACCGCAGCGCGCCGTGCCGCAGCGTGTGGCGCTGCGGCACGTTGCGCTGCGATTTTCAGTTGCAGCGCCCCAAGAGGGATGCGGGGCGCCTCGAGTAGCGCTGCGCTCCCGTCTGGGGCGCAGAAACTGAATTTCCGGCGGGCGTTCGCGACTCCTTCCGGGGCGGTACTTCCGGCGCCCTGGCGAGACTGGCGCCCCAAACGGGGCGCAAGTGAATTTCTGGGCCAAGGTCAATTAAAAACTGGGGCTTGGCAACATGTGAACAGGAGGAGGCCATCCAGCCCCTCGAGCCTGTTCCGCCATTCAGTGAGATCATGGCTGATCTGCGACCTAACTCCATCTACCCGCCTTTGCCCCATATCCCTTAATACCATTGGTTAACAAAAAGCTATCAATCTCAGGTTTAAAATTAACAATTGACCCAGCATCAATTGCCGTTTGCGGAAGAGAGTTCCAAACCTCTACCACCCTTTGTGTGTAGAAGTGTTTCCTAACTTCACTCCTGAAAGGACTGGCTCTGATTTTTAGACTCTGCCCCCTAGTCCTAGAATCCCCAACCAGCGGAAATAGTTTCTCTCTCTCTACCCTATTTTAATGTCTTGAAAACTTCGATCAAATCACCCCTTAATCTCCCAGTTCCGGGGAACACAACCCTAGTTTGTGTCATCTCTCTTCGTAATTTAACCCTTGGAGTCCGGGTATCATTCTGCTAAACCTACGCTGCACTCCCTCCAAAGGCTGGATTTTCATTGAGGAGGCGTGTAGGAGGCGGAACGCCCACTTTTGGGGTTGTAGTCCCGCCTCCATCGAGTTGTGGCCAACCCACGCGATTTTAACTTGATTGACCTTGTTGGGCCCGCCCAGCGGGCTCAGTGGGCCAATTAAGGGCCACCCGGCAACAGGTGATGTCACAGATTGACATTTCATCTGTCAAGAGCTTTTGACAGATGAAATATCAGCGTTTGACAGCTGTTTGAAGCTGTCAAACACTGACAATCTGTACTTCAAGTTAATTCCTTCCTCTCAGGATGATTTAGAGATCTCTCCAGAACAGAAAGCTGAATGCTGCAACTTTTGACAGCTCGCGGCCATTCTGCTTTCTGTGCCGGTGAGATCAGAGACTCCCGAGACCTGAAGGAAGGAAGGCTGTAAAGGTAATTAAACTTCTTTAAACACTTTACACACACCAAACACACCTACCTCTGCACTCATGCACCCATCACTCACCTGAACACCGGACATCTCGACCCCTCCAAGCCCTTCAGCCCGACGGCCCGCCTCGCTAACTTGGCGTGGTTTGGAGCCGTCGGGAATCCCACACTTCAGCAATGAAAATAGGGATTAGGCTAAAAACTGCCTGTTAACCACCTGTTAACAGGCAGCTAATGGGCACTAATCCCCTTCCCGCCTCGGGGAGGCGGCTCCCAGCACAGGTCAGGTACCCACCTCCTGGGACATTGGCACGGAGGCGGGTTGGGGGCGGGATGGGTTCGTGCCCCCCGATTTCGAGATTTAAACCCCACACGCCTCCAATCCCGCCTCCACGGCCCAATGAAAATCCTGCCCAATATCTCCTTCCTAAGGTGTCTTGAAGTTCTCCAGCAACTCAATTCAAGTCAAACAACGACTAACAAATCGAGTTCTTTTTTGAATTCCGAGGACTAAGTGAAAGGGCCAGGGTGCAGAACACCATCAAGAGTAGATGAGATCACCTACTAGGACACTGAGCTAGGATTTTATAAACCTGTAGATTGCAGGAGAAAGGCAGGGCTGAGGGAGGTTAAGGGATCCCAAGAAACAATGACACAGTGAGGAGTAACAAGAGTTTTGGGGCAGGATTTTCACTGGGCCGTGGAGGCGGGATTGGAGGCGTGCGGGGGGTTAAAATCTCGAAATCGGGGGGGGCACGAACCCATTCCGCCCCCAACCCGCCTCCATGCTAGTTTCAAAGGAGGCGGGTACCCGCCCCGCGCTGGGAGCCGCCTCCCCGAGGCGGGAAGGGGATTAGTGCCAATTAACTGCCTGTTAATAGGTAGTTAACAGGCAGTTTTTAGCCTAATCCCTATTTTTAATGTTGAAGTGTGGGATTCCCGACAGCTCCAAACCACGCCAAGTTAGCGAGGCGGGCCGTCGGGATGAAGGGTTCGAGATGTCCGGTGTTCAGGTGAGTGATGGGTGCATGAGTGCAAAGGTAAGTGTGTTTGGTGTGTGTAAAGTGTTTAAAGAAGCTTTACTTACCTTTACAGCCTTCCTTCCCTCAGGTCTCGGGAGTCCCTCATCTCGCCGGCACAGAAAGCAGAATGGCCGCGATCAGTTAAAAATTGCAGCATTCAGCTTTCTGTTCCGGAGAGATCTCTAAATCATCCTGAGAGGAAGGAATTAACTTAGAGTACAGATTGTCAGTGTTTGACAGCTTCAAACAGCTGTGAAACGCTGATATTTCATCTGTCAAAAGGTCTTGACAGATGAAATGTCAATCTGTGACGTCACCTGTTGCCGGGTGGCCCCTAATTGGCCTGCTGAGCCCGCTGGGCGGGCTCAACAAGGTCAATCAAGTCAAAATCGCATGGGTTGGCTAGAACTCAATGGAGGCGGGACTACAACCCCGAAAGTTGTAGTCCCGCCTCCTACCCAACTCCTCAATGAAAATCCAGTCTCCGTATCTAAGAAAGAACAGGAAACTTTTTTTTATCCGGCACCGATGGGACCGATGTGATGCCGGTTCATCAAAAAATCCGGATAACCGAACGCTATAGTAAAAGATATGGAGAGCTGAGAGCTCCGTATAAAGCAACAAACCCTGTTGCTTAGCAACAGGTTCAGAACAATGGCCACAAGTTCCAAGCGTCTCTGTAGCTTAGCAACAGCTGCAGCCACACCCTTGCACAGCAACAGATCGAGGAAGGCAAGTACAATATGAAGTAAAACTTACCTGAACCTACTCCTGAATTTTGCCAGTTAACCGAGATTTCTGGTTATTTAGGTGCCAGTAAATCGAAAGTTTCCTGAATATACTTGCCTTGGAGGCGGTGCAACGAAGGTTCACTAGATTGACTCCTGGGATGAGAGGGTTGTCCTATGAGGAGAGATGGAGTAGATTGGGCCGATACTCTCTGGAGTTTGGAAGAATGAGAGGTGATCTCATTGCAACGTATAATATTCTGAGGGGGATTGACAGGTTAGATGCTGGGAGGATGTTTCCCCCTGGCTGGAGAGTCTAGAACCAGGGGTCACAGTCTCAGGATAAGGGAGTCGGCCATTTAGGACTGAGATGAGGAGGAATTTCTTCACTCAGAGGGTGGTGAATCTTTGGAATTCTCTACCCCAGAGGAACGGTGGATATATTTCCAAGTCAGGATGGGGTGTGTGCGACTTGGAGGGGAACTTGGAGGTGGTGGTGTTCCCATGTGCCTGCTGCCCTTGTCCTTCTAGGCGGTAGAGGTCGCGGGTTTGGGAGGTGCTGCCGAAGAAGCTTGTGGTCACCCCTCCTAACATCTTTGATTGGGTGTGTGTTTTTGCTTTGGCCTCTGTGAAGCCCTCTGGACATTTTTCTGCATTAAAAAGACATTACACAAATGCAGATGCCCTAACTATAATCTTCCAAAGCTCTCTCGATTCAGGAACCGTCCCTTTAGATTGGAAAACTGCGCATGTCACTCCGCTTTTTAAGACTGGCGAGAGAGGGAAACCAGGGAATTATAGATCAGTTTGCCCATCATCTGTTGTCGGGAAATTGCTAGAGTCTATAATTAAGGATAGGGTTGACTGAACACCTCGAAGATTTTCAGTTGCTCAGAGAGAGCCAGCATGGATTTGTGAAAGGCAGGTCATGCCTGACAAACCTGATTGAATTGTTTGAAGAGGTGACTGAAGTGGTGGACAGGGGATTTTCGATGGATGTTATTTATATGGACTTCCAGAAGGCGTTTGATAAAGTCCCACATAAGAGACTGTTAATTCCGTGGCTTCTATCTTGGTTGAGGGAAAATTATTGACCTGGTTGGGAAATTGGCCGAGCGGCAGGAGACAGAGAGTCGGGATAATCGGTAGGTACTCAAATTGGCAGGATGTGACTAGTGGTGTCCCGCAGGGATCTGTGTTGGGGCCTCAACTATTCACAATATTTATTAACGACGTAGATGGCGGCATAGAAAGCCATTTATCCAAATTTGCAGATGACACAAAGATAGGCGGCACTGTAGGCAGTGTTGATGAAAGCATAATATTACAAAGCGATATCGATAGATTAAGTGAATGGGCAAAACTGTGGCAAATGGATTTCAATGTTAGCAAATGTGAGGTCATCCACTTTGGACCTAAAAAGGATCGAACAGGGAACTTTCTAAATGGTGAAAGGCTAAAAACAGTGGAGGTCCAAAGAGACTTGAGGGGTCCAGGTACATCGATCATTAAAATGTCATGAACAGGTACAGAAAATAATCAAAAAGGCTAATGGGATGCTGGCCTTTATATCTAGAGGACAAGAATACAAGGGGGTAGAAGTTATGCTGCAGCTGTACAAAGCCCTGGTTAGACCACACCTGGAGCACTGGGAGCAGTTCTGGGCATCGCACCTTAGGAAGGATAGATTGGCCTTGGAGGGAGTGCAGCGTAGGTTTACCAGAATGATACCTGGACTCCAAGGGGTTAAGTTACGAGGAGGGATTACACAAACTAGGGCTGTACAGGAAACTTTTGATTTACCGGCATCTAAATAACCGGAAATCTCGGTTAACCGGCAAAATTCAGGAGTAGGTTCAGGTACGTTTTACTTCATATTGTACTTGCCTTCCTCGATCTGTTGCTGTGCAAGGGTGCGGCTGCAGCTGTTGCTAAGCTACAGAGACGCTTGGAACTTGTGGCCATTGTTCTGCACCTGTTGCTAAGCAACAGGGTTTGTTGCTTTATACGGAGCTCTCGGCTCTCCGTATCTTTTACTATAGCGTTCGGTTATCCGGAATTTTTGATGAACTGGCACCACGTCGGTGCCGGATAAAAAAAAGTTTCCTGTATTCCCTAGAAATTAGAATGTTAAGGGTGATCTGATCGAAGTTTACAAGATATTAAAGGGAACAGATAGAGAGAAACTATTTCCGCTGGTTGGGGAGTCTAGGACTAGGGGGCATAGTCTAAAAATTAGAGCCAGACCTTTCAGGAGTGAAGTTAGGAAACACTTCTACACACAAAGGGTGGTAGAAGTTTGGAACTCTCTCCTGCAAACAACAATTGATGCTAGATCAATTGTTAATTTTAAATCGGAGATTGATAGATTTTTGTTAATTAAGGGATATGGGGCAAAGGCGGGTAGATGGAGTTAGGTCACAGACCAGCCATGATCTCATTGAATGGCGGAACAGGCTCGAGGGGCTGAATGGCCTCCTCCTGTTCCTATGGTAACAGGCTCGAGGGGCTGAATGGCCTCTCCTCCTGTTCCCATGTTCCTAATATGCAAGTATTGGAAAATATTTGAAAACCAATCCGGGAAATCAAACCCAGCCTTTCCTTTGGAGAGATTTACAGCCCAGAGAATCAGATTAAACATCTTTGGAGATGCAGGATACGCAAGATGTTGCTTCGCGCCTGCAACCGAACCTCATTAAACACACAGCCACCTGCTCTGGGGCTGCTGTCATTCAGCCCTCATCGCTCTGATTCAACACAGAGCCCCCCCCGCATCCTGCACTCAAAGCAAGGCACGCATCAAATAGGCAGGAAGGAGTTAGATAGTCCCAGCTTGTGCGGCAATGAGGAGGGGCTGCCATCATCGTCCCCAGTAACCTGGTTTGATTCGGAGAAAATATAATCAGCCAGTGTGAGTATCTCTGTGTGTGCGAGAGTGTTTGTGTTTATGTAGATGTACGTGTATGTGTGTGTGTGAGCATGTTGAGGTGTGTGTGTGTGGTATGAGTTTGTGTATATGTGTGAGTACAGGGGATCTCATTCAAACTTATAAAATTCTAACAGGACTAGACGCAGGAAGGATGTTCCCGATGGTCGGGGAGTCCAGAACCAGGGGTCACAGTCTAAGGATAAGGGCTAAGCCATTTAGGGATAAGATGAAGAGGAATTTCTTCACCCAGAGAGTGGTGAACCTGTGGAATTCTCTGCCACAGAGGGCAGTTGAGGTCAATTCATTAAATATATTCAAGAAGGAGTTGGATATATTTCTTGAGGCTAAAGGGATCAAGGGATATGGGGAGAAAGCAGGGACAGGGTACTGAATTTGGATGATCAGCCATGATCTCATTGAATGGCGGAGCGGGCTCGAGGGGCCGAATGGCCTACTCCTGCTCCTATCTTCTACGTTACAGCAGGCACCTCAAAGCACTGGAGAGGTACCACCAACGCTGCCTCCGCAAGATCCTGCAAATCCATTGGCAGGATAGGCACACCAACGTCAGTGTTCTCGCTCAGGCCAACATCCCCAGCATCGAAGCTTTGCCCACGCTCGATCAGCTCCGATGGACGGGCCACATTGTCCGCATGCCCGATACGAGACTCCCAAAACAAGCGCTCTACTCGGAGCTCCGCCACGGCAAGAGAGCCCCAGGTGGGCAGAGGAAACGCTTCAAGGACACCCTCAAAGCCTCCTTGAAAAAGTGCAACATCCCCACCAACGCCTGGGAATCCCTGGCCCAAAACCGCACAAAGTGGAGGAGAAGCATCCGGGAAGGCGCCGAACACCTCGAGTCTCTTTGCCGGGAGCAAGCGGAAGCCAAGCGCAAACAGCGGAAGGAGCGCACGTCAACCCAAGCACCCCACACCCACCCGCCCCTTCAACCACCGTCTGCCCCACCTGTGACAGAGACTGTAGGTCCCGCATTGGACTCATCAGTCACCTGCGAACTCATTTTTAATGTGGAAGCAAGTCATCCTCGGTTCCGAGGGACTGCCTGAGAGAGAGAAGAGTTTGTGTATATGTGTGTGTATCAGGGTGAGTGTGTGTGAGTGTGTGTGTCACACCCTCGCACTGACAT
The DNA here is from genome assembly GCF_052327205.1 of Somniosus microcephalus. Lineage (NCBI taxonomy): Eukaryota > Metazoa > Chordata > Chondrichthyes > Squaliformes > Somniosidae > Somniosus > Somniosus microcephalus. Next base: position 12,192,799 of record NW_028225185.1, on the reverse strand, counting down.
ACACACACCCAGACACCACTGATTCCCTTCTCAATATCCCACACAATGGGCCAGTGAAACACTTGCAACCAAATCTACTTATAAACTTGTATAAACCTCCTGTGCCTGGCACTGCCTCACATTCTTATTTACTACACATAGGGTCATTTTAACCAAACCCACCCACTCGATACTGGGACAAATGTAAGAAGTCACACAACACCAGGTTATAGTCCAACAGTTTTATTTGAAATCACAAGCTTTCGGAGCGCTGCTCCTTCATCAGGTGAAGTGGAGAGATGCATAAAGACACAGCTTATATCGTCAGAGAATACTGCCAGATGATTACAGGTAATCTTTCTAACTGCCATTTATCACACCTCGGCAGAGAGATAATCACAGCAATCAAAGGTGTGAATGGTGTCCAAACAGGTTAGTCAGGAAAACATTACATCAAAGAACAATGAGGTGGGGTCACAAGGGGTCAAATGTTGCAGATGCTGGGGTCTGTATGAAAAACAAAAAACAGACAAAAAAACATTTTTTTGCTGGAAATCACAGCAGGTCCAGCCGCATCTGTGTAGAGAGAACAAGCCAACAACGACTCGAGTCTGGATGACCCTACGTCAGGTGGGGTTACATGTAGCGTGACATGAACCCAAGATCCCGGTTGAGGCCGTCCTCATGAGTGCGGAACTTGGCTATCAGTTTCTGCTCTACGATTTTGCATTGTCGTGTGTCTCGAAGGCCGCCTTGGAGAATGCTTACCCGAAGATCGGAGGCTGAATGTCCTTGACTGCTGAAGTGTTCCCCGACTGGGAGGGAACACTCCTGCCTGGCGATTGTTGCGCGGTGTCCGTTCATCCGTTGTCGCAGTGTCTGCATCGTCTAGCCGATGTACCATGCTCCGGGGCATCCTTTCCTGCAACGTATGAGGTAGACAACGTTGGCCGAGTCACATGAGTATGTACCATGTACCTGGTGGGTGGTGTCCTCACGTGTGATGATGGTATCTGTGTTGATGATCTGGCATGTCTTGCAGAGGTTGCCGTGGCAGGGTTGTGTGGTGTCGTGGTCGCTGTTCTCCTGAAAGCTGGGTAATTTGCTGTGAACGATGGTCTGTTTGAGGTTAGGCGGCTGTTTGAAGGCGAGTAGTGGAGGCGTGGGGATGGCCTTAGCGAGGTGTTCGTCGTCATCGATGACATGTTGAAGGCTGCGAAGAACATGGCGTAGTTTCTCCGCTCCGGGGAAGTACTGGACGGCGAAGGGTACTCTGTTGGTTATGTCCCGTGTTTGTCTTCTGAGGAGGTCTATGCGATTTTTTGCTGTGGCCCGTCGGAACTGTCGATCGACGAGTCGAGCGTCATATCCCGTTCTTACGAGGGCGTCTTCCAGCGTCTGTAGGTGTCCATCGCGTTCCTCCTCGTTGAGCAGATCCTGTGTATTCGCAGGGCTTGTCCATAGGGGATGGCTTCTTTAACGTGGTTAGGGTGGAAGCTGGAGAAGTGGAGCATCCTGAGGTTGTCCGTGGGCTTGCGGTAGAGTGAAGTGCTGAAGTGTCCGTCTTTGATGGAGATTCGTGTGTCCAAGAATGAAACCGATTCTGAGGAGTAGTCCATGGCGAGACCATGCAGACACTGCGACAACGGATGAACGGACACCACGCAACAATCGCCAGGCAGGAGTGTTCCCTCCCAGTCGGGGAACACTTCAGCAGTCAAGGACATTCAGCCTCCGATCTTCGGGTAAGCATTCTCCAAGGCGGCCTTCCAGACACACGAAAACGCAAAATCGTAGAGCAGAAACTGATAGCCAAGTGCCGCACTCATGAGGACGGCCTCAACCGGGATCTTGGGTTCATGTCACGCTACATGTAACCCCACCTGACGTAGGGTCATCCAGACTCGAGTCGTTGTTGGCTTGTTCTCACTACACAGATGCGGCCGGACCTGCTGTGATTTCCAGCAAAAAAAATGTTTTTTTGTCTGTTTTTTGTTTTTCATACAGACCCCAGCATCTGCAACATTTGACCCCTTGTGACCCCACCTCATTGTTCTTTGATGTAATGTTTTCTTGACTAACCTGTTTGGACACCATTCACACCTTTGATTGCTGTGATTATCTCTCTGCCGAGGTGTGATAAATGGCAGTTCGAAAGATTACCTGTAAACATCTGACATTATTCTCTGACTATATAAGCTGTGTCTTTATGCATCTCTCCACTTCACCTGACGAAGGAGCAGCGCTCTGAAAGCTTGTGATTTCAAATAAAACTGTTGGACTATAACCTGGTGTTGTGTGACTTCTTACATTTGTCCACCCCAGTCCAACACTGGCATCTCCACACCATCGATACTGGGAGGATTGGACTGGCCGCTCGATCTATACTTTCCATTGAGTTCAAAGGGAAGTGTGTAAACCGGACCTGCCCGGGAGACTGAGGGTAATATAACCCCACGGTGTGCCACTCCAGGGCAGTATGGTACCAGCTTACCCTGGTTTGGCATAACCTCACTTCCTTATTTACAATACACTTTTTGTAAGTTTACTCCAATTTTCCACAGTGATTTGATTTCCAGGGTCCCTGGTGGGCTGGGTGACTGCATAGTTTTATCAGGCTTCAGTTTTGGAATATCAGAAGCTGAAGACACACACACACTCACACACGGGTACACAGACACCCTCACTCACACACGGGTACACAGACACACTCACTCACACACGGATACACAGACACACTCATTCACACACTCACACACGGGTGCACAGACACACACACTCACACACACGGGTACAGGGACACACTCACTCACACACGGGTACACAGACACACACTCACACACACGGGTACAGACACACACACTCACTCACACACGGGTACAGAGACACACACTCACACACACGGGTACACAGACACACACTCACTCACACACGGATACAAAGACACACACTCACTCACACATGGGTACACAGACACACACTCACTCACACACGGGTACACACACACACACACTCTTTCACACTCACATACACACACTGACATGAATCCTGTCATTCATGTGGAAATGACTTAGGAAATAATACTGGGCGGCCTGCTGGTGGCGCTGTCCAGGGAGAGTATAAATACTCGGGTACGAGCCCAGCTTGCTCAGGACATTCTTTAACAGGAACTAGTGAAGGACACAACTAGACCTCCATGTTGTAAAACAGTCGATTAAAGCTTTGTTTAACGCTTAGACCAAGTGCCTGGTAGTTTTCTTACGTCACACACTTTCACACACACTCACACTCACTCACACACTCTCACATGCACAGGTATACACACACACTCAGTCTTTCTCACACACTTACACGCACACACTCAGTCTTTCTCACACACACACACTGTCTTTCTCACACACACACATTCTCACACTCACTGTCACACACACTCACTCTCTCAACTCACTCACAGACACACTCTCACACACACACACACTCTCACACGCACAGGTACACAGACACACACACACTCACACACTCACTAACTCACTCACACTCACTAATTCACTCTCACACACACACTCACAGACTCTCACCCTTTCACTCACTCACACGGGTACACACTCACTCACACATACACCCTCTCACTCACACACCCTCTCACTCACACACACTCTCACTCACACACACGGATGGGTACACAGACACACACACTCACACACACACACTCTCACATGCACACACACTCACAGTCTTTCACACTCAGTCACACACATACACACACTTTCACTCACTCACTCACACACTCACTCACTCTCACTCTCTCAGTCACACAGAGACACGCACACACCAACAGCCGCCCCCCCCCATCCCAGATATTCCAATTCACCTGAACACTGGTCCCCACAAGTTACCATTCTTTGACTTTGATGACAATTCACTTCTCAAAGGGACAATGGACCTGCATCATCAGGGATTTATTGCTAGCAAGCCCAAAGCTCCCCTCTGCTTTATAGATCACGACAGGCAGCCCGGTGGGGGGCGGGGGCAGTGAGGTTTTTGCACTGAACCTGGATTGCGAGCGTCTCGCGGGCGCGTTTTCACAGGTCGCGGTTGAGAAACAGGCAGAGGCAGCGTCACCTCACCACTTACTGAGGCCAGGGCTTTGCCCAGAGCGTCTCCGGTCTGTGAGCTTCCAGCTGTGGTACCTCTGCTCCCTGCATCCCAAAAAAACACACAAGAAGACAGGTGTTTACTCAATAAGGGGAACAAGAACAGCAAGTCCCTCTCCGCAACCCCCACCCCGCCCCCCCGGGGAATCCCGACGGCTCAAAGACCTACCCATCAGACTTTCCGAAGTGTTTAGGGGCGGCGTGTGCGAGGACGTGACAAATGGCGTCGAGCTGCCGCTGCTCCGGTGGAAGCTGGCCACAGGAGGAAGAGTAGCGTTAACATCTGATGGCGGGTAGGGCTGTAAACAAAGGGGGAAACGAGCAAATTAAAAGGGCATTCAGAGACTGACTATCCTGCTTCGGTTGGCTTGTAAAGCTCGTTAAGAAAGATAGACTTGCATTTATATACAGGAAACTCTCGTTTAAAACAGCACCTAAATATCCGGAATTCTTCTATTAACCGGCAAAATTCTCACTCCGACAACAACGCCTCAATAACCGGCAATGTTGCCGAGTCCGAGAATCCCGCCATGGCCGAGTTAGTCAGTGGGGGTAGTTCTCCGAACTGCCACTACTCGGCTTCTTGGCCCTGTCGGGAGTCAGAACATCTCAATACCCCTGGAACAGGAGTCTGACTCTCCCGCGCTGCCGGGAGTCTCTTCCGATCCGCCATTTTACAGGGGTACTGTGTGTCTCCCACGCTGCTGATCGTCATTGCATTGCATTACCCTCAACTGGCAGTACTGTACTTAATCAAGCATCTTCCACCATCCATTTAACACAACATTCTGTAGGTGAGTGCCCAATTACTGTATACTGCATGTTATAAATCACATCATTCATCAAGAAACTACTCGTGAAAGAATGCTGGACGGCCAGCTGGTGGCGCCATCCAAGGAGTATAAATACTCGGGCGTGGGCCCAGCTTGTCCAGGGGCATTTTGTAAGACAAGGAACTAGTGAAGTACAACCAGACCGCCATGTTCTGAAACAAGTTGATTGAAGCCTTGCTTAATGCTCGAACCAAGTGCGTAGTGAGTGCTATTACGTCACTGCACAATTCTTGATTTTTAAAAATTTTTCTTTGTTTAAAAATAGCCTCGGTAGATAACCCTCTCCGTCATCCGGAATTTTTGATCAACCGGCAACACGCCGGTCCCGTCGGTGCCGGATACCAAAGAGTTTCCTGTAGCGCCTTTCACAACAACTTGCATTTATATAGCACCTTTAACGCAGTAAAAGGTCCCAAGGCGCTTCACAGGAGTATTATCAAACAAAATTTGACACCGAGCCACATTCTTTCTTTATTCATTCTCGGGATGTGGACGTCGCTGGCAAGGCCTGCATTTATTGCCCATCCCCAGTCGCCCCTTGAGAAGGTGGTGGTGAGCCGCCTTCTTGAACCGCTGCAGTCCCGTGTGGTGACGGTGCTCCCACAGTGCTGGTAGGGCGGGAGTTCCAGGATTTTGACCCAGCGACGATGAAGGATCGGCCCGATATATTTCCAAGTCAGGATGGTGTGTGTGACTTGGAGAGGAACTTGGAGGTGGTGGTGTTCCCGCGCGCCTGCTGCCCTTGTCCTTCTAGGTGGAAGAGGTGGCGGGTTTGGGAGGTGCTGCCGAAGAAGCCTTGGCGAGTTGCTGCAGTGCATTTTGTAGATGGGGATTGACGTAAGAAAACTACTCGGCACTTGGTCTAAGCGTTAAACAAAGCTTTAATCAACTGTTTTACAACATGGAGGTCTAGTTGTGTCCTTCACTAGTTCCTGTTAAGAATGTCCTGCGCAAGCTGGGCCCATGCCCGAGTATTTATACTCTCCCTGGACAGCGCCACCCGCAGGCCGCTCAGTATTATTTCATAAGTCTTTCTTTCATGAACGACTGATTCGTGTCAGGGATATTAAGAAAGCTTGGTCAAAGAGGGATGTTTCAAGTAGTCAGGACATCCCAAAGCACTTAAGAGCCAAAAAAGGTACTTCTGAAGTGGAGTCACCGTTGCAGGAAACGCGGGAGCCAATTTGCGCACAGCAAGATCCCACAAGATCTTGAGATATTGACCAGATAATCCATTTTTAGTGATGTTGGTTGAAGGGATAAAGATTGGCCCCCGGGACACCTCCCACCTGCTCTTCCTTCAATAGCAGCCATGGGATCATCCATCTGAGAGAGCAGACAAGGCCTCATCCGAAAAACAGCACCTCCAACAGTGCCGAGCACTCCCGCAGTACTGCACTGGAGTGGAGCGTCAGCCTGGATTGTGTGCTCAAGTCTCTTGGAGCGGGCCTCGAACCCACAATTTTCTGACTCAGAGGCGAAAGTGCTACCCACTGAGCCACGGCCGACACTCTATAAATTCGATCCCAATATGACGCAGTTGACCGAGGTGCCAGTGTGCGAAAGCAGACACAGGCCAGGCACGTCCCAGATTCGATTCCCGACAGCAGCCCTGGGTGCGAATCAGCCAGGATTCCTGCTTCTGATGGTTATCCAGCGACACGGACGTCAGGATTGGATCGGCTGTGATGCCTCCCACAGTCAAATAGCCGACTGAGAACCCACTGCCTAGGCTTGGGTCGGGGACTGGAGGGCATCATCCTCTGGCTCTCCTGCAACTCGAGCTCCTGATCCCACTTGTGTCGTTGAGGGGAGGCCAGGTAGTTCCCCACTGGAAGTGGGTGGAGGTGGGGGGGCGGTGTGGGGGGGGGGGGGGCGGGGTGTTGCTGATCTTGAGCCTCCCAGGGGTTCAGGTTGACAGAACGCACGGGAGGGTGGTCTGGGGAACTTCTAGCCTCACCGTCCTCTGTGCAGTGGTTGGTGTCAAGACCGAGGGACAGACCACGCCCCATCAGAATCTGATATGTTTCAGTAATGAGAGGGGATCTTACTGAAACATATAAGATTCTGAAGGTGCTGGGCAGGGTAGATGCAAAGAGGATGTTTCCCCTCGTGGGGGAATCTAGAACTCGGGGGCTCAGTTTCAGAATAAGGGGTTGCCCATTTAGAACTGAGATGAGGAGGAATTTCTTCTCTCGGAGGGTCGTGAATCTTTGGAATTCTCTGCCCCAGAGAGCTGTGGAGGCTGGGTCATTGAATATATTTACGGTGGAGATGGACAGATTTTTGAAAAACAGGGAAATCAAGGTGACGTAAGAAAACTACGAGGCACTTGGTCTAAGCGTTAAACAAAGCTTTAATCAACTGTTTTACAACATGGAGGTCTAGTTGTGTCCTTCACTAGTTCCTGTTAAAGAATGTCCTGAGTAAGCTGGGCCCGTGCCCGAGTATTTATACTCTCCCTGGACAGCGCAACCCGCCGGCCGCCCAGTATTATTTCATAAGTCATAGGGCCTTGGTGAGACCACAGCGAGAGTATTGTGTGCAGTTTTGGTCGCCTTATCTCAGGAAGCATGTTCTTGCCATGGAGGGAGTGCAGCGAAGATTCACCAGGCTGATACCTGGGATGTCAGGAATGACGTATGAGGAGAGATTGGGTCGAGTGGGCTTATACTCGCTGGAGTTTAGAAGAATGAGAGGGGATCTCATCGAAACTTATAAGATTCTAACAGGACTAGACAGACTAGATGCAGGAAGGATGTTCCCGATGGCGGGGAGTCCAGAACCAGGGGTCACAGTCTAAGGATAAGGGGTAAGCCATTTAGGACAGAGATGAGGAGGAATTTCTTCACCCAGAGAGTGGTGAACCTGTGGAATTCTCTACCACAGAAGGCAGTGGAGGCCAGTTCATTAATTATATTCAAGAAGGAGTTGGATATATTTCTTAAGGCTAAAGGGATCAAGGGATATGGGGAGAAAGCAGGACAGGGTACTGAATTTGGACAATCAGCCATGATCGCATTGAATGGCGGAGCAGGCTCGAGGGGCCGAATGGCCGACTCCTCGCTCATATTTCTTATGTTCTTATGAGACAAGCATTAACCACCATCACACTAGATTGATTTCTGGGATAATTGTGCAGTTAAAATTGGAGACAAACAAACAAAATACTTCCCACAGGGGCGGGGGGTGACGCAGGGCTCGCCAATCTCACCGACACTCTTTAATATTTACATAAGTGGATTGGCAAAACTACTTGAACAATCTACAGCACCCGGCCTCACCCTATATGAATCCAAGGTTAAATTCCTCCTCTATGCAGACGACCTGGTTCTGCTGTCACCAACTAAAGAGGGTCTACAGCAGAACCTGGACCTGCTGGAGTCGTACTGCCAGACTTGGGCCCTGACAATAAATCCCCAAAAAACCAAAGTCCTTGTGTTCCAGCAAAGATCCAAACATCAGGGACCCAAAATAAATTTCACAGTAGGAACAACCAAAATTGAACAAACCACTAACTGCACATACTTGGGCTTAAAAATCAGTTCTACGGGAAACTTCAAACTGGCTGTGAATGAACTGAAAGAGAAAGCAAGAAGGGCTTTCTATGCCATCAAAAAATCAATCCAAATAGAAATCCCAATTAACATTTGGCTCAAAATTTTCAAATCAGTAATTGAACCAATTGCACTCTATGGCAACAAGAATTTGCAAAATGGGACAAACACCCAATTGAGATCCTACATGCAGAATTCTGTAAAAGTATCCTCCGGACTCAAAGGAAAACAGTAAACAATGCATGCAGGGTGGAACTAGGCCAATATCCATTAATAATCACTATCCAAAAAAGAGCCACCAAATTTTGGAATCACCTACAAATGAGCAACCCCCAATGCTATCACTACGACGCCCTGAAATGCCAAGAGCTGACCATAAAGAAGAATACCCTCAGTCAACTAGTCCTGGGACTCAGTGAAGTAACTACTAACAATACTAACAATAACCAGCCCCAGGACAGTGACAGGGTAACACAAAGAATTCGACCCAACACAATCGTCGCTAAGCAAAAGGAAAAATATCTGACATATTGGGCAGAAACAACAAAAACCCAAAACAAACTCAATTGCTACTTGGCCCTAAACAGACAATACAACATAGCTGATTACCTGACCATGGTAAAGGATAGCAAACTGAGAAAAGCCTTGACAAGGTACAGACTTAGCGAACATAGCCTAGCGATCGAAAAAGGCAGACACAGGCAGACCCGGCTGCCAAGAGAGGACAGGATATGCTCTCACTGCAGTCAGGGAGTAGTTGAGACAGAGATGCACTTCCTCACAGCCTGTGGAAAATATCAGGACATCAGGGAGAATTTCTACCAAAAATTCTCCCAAATATGCCCTGAATTCAGAAATCTGAATGACAACCAAAAACTCCCATTCCTACTGGGAGAGGAGAGAAGCTGTGTAACACTGGCGCCACACACTGTTACAGCTTGCCATGAACAGAGGGACAACCAGTAAACTAAGAAAAGAGTATATATAAACAAGGCGAATGTATATTTATACACTCAGGGATATACCTGTTTATACACTGTATGAATAGAACTGCGTTTATGTGCCCAACCATAAATGTATTTCGATGCTTTGGCAACATAAGATGCACCTTATCATGCCAATAAAGTGATTTGAATTTGAATTGTGAATTGATAAGAGAGTTGTCCTATGAGGAGAGATTGAGTAGAATGGGTCGACACTCTCTGGAGTTTAGGTGATCTCATTGAAACATGAGATACTGAAGGGTATCTTTTTTTTTAATCCACACTGTCGTCTGGCCTTTTTTCTTCCCTCCCACGTGGCAGCTGTCCTTCATTCTGCCAGCGCCATTCACACGTCATCTAGAGCCATCCTTTGTTCCTTTACCTGTCCCATTACCACCTCCTCTCGCCTTCAATATCTCTCAATGTCTCTTAATCTCTCCTGCTTTCTATCCTATCACTGACCTTCCCCTTTGTTCTTTCATCCCCTCCCCCTGTTCCCAGCCCCCACTTGCTTTAATATCTATTCCCTTTCCTGCTTTTTTCTAGTTCTGACGAAGGGTCAGCGGCCTGAACTGTTAACTCCGTTTAGAAACATAGATGATAGGAGCAGGAGTAGGCCATTCGGCCCCTCGAGCCTGCTCCGCCATTCAATGAGATCATGGCTGATCATCCAAATTCAGTACCCTGTCCCTGCTTTCTCCCCATAACCCTTGATCCCTTTAGCCGTAAGAAATATATCTAACTCCTTCTTAAATATATTTAATGAATTGGCCTCAACTGCCTTCTGTGGTAGAGAATTCCACAGGTTCACCACTCTCTGGGTGAAGAAATTCCTCCTCATCTCAGTCCTAAATGGCTTACCCCTTATCCTTAGACTGTGACCCCTGGTTCTGGACTCCCTGACCATCGGGAACATCCTTCCTGCATCTAGTCTGTCTAGTCCTGTTAGGATTTTATAAGTTTCAATGAGATCCCCTCTCATTCTTCTAAACTCCAGAGAGTACAAGCCCAATCGACCCAATCTCTCCTCATACGTCATTCCTGCCATCCCAGGTATCAGCCTGGTGAATCTTCGCTGCACTCCCTCCATGGCAAGAACATCCTTCCTCAGATAAGGTGACCAAAACTGCACACAATACTCAAGGTGTGGTCTCACCAAGGCCCTGTACAACTGCAGCAAGACATCCTTGTTCCTGTACTCGAACCCTCTCGCTACGAAGGCCAACATACCATTTGCCTTCTTAACCGCCTGCTGCACCTGCATGCTTACCTTCAGCGACTGGTGCACAAGGACACCCAGGTCTCGTTGTACTTCCCCTTTTCCCAATCTATTGCCGTTCAGATAATAATCTGCCTTCCTGTTTTTGCCACCAAAGTGGATAACCTCGCATTTATCCACATTATACTGCATCTGCCATACATCTGCCCAATCACCCAACCTGTCTAAATCGTACTGGAGTTTCTCTGCATCCTCCTCACAGCACACACGCCCACCCAGCTTTGTGTCGTCTGCAAACCTGGAGAGATTACATCTAGTTCCCTCGTCTAGATCATTAATATATATATTGTGAATAACTGGGGTCCTAGCACCGATCCCTGCGGTACCCCACTAGTCACTGCCTTCCACTCGGAAAAAGATCTCTCTCCACGGATGCTGCCCTGGCCTGCAGAGTTTTTCCAGCGTTTTCTGTTGTTATTTCGGATTTCCAGCATCCGCAGTATTTTGCTATCGAGATACTGAAGGGGATTGACAGGGTAGATGCTCAGAGGCTGTTTCCCCCTGGCTGGAGAGTCTAGAACCAGGGGCACAGTCTCAGGATAAGGGGTCGGCCATTTAGGACTGAGATGAGGAGGAATTTCTTCACTCAGAGGGCGGTGAATCTTCGGAATTCTCTGCCCCAGAGGGCTGTGGAGGCTCAGTCGTTGAGTATATTCAAGGCTGAGATCAAGAGATTTTTGGATTCTAAGGGAATCGAGGGATCTGGGGATCGGGCGGGAAAGTGGAGTTGAGGTCGAAGATCAGCCATGATCTTATTGAATGGCGGAGCAGGCTCGAGGGGCCGTATGGCCGACTCCTGCTCCTATTTCTTGAGTTCTTATGTTTAACCCCCACCCTTACTCCACAGTGAACCGACCAAGTGAATGTGAAGATGGTTCTCACCAGGCGCTCGTGTGGGTGGAGGTTGCTGTAGCTGTTTGCCTGACTCATGTGTGACGAGGGCCCACCTGGGACCCCCCCGTAGTTGGCTTGGCTGATCCCGCCGGAGGGACCCCACAGTTCCGAGGAGTTGTGATGTCCATCTAAGAAAGAGAAAAAGAGGTTCAATTCCACAGATCCCAGACATTCCCAATTTTCCAGGACGAGCCCCTCATCAACATAGAATAGAATCTTTCAGCACAGAAGGTGGCGGCCATTCGGCCCATCGTGCCTGTGCCGGCTCTTCGAAAGAGCTCACCAATTAGTCCCACTCGCCCCCCCCCCCATGCTCTTTTCCCATATCCCTGCAAATTTTTCCTCTTCCAGTATTTATCCAATTCCCCTTTTGAAAGTCACTATTGAATCTGCTTCCACCGCCCTTTCAGGCAGCGCGTTCCAGATCACAACAACTCGCTGCGTAAAAAACATTCTCCTCATCTCCCCTCTGGTTCTTTTGCCGATTATCTTCAATCTGTGTCCTCTGGTTACCGACCCTCCTGCCACTGGAAACAGTTTCTCCTTATTTACTCCATCAAAACCCCTCGTGATTTTGAACGCCTCGATTAAATCTCCCCTTAACCTTCACTGCTCTAAGGAGAACAATCCCAACTTCTCCAGTCTCTCCACCTAATTGAAGTCCCTGGTATCATTCCATTCTGGTAAATCTCCTCCGCGCCCTCTCCAAGGCCTCGACACCCTTCCTAAAGTGCGGTGCCCAGAATTGGACACAAGACCCCAGCTGGGGCCAGACTGCTGCTGCAGCCCTGACTGATTCAGTCGTGGCCCTGCTTGAAGTGAGCGCTGTGGAAAATCTCTCAGCCGCACCCGGCGCTCGCTCAGCGGCCCCGAGTTCATTCATTGAGTAGCTGAGACGTACGGACCAGGGAGGGGCCCGGGTTCGGCCGTCGGTCCGCCAAGTGTTGAGCTCGCTGCTCTCAGCCAGGACTGTTGGTTCACGGAATGGGAGAGGTGGGGCGGGGGGGGGGAAATCAGCCAGGGTTCATGCTCCTGATAGGAACACGGGAACAGGAGGAGGCCATTCAGCCCCTCGAGCCTGTTCCGCCATTCAATGAGATCATGGCTGATCTGCGACCTAACCCCATATAACCCGCCTTTGGCCCGTATCCCTCAATACCACTGGTTAACAAAAATTCTATCCATCTCAGATTTAAAATTAACAATTGACCCAGCATCAATTGCCGTTTGCGGAAGAGAGTTCCAAACTTCTCCCACCCTTTGTGTGTAGAAGTGTTTCCTAACTTCACTCCTGAAAGGTCTGGCTCTAATTTTTAGACTCTGCCCCCAGTCCTAGACTCCACAACCAGCGGAAATAGTTTCTCTCGATCTATCCTATCGGTTCCCCTTAATATAAGAACATACATAAGAACATAAGAAGTAGGAGCAGGAGTAGGCCACACGGCCCCTCGGGCCTGCTCCGCCATTCAATAGGATCATGGCTGATCCGAACCTAGACTCACGTCCACTTCCCTGCCCGCTCCCCGTAACCCCTAATTCCCTTATCAGCTAGGAAACTGTCTATCTCCGTTTTAAATTTATTTAATGTCGCAGCTTCCACAGCTCTCTGAGGTAGCAAATTCCATAGATTTACTACCCTCTGAGTGAAGAAGTTTCTCCTCATCTCAGTTTTGAAACGGCAGCCCCTTATTCTAAGATTATGCCCCCTAGTTCTAGTCTCACCCATCAGTGGAAACATCCTCCCCGCATCCACCCGATCAAGCCCCCTCACAATCTTATATGTTTCGATAAGTTCGCCTCTCATTCTTCTGAATTCTAATGAGTAGAGGCCCAACCTACTCAACCTTACCTCATACGTCAACCCCCTCATCTCTGGAATCAACCGAGTGAACCTTCTCTGAACCGCCTTGAGAGCAAGTATACCTTTTCTTAAATATGGAAACCAAAACTGTACGCAGTATTCCAGGTGTGGCCTCACCAGTACCCTGTATAACTGCAGCAAGACTTCCCTGTTTTTATACTCCATCCCCCTTGCAATAAAAGCCAATATCTTGCAAACTTCGATCAGATCATCCCTTACATTTTCTAAGTTCCAGAGAATACCACCCTATCCTATCACTGTCCTGTGAGCCCATTCTACAACTGGAGGCGGATGTTGTGTGAGGGCACAATCATGACCAAATGGTCTGCCTACACTCACTGATCTGTGCTCGACCATCAATAATGTGCAGCTGGGTGAGGTCTCTCTTGCCTTACAGCACCCGCTGAACCGTGCCCCAGGAAAAAATGAAAGGTTTGCATTTCTCCAGCGCCTTTCACCACCTCAGGACGTCCCAAAGCGCTTTACAGCCAATTAAGTCCTTTTTGAAGTGCGCTCACTGTTGTAATGTAGGAACGCAGCAGCCAATTTACGCACAGCAAGCTCCCACAAGCAATGTGATAATGACCAGATCATCTGTTTTTAGTGATGTTGGTTGAGGGATAAATATTGGCCCCAGGACACCGGGGAGAACTCCCCCTGCTCTTCTTCCAATAGTGGCCGTGGGATCTTTTACATCCACCTGAGAGAGCAAACGGGGCCTCGGTTTAATGTCTGATCCGAAAGACGGCACCTCTGACAGTGCAGCGCTCCCTCAGTACTGCCCCTCCGAAAGTGCGGCACTCCCTCAGTACCGCCCCTCCGACAGTGCGGTGCTCCCTCAGTACCGCCCCTCCGACAGTGCGGCGCTCCCTCAGTACCGCCCCTCCGACAGTGCGGTCCCCCCTCAGTACTGCCCCTCCGACAGTGCAGCGCTCCCTCAGTACTGCCCCTCCGACAGTGCGGCGCTCCCTCAGTACTGCCCCTCCGACAGTGCGGCGCTCCCTCAGTACCGCCCCTCCGACAGTGCGGCGCTCCCTCAGTACCGCCCCTCCGACAGTGCGGTCCCCCCTCAGTACTGCCCCTCCGACAGTGCAGCGCTCCCTCAGTACTGCCCCTCCGACAGTGCGGCGCTCCCTCAGTACTGCCCCTCCGACAGTGCGGCGCTCCCTCAGTACTGCACCCTCCGACAGTGCGGCGCTCCCTCAGTACTGCCCCTCCGACAGTGCGGCGCTCCCTCAGTACTGCCCCTCCGACAGTGCGGCGCTCCCTCAGTGCTGCCCCTCCGACAGTGCGGCGCTCCCTCAGTACTGCCCCTCCGACAGTGCGGCGCTCCCTCAGTACTGCCCCTCCGACAGTGCGGCGCTCCCTCAGTACTGCACCCTCCGACAGTGCGGCGCTCCCTCAGTACTGCCCCTCCGACAGTGCAGCGCTCCCTCAGTACTGCCCCTCCGACAGTGCGGCGCTCCCTCAGCACTGCCCCTCCGACAGTGCGGCGCTTCCTCAGTACCGCCCCTCCGACAGCGCGGCGCTCCCTCAGTACTGCCCGACAGTGCAGCGCTCCCTCAGTACTGCCCCTCCGACAGTGCGGCGCTCCCTCAGTACTGCCCCTCCCACAGTGCAGCACTCCCTCAGTACGGCCCCTCCAACAGTGCGGCGCTCCCTCAGTACCACCCCTCCGACAGTGCGGCGCTCCCTCAGTACTGCCCCTCCGACACTGCGGCGCTCCCTCAGTACTGCCCCTCTGACAGTGCGACGCTCCCTCAGTACTGCCCCCCCGACA
Organism: Somniosus microcephalus; assembly: GCF_052327205.1. NCBI lineage: Eukaryota > Metazoa > Chordata > Chondrichthyes > Squaliformes > Somniosidae > Somniosus > Somniosus microcephalus. The sequence goes on along the minus strand of NW_028225185.1, from coordinate 12,177,479 downwards.
GGGCGGCGCTCCCTCAGTACTGGCACTGGGAGTGTCAGCCTGGATTTTGGGCTCAAGTGTCTGGAGTGGGACTCGAACCCACAATAGTCGGGAGGGGAAGAAAAATCCAATTAAATGAGGCTGCTTGTTGGTCAGTTTGACGTAACGATATCACAGAAAGTTGGGAGATCAAAGGGCACCAAATAGGGGCCAAACAATTGAGAGGCAAAACCCCCCTGCATAGCAACAAACTGCTAAATCAGTCACCTTACCTGGCAAAAGGAACGAGCTGGAAAACATACTGCTGGGAGCTTTGGGAGACGGGTAACTGGAAGACTCCCGAAACTCGTCGGAATTCTGCGACTGGGCGTAGACCTACGGAAGAAGAAGAAAAGGATTGGTACATTGCACAATCGCAGTTTTCAAAGACGACCCGCGGATCGCATAGAGTGTCGCTCGCGGGTCGTCTGGGGTTTGGAGCAGGCTTGTGACCTCTGCCCCTTAACCGGGCTCGTCTCTTGTACACAGCAAGATCCCACAAAAGGAATGAGCGGATAATCTGTTTTAGTGATTGATGTAATAAAACTCACTACGCACTTGGTTAGAGTATAAAGCAAGGCTTTAATCAACTTGTTTCAAAACATGGGAGGTCTAGTTGTACTTCACTAGTTCCTGTCTTACAAAATGTCCTGGGCAAGCTGGGCCCACGCCCGAGTATTTATACTCCTTGGATGGCACCACCAGCTGGCCGTCCAGTGTTATTTCATGAGTCTTTCTTCATGGATCCTAAGATTCATAACAGTGATGTTTGGATGAGGGATAAATATTGGCCCCAGGACACCAGGGGCCGGGGGGGGTGGGGTGGCGCGAGAACTCCCCCTGCACTTCTTCTAAATAGCGGCCATGGGATCTTATACGTCGACCCCAGATGGCCTCGGTTTAACGTTTCATTTGAAAGACGGCACCTCCGACAATGCAGCACTCCCTCCGTACCGGCACTGGGAGTCACAGAATCACAGAAACCCCACAGTGCAGATAGAGGCCATTTCGGCCCATCGAGCCTGCACCGACACATATCCCACCCGATCCCCGTAACCCCTACACCAACACATATCCCACCCTATCTCCGTAACCCCACACATTTTAATCCCCCTAACACTAAGGGTCAATTTATCATAGCCAATCAACCTAACCTGCACATCGTTGGACTGTGGGAGGAAACCGGAGCACCCGGAGGAAACCCACGCAAACTCCACACAGATAGCTACCCGAGGCCGGATTCAAACCCGGGTCCCTGGCGCTGTGAGGCAACAGTGCTAACCACTATGCCACCGTGCTGCGGTGGAGCACGGTGTCGGCCTGAGTTTCGTGCTGAAGTGTTTGAGGTGGGACCGGAGATCACGACCTTGGGTGCTACCCACCGAGCCATGGCTGACGAGTTACTGTGAGCAATTGGTCAGCTAGAGTTTAATTGTTGCATATTGCTATGCGCTTGTGCTCTCAGTTAGTTTGCAAACTTCCCTTGCAACTGCAAATAACCCGGCATCAGCCTCTGTGGAATGATAAGACTTTCTTTCTCTTTGTTCACACTTTAAAAAAAAAGAAAAACCTTGTTGATGGTAAATTGTATGTGAGCTGATCAAGCTGCAATAAATTTGACTAGAATAAATTTGCCTGTAATTAAAGTGTGACAGGAAATGCGTGCACCTCCCAAACCCGCCACCGCCATCATCTAGAAGGGCAAGGGCAGCAGGCGCATGGGAACGCCACCACCTCCAAGTTCCCCTCCGAGTCACACACCATCCCGACTTGGAAATTAATCAGCCGTTCCTTCATGTTCACAATTGAAATGTGAAAAGAGCCCAGCAGTACAAATCTAGCTCGTGTCCATCGAAACGTGGGTTAGGTCCAGCGAGTGCATTTGCAGCTGTGTGACAACTAGTGGTTACTGTCACTAGAGGCGGCAGCAACGGGATCGTTTTGAGGTGGGTAGCCCTCTCACCTCTGAGTCAGAAGGTTGTGGGTTCGGGAGACCCACTCCAGAGACTTGAGCACCAAAATCTAGGCTGACGTACCAGTGCCAGTACCGAGGGAGCGCCGCACTGTCGGAGGGGCAGTACCGAGGGAGCGCCGCACTGTCACAGTGCCAGTACCGAGGGAGCGCCGCACTGTCACAGTGCCAGTAGCGAGGGAGCCCTGCACTGTTGCAGTGCCAGTATAGAGGGAGCCCTGCACTGTCGCAGTGCCAGTACCGAGGGAGCCCTGCACTGTCGGAGGGGCAGTACTGAGGGAGCGCCGCACTGTCGCAGTGCCAGTACAGAGGGAGCGCTGCACTGTTGCAGTGCCAGTACCGAGGGAGCGCTGTATTGTCGGAGGGGCAGTACTGAGGGAGCCCTGCACTGTCGGAGGAGCAGTACTGAGGGAGCGCCGCACTGTCACAGTGCCAGTACCGAGGGAGCCCTGCACTGTCGGAGGTGCCGTCTTTCAGATGAGACGTTAAACCGAGGCCCCGTCTGCCCTCTCGGGTGGATGTAAAAGATCCCACGGTCACTATTGGAAGAAGAGCGGGGGGGGCGTTCTCCCCGGTGTCCTGGGGCCAATATTTATCCCTCAACCAACATCACTAAGATGGTCTGGTCATTATCACGTTGTGGTTTGTGGGAGCTTGCTGTGTTCAAATTGGCTGCAACTTTTCCTACAGTACAACTTTTCAAAAGTACTTCATTGGCTGTAAAGCGCTTTGGGACGTCCTGCGATTGTAGAAAGTAGCAAGTCCTTTCGTTTTTCTTTTGCTTTATATGCACTCTGACATGAATCCTGTTATTTGTGTGGAAATGACTTATGAAATAATACTGGGCGGCCTGCTGGTGGCGCTGTCCAGGGAGAGTATAAATACTCGGGCACGGGCCCAGCTTGCTCAGGGACATTCTTTAACAGGAACTAGTGAAGGACTCAACTAGATCTCCATGTTGTAAAACATGTTGATTAAAGCTTTGTTTAACGCTTAGATCAAGTGCCTAGTGGTTTTCTTACATCACACGCGACCTCACTTGGTCAGCCGAGCTGCTGAGGTTCAACGTTGCTGTGTTTGTTAACCTAATTTTTTACTGGGACCCACATGCTTCAGAGACGAGAGAGAGGGAGTACTACCCACAGTAAAAGCACTTTAAGATAATCGGCCGACTTTTAAGTGTATTGGCCCTAGTTTCCCCTGTGGCATATTGGTACCAATAGACCGAATAGGCCCAGTGACAGCGTTGATTTATTGAGGGGCTCCTGCCAGCACTGTGATTGCTTTGTAATTTAACAGTTCATGGAAAAGAAACCATTAATAAAATCTCTTTAAACTATAGAGCGAATTCCTAACATTCCCTCAATAAATACACTGCCCATTGTGGCAATGAGCCACCTAGACCAGCGCGAAGACCCACATAAGCACCAAATAACAGGGTTCAGCTTCTTCCAGACACAGTTATGTATATACGACAACACCTTGCATTGCTCTTTGATGTAATGTTTTCCTGACTGACCTGTTTGGACACCATTTACACCTTTGATTGCTGTGATTATCTCTCTGCCGAGGTGTGATAAATGGCAGTTAGAAAGATTACCTGTAAACATCTGACATTATTCTCTGACTATATAAGCTGTGTTTTTATGCATCTCTCCACTTCACCTGACGAAGGAGCAGCGCTCCGAAAGCTTGTGATTTCAAATGAAGCTGTTGGACTATAACCTGGTGTTGTGTGATTTCTTACATTTGTCCACCCCAGTCCAACACCGGCATCTCCACACCATGCATTTATACAGACACCTTTAACATAGTAAAACGTCCCAAGGTGCTTCACAGGAGCGATTATCAGACAAAATCTGACAGCGAGCCACATAAGGAGATATTAGTACGATAGCAAAATACTGCGGATGCCGGAAATTCGAAATAACAACAGAAAATGCTGGAAAAACTCAGCAGGCCAGGCAACATCCATGGAGAGAGAAATAGAGTCAACGTTTCAGGTCGAAACCCTTCGTCAGGACGGAGAGAAAACACAGGAAATGAAACAGATTAAAAGGCCAGATATTAGGAGACAGCTTGGCCAAAGAGGTCGGTTTTAAGGAGCGTCTTAAAGGAGGAGAGAGGCGGAGAGGTTTAGGGAGGGAATTCCAGAGCTCGGGGCCCCAGGCGGCTGAAGGCACGTCCGCCAATGGTGGAGCGATGGAAATCGGGGGATGCATGAGAGGCCAGAATTGGAGGAGCGCAGAGATCTCGGGGAGGTTGTAGGGGCCGGAGGAGGTTACAGAGATAGGGAGAGGGGGAGCGAGGCCGTGGAGGGGATTCGAACACAAGAATGGAGCACGGGTGGGTGATGGGTGAGCGGGACTCGGTGCGAGTTAGGACACGGGGCGGCAGAGTTTTGGATCCGGTTCAGTTGATGCTCAGTTGTGAATTAGCGGACTTCAGCGGAGGTGCTGATGTATCCTTGGGCTCGAGATGGCGGTGGGGGGGGGGCACGGGGGGGTGAACAGAACAAAATAATCACTCGGGGGGTTCCTGCTCCTGACTGCTCTCCAGGGACCCCCCTGCTAGAAAGTGCACACGTGTGGACGTGTGAAGGCAGGATTCAGCTCAGCTGTGATGCCCCTTGCAGGTGAATAGCCTCGGTCACGACTCATTGTTCAGGCTCAGGCACAGAGAGCGTCTACTTGGGCACGGATCCAGAGGCCCCAGTGCTCTCAGGAGAGAAGGAGCGGGGGGGAGAAAACAATTTGGCATCCAAAAAAAAAGAAAAAAATAATGACTGATAGGACAGGGAAGAGTTTGACATAATACAAGTTGGAGCTGGATGGGAATTAAAGGGCGCTGCTTTAACTTTGGATTCAGGAGTGGTTCATGCTGTATGCACCGTGCCAGGATATGCACTGGCGGCAGTCTCTCTGACTCCAGAGCTGTCAGCCATTTCATCAAAAGATGCTTTTATTCCTGGCAACCACTCAGCCCGACGCTTCCGCCCACTCCACACAGAGCAGCAGCCACGGGGAACCGTCGGGCCGTTTAACAATTCCGTCCCATGTAGATCGGTGGGTAACTGCAGCATTCGCGGAGCCAGCCAGCCCCCCCTGTGGCACAGGTGAGCCCCCCCCCCACCCCCCGCCCACCCCCCCATCCCAGTCTGTGCTGGCTCAGTAGTAAGAGACGCAATAAGCTTCGGCCAAGGGTCAGGGAGCGGGGATTGGGCAGGGGGGCTTGGGGGGTGGGGGGGAAGAGAGAGTGTGAGAGCGAGAGTGATGGTTAGTGAGTGTGAGGTGAGTAAGAGTGTGAGAGAGTGAGGGTAAGAGAGTGTGAATGAGAGAGAGAGAGTATGAGAGTGAGAGAATGAGAGAGAGTGTAAGAGTGAGAGTGAGAGAGTGAATGAGACACAGTGGAAGAGAGTGAGAGTGAATGAGAGAGTGAGAGAGAGTGAATGAGAAAGAGAGAGTATGAGAGTGAGAGTGTGAATGAAAGAGTGAGAGTGTGAGAGAGAGAGAGAGAGAGAGCGAATGAGAAAGAGTATGAGAGAGTGAAAGAGAGAGAGTGAGTGTGAGAGAAAGAGAGAGTATGAGAGAGTGAATGAGAGAAAGAGAGAGTGTAAGAGTGAGCGAGAGTGAGCGAGAGTGAGAGAATGAGCGAGAGTGAGAGAATGAGCGAGAGTGAGAGAGAGCAAGTTTGGCAGGGAGAGAGAATGTGGGCGAGTGCGATGAGAACGAGGTGACTGTGAGTGCGAGTGAAACAATTGTTAATAATGGGTCTGAGGCCTGTTTACTAACTAAGAATATAAAAGCAGCCCAGTGCAGCAGAAACACGGATAAACATTTTACAGGAACAGGGCCTTGCCCAATAAGAACTTGAGTTTCTCCAGCACCTTTCACCACCTCAGGACGTCCCAAGGCGCTTCACAGCCAATGAAGTACTTTTTTTGAAGTGTGGTCACTGTTGTAATGTGGGAAACACGGCAGCCAATTTGCGCACAGCAAGCTCCCACAAACAGCAATGTGATAATGACCAGATCATCTGTTTTAATGACATTGATTGAGAGATAAATATTGGCCCCAGGACACCGGGGAGAACTCCCCATGTTCTTTTTCCAATAGTGGCCGTGGGACATTTTATGCCTACCTCAGAGGGCAGACGGGGCCTGGGTTTGATGTCTCATCGGAAAGACGGCATCTCCGAAAGCGCAGCGCTCCCTCTGTACTGCCCCTCTGACATGCGGCACTCCCTCAGTACTGCCCCTCCGACAGTGCAGCGCTCCCTCAGTTCTGCCCCTCCGACAGTGCGGCGCTCCCTCAGTACTGCCCCTCCCTCGGTACTGCCCCTCCGACAGTGCAGCGCTCCCTCAGTGCTGCCCCTCCGACAGTGCGGCACTCCCTCAGTACTGCTCCTCCGACAGTGTGGCGCTTCCTCAGTACTGCCCCTCCGACAGTGTGGCGCTCCCTCAGTACTGCCGCTCCGACAGTGCGGCGCTTCCTCAGTACTGCCCCTCCGACAGTGCGGCGCTCCCTCAGTACTGGCCCTCCGATAGTGCGGCGCTCCCTCAGTACCGCCCCTCCGACAGTGCGGCGCTCCCTCAGTACCGCCCCTCCGACAGTGCGGTGCTCCCTCAGTACTGCCCCTCCGACAGTGCGGCGCTCCCTCAGTACTGCTCCTCCGACAGTGTGGCGCTCCCTCAGTACTGCCCCTCCGCCAGTGCGGTGCTCCCTCAGTACCGCCCCTCTGACAGTGCGGCGCTCCCTCAGTACTGCCCCTCCGACAGTGCGGCGCTCCCTCAGTACTGCCCCTCCGACAGTGCGGCGCTCCCTCAGTACTGCCCCTCTGACAGTGCGGCGCTCCCTCAGTACTGCCCCTCCGACAGTGCGGCGCTCCCTCAGTACTGCCCCTCCGACAGTGCGGCGCTCCCTCAGTACCGACCCTCCGACAGTGCGGCGCTCCCTCAGTACTGCCCCTCCGACAGTGCGGCGCTCCCTCAGTACTGCCCCTCCGACAGTGCGGCGCTCCCTCAGTACTGCCCCTCCGACAGTGCGGCGCTCCCTCAGTACCGACCCTCTGACAGTGCGGCGCTCCCTCAGCACTGGCACTGGGAGTGTCGGCCTAGATTTTGTGCTCAAGTTTCTGGAGTGGGACTCGAACCCACGACCTTCCGATTCTGAGCCAGAGAGTGCTACCCACTGAGGCACGGCTGACACTACGGCACCGCCCACCTAGACTGAGCTGTACTGCACGTCTTATATTACTGGCTGTAACAACATCAAATAACCTGTACTGGTGTTCACTGTGTCCTAGCATCATCGTGCCCTGGGATCATTCCATGCCAAGCAGCATCGCAATCGGTTAACCACTTACAGTAATTACAAACCTGTTCTACCGCAAAGATTGTATTCGTAATGGAGAATGTAAAAAGAAAGAAATGGCATTTCTCCAGCGCCTATAAAGATTCTGGGACAGTTCCCATGGATTGGAGGGTAGCTAACGTTACCCCCGCTATTCAAAAAAGGTGGTAGAGAGAAAATGGGGAATTACAGACCGGTAAGCCTGACATCGGTAGTGGGGAAAATGCTAGAGTCCATTATAAAAGATGTAATAGCAGAGCACTTGGAAAACAGTGACAGGATCGGACAAAGTCAACATGGATTTACAAAAGGTAAATCGTGCTTGACTAATCTACTGGAATTTTTTGAGGATGTAACTGGTAGAATAGATAAGGGAGAACCAGTGGATGTGGTGTATTTGGACTTTCAGAAGGCTTTCGATAAGGTCCCGCATAAGAGATTAGCGTGTAAAGTTAAGGCACATGGGATTGGGGGCAAGGTACTGACTTGGATAGAGAACTGGTTGGCAGACAGGAAGCAAAGAGTTGAATAAACGGCTCTTTTTCCGAGTGGCAGGCAGTGACTAGTGGGGTACCGCAGGGATCGGTCCTAGGACCCCAGCTATTCACAATATATATTAATGATCTAGACGAGGGAACTAGATGTAATATCTCCAAGTTTGCAGATGACACAAAGCTGGGTGGGCGTGTCTGCTGTGAGGAGGATGCCGAGAAACTCCAGGATGATTTGGACAGGTTGGGTGATTGGGCAGATGCATGGCAGATGCAGTATAACGTGGATAAATGTGAGATTATCCACTTTGGTGGCAAAAACAGGAAGGCAGATTATTATCTGAACGGCAATAGATTGGGAGATGGGAAGTGCAACGAGACCTGGGTGTCCTTGTGCACCAGTCGCTGAAGATAAGCATGCAGGTGCAGCAGGCGGTTAAGAAGGCAAATGGTATGTTGGCCTTCGTAGCGAGAGGATTCGAGTACAGGAGCAATGATGTCTTGCTGCAGTTGTACAAGGCCTTGGTGAGACCACACCTTGAGTATTGTGTGCAGTTTTGGTCACCTTATCTGAGGAAGGATGTCCTTGCCATGGAGGGAGTGCAGCGAAGATTCACCAGACTGATACCTGGGATGGCAGGAATGACGTATGAGGAGAGATTGGGTCGATTGGGCTTATACTCGCTGGAGTTTAGAAGAATGAGAGGGGATCTCATTGAAACTTATAAAATTCTAACAGGACTGGACAGACTAGATGCAGGAAGGATGTTCCTGATGGCGGGGGAGTCCAGAACCAGGGGTCACAGTCTAAGGATAAGGGGTCGGCCATTTAGGACAGAGATGAGGAGGAATTTCTTCACCCAGAGAGTGGTGAACCTGTGGAATTCTCTACCACACAAGGCAGTTGAGGCCAATTCATTAAATATATTCAAGAAGGAGTTAGGTATATTTCTTAAGGCTAAAGAGATCAAGGGATATGGGGAGAAGACAGGGACAGGGTACTGAATTTGGATGATCGGCCATGATCTCATTGAATGGCGGAACAGGCTCGAGGGGGCCGAACGGCTTACTCCTGCTCCTATCTTCTATGTTTCTATGTTTCACGACCTCAGGACGTCCCAAAGCGCTTTACAGCCAATGAAGTACTTTTAAAAAAGAAGAAAATGCAAAATACTGCGGACGCTGGAAATCTGAAATAAAAAACAGAAACGCTGAAAAGACTCGGCAGCATCGACGACCTTTCGTCAGAACTCTCCACCCTTAACTGGTAATTAGTGGCACTCCCACTGCGCTGGCGAAAGCTCGTCGACCCGAGACGTTAACTCGGTTTCTCGCTCCGCAGATGCTGCCCGACCCGGCTGAGCGTTCCCAGCGGGTTTTTTTTTTGGTTTGACGTGCCGTCGCTGTTGCAATGTAGCAAGGAGAGAGACTTTGGCAGGGGGACTCAGGACGGGCGCGTGTGCGCGGACAAACCGCACTGCAGCTGCCGCAACTCAAAGCGCTTCGCACCAGTGTACGGAAGAACAGGCCCGTTGAACAGAATGAAAACCCTCGGCTTTTCCGAGCGGATTCGCAGATACCGAGGGGGCAGGTTTGGAACACATGCTTCATATGAACATAATAATTGGGAGCAGGAGTGGGCCATTCGGCCCCTTGAGCCTGTTCCACCATAGAAACATAGAACATAGAGAAATGGGAGCAAGAGTAGGCCATTCGGCCCTTCGAGCCTGCTCCGCCATTCAATATGATCGTGGCTGATCCTCTATCTCAATACCATATTCCCGCTCTCTCCCCATACCCTTTTTGTGTCTAGAAATCTATCTCTCTCCTTCTCAAATATATTCAGTGACTTGGCCTCCACAGCCTTCTGTGGTAGAGAATTCCACAGGTTCACCACCCTCTGAGTGAAGAAATTCCTCCTCATCTCGGTCCTAGATGTCCTACCCCGTATCCTGAGACTGTGACACCTCGTTCTAGACCCCCCCAGCCAGGGGAAACATCCTCCCTGTATCCAGTCTGTCTAGCCCTGTCAGAATTTTATACGTTTCAATGCGATCCCCTCTCATTCAATAAGATCATGGCTGATCATCGACCTCAGCTCCACTTTCCCGCCCGATCCCCATATCCCTCGATTCCCGAGAGTCCAAAAATCTATCGATCTCAGCCTTGAATATACTCAACGACTGAGCCTCCACAGCCCTCTGGGGCAGAGAATTCCAAAGATTCACCGCCCTCTGAGTGAAGAAATTCCTCTCATCTCAGTCCTCAATGGCCGACCCCTTATCCTGAGACTGTGACCCCTGGTTCTAGACTCTCCAGCCAGGGGGAAACATCCTCTCAGCCTCTACCCTGTCAATCCCCCTCAGAATCTTGTATGTTTCAATGAGATCACCTCTCATTCTTCTAAACTCCAGAGAGTATCGGCCCATTCTACACAATCTCTCCTCATAGGACAACCCTCTCATCCCAGGAATCAATCTAGTGAACCTTCGCTGCACCGCCTCCAAGGCAAGTATATCCTTCCTTAGATAAGGAGACCAAAACTGTGCACAGTACTCCAGGTGTGGTCTCACCAAGGCCCTGTACAATTGTAGCAAGACTTCCTCACTCTTATACTCCAACCCCCTCGCAATAAAGGCCAACATGCCATTCGCCTTCCTTATTGCTTGCTGTACCTGCGTGCTAGCTTTCTGTGTTTCTTGCACGAGGACACCCAAATCTCTCTGGACACCAACATTTGAAAGTTTCTCACCATTTAAAAAATATTCTGTTTTTCTATTCTTCAGAGAAGATTCACCAGGTTAATTCTTGAGATGAAGGGGTTGTCTTATGAGGAAAGGTTGAGCAGGTTGGGCCGATACTCATTGGGGTTTAGAAGAATGAGAGGTGATCTTATTGAAACATGTAAGATTCTGAGGGGGCTCGACAGGGTAGATGCGGAGAGGATGTTTCCCCTCCGTGGGGAAATCTAGAACTCGGGGCACAGTTTCACACTAAGGGATCGCCCTTTTAAGACTGAGATGAGGAGGAATTTCTTCTCTCAGAGGGCGGTGAATCTTTGGAATTCTCTGCCCCAGAGAGCTGTGGAGGCTGGGTCATTGAATATATTCAAGGCGGAGACTGACAGATATTTGAACTACAGGGGAGTGAAAGGTTATGGGGATCGGGCGGGAAAGTGGAGTTGAGGTTGAAGATCAGCCATGATCTCATTGAATGGCGGAGCAGGTTCGAGGGGCCGAATGGCCGACTCCTACTCCTGTTTCTTATGTTCTTATCAAAGTGAACGACCTCACATTTCCCCACGTTATACTCCATCTGCCAGCTTACTGGCCCACTCACTTAACCTGTCCGTATCCCCTTGCAGGCTCTTCGCGTCCTCCTCACAAGCTTACTTTCCCACCGACGGGGCGATCCCCTCTTCACCCGAGAGGTACGCACTGTCCAACAGGATGGCGGGCGGGAGTGGGAACACTGGCCGATTTGCCCCCCCCCCCCCCCGCCCCGCTACTGCCATCAGCCAGCTCATCACCGCACGGAGTGGGGTCGGGGAGGGGTGCGCGAGTGAATCGAACCTGGGACGCTCTCGGATGGCAGGGGTAGGAGATCCAAATTCGACGTTTGCACCATTCTCTTTGCCACCACCCGCTCCCACCCCCTGCCACCCAGACTTCAGCGAGTCCACCTCTCCACTCCTTAAAAAAAATCAGAGTGTGTTGGGCGGCGTTGCAAGTGAAAGGAACTCCCCCAGCAGGGCTGCACTGCTGTCAGGAACCGCACATCAAAGTCACTCCCAGCTTCTGATGTGGTTTCAGCTCCTTTAACACAGCCATATGGAGCTCATAAAAATTAGCCCGTGGAATGTCAGAGGGAGGCTTCATTACTGAAAGCTGTGAAATGCCCAGTCTGGATCACATGCAATGTCATTTTAAACACACTCCATTGGGGAGCATTTCCATCGTTAGAAATGTCTCTTTTTTTACACCCTTCATCAATTTACTCCTCGCCCTCCATCACCTACTCCTCCCCCGTCTCCCCTCCCTTCCCCCTCCTTCTCCCCCTTTCTCTCTCCTTCTCCCCTCTCTCCGCCTCCCCTCCCTCTCCTCCCCTCCCTCTTCCCTCTCCTCCCCCCCTCCTCCTCCCCCCTCTTCTCTCTCCTCCCTCTTCCCCTCCCTCTCTCTCTCCTCCCTCTCTCTCTCCTCCCCCTCTCTCTCTCCTCCCTCTTCCCCTCCCCTCCCCCTCTCTCTCCTCCTCCCCCTCTCTCTCTCCTCCCCCTCTCTCCTCCCCCTCTCTCTCTCCTCCCTCTTCCCCTCCCTCTCCTCCTCTCTCGCTCCTCCCTCTCTCTCCTCCCTCTCTCGCTCCTCCCCTCTCTCCTCCTCCTCCTCTCTCCTCCTCTCTCTCCTCCCCCTCTCCTCCTCCCCCTCTCCTCCTCCCCCTCTCTCTCGCTTCTCCCTCTCTCCTCCTCCCTCCTCCCTCTCTCCTCCTCCCCTCTCTCTCTCTCCTCCTCCTCCCCCACTCTCCTCCCTCTCTCTCCTCCCTCTGCCCCTCCCTCTCTCTCCTCCTCCCCCTCTCTCTCTCCTCCCCCTCTCTCCTCCCCCTCTCTCTCTCCTCCCTCTTCCCCTCCCTCTCCTCCTCTCTCGCTCCTCCCTCTCTCTCCTCCCTCTCTCGCTCCTCCCCTCTCTCTCCTCCTCCTCCTCTCTCCTCCTCTCTCTCCTCCCCCTCTCCTCCTCCCCCTCTCCTCCTCCCCCTCTCTCTCGCTTCTCCCTCTCTCCTCCTCCCTCCTCCCTCTCTCCTCCTCCCCTCTCTCTCTCCTCCCTCCTCCTCCCCTCTCTCTCCTCCTCCTCCCCCTCTCCTCCCCCTCCCCCTCTCCTCCCCCTCTCCTCCCTCTTCCCCTCCCTCTCTCTCCTCCTCCTCCCCCTCTCCTCCTCCTCTCTCTCCTCCCTCCTCCTCCTCTCTCTCCTCCTCCCCTCTCTCCTCCTCCCCTCTCTCCTCCTCCCCTCTCTCCTCCTCCTCCTCTCTCCTCCTCCCCCTCTCTCTTCCTCCTCTTCCCTTCCCCTTCTCCTCCTCCCTCCCTCTCTCTCCTCCTCCACCATAGAAACATAGAACATAGAAAAATAGGATCAGTTGGCCATTCGGTCCCTCGAGCCTGCTCCGCCATTCAATGAAATCATGGCTGATCATCCAAATTCAGTACCCTGTCCCTGCTTTCTCCCCATGCCCCTTGATCCCTTTAACCTTAAGAAATATATCCAACTCCTTCTTGAATATATTTAATGAATTTGCCTCAACTGCCTTCTGTGGTAGAGAATTCCACAGGTTCACCACTCTCTGGGTGAAGAAATTCCTCCTCATTTCAGTCCTAAATGGCTTACCCCTTATCCTTAGACTGTGACCCCTGGTTCTGGACTCCCCCGCCATCGGGAACATCCTTCCTGCATCTAGTCTGTCTAGTCCTGTTAGAATTTTATAAGTTTCAATGAGATCCCCTCTCATTCTTCTAAACTCCAGCGAATATAGCCTAATCGACCCAATCTCTCCTCATACGTCATTCCTGCTATCCCAGGTATCAGTCTGGTGAATCTTCGCTGCACTCTCTCCATGGCAAGAACATCCTTCCTCAGATAAGGCGACCAAAATTGCACACAATACTCAAGATGTGGTCTCACCAAGGCCCTGTACAACTGCAGCAAGACATCCTTGCTCCTGTACTCAAACCCTCTTGCTACGAAGGCCAACATACCATTTGCCTTCTTAACCGCCTGCTGCACCTGCATGCTTACCTTCAACGACTGGTGCACAAGGACACCCAGGTCTTGTTGCACTTCCCCTTTTCCCAATCTATTGCCATTCAGATAATAATCTGCCTTCCTGTTTTTGCCACCAAAGTGGATAACCTCGCATTTATCCACATTATACTGCATTTGCCATGCATCTGCCCAATCACCCAACCTGTCCAAATCATACATATACGAACATAGGAATTCAGAGCAGGAGGAGGCCACTTGGCCCCTCGAGCCTGCTCCACCATTCAATAAGATCATGGCTGATCCGATTACTCCACAATCCCGCCTACCCCCGATAACCTTTCACCCCCTTTGCTTATCAAGAATCTATCGACCTCTGCTTTAAGAATATTCAAAGACTCTGCTTCCACCGCCCTCTGAGGGAGAGAGTTCCAAAGACTCAGGACCCTCCGAGAGAAAAAATGTCTCCTCATCTCTGTTTTACACGGGTGACCCCTTGGGGGAGAAATTCAGTATTGCCCCGTTTGGGGCGCGATTACCAGCCGGGCGCAAAGTTTAGCGCCTGGCGCTAATTATCGCCTCCGACTGCAAACTTGGCCTCTATCGCCCCTGGAGGTGATTGGAGCGCTAAATCAGACGCTACACACCTCTCTTAAGGCGCTAACGCCGAGGAGCGAGGCGCTACCTCAGAGCGCTGGCGAAGCTCATGTGATGTCAGTCAGCAATGGAACACAGACGCACTGGCGCCGGCCAGTTCTTAAAGGGGAGGGTCGATCTTGCTCTCCATCCACACCCTGCTCATTGCAGCCTTGAATCCCGACCTGGAGAGACCTGTACATCGAATCTGCTGGAAAGAACAATGGAGAGGCCCAGGGAAAGAGCTCAGAGTGCAGCCCCCACAGTCTCTTCTAAATCGATACAAGGAAGGTCAAATCAAAATGAACCTGCAAAGTGCTGCTCAGTCCCCAAAACTCCTTCACACAGCGTTGAATCTCTCCAGAAGTCTCTCTCTCTCTCTCTCTCTCAGAATGCGTGGAGCAAAAACGTCGGCGACAAAAAAAAGGCAGGACGCGGCTGCCTTTAAATAGTGCTCCCCCAGTCCCTTCCCGACTGCAAAACGCTCCCCTCAACCTGTCGTTGCTAGCGGCAGGCGGTAAGACAGGGGGCGCCACTCAATATCCGGTCCGGGGCGTTGCACGCTCGACTGACGTCACGATCTGCGGGCGCGGGAGATCGTGGCGGTAGTGTTTAGCGCCGCCGCAAAATGTCTGGCCAATTTCGCGAGCGGCGCAAACATCGCTCAAGTTGCTTTGCGCCCTATTAACGCCCTCTTAGGGCGCTAACAGGAGGCGCAAAGCAACCGAATTTCCCTCCCCCCACCCTCTTATTTTTAAACAGTGGCCCCCTAGTTCTAGATTCCCCCCACAAGAGGAAACATCCTCTCCACATCCACCCTGTCAAGACCCCTCGGGATCTTGTATGTTTCAATCCTGGGGATGTTTTTTTCCACGTTAAGGACACCGTAGAAACAAAAAGTTGTCTATGCTCTCACACACAGTGATGAAAGGACTAGATTGTGAGCACATTCACATCTACTTATTTCAAGCAGCTAGGTCAGGGAGGACCAGGGGTTTGTGTTCATAAGTTAGGCAAGGGGAGAACTAGCTTCGATGTCAGGTGGCTCTTTTCCTGGAGACAGAGGGGTAGATTTTGCCGAACCTGTCGGGAAGAAGGCGGGACTTCCCCTTTCGGGTTTTTGACCCACCTACTTCGACGTCCGGCCAATCCGCGCGATTTTCCCTTGATTGACCTTGTTGAGCTCACCCAGCGAACTCAGCAGGCCAATTAAGGGCCACCCGGCAACAGGTGACGTCACAGACTGAAATTTCATCTGTCAAGAGTCCTTGACAGATGAAATATCAGCGTTTGACAGCTGTTTGAAGCTGTCAAACACTGACAGTCTGAGTTCTGACATGAGTCATTCTGCACAGACTCAGTTAGAACTCACACCGGCACTCAAAGCTGAAGGCTGTCACTTTTGACAGATCGCAGCCGTTCAGCTTTCAGTGCCGGCTGAGTGATGGGCTCCCGACGGCTACAGGAAGAAAGGCTGTTAAGGTAAGTACAGGTAAGTAAAAGTTCTTTACACACTTTAGACACACCAAACACACTTACCTTTACACTCATGCACCCATCACTCACCTGAGCACCGACTTCGCGACCCCTCCAACTCCTTCAACCCGACGGCCCGCCTGCTCTAACCTGGCGTGGTTTGGAGCCGTCGGGAAACCCACACGAAACCCCTCAAAATAGGGATTAGGCTAAAAACTGCCTGTTAACAAGCAGTTAATTGGCACTAATCCCATCTCGCCTGGTTTCGGCGGGTCCCAGTGCGGGGCGGGTACCCGCCGCCCCTGAAACTTACGTGGGGCGACGTTTTGGGCAGGATGGTGTCGGGACCCCCAAATTCGGGATTTCGCCCCCCCCCCCCCACACGCCTGAAACCCCGCTTGACGGCTCCCCGAAAATCTAGCCCAAGTTGTCAGCTCTTCCGGCAACTGCCGAAACGCTGCGTAGTTTCAAAAGGATTGCTAGGCCAGCTCCTGGCTGGGGCAGAGATCACCTCATCTCATAAGGTAAATGCCAAGAAATACAAGTCATGGTCAATGTGGTCTCCTGGACCAGTTTCGATCGCCTGGGAGGTCGGTGGTTCTGAGCGGGGGAGGTGGCGTTGGGGGTGGTTCCGGAGAGAATTTTGTAAGATTTTCCACCTCTCCCAGTTGTCGGCCGTGGCTCGGTGGGGAGAGCACTCTCTCTCGCCTCTGAGTCAGAAAGTCCTGGGTTCAGGCCATTTCACTCCAGAGGCTTCAGCGCAAAATCCAGGCCGACACTGCCGGTGCCAGTGCTGAGGGAGCGCCGCACTGTCGGAGGGTCAGTACTGAGGAACGCCGCACTGTCGGAGGGGCGGTACCGAGGGAGCGCCGCACTGTCGGAGGGGCAGTACTGAGGGAGCGCCGCACTGTCGGAGGGGCAGTACTGAGGGAGCGCCGCACTGTCGGAGGGGCAGTACTGAGGGAGCGCCGCACTGTCAGAGGAGCAGTACTGAGGGAGCGCCGCACTGTCGGAGGGTCAGTGCTGAGGGAGCGCCGCACTGTCGGAGGGGCGGTACTGAGGGAGCACCGCACTGTCGGAGGGGCAGTACTGAGGGAGCGCCGCACTGTCGGAGGGGCGGTACTGAGGGAGCACCGCACTGTCGGAGGGTCAGTGCTGAGGGAGCGCCGCACTGTCGGAGGGGCGGTACTGAGGGAGCACCGCACTGTCGGAGGGGCAGTGCTGAGGGAGCGCCGCACTGTCGGGGGGTCAGTACTGAGGGAGTGCCGCACTGTCAGAGGGGCAGTACTGAGGGTGCGCCGCACTGTCGGAGGGGCAGTACTGAGGGAGCGCCGCACTGTCGGGGGGGCAGTACTGAGGGAGCGCCGCACTGTCAGAGGGGCAGTACTGAGGGAGCGCCGCACTGTCGGAGGGGCAGTACTGAGGGAGCGCCGCACGGTCGGAGGGGCAGTACTGAGGGAGCGCCGTACTGTCGGAGAGGCAGTACTGAGGGAGCGCCACACTGTCGGAGGGGCAGTACTGAGGGAGCGCCGCACTGTCGGAGGGTCTGTGCTGAGGGAGCGCCGCACTGTCAGAGGGGCAGGACTGAGGGAGCGCCGCACTGTCGGAGGGGCAGTACTGAGGGAGCGCTGCACTGTCGGAGGGGCAGTCCTGAGGGAGCGCCGCACTGTCGGAGAGGCAGTACTGAGGGAGCGCCGCACTGTCGGAGGGGCAGTACTGAGGGAGCGCCGCACTGTCGGAGGGACGGTACTGAGGGAGCACCGCACTGTCGGAGGGGCAGTACTGAGGGAGCGCCGCACTGTCGGAGGGGCGGTACTGAGGGAGCACCGCACTGTCGGAGGATCAGTGCTGAGGGAGCGCCGCACTGTCGGAGGGGCCATACTGAGGGAGCGCCGCACTGTCGGAGGGGCAGTCCTGAGGGAGTGCCGCACTGTCGGAGGGGCGGTACTGAGGGAGCACCGCACTGTCGGAGGGACGGTACTGAGGGAGCACCGCACTGTCGGAGGGGCAGTACTGAGGGAGCGCCGCACTGTCGGAGGGGCAGTACTGAGGGAGCGCCGCACTGTCAGAGGAGCAGTACTGAGGGAGCGCCGCACTGTCGGAGGGTCAGTGCTGAGGGAGCGCCGCACTGTCGGAGGGGCGGTACTGAGGGAGCACCGCACTGTCGGAGGGGCAGTACTGAGGGAGCGCCGCACTGTCGGAGGGGCGGTACTGAGGGAGCACCGCACTGTCGGAGGGGCAGTGCTGAGGGAGCGCCGCACTGTCGGAGGGGCGGTACTGAGGTAGCACCGCACTGTCGGAGGGGCAGTACTGAGGGAGCACCGCACTGTCGGAGGGGCGGTATTGAGGGAGCGCCGCACTGTCGGAGGGGCAGTACCGAGGGAGCGCCGCACTGTCGGAGGGTCAGTGCTGAGGGAGCGCCGCACTGTCGGAGGGTCAGTGCTGAGGGAGCACCGCACTGTCGGAGGGTCAGTGCTGAGGGAGCACCGCACTGTCAGAGGGGCAGTACTGAGGGAGCGCCGCACTGTCAGAGGGGCAGTACTGAGGGAGTGCTGCACTGTCGGAGGGTCACTGCTGAGGGAACGCTGCACTGTCAGAGTGACAGTACTGAGGGAGCGACGCACTGTCGGAGGGGCAGTACTGAGGGAGCGCCGCACTGTCGGAGGGTCAGTGCTGAGGGAGCACCGCACTGTCGGGGGGGCAGCACTGAGGGAGCGCCGCACTGTTGGAGGGGCAGTACTGAGGGAGCGCCGCACTGTCGGAGGGGCAGTACTGAGGGAGCGCCGCACTGTCGGAGGGTCAGTGCTGAGGGAGCGCCGCACTGTCGGAGGGGCAGGACTGAGGGAGCGCCACACTGTCGGAGGGGCGGTACTGAGGGAGCGCCGCACTGTCGGAGGGGCAGTACTGAGGGAGCGCCGCACTGTCAGAGGGGCAGTACTGAGGGAGTGCCGCACTGTCGGGGGGGCAGTACTGAGGGAGCGCCGCACTGTCAGAGGGGCAGTACTGAGGGAGCACCGCACTGTCGGAGGGGCAGTACTGAGGGAGCGCCGCACGGTCGGAGGGGCAGTACTGAGGGAGCGCCGTACTGTCGGAGAGGCAGTACTGAGGGAGCGCCACACTGTCGGAGGGGCAGTACTGAGGGAGCGCCGCACTGTCGGAGGGTCTGTGCTGAGGGAGCGCCGCACTGTCAGAGGGGCAGTACTGAGGGAGCGCCGCACTGTCGGAGGGGCAGTACTGAGGGAGCGCTGCACTGTCGGAGGGGCAGTCCTGAGGGAGCGCCGCACTGTCGGAGAGGCAGTACTGAGGGAGCGCCGCACTGTCGGAGGGGCGGTACTGAGGGAGCGCCGCACTGTCGGAGGGACGGTACTGAGGGAGCACCGCACTGTCGGAGGGGCAGTACTGAGGGAGCGCCGCACTGTCGGAGGGGCGGTACTGAGGGAGCACCGCACTGTCGTAGGGGCGGTACTGAGGGAGCGCCGCACTGTCGGAGGAACGGTACTGAGGGAGCACCGCACTGTCGGAGGGGCGGTACTGAGGGAGCGCCGCACTGTCGGAGGGGCAGTACTGAGGGAGCGCCGCACTGTCGGAGGGGCAGTACTGAGGGAGCGCCGCACTGTCGGAGGGTCAGTACTGAGGGAGTGCTGCACTGTCGTAGGGGCGGTACTGAGGGAGCGCCGCACTGTCAGAGGGACGGTACTGAGGGAGCGCCGCACTGTCGGAGGGACGGTACTGAGGGAGCACCGCACTGTCGGAGGGGCGGTACTGAGGGAGCGCCGCACTGTCGGAGGGGCAGTACTGAGGGAGCGCCGCACTGTCGGAGGGGCAGTACTGAGGGAGCGCCGCACTGTCGGAGGGTCAGTACTGAGGGAGTGCTGCACTGTCGGAGGGGCGGTACTGAGGGAGCGCCGCACTGTCGGAGGGACGGTACTGAGGGAGCACCGCACTGTCGGAGGGGCGGTACTGAGGGAGCGCCGCACTGTCGGAGGGGAGGTACTGAGGGAGCGCCGCACTGTCGGAGGGGCCGTCTTTTGGACGAGACGTTAAACCGAGGCCCCATCTGTCCTCTCAGGTGGACGTAAAAGACCCCACGGCCACTATTGGAAGAAGTGCAGGGGGGAGTTCTCCCCGGTGTCCCGGGGCCAATACTACAACAGTGACCACACTTCAAAAGTACTTCATTGGCTGTGAAGCGCTTTGGGTTGTCCTGAGGTGGTGAAAGGTGTTGAAACTTTCTGTTTTCACCGTACCCCAATGGTAGATTTTACTGAGAAAATTCACCTGGGCGCCACTAATGAGGAGACAAAGAGCGAGAGGTTTAGCGCCACAATAAAAAGTCATGCCTTTGGGAAAAAAAAAAGTGACCCCGTGGCTCATTAAGCTGCAAGTATGGGCTGCTGAAGCCCACACTTAAAATAAACTCCGATGTGCCATTAAACATTTAACAGCACAGGAACCCGCAAGCAAACAAATGGGGAAAATATTTGGCTTGTAGACCGAGATGGTGCGGTGTGTGTTGGTGTGAGTCACGCATCGGAGAGAGAGAGAGAGAGAAAACACATGTCAGATTTCACTGGGCACACAGTTGACAGAGTAGCTTATCGCGCATGACCCTTAACCTCACAATGAGCAACCCTTTCCCTGCTGAATAAACAGTGACTCTGTACAGTTATACAGCGAGTGACCCTTACCCTGAATAAACAGTGACTCTGTACAGTTACACCGTGAGTGACCCTTACCCTGAATAAACAGTGACTCTGTACAGTTACACCGTGAGTGACCCTTACCCTGAATAAACAGTGACTCTGTACAGTTACACAGTGAGTGACCCTTACCCTGAATAAACAGTGACTCTGTACAGTTACTGTGAGTGACCCATACCCTGAATAAACAGTGACTCTGTACAGTTACACCGTGAGTGACCCTTACCCTGAATAAACAGTGACTCTGTACTGTTACACAGTGAGTGACCCTTACCCTGAATAAACAGTGACTCTGTACAGTTACAGTGAGTGACCCTTACCCTGAATAAACAGTGACTCTGTACAGTTACACAGTGAGTGATCCTTACCCTGAATAAACAGTGACTCTGTACAGTTACACAGTGAGTGACCCTTACCCTGAATAAACAGTGACTCTGTACAGTTACAGTGAGTGACCCTTACCCTGAATAAACAGTGACTCTGTACAGTTACACAGTGAGTGACCCTTACCCTGAATAAACAGTGACTCTGTACAGTTACACAGAGAGTGACCCTTACCCTGAATAAACAGTGACTCTGTACAGTTACACAGTGAGTGACCCTTACCCTGAATAAACAGTGACTCTGTACAGTTACACAGAGAGTGACCCTTACCCTGAATAAACAGTGACTCTGTACAGTTACACAGTGAGCGACCCTTACCCTGAATAAACAGTGACTCTGTACAGTTACAGTGAGTGACCCTTACCCTGAATAAACAGTGACTCTGTACAGTTACACAGTGAGTGATCCTTACCCTGAATAAACAGTGACTCTGTACAGTTACACAGTGAGTGACCCTTACCCTGAATAAACAGTGACTCTGTACAGTTACTGTGAGTGACCCATACCCTGAATAAACAGTGACTCTGTACAGTTACACCGTGAGTGACCCTTACCCTGAATAAACAGTGACTCTGTACAGTTACACAGTGAGTGACCCTTACCCTGAATAAACAGTAACTCTGTACAGTTACAGTGAGTGACCCTTACCCTGAATAAACAGTGACTCTGTACAGTTACAGTGAGTGACCCTTACCCTGAATAAACAGTGACTCTGTACAGTTACACAGTGAGTGACCCTTACCCTGAATAAACAGTGACTCTGTACAGTTACACAGTGAGTGACCCTTACCCTGAATAAACAGTGACTCTGTACAGTTACACAGTGAGTGACCCTTACCCTGAATAAACAGTGACTCTGTACAGTTACACAGCGAGTGACCCTTACCCTGAATAAACAGTGACTCTGTACAGTTACAGTGAGTGACCCTTACCCTGAATAAACAGTGACTCTGTACAGTTACTCAGTGAGTGACCCTTACCCTGAATAAACAGTGACTCTGTACAGTTACACAGTGAGTGACCCTTACCCTGAATAAACAGTGACTCTGTACAGTGACACAGTGAGTGACCCTTACCCTGAATAAACAGTGACTCTACAGTTACACAGTGAGTGACCCTTACCCTGAATAAACAGTGACTCTGTACAGTTACAGTGAGTGACCCTTACCCTGAATAAACAGTGACTCTGTTCAGTTACTGTGAGTGACCCATACCCTGAATAAACAGTGACTCTGTACAGTTACAGTGAGTGACCCTTACCCTGAATAAACAGTGACTCTGTACAGTTACACAGCGAGTGACCCTTACCCTGAATAAACAGTGACTCTGTACAGTTACACAGCGAGTGACCCTTACCCTGAATAAACAGTGACTCTGTACAGTTACACAGTGAGTGACCCTTACCCTGAATAAACAGTGACTCTGTACAGTTACACAGCGAGTGACCCTTACCCTGAATACACAGTGACTCTGTACAGTTACACAGTGAGTGACCCTTACCCTGAATAAACAGTGACTCTGTACAGTTACACAGCGAGTGACCCTTACCCTGAATAAACAGTGACTCTGTACAGTTACACGGTGAGTGACCCTTACCCTGAATAAACAGTGACTCTGTACAGTTACACAGTGAGTGACCCTTACCCTGAATAAACAGTGACTCTGTACAGTTACAGTGAGTGACCCTTATCCTGAATAAACAGTGACTCTGTACAGTTACACGGTGAGTGACCCTTACCCTGAATAAACAGTGACTCTGTACAGTTACAGTGAGTGACCCTTACCCTGAATAAACAGTGACTCTGTACAGTTACACAGTGAGTGACCCTTACCCTGAATAAACAGTGACTCTGTACAGTTACACAGCGAGTGACCCTTACCCTGAATAAACAGTGACTCTGTACAGTTACAGTGAGTGACCCTTGCCCTGAATAAACAGTGACTCTGTACAGTTACAGTGAGTGACCCTTACCCTGAATAAACAGTGACTCTGTACAGTTACAGTGAGTGACCCTTACCCTGAATAAACAGTGACTCTGTACAGTTACACAGCGAGTGACCCTTACCCTGAATAAACAGCGACTCTGTACAGTTACTCAGTGAGTGACCCTTACCCTGAATAAACAGTGACTCTGTACAGTTACACAGCGAGTGACTCTTACCCTGAATAAACAGTGACTCTGTACAGTTACACAGTGAGTGACCCTTACCCTGAATAAACAGCGACTCTGTACAGTTACTCAGTGAGTGACCCTTACCCTGAATAAAAGTGACTCTGTACAGTTACACAGTGAGTGACCCTTACCCTGAATAAACAGTGACTCTGTACAGTTACACAGTGAGTGACCCTTACCCAGAATAAACAGTGACTCTGTACAGTTACAGTGAGTGACCCTTACCCTGAATAAACAGTGACTCTGTACAGTTACACAGTGAGACCCTTACCCTGAATAAACAGTGACTCTGTACAGTTACACAGTGAGTGACCCTTACCCTGAATAAACAGTGACTCTGTACAGTTACAGTGAGTGACCCTTACCCTGAATAAACAGCGACTCTGTACAGTTACAGTGAGTGACCCTTACCCTGAATAAACAGTGACTCTGTACAGTTACATAGTGAGTGACCCTTACCCTGAATAAACAGTGACTCTGTACAGTTACACAGTGAGTGACCCTTACCCTGAATAAACAGCGACTCTGTAGTTACACAGTGAGTGACCCATACCCTGAATAAACAGCGACTCTGTACAGTTACACAGTGAGTGACCATTACGCTGAATAAACAGTGACTCTGTACAGTTACACAGTGAGTGACCCTTACCCTGAATAAACAGTGACTCTGTACAGTTACAGTGAGTGACCCTTACCCTGAATAAACAGTGACTCTGTACAGTTATTAGGGTCTTAAATCTAAACAAAGCAAACTACATAGATATGAGGGACGAGTTGGCTAAGGTAGATTGGGAAACTACATTAAAAGGTATGATGGTAGCGAAGCAAGGGCTAGCACTGAAGAATTAATACATAATTTACAACAATTTACATTCCTTTAAGGCACAAAAACCCCACAGGAAAAGAGGTCCAACCGTGGCTAACAAGAGAAGTTAAAGATAGTATTAGATCAAAGGAAGAGGCTTATAATGTTGCCAAAAAGATTAGTAAGCCTGAGGACTGAGAGTAGGAATAAACGGGTCATTTTCAGGTTGGCAAGCTGTAACTAGTGGGGTACCGCAAGGATCAGTGCTTGGGCCTCAGCTATTCACAATCTACATCAATGATTTGGATGAGGGGACCAAATGTAATATATCCAAGTTTGCTGATGATACAAAGCTGGGTGGGAATGTAAGTTGTGAGGAGGATGCAAGGGGATATAGACAGGCTAAGTGAGTGGGCAAGAACATGGCAAATGGAATATAATGTGGAGAAATGTGAGGTTATCCATTTTGGTAGCAAAAATAGAATTTTTTTTAAATGGTAAGAGATTGGGAAATGTTGGTGTTCAGAGGGACCTGGGTATTCCTTGTACACGAATCACTGAAAGTTAACATGCAGGTACAGCAAGCAGTTAGGAAAGCAAATGGTATGTTGGCCTTTATTACAAGAGGATTTGAGTATAAGAGTAAAGACGTCTTACTGCAATTATATAGGGCCCTGGTGAGACCACACCTGGAGTATTGTGGACAGTTTTGGTCTCCTTACCTAAGGAAGGATATACTTGTCATAGAGGGAGTGCAACGAAGGTTCACCAGACTGGTTCCTGGGATGGGGGGATTGCCCTATGAGGAGAGATTGAGTAGGCTAGGCCTATATTCTCTAGAGTTTAGAAGAATGAGAGGTGATCACATTGAAACATATAAAATTCTTACAGGACTTCACAGGGTAGATGCAGGGAGGATGTTTCCCCCTGGCTGGGGAGTCTAGAACCAGGGGTCACAGTCTCAGGATAAGGGGTCGGCCATTTAGGACTGAGATGAGGAGGAATTTCTTCACTCAGAGGGCGGTGAATCTTTGGAATTCTCTGCCCCAGAGGGCTGTGCAGGCTCAGTCGTTGGGTATATTCAAGACAGAGATCGATAGATTGTTGAATATTAAGGGAATCAAGGGATATGGGAATAGTGTGGGAAGATGGACTTGAGGCAGAAGATCAGCCATGATCTTATTGAATGGCGGAGCAGGCTCGAAGGGCTAAATGGCCGACTCCTGCTCCTATTTCTTATATTATGTTAAGCTCTTACACAGGGAGTAATATTTATCCTGCTGAATAAACAGTGACTCTGTACAGTTACAGTGAGAGACCCTTACCCTGAATAAACAGTGACTCTGTATAGTTAGTGAGTGACCCTTACCCTGAATAAACAGTGACTCTGTACAGTTACACCATGACTGACCCTTACCCTGAATAAACAGTGACTCTGTAGTTACACAGTGAGTGACCCTTACCCTGAATAAACAGTGACTGTACAGTTACAGTGAGTGACCCTTACCCTGAATAAACAGTGACTGTACAGTTACACAGTGAGTGACCCTTACCCTGAATAAACAGTGACTCTGTACAGTTACACAGTCAGTGACCCTTACCCTGAATAAACAGTGACTCTGTACAGTTACACCATGACTGACCCTTACCCTGAATAAACAGTGACTCTGTAGTTACACAGTGAGTGACCCTTACCCTGAATAAACAGTGACTGTACAGTTACACAGTGAGTGACCCTTACCCTGAATAAACTGTGACTCTGTACAATTACACAGAGAGTGACCCTTACCCTGAATAAACTGTGACTCTGTACAGTTACACAGTGAGCGACCCTTACCCTGAATAAACAGTGACTCTGTACAGTTACAGTGAGTGATCCTTACCCTGAATAAACAGTGACTCTGTACAGTTACACAGTGAGTGACCCTTACCCTGAATAAACAGTGACTCTGTACAGTTACACAGAGAGTGACCCTTACCCTGAATAAACAGTGACTCTGTACAGTTACACAGTGAGCGACCCTTACCCTGAATAAACAGTGACTCTGTACAGTTACACAGTGAGCGACCCTTACCCTGAATAAACAGTGACTCTGTACAGTTACACAGTGAGTGACCCTTACCCTGAATAAACAGTGACTCTGTACAGTTACAGTGAGTGACCCTTACCCTGAATAAACAGTGACTCTGTACAGTTACAGTGAGTGACCCTTACCCTGAATAAACAGTGACTCTGTACAGTTACACAGTGAGTGACCCTTACCCTGAATAAACAGTGACTCTGTACAGTTACAGTGAGTGACCCTTACCCTGAATAAACAGTGACTCTGTACAGTTAGTGAGTGACCCTTACCCTGAATAAACAGTGACTCTGTACAGTTACACAGTGAGTGACCCTTACCCTGAATAAACAGTGACTCTGTACAGTTACACAGTGAGTGACCCTTACCCTGAATAAACAGTGACTCTGTACAGTTACAGTGAGTGACCCTTACCCTGAATAAACAGTGACTCTGTACAGTTACAGTGAGTGATCCTTACCCTGAATAAACAGTGACTCTGTACAGTTACAGTGAGTGACCCTTACCCTGAATAAACAGTGACTCTGTACAGTTACACAGTGAGTGACCCTTACCCTGAATAAACAGTGACTCTGTTCAGTTACACAGTGAGTGACCCTTACCCTGAATAAACAGTGACTCTGTACAGTTACAGTGAGTGACGCTTACCCTGAATAAACAGTGACTCTGTACAGTTACACAGTGAGTGACCCTTACCCTGAATAAACAGTGACTCTGTACAGTTACACAGTGAGTGACCCTTACTCTGAATAAACAGTGACCCTGTACAGTTACACAGTGAGTGACCCTTACCCTGAATAAACAGTGACTCTGTACAGTTACACAGTGAGTGACTCTTACCCTGAATAAACAGTGACCCTGTACAGTTACACAGTGAGTGACCCTTACCCTGAATAAACAGTGACTCTGTACAGTTACAGTGAGTGACCCTTACCCTGAATAAACAGTGACTCTGTACAGTTAGTGAGTGACCCTTACCCTGAATAAACAGTGACTCTGTACAGTTACACAGTGAGTGACTCTTACCCTGAATAAAACAGTGACTCTGTACAGTTAGTGAGTGACCCTTACCCTGAATAAACAGTGACTCTGTACAGTTACAGTGAGTGACTCTTACCCTGAATAAACAGTGACCCTGTACAGTTACACAGTGAGCGACCCTTACCCTGAATAAACAGTGACTCTGTACAGTTACACAGTGAATGACCCTTACCCTGAATAAACAGTGACTCTGTACAGTTACAGTGAGTGACCCTTACCCTGAATAAACAGAGACTCTGTACAGTTACACAGTGAGTGCCCCTTACCCTGAATAAACAGTGACTCTGTACAGTTAGTGAGTGACCCTTACCCTGAATAAACAGTGACTCTGTAGTTACATAGTGAGTGACCCTTACCCTGAATAAACAGTGACTCTGTACAGTTACAGTGAGTGACCCTTACCCTGAATAAAGTGACTCTGTACAGTTACAGTGAGTGACCCTTACCCTGAATAAACAGTGACTCTGTACAGTTAGTGAGTGACCCTTACCCTGAATAAACAGTGACTGTACAGTTACAGTGAGTGACCCTTACCCTGAATAAACAGTGACTCTGTACAGTTACAGTGAGTGACCCTTACCCTGCTGAATAAACAGGGACTCTGCTTAGTTACACAGGGAATACAGTTACAGTGAGTGACCCTTACCCTGAATAAACAGTGACTCTGTACAGTTACAGTGAGTGACCCTTACCCTGCTGAATAAACAGGGACTCTGCTTAGTTACACAGGGAATAATCCTTACCCTGCTGAATAAAGAGGGACTGTACATAGTAACGCAGAGAATAATCCTTACCCTGCTGAATAAAGAGGGACTCTGCATAGTAACACAGAGAATAATCTTTACCCTACTCAAAAAACAGGGTCTCTGGACATAGACCAGTGCCGGGACTGTATCTGGTCCTGCTCCAAACTCCAGATGAAGAATTACTCTGCAATATGTTTCCTCTCGGCCCCACAACAGGCCCTTGCTCCAGACTCTTCCTAACTCCTGCCAGCAGTATCTGACTATATTTCTGTCACGTGGCTGGGTGGGCTCACTGCCCAAGGTGGAACGGAGCCATGCATAGCAGGAAGGTGCGAGGTGTGGTGAATTAGCCAATCTCAGCCAGCTAACAGCAGGTGTCCCACAATTGTTTTGGTTTTTTTTTCGCTGACTTGTTCCCGGGCATCTCTCCACGAATGCTGGCAGCCCTCTTGTTATTTTTCCACCCAGCTGATGTGTGAACCCAGGTAGGCTATTCAACTTTAGGGGGCATCACAGCCCTGTCTGCTCTTGTGGCCGGCCTCCCGTCTTCCACCCCTCCATCAACACTGAACTCATCTAAAAAGTCGGCCGCCCCCGTGTCCTAACGCGCATCCGAGTCCCGTTCAACTGTCACACCTCTCTGTGCTCGCTGGCCGACACTGGCTCCCGGGTCCGGCAACGCCTCGATTTTAAAATTCTCCATCCTTGTTTTCAAATCCCTCCATGGCCTCCTCGCCCCCCTCCCTCCCTATCTCTGTAACCTCCTCCAGCCCCCACAACCCTCCGAGATCTCTGCGCTCCTCCAATTCTGGTCTCTTGCTCATCCCACCCACCCCCGATTTCCATTGCTCCACCATTGGCGGCCGTGCCTTCAGCCGCCTGGGCCCCGAGCTCTGGAATTCCCTCCCTAAACCTCTCCGCCTCTCTCTCTCCTCCTTTAAGATGCTCCTTAAAACCGACCTCTTTGACCAAGCTTTTGGTCACCTGTCCTAATATCTCATGTGGCTCGGTGTCAAATTTTATCTGATTTACGTTCCTGTGAAGTGCCTTGGGATGTTTTACTACGTTAAAGGCACTATATAAATACACGCTGTCGTAGCTCGTGTCCTCATCCAACAACCACCCTGAATAAACAGGGACTCTGCATGGTTACACAGAAAATAATCCTTACCCTGCTGAATAAAGAGGGACTCTGCATAGTAACACAGAGAATAATCCTTACCCTGCTGAATAAAGAGGGACTCTGTATAGTAACACAGAGAATAATCCTTATCCTGCTGAATAAAGAGGGACTCTGCATAGTAACAGAGAATAATCCTTACCCTGCTGAATAAAGAGGGACTCTGCATAGTAACACAGAGAATAATCCTTACCCTGCTGAATAAAGAGGGACTCTGTATAGTAACACAGAGAATAATCCTTACCCTGCTGAATAAAGAGGGACTCTGCATAGTAACAGAGAATAATCCTTACCCTGCTGAATAAAGAGGGACTCTGCATAGTAACACAGAGAATAATCCTTACCCTGCTGAATAAAGAGGGACTCTGCATAGTAACACAGTACGATTTGGACAGGTTGGGTGATTGGGCAGAAACATGGCAAATGCACTATAATGTGGAGTTATCCACTTTGGTGGCAAAAACAGGAAGGCAGATTATTATCTGAACGGCAATAGATTGGGAGAAGGGAAAGTGCAACGAGACCTGGGTGTCCTTGTGCACCAGTCGCTGAAGGTAAGCATGCAGGTGCAGCAGGCGGTTAAGGCGGCAAATGGTATGTTGGCCTTCGTAGCAAGAGGGTTCGAGTACAGGAGCAAGGATGTCTTGCTACAGTTGTACAGGGCCTTGGTGAGACCGCACCTTGAGTATTGTGTGCAGTTTTGGTCGCCTTATCTGAGGAAGGATGTTCTTGCCATGGAGGGAGTGCAGCGAAGATTCACCAGGCTGATACCTGGGATGGCAGGAATGACGTATGAGGAGAGATTGTGTCGATTGGGCTTATACTCGCTGGAGTTTAGAAGATTGAGAGGGGATCTCATCAAAACCTATAAAATTCTGTCAGGCCTGAACAGACTAGATGCAGCAAGGATGTTTCCGATGGCCGGGGAGTCCAGAACCAGGGGTCATAGTCTAAGGATAAGGGGTAAGCCATTTAGGACTGAAATGAGGAGGAATTTCTTCACCCAGAGAGTGGTGAACCTGTGGAATTCTCTGCCACAGTGGGCGGTGGAGGCCAGTTCATTAAATATATTCAAAAAAGAGTTGGATATATTTCTTAAGGCTAAAGGGATCAAGGGATATGGGGAGAAGGCAGGGACAGGGTACTGAGTTTGGATGATCAGCCGTGATCTCATTGAATGGCGGAGCAGGCTCGAGGGGCCGAATGGCCTACTCCTGCTCCTATCTTCTATGTTTCTAATCCTTACCCTGCTCAATAAACAGGGGCTCTGCATAGTTACACAGAGAATAATCCTTACCCTGCTGAATAAAGAGGGACTCTGCGTAGTTACACAGAGAATAATCCTTACCCTGCTGAATAAAGAGGGACTCTGCGTAGTAACACAGAGAATAATCCTTACCCTGCTGAATAAAGAGGGACTCTGCATGGTTACACAGAGAATAATCCTTACCCTGCTGAATAAACAGGGACTCTGCATCGATTATTCTCTGTGCAACAACACACACAGCACAGAACACTGGACAGTGATCAACTCTGGTCAATTTCCCCAGCTTGTCGCATTCCCAAAAACAGAGCTGAGTTGAGATGAGTCGGCATATTCCCGGGATCTGAACTCAGGACCGCCTTGGCCTGCATGGGTACGTCCACTGGGTTACTCAGTTGTACTGAAAGCTCCCCATTCTGTTCTGAGCTCTTTTTGAAGGAGTGAGGCTTTAAACTAATGAGCCTTTTCACACCAGCACCTGCAGTTCATGTACGCCTCTCTCTCCTCGTTCACCAACCACCCGCCCTTCCAGGATCAGCGCAGAACATCGGCTAAAATAATGTAATCGGCCGCCCATCCACCACCTTAACACAAGAACATAAGTGATAGGAGCAGGAGTTGGCCATACGGCCCCTCGAGCCTGCTCCACCATTCAATGAGATCATGGCTGATCTTCGACCTCAACTCCACATTCCCGCGCGATCCCCATATCCCTCGATTCCCCGAGAGTCCAAAAATCTATCGATCTCAGCCTTGAATATACTCAACGACTGAGCCTCCACTGCCCTCTGAGTGAAGAAATTTCTCCTCATCCTCAACCATCCACTCCCTCCACCACCGGCGCACCGTGGCTGCAGTGTGTACCATCTACAAGATGCACTGCAGCAACTCGCCAAGGCTTCTTCGGCAGCACCTCCCAAACCCGCCACCTCTTCCACCTAGAAGGACAAGGGCAGCAGGCGCGTGGGAACACCACCACCTCCAAGTTCCCCTCCAAGTCACACACACCATCCTGACTTGGAAATATATCGGGCCATTCCTTCATCGTCGCTGGGTCAAATTCCTGGAACTCCCTCCCTAACAGCACTGTGAGAGCACCTTCACCACACGGACTGCAGCGGTTCAAGAAGGCAGCTCACCACCACCTTCTCAAGGGCAATTAGAGGATGGGCAATAGATGCCGGCCTTGCCAGCGAAGCCCACCTCGCGAGAATGAGTTTCAAAAACTCTATCGGCAGGTTCGCCACTTAGAAAAAATAGAAGCAGGAATAGGCCATTCGGCCCTTCGAGCCTGCTCCGCCATTCAATATCATAGCTGATCCTCTATCTCAATACCATATTCCCGCTCTCTCCCCAACCCCTTGATGCCTTTTGTGTCTAGAAATCTATCTATCTCCTTCTTAAATATATTCAGTGACTTGGCCTCCACAGCCTTCTGTGGTAGAGAATCCCACAGGTTCACCACCCTCTGAGTGAAGAAATTTCTCCTCATCTCAGTCCTAAATGTCCTACCCCGTATCCTGAGACTGTGACCCCTCGTTCTAGACGCCCCCAGCCAGGGGAAACATCCTCCCTGCATCCAGTCTGTCTAGCCCTGTCAGAATTTTATACGTTTCAATGAGATCCCCTCTCATTTTTGAGTGTTGTGTGCAGTTTTGGTCGCCTTATCTGAGGAAGGATGTTCTTGCCATGGAGGGAGTGCAGCGAAGATTCACCAGACTAATACCTGGGATGGCAGGAATGACGTATGAGGAGAGATTGGGTCGATTGGGCTTATACTCGCTAGAGTTTAGAAGAATGAGAGGGGATCTCATTGAAACTTATAAAATTCTAACAGGACTAGACAGACTAGATGCAGGAAGGATGTTCCCGATGGTGGGGGAGTCCAGAACCAGGGGTCACAGTCTAAGGATAAGGGGTAAGCCATTTAGGACAGAGATGAGGAGGAATTTCTTCACCCAGAGAGTGGTGAACCTGTGAAATTCTCTACCACAAAAGGCAGTTGAGGCCAATTCATTAAATATATTCAAGAAGGAGTTAGATATATTTCTTAAGGCTAAAGGGATCAAGGGCTATGGGGAGAAAGCAGGGACAGGGTACTGAATTTGGATGATCAGCCATGATCTCATTAAATGGCGGAGCAGGCTCGAGGGGCCGAATGGCCGACTCCTGCTCCTATTGTCTATGTTTCTTCTAAACTCTAGTGAATACAGGCCTAGTCGCCCCAATCCCTCCTCATACGACAGTCCTGCCATCCCAGCAATCAGTCTGGTGAACCTTCGCTGCACTCCCTCTATGGCAAGTATATCCTTTCTTAGGTAAGGAGACCAAAACTGCACACAGTAGTCCAGGTGTGGTCTCACCAAGGCCCTGTATAACTGTAATTGACACATTCAAGAAGTGCGTACATCAGCGACACTGCCTGAAACAGATTCTAAAGTGACTTTCGAAAGGGAATTGGAGAAATACTTGAAAAGGAAACATTCGCAGGGCTGTGGGGAAAGAGCAGGGGGGCGTGGGACTAATTGGAGAGCTCTTTCAATGGGCCGAATGGCCTCCTTTCTGACCTGTGTGATTCTAATGTGGCTGAACCCACACCAGTATATTTCTTCCGTCCACAGTCTTAAGATTTAAACTCCATCTCGTTCAGCCATCATTCCTGCGCGTTAGGTTAAGAAGCTGTAATCGGAGGGAGCGTCTTAACGTGTCTTTAATGTTATCCAGTCAAAGAAACAGACAATACATAGCAGGTTCCAGTGAGGCTAAATTGCTTAAAAATAAAAAAACGCTCAAAATATTGCACTTAAAAAGATCAGAAAGTGACTTCGATTCCTGCTGCACCTGAAAATCTGGTTGGGCTGTTGTTGAGGTGCTCCCCACCAGCGCCACCCGCCCCCTCGCCGGTCCCATCTCCCAAAACAATTGGAGGAATAAATGTGAGAAGTCGCACAACACCAGGTTATAGTCCAACAGCTTTATTTGAAATCACAAGCTTTCGGAGCGCTGCTCCTTCATCGGGTGAAGTGAAGAGAAGCATATAGACACAGCATATATAGTCAGAGAGCACTGCCAGATGATTACAGGTAATCTTTCTAACTGCCCTTTATCCCACCTTGGCAGAGAGATAATCACAGCAATCAAAGGTGTGAATAGTGTCCAAACAGGTCAGTCAGGAAAAAATTACATCAAAGAACAATGAGGTGGGATCACAAGGGGTCAAGTGTTGCAGATGCTGGGGTCTGTATGAAAAACAAAAAACAAACAAAATTTTTTTTTCCTGGAAATCACAGCAGGTCCGGCCGCATCTGTGCAGAGAGAACAAGCCAACAACGACTCGAGTCTGGATGACTCTACGTCAGGTGGGGTTACATGTAGCGTGACATGAACCCAAGATCCCGGGGCAGTTAGAAAGATTACCTGTAATCATCTGGCAATGTTCTCTGACTATATATGCTGTGTCTTTATGCATCTCTTCACTTCACCTGACGAAGGAGCAGCGCTCCGAAAGCTTGTGATTTCAAATAAAGCTGTTGGATTACAACCTGGTGTTGTGTGATTTCTCACATTTGTCCACCCCAGTCCAACACCGGCATCTCCACACAATTGGAGGAATGTCGCATTTGAGAGTTGAGGGTCACAGCCGGCTTTGTGGGCCGAGATTTGTTTTTGCAAAGGTCCAAATCTCCGCTGCCCTCCCCCGCCATATCCTAACCCGCTGACCTGCGCAGCCCAAGTGAGAATCAGGAGGGGAGTTGCCTATCTCGGCCGCATTCGCAGGGCTCGGGGGCTCTGGTGATGTTAGGCGGCGGCGGAGGGCTAGGGATTCGGAGACTGGGCACAGAAAGCTGTTTAAAACGGACAATTTTGTAAAAAAAAAATCAAAAAGTCACCGTTTGAGCAAAAAAAATACTGAAATTGGGTTTTCAAACCCTGGACAGATTTTCGTCAAAAATGTACATTCTCATGGCGAAGAGTCCGATTTAAGTTGTTACAGAATTTTAGCACCTCGGAAAATATGTATTTTAGTGTCAGTCGTGGCTCAGTGGGTAGCACTCTCTCTCTCTCACCTCGAAGTCAAAAGGTTGTGGGTTCGAGCCCTCACTCCAGAGACTTGAGCCCGTAATCCAGGCCGACACACCCAGTGCCAGTACTGATGGAGCGCCGCACTGTCGGAGCGGCGGTACTGAGGGAGTGCCGCACTGTCGGAGGAGCGGTACTGAGGGAGCGCCGCACTGTCGGAGGGGCCGCACTGTCGGAGGGGCAGTACTGAGTGAGCGCCGCACTGTCGGAGGGGCAGTACTGAGGGAGCGCCGCACTGTCGGAGGGGCAGTACTGAGGGAGGGCCGCACTGTCGGAGGGGCAGTACTGAGGGAGCGCCGCACTGTCGGAGGGGCAGTACTGAGGGAGCGCCGCACTGTCGGAGCGGCGGTACTGAGGGAGTGCCGCACTGTCGGAGGAGCGGTACTGAGGGAGCGCCGCACTGTCGGAGGGGCCGCACTGTCGGAGGGGCGGTACTGAGGGAGTGCCGCACTGTCGGAGGGGCAGTGCTGAGGGAGCGCCGCACCGTCGGAGGGGCAATACTGAGGGAGCGTCGCACTGTCGGAGGGGCAGTACTGAGGGAGCTCCGCACTGTCGGAGGGGCACTACTGAGGGAGCGCCGCACTGTCGGAGGGGCGGTACTGAGGGAGTGCCGCACTGTCGGAGGGGCAGTGCTGAGGGAGCGCCGCACTGTCGGAGGGGCGATACTGAGGGAGCGCCGCACTGTCGGAGGGGCAGTACTAAGGGAGCGCCGCACTGTCGGAGGGGCAGTACTGAGGGAACGCCGCACTGTCGGAGGGGCAGTACTGAGGGGGCGCCGCACCGTTGGAGGGGCAGTACTGAGGGAGGGCCGCACTGTCGGAGGTCCCGTCTTGCAGATGAGACGTTAAACCGAGGCCCTGTCTGCTCTCTCAGGTGGACATAAAAGATCCCAAGGCCACTATTGGAAGAAGAGCAGGGGGAGTTCAAGACTCTCTTTCTAAACTGCGTACTCAACTTAAGGGAAAACACTGCCATTTACTGAAGCAAGGGAAAATAAAAAGACTTGCATTTGTATAGCGCCTTTCACCACCTCAGGACGTCCCACAGCACTTTACAGCCAATGAAGTACTTTTTTTTGAAGTGCAGTCACTGTTGTAATGTGGGAAACGCGGCAGCCAATTTGCGCACAGCAAGCTCCCACAAACAGCAACGTGAAGACTTTCTCTTGTGCAAGTTAGCCATATTCCCTTAATAATTAGTCAGCAGGGCAGTTAGGCAACTGGTTGGATCCAAACCATACCAGCCAGTAATCTGCAAGATGGAGAAGGCAAGCCGAACTCAACTGGCTGCATCTATATATATAAAAGGATACTTCTGTCTGTCATTCCGTCTGTCTGTCTGTCTTGAATTAACTCGAAAGTTATAGAGCGTACCTACACGTGCGTTATGTCGAAAGAAAGCTGACGATTCCAGAACCGTCCTAAGCGTATTTACGTTTCGGCCGGACAAAAATTGTTCGCGCGTTATGCAAAAAACCTTCAAAATTAAACTCATTATCTGCTAAGTAGCATTGATTGACTGACGTCAAGGTCGACCAATCCTGTGCCGGCACGATTGACCAATCCTACAGTTCAGTCGCCTGATGTTTGGCCAATCGCTGCGTCTGTGGGCGGGACTAATCGTTTTCATCTCAGGGATCTGGCAGCCATTGCCTCAAGCTAAAAACCCCATTTACTTCCAGCTCAAAATCTGCTAATCCAGCTTCGAAAAAGTTAGTATCTCTTTTAAAAATAACATAAGATTTACCAAAAACGTTTTATAAGTACTTTCACTTTCATCTTTCAAGGTATTAAAAGGTAGAAATGTTGCCTGGCAGCAGATTGAGAGAGGGACACAGAGACAGGGCCCAAAAGCCTGGGACTCGATTTAAAATGTTGCCCGGCAGCAGATTCACAGAGGGACACAGAGAGGCCCCAAAGCCTGGGACTCCATTTAAAACCGCCCGGCCCAAAACAGCCCTGGCAAAGCCGGGCTCCCCCCAGCTAGTATAATATTGTTTGAAAGCTTCATCGACTTTCTTATTCGTTCGATTAACAATTACGCGATTAGTCAACGCCTCTCGCGTTCAAACATTGAGAGATGCTCATTTCTATTTTTCTTTTTACAGGAAACTCTTTTTTATCCCGGCACCGATGGGACCGGCGTAGTGCCGGTTTATCAAAAAGTCCGGATTACAGAGAGTTATAGTTAAAAGGTACGAGAGCCCCGTACACAGCAACAAATCCAGGCTTCCCTGTTGCTTAGCAACATGTGCAGGAACTCCGGGCCGCAGACCCAAGCGTCCCCGTCGCTTAGCAACAAGTGCACGAACCCCAGTTACACAGCCACAGATCCAGGAACGGCCACTAATATGAAGTAAAACTTAACCTGAACTGACTCCTGAATTTTGCCGGTTAACAGAGGTTTCCGGTTATTTAGGTGCCGGTAAATCGAGAGTTTCCTGTAATGCAGCCCAACGTTTTCCCCTCACACACGAGGTGAAATACAGCAGAGCCACTAATACTTTAATATAAAGGGAAGATGACAACACCACCTTGAGCAGGATTTTCATCGGGCCGTGGAGGCGGGATTGGAGGCGTGTGCGAGGTGTTAAAATCCCGAAATCGGGCGGGGGGGGAGGGCAACGAACCCATCCTGCACCCCAACCCGCCTCCATGCCAGTTTCAAAGGAGGCGGGTACCCGCCCCACGCTGGGACCCGCCTCCCCGAGGCAGGAAGGGGATTAGTGCCAATTAACTGCCTGTTAACAGGTAGTTAACAGGCAGTTTTTAGCCTAATCCCTATTTTTATTGGTGAAGTGTGGGATTCCCGACGGCTCCAAACCACAGCAAGTTAGCGAGGTGGACCGTCGGGATGAAGGCTTGGAGGGGGTCGAGATGTCCGGTGTTCAGGTGAGTGATGGGTGCATGAGTGCAAAGGTAAGTGTGTTTGGTGTGTGTAAGTATTTAAAGAAGTTTTACTTACCTTTACAGCCTTCCTTCCTTCAGGTCTCGGGAGTCCATCATCTCACCGGCACAGAAAGCAAAATGGCCCGCGAGCTGTCAAAAGTTGCAGCATTCAGCTTTCTGTTCCGGAGAGATCTCTAAATCATCCTGAGAGGAAGGAATTAACTTGGAGTACAGATTGTCAGTGTTTCACAGCTTCAAAGAGCTGTCAAACGCTGATATTTTATCTGTCAAAAGGTCTTGACAGATGAAATGTCAATCTGTGACATCACCTGTTGCCGGGTGGCCCCTTAATTGGCCTGCTGAGCCCGCTGGGCGGGCCCAACAAGGTCAATCAAGCAAAAATCGTGTGGGTTGGCCACAACTCGATGGAGGCGGGACTACAACCCTTAAA
This sequence comes from Somniosus microcephalus, assembly GCF_052327205.1. Lineage (NCBI taxonomy): Eukaryota > Metazoa > Chordata > Chondrichthyes > Squaliformes > Somniosidae > Somniosus > Somniosus microcephalus. The sequence goes on along the minus strand of NW_028225185.1, from coordinate 12,140,000 downwards.
GTTGTAGTCCCGCCTCCTCAATGAAAATCCAGCCCCTTGCATTTATATAGCACCTTTAACGCAGTAAAACGTTCCAAGGCGCTTCACAGGAGCGATTATCAGACAAAATTCGACCCCAAGCCACATAAGGAGATATAGGACAGGTGACCAAAAGCTTAGTCAAAGAGGTCGGTTTTAAGGAGCGTCTTAAGGAGGAGAGAGAGAGGCGGAGAGGTTTAGGGAGGGAATTCCAGAGCTCGGGGCCCAGGTGGCTGAAGGCACGGCCGCCGATGGTGGAGCGATGGGAAATCGGGGGGATGCGCGAGAGGCCAGAATTGGAGGAGCGCAGAGATCGCGGAGGGTTTGTGGGGCTGGAGGAGATTACAGAGGTCGGGTGCGGGGGGGGGGGGGGGGGGGGGGGCGTGCGGCGAGGAGGGGGATTTGAAAACGAGGATGGAGAATTTTTAAATTCGAGGCGTTGCTGGACCGGCAGTCAATGTAGGTCAGCGAGCAACAGTGGGTGATGGAGGTGAACGGGACGAGTTAGGACACGGGGGGGGAGGGGGGGCAGCCGAGTTTTGGAATAAGCTCATGTTTACGTCGGGTGGAACGTTGGACGGAATGACACCGGGGGGGGGGGGGGGGGGGGGGCGTAAAGTTGGGTAGGTGGCAGAGAGCCGAGGGGGAAACCGTAGCCCAGTGAGGGTGCGGGGGTGGTCAGTGCCTTCATCAAAGGCATAAAGACAGGAAGCATTGAAAGCAGAACGAACCTCACCCAAGGCACACATGCACCTCAAGCCTCATACCGCGAACTGAGCCCCAGGCTTAAAAGACACGATTTAATTGGCAGCAAGTGGGAAAGGGGGTAGCTGGATTTATTGCGCTCTTACAGGAAGAAAAAGCAGATTTAAAACTTTAATAAAGAAATTAATTTAAAGATAATTACTGCAACACAGCTGCGCCAGGACAGCAGGAGTCCCGGCCGTAAATGGAATCATTAAAACTGAGCAGCGAGTTTGTAACGCGACAGGAGAAACAGGCGCTCCCAGAGCTCCGAGTCTCAGCCCTCGGACACACCCACCGGGAGCCGCGCGCAGAATTAAACGTTGCCCGGTCGTCACGGTTACGCGGCCCAACGCGGCATCATTCCAAGCACAGCAAGCTCCCGCAGGCCGCACACGAGGCGACTGAAGGGGTTCATCTGTTTTCGGGTGCCATTGCTCAATTGAGGAACGTTAGACTCAGGAGAACACCCCCACCAACCCCCGCCCTCCTACCAATGGAGGCCGTGGGATCTTTCAACTCAAGATTGAAACGCTGGAGCAGGCCGCGATTTTAGAGTCTCAATTTAGGGACGGCACCTCTGACAGTGCGGCGCTCCCTCAGTACTGCCCCCTCCGACGGTGCGGCGCTCCCTCAGTACTGCCCCTCCGACAGTGCGGCGCTCCCTCGGTACTGCCCCTCCGACAGTGCAGCGCTCCCCTCAGTACCGCCCCCTCCGACAGTGCGGCGCTCCCTCAGTACCGCCCCTCCGACAGTGCGGCGCTCCCTCAGTACTGCCCCTCCGACAGTGCGGCGCTCCCTCAGTACCGCCCCTCCGACAGTGCGGCGCTCCCCTCAGTACCGCCCCTCCGACAGTGCGGCGCTCCCTCAGTACCGCCCCTCCGATAGTGCAGTGCTCCCTCAGTACCGCCCCTCCGACAGTGCAGCGCTCCCTCAGCACTGCCCCCTCCGACAGTGCGGCGCTCCCTCAGTACCGCCCCTCCGACAGTGCAGCGCTCCCTCAGCACTGCCCCTCCGACAGTGCGGCGCTCCCTCAGTACCGCCCCTCCGACAGTGCGGCGCTCCCTCAGTACCGCCCCTCCGACAGTGCAGCGCTCCCTCAGTACTGCCCCTCCGACAGTGCGGCGCTCCCTCAGTACCGCCCCTCCGACAGTGCGGCGCTCCCTCAGTACTACACTGTGAGTGTCAGCCTGGGTGATGCAGCAGAAGTTATTATCTGCAGTTTGTGTGCAGATTAATCTGCAATAGATTGGTCTGTGCAATAGCGCTGGAGAGATCCATTCACTCCAGATTATTTACACCATAAACACTCACTCCCTCCACCACTGGTGCACCGTGGCTGCAGTGTGTACCATCTACAAGATGCACTGCAGCAACTCGCCAAGGCTTCTTCGGCAGCACCTCCCAAACCCACGACCTCCGCCACCTAGAAGGACAAGGGCAGCAGGCGCATGGGAACACCACCGCCTCCAAGTTCCCCTCCAAGACACACACACCATCCTGACTTGGAAATATATCAGCCATTCCCTCATCATCGCTGGGGAGCGATTGGGTCGATTAGGCTTATATTCGCTGGAGTTTAGAAGAATGAGAGGGGATCTCATTGAAACTTATAAAATTCTAACAGGGCTAGACAGACTAGGTGCAGGAAGGATGTTCCCGATGGCGGGGGAGTCCAGGACCAGGGGTCACAGTCTAAGGATAAGGGGTAAGCCATTTAGGACTGAGATGAGGAGGAATTTCTTCACCCAGAGAGTGGTGAACCTGTGGAATTCTCTACCACAGAAGGCAGTTGAGGCCAATTCATTAAATATATTCAAGAAGGAGTTAGATATATTTCTTAAGGCTAAAGGGATCAAGCGATATGGGGAGAAAGCAGGGACAGGGTACTGAATTTGGATGATCAGCCATGATCTCATTGAATGGCGGAACAGGCTCGAGGGGCTGAATGGCCGACTCCTGCTCCTATCTTCTATGTTTCTATGCTGGGTCAAAATCCTGGAACTCCCTCCCTAACAGCGCTGTGGGAGCACCTTCACCACACGGGACTGCAGCGGTTCAAGTGGCGGCTCACCACCACCTTCTCAAGGGGCAACTAGGGATGGGCAACAACGCCCATAATGCCAGCGACGCCCACATCCCGTGAACACATTTTTAAAAAAGACGCACTCGCTCACTGGGGATCCGTCCTGAATTAAAGACCCTTGGCTCGAGCCCCCCCCAGTCTGTGACGATGTTGGACTCAGCGCCCTTGGAGTGGGGAGGGAGGGAGGGGTGAAACATTATCCAGTGGTCCCTGCTTCGGAAGTGTTTTTATTCAGTCACTTGATGTGGGCATCGCTGGCAAGGCCGGCATTTATTGCCCATCCCTAATTGCCCCTTGAGAAGGTGGCGGTGAGCCGCCTTCTTGAACCGCTGCAGTCCGTGTGGTGACGGTACTCCCGCAGTGCTATTTAGCCACCTGATTCAAACGCAGTCACGTATAGGCCTTCGCTAAAAGGAAGTCGGGTGTTTAACAACAACACGTGAAATCCCAGGGCAAGAGCAGGCACGATGGGCCGAATAGCCTTCGCCTGCACTGTACAATTAATACCGATACCAGCTTTTTACTTCCAGATTTATTTATTTTAAAACTGACTTCAAATTCGTGGTGGGGTTTGAACTCAAGTTCTCCTGGATTACACGTCCAGGCCTCTGGATTACTAGTCCAAACAACTTGCGCACAGCAAGCTCCCACAAACAGCAATGTGATAACGACCAGATCATCCGTTTTTCGCGATGTTGGTTGAAGGATAAATATTGGCCCCAGGACACCGGGGAGAACTCCCCCTGCTCTTCTTCCAATAGTGGCCGTGGGATCTTTTACGTCCACCTAAGAGGGCAGACGGGGCCTCGGTTTAACGTCTCATCCAAAAGACGGGACCTCCGACAGTGCGGCGCTCCCTCAGCACTGCCCCTCCGACAGTGCGGCGCTCCCTCAGTACCGCCCCTCCGACAGTGCGGCGCTCCCTCTGTACCGCTCCTCCGACACTGCGGCGCTCCCTCAGTACTGCCCCTCCGACAGTGCGGCGCTCCCTCAGTACCGCCCCTCCGACAGTGCGGCGCTCCCTCAGTACCGCCCCTCCGACAGTGCGGCGCTCCCTCAGTGCCGCCCCTCCGACAGTGCGGCGCTCCCTCAGTACCGCCCCTCCGACAGTGCGGCGCTCCCTCAGTGCCGCCCCTCCGACAGTGCGGCGCTCCCTCAGTACTGCCCCTCCGGCACTGCGGCGCTCCCTCTGTACCGCTCCTCCGACACTGCGGCGCTCCCTCAGTACTGTCCCTCCGACAGTGCGGCGCTCCCTCAGTACTGTCCCTCCGACAGTGCGGCGCTCCCTCAGTACCGCCCCTCCGACAGTGCGGCGCTCCCTCAGTACCGCCCCTCCGACAGTGCGGCGCTCCCTCAGTACCGCCCCTCCGACAGTGCGGCGCTCCCTCAGTACCGCCCCTCCGACAGTGCGGCGCTCCCTCAGTACTGCCCCTCCGACAGTGCGGCGCTCCCTCAGTACCGCCCCTCCGACAGTGCGGCGCTCCCTCAGTACCGCCCCTCCGACAGTGCGGCACTCCCTCAGTACTGCACTGGGAGGGTCAGCCTGGATTATATTGCTCGTGTCTCTGGTGTGGGGGCTCGAACCCACGACCGTCTGACTCAGAGACGAGCGAGAGAAACCCACTGAGCCACGGCCATGGGACCTGTATACGCACAAGGCGGCCAAACGGGAAGCAGGAGAAATAATTGGACCGGCTTGAAAAATCGCAAAAAAGAGGCAGGATATCCCAGCATCAATACCCGTCTTATGTTGAGTTCGCAGATCTCGGCTTAAGCGGCAATGGTGGGGGTGGGGGAGTGAGGTGGGGAGGGAGAGGGGAAGAGGGAGGGGTACGACTGTTTGCCTCAGTGACCCTTCCTCTTGGCAAGGAAGAGATTAGCCAGAGTTCTTGCCCCTCGCCGCTCTCCAGAGATCCCTGCGGATATTGGAGGAGGACAGATTGCGTTGGGGGGGTGGGAGGGGCGGTCACGATTGAATAGCGGGCCGGCCGCTCACCGCGCGGGGGGGACGCCGGTCGAGCAAAGCCCAGCGAGCGGCATCTGCGGGAGAGGACAAGGAACAGGGCCTGGAAAGGGGGCGGGCGGGGGGGGAGGGAGAACACAAACCCCCCCGAGAGTGCAGCGAAGAGTTAAATCGCAATTACTACGAGCTTCCTGGCGAATATAAATCAGGAAGAAAAGCCAGACTTTGAATGAAATTCAAGCAGAGACTCAAACATTACACGAGCACTAATTAACTCCAGACCTTTCTCAGTCTGATCCCCACCCCCCCCGCCCCTCCGCCCCCCCCCCCCTCTCCCCACAAGACACTTGGCTAGAATCACAGGCTCGGTTCCCTTTGATGTAAAAGGCTCCTTTGCACGCAGGGCCCGGTTAACACTATAAATAAAATCCCACTGTACTTCTGTTACAAGCTGGTAACTTGAAACACTTTTCTTGCTGCTTTTGAACATTTTTTATATTAACGTTCCCCGCGGGCCCCCCACACCCACCGTCGCCACCTCCAAGTCGAGAGGAGACGAGACTTGCGTTCGTATAGCGCCTTTCACATCTCTCAAAGACGTCCAATTCACTACGGTTCAAAGCGACAAGGAGACAAAGGTGGCAGCAATTAATCTCGCAGCAAGATCGCACAAACAGCCATCAGAACGAGCCGATAATCGGCTGTTTTTTGCCTTTAGTGATGTTGGTTGAGGGATAAATATTGGCCAAACCCCCCCCCCCCCCAGGACACACCGGGGAGAGGCAGATGGGCGGAATAATGGGGCGCGCGGCAGCGCAAAGAACCGGCGCCTCATCCCCGACGCAGCAGCTCCGGCCTCCCTCAAAGACAGCAGGCAGTGCTCAACCGAATCCGCGCAGGGCGCCCCCCCACCCAACCCACCACCCCGAGTGTCGGCCGTGGCTCGGTGGGCAGCACTCTCTGTCTCTGGCCTCGGAGTCAGAAGGTCGTGGCTTCGAGACACACTCCAGAGATTTGTGCCCATAATTCGGGCCAGTACTGAGGGAGCGCTGCACTGTCGGAGGGGCAGTACCGAGGGAGCGCCGCACTGTCGGAGGGGCAGTACTGAGGGAGCGCCGCAGTGTCGGAGGTGCGGTACTGAGGGAGCGCCGCACTGTCGGAGGGGCAGTACTGAAGGAGCGCCGCACTGTCGGAGGGGCAGTACTGAGGGAGCGCCGCACTGTCGGAGGGGCAGTACTGAGGGAGCGCCGCACTGTCGGAGGGGCAGTACTGAGGGAGCGCCGCATTGTCGGAGGGGCAGTACTGAGGGAGCGCCGCACTGTCGGAGGGGCAGTACTGAGGGAGCGCCGCACTGTCGGAGGGGCAGTACTGAGGGAGCGCCGCATTGTCGGAGGGGCAGTACTGAGGGAGCGCCGCACTGTCGGAGGGGCAGTACTGAGGGAGCGCCGCACTGTCGGAGGGGCAGTACCGAGGGAGCGCCGCACTGTTGGAGGTGCCGTCTTTATGATAAGACATTAAACCGACGCCATGTCTGCTCTCAGGTGGATGTGAAAGATCCCACAGCCACTATTTCGAAGAAGAGCAGGGGGAGTTCTCTCTGATGTCCTGGGGCCAATATTTCTCCCTCAATCAACATAACAAAAAAACCCAGATGATCTGGTCATTATCACATTGTTGTTTGTGGGAGCTTGCTGTGCGCAAATTGGCTGCCGCGTTTCCTACATTACAACAGTGACCACACTTAAAAAAAAAGTACTTCATTGGCTGTAAAGCGCTTTGGGACGTCCTGAGGTGGTGAAAGGTGCTGGAGAAATGCGAGTCTTTCTTAGGTGGGCCTTCAACCCACAACTTCTCGACCCAAGAGCCATCCATGGCTTTTACTTTTACCCACTTTTTAGTTCCTGTCATGGGGACAACTTTGCATTTATATAGCGCCTTTAGCGCTTCACAGGAGCGATTATCAAACAATATTTGACACCGAGCCACATAAGGAGATATCAGGACAGGTGACCAAAAGCTTGGTCAAAGAGGTCGGTTTTAAGCAGCGTCTTAAAGGAGGAGAGAGAGGCGGAGAGGTTTAGGGAGGGAATTCCAGAGCTCGGGGCCCAGGCGGCTGAAGGCACGGCCGCCAATGGTGGAGCGATGGAAATCGGGGGATGCGCAAGAGGCCGGAATTGGAGGAGCGCAGAGATCTCGGAGGGGTTGTGGAGCTGGAGGAGGTTATAGAGATAGGGAGGGGGGTTGCGAGGGTGATGGAGAGGATTTGAAAACAAGGATGGAGAATTTTGAAAGCGAGCCCTACTCTCCCCATCTCGATGGGTCGTCAAGGGGCAGTCTGCACAGGCGGGAGGGGAGCCACCGTGTAGTGTGGGACCAGAGTTACAGAAGATGGCAGATGTGCAAGGCCAGCTCATACAACAAGAGGCGGATCACGGTTTTGTCAGAGTGTCGTTTATGCTTCAGAGGCAGCAGAGGAGGGGTAGGCAGTGACCGCCGATAGCTTCGGAAAGCTGGGGAACAAGATCGAAGAGCAGATCAAACTGCAAACCCATTCAAACATTCGGAGCAGAGATGGCTTGCTTGAAATGATTCTGTGCTCATTAAAGCGAGGGGTGTTAGTCTTTACTTTATCGTGTCAGCCGTGGCTCAGTGGGTAGCACCCTCTCTCGCCTCTGACTCAGAAGGTCGTGGGTTCAAGTCCCACTCCAGAGACTTGAACACAAAAATCCAGGCCGACACTCCCGGTGCAGTGCTGAGGGAACGCCGCACTGTTGGAGGGGCAGTACTGAGGGAGCGCCGCACTGTCGGAGGGGCAGTACTGAGGGAGCGCCGCACTGTCGGAGGCAGTACTGAGGGAGCGCCGCACTGTCGGGGGGGCAGTACTGAGGGAGCGCCGCACTGTCGGAGGCAGTACTGAGGGAGCGCCGCACTGTCGGTGGGGCAGTACTGAGGGAGAGCCGCACTGTCGGAGGGGCGGTACTGAGGGAGCGCCGCACTGTCGGAGGCAGTACTGAGGGAGCGCCGCACTGTCAGAGGGGCAGTACTGAGGGAGCGCCGCACTGTCGGGGGGGCAGTACTGAGGGAGCGCCGCACTGTCGGAGGGGCAGTACTAAGGGAGCGCCGCACTGTCGGAGGGGCGGTACTGAGGGAGCGCCGCACTGTCGGAGGGACAGTACTGAGGGAGCACCGCACTGTCGGAGGGGCGGTACTGAGGGAGCGCCGCACTGTCGGAGGGGCGGTACTGAGGGAGCGCCGCACTGTCGGAGGAGCAATACTGAGGGAGCGTCGCCCTATCAGAGGGGCGGTACTGAGGGAGCGCCGCACTGTCGGAGGGGCAGTACTGAGGGACCGCTGCACTGTCGGAGGGGCAGTACTGAGGGAGCGCCGCACTGTCGGAGGGGCAGTACTGAGGGAGCGCCGCACTGTCGGAGGGGCGGTACTGAGGGAGCGCCGCACTGTCGGAGGGGCAGTACTGAGGGAGCGCCGCACTGTCGGAGGGGCGGTACTGAGGGAGCGCCGCACTGTCGGAGGGACAGTACTGAGGGAGCGCCGCACTGTCGGAGGGGCGGTACTGAGGGAGCGCCGCACTGTCGGAGGTGCCGTCTTTCGGGTGAGACGTTAAACCGAGGCCCCGTCTGCCCTCTCAGGTGGATGTAAAAGATCCCACGGCCACTATTGGAAGAAGAGCAGGGGGAGTTCTCCCCGGTGTCCTGGGGCCAATATTTATCCCTCAACCAACATCACTAAAACAGATGGGCCTAGAAATTGGGTTTTGGCGCAGCCAGGGCTTTAGCGCCGGAAGATAGTGCCGGCGCTAAGTCCCCCTGCGCGCGCCAAAAATTCAGTAGCGCCGCGCCCAAACGGCTGCCGGCGCTACTGGAGGGTTTCAGCGCCTCCCAATGGGCGCTACCTGCCCCATTGCGGCGCTGTTCTGGCGCTGCGGCGCCCGATGCGGTGCGGCAGGCTGGGGAAGTGCAGGCCTCCTCCTTCCGTTAAGGAGGAGCTGCCTGCACCCGACCGCTGGCCGTTGACGGCTGAATAAAAATGAGCCCGGCACCTCGGAGAAGTGCCGGGCTCGCGGCCCACACGCATCTGAGCCGCGGGGGGGTCTTGGAGGAGTCCGGGGAGGGAGGTGCGGGCAGGCGGCCGCCGGGGAAGCGGCCAGCCGCCGCGCGACCTTAATGCGCCGGCGCTAACTTCAGCAAGGCACCTTTTACAGAACGTTGCTTGCGGCTGCCACGGGCGAGGCGGCCGCAACTCAATTTCGGAGTTCGGGTGGGTTACCACGGCAACCGGGACGCTGCGCACACCGATGACGTCATCGGTGCCGGCGCAGCGCTACCGGTGCAACGCCGCTTTAGGGCCCCACTCAATTTTTCAAATGGCCATAACTCTGGCGCTAGTCCCTCTAGCGCCTCAAAAGCGGCGCTAAGGCTAGTGAATTTCTAGGCCATGATCCGGTCATTTATCACATTGCTGTTTGTGGGATCTTGTGCACGAATTGGCTGCCACGTTTCCTACATTACAACAGCGACTACACTTCAAAAAGTGTGTGAGTGTGTGAGAGCGTGTGTGTCTGCATGTGTGAGTCTGAGAGTGTCTGTATGAATGCGTGAGTGTGTGTCTGAGTGTGTGCGTGTGTGTCTGTGAGTGTGTCTGGCTGTCTGTGAGTGTGTATGTGTGTGTCTGTGTGTGTGTCAGTGTCTGAGAGTGTGTGTGTGTCAGTGTCTGAGAGTGTGTGTGTGTGTGTGTGTGTGTGTCTGTGTGTGTGTGAGTGTGTCTGTGAGTGAATGCTGAGCAAAGAAAATATTGGAGTCTGTTGTGATGCACGCTACGGTCAAATAGTCTTCCAGCTCTCGCGTGAGGCCCGGCCACTTAGTTGACGTAGAGCGGGGAGGCTGTCACCCACAGCGCTGTACCCAGCATTAGCCTTCAGAAGACAAAAGAAATACATTTCCTCTTTTCCATGTTTCCTATGCCGTGCACCCAGATTATCAGGCTTGTGGGATCTTGCTGTGCGTCAATTGGCTGCCGCGTTTCCCACATTGCACCAGTGACCGCCCTTCAAAAAAAAGTACTGTACTTCATTGGCTGTGAAGCGCTTCGGGACGTCCTGAGGTGGTAAAAGGCGCCGGAGAAATGCAGGTCATTCTTGCTAATGGGGTTAAAAGGGTTAAATTCCGAGGACAGGTGGCACAGACCGGGCTTGTATTCCCTCGAGTTTAGAAGATTAAGGAGGTGATCTAATTGAGGTGTTGAAGATGATTAAAGGAGTTGATCGGGTCGAGAGAGAGAAACTATTTCCTCTGGTGGGGGGAGTCTGCTCCGCTATTCAACTGGATATACAGCGGGGTCGGCGGTGGGGGTCGGCGGGAGTTGGGGTCGGCAGGAGTCGGGGTCGGCGGGGGTCCGCGGGGGGGTCAGCGGGAGTCGGCGGGGGTCCGCCGGGGGGTCGGCGGGGGGGTCCGCGGGGGGTCGTCGGCGGGGGTCGGGGTCGTGCGCCACTCTGGTCATGTCGTGCGCACGACTTACGCTGAACGAAAAAACCTTTGGTTTTTAGAGGGTTTCGGTTTTCGGAAGTTCGGATAAAAGGTAGTCTACCTGTACTTGCTCTCGAGGCAGTTCAGAGAAGGTTCACTAGCTTGATTCCGGAGATGAGGGGGTTGACTTATGAGGAAAGGTTGAGCCTCTACTCATTGGAATTCAGAAGAATGAGAGGTGATCTTATCGAAACATATAAGATTGTGAGGGGGCTTGATTGGGTGGATGCGGGGAGGATGTTTCCGCTGATGGGTGAGACTAGAACTAGGGGGCATAATCTTAGAATAAGGGGCTGCCCTTTCAAAACTGAGATGAGGAGAAGCTTCTTCACTCAGAGGGTAGTAAATCTATGGAATTTGCTACCTCAGAGAGCTGTGGAAGCTGCGACATTAAATACATTTAAAACGGAGATAGACAGTTTCCTAGCTGATAAGGGAATTAGGGGTTACGGGGAGAGGGCAGGGAAGTGGACGTGAGTCTAGGTTCGGATCAGCCATGATCCTATTGAATGGCGGAGCAGGCCCAAGGGGCCATATGGCCTGCTCCTGCTCCTACTTCTTATGTTCTTACGTTCTATTCTCATCACAGCCAAAGCCACTCGATTCTGTCTCACGTTTAAAGTTCATTCGGAAGAGAAATTTATGGAGTGCCAATGGGCTCGGGGGGGTTGTATGTTTATCAATGTGTGGATTCAGGAGCGGCAAGCTGCTAACCTGAGCCACATGGATTAGCAGTGGGCAGATTAGGGCGGTCATTAGGCCGTAGGCTTTCCCTTTGGCCTTAACCACCGCCCCCCCCGCCGCCCTGCCGAACACACAGGAGCCGGGGGGGGCGTGCTGTGCCAAAGCTCCCCGTCTATCCGGGATCATCCCAGCTCAGCCTGCACCGCCTCCCACAGCTCCCCGTGTTGCCAAGCAACCAGCTCAACCGTCCTACTCCAGACTGGGCAGCGGACAGCGCGGTCAGGCAACAACACTGGGAGCCAGCGGACATCATCCCCAGTAGACTCGTAATGGATACAATTGGCATTTATACAGCACCTTTAATGTAGTAAAACGTCCCAGTGCCCTTCACAGGAGCGTTAATCAGAGAATAATTGGCACCGAGCCCACATAAGGAGATATCAGGACAGGTGACCAAAAGCTTGGTCAAAGAGGTCGGTTTTAAGGAGCGTCTTAAAGGAGGAGAGAGAGGCGGAGAGGTTTAGGGAGGGAATTCCAGAGCTCGGGGCCCAGGCGGCTGAAGGCACGGCCGCCAATGGTGGAGCGATGGAAATCGGGGGATACGCAAGAGGCCAGAATTGGAGGAGCGCCGAGATCGCGGAGGGTTGTGGGGCTGGAGGAGGTTACAGAGAAAGGGAGAGGGGGGCGAGGGCCACGGAGGGGTTTGAAAACAAGGATGGGGATTTTTTTAAATCGAGGCGCTGCCGGACCGGGAGCCAATGTAGGTCAGCGAGCACTGACCGAGGTGGATGGGCGAACGGGACTGGATGAGAGTTAGGACAGGGGCCGGCAGAGTTTTGGATCAGTTCAAAAGCATCACTGTATCTAAGGACACACACGTGGGCTTGGATTCAGGTTTATGCTCAAGTTACAGATTGCCGCCCAGTTCGGGTGGGGTGTATGCACGGACCAGTGTAGTACACAGCTGCAACGCCAGTGTTCTCGCTCAGGCCAACATCCCCAGCATCGAAGCTTTGACCACGCTCGATCAGCTCCGATGGATGGGTCACATGCCCGATACGAGACTCCCAAAACAAGCGCTCTACTCGGAGCTCCGGCACGGCAAGAGAGCCCCAGGTGGGCAGAGGAAACGCTTCAAGGACACCCTCAAAGCCTCCTTGAAAAAGTGTAACATCCCCACCACCGACACCTGGGAATCCCTGGCCCCAAGACCGCACAAAGTGGAGGAGAAGCATCCGGGAAGGCGCCGAACACCTCGAGTCTCTTCGCCGGGAGCAAGCGGAAGCCAAGCGCAAGGAGTGCACGTCAACCCAAGCACCCCACACCCACCCGCCCCCTTCAACCACCGTCTGCCCCACCTGTGACAGAGACTGTAGGTCCCGCATTGGACTCATCAGTCACCTGAGAACTCATTTTTAATGTGGAAGCAAGTCATCCTCGGTTCCGAGGGACTGCCTAAGAGGAGAGAGACACAGCTGCACAGAGGAAGGAAGATCCCAGTACGGCCACTCGCCTGTGCTGAACTAGTTGGCCTTAACTAACGCGCCTTGAAGCAGAACAGTCCGCGCTTCAGAAAAGGGACCGATTTAATCCTCGCAGGGAAAATTAACACCTCAGTCAACGCAAGGCTGAGCCAGTCAGTGTCCCAACTCACCGGCCAATTCTGTGAAAACAAAAGCGAGAAGACCCATCCTCACTCGCTGACCCCCGCCCCCCAGCCCGCTCGCACTTAATTACAGGCACAGTTACACTCCAGCCAGGGAATGCCGCAGGACAGGAGCGACGGGCTGAATGGGAGCAAATACTCCGTTAACACAGCTTAATATTTGAGAGATCCTCGCACTGCCAAGATAAGAGAGTGGGAAATTAAAAATTAAAAAATAGACTCGCATTTCTACGGTACCTTTCAAGACCTCCCAAAGAACGTTACAGCCAATGAAGTACTTTTTTTTCTTTAAAGCGCAGTCACTGATTTAATGTCGGAAACCCGGCCGCCGATATAGCAACAGCAAGATCTCACAAGCAAATTGTGAAAAAAACCAGATCGACGATCCCCCTAATCTGTTTCTTCGGGGGCGCGCGGCCCCTTTAACGGGCTGGGCGGCCCATTTCAAGATTCCGCGCCGGCGCAAAGCCTCCCATTCCAAAACCGGTGAGCGGCCCGCGCGGGTCCTCCAGACCGCCTCACGGCCGCGCAAGTCAGCACAAATGTTGGACCAGGTCATCTGTGTCTAGCACTCTGGGTTGAGGGATAAATTATTTATTTTTATTGACTATCGGGGTGTGGGCGTCGCTGGCAAGGCCGGCATTTATTGCCCATCCCTAATTGCCCTTTGAGAAGGTGGTGGTGAGCCGCCTTCTTGAACCGCTGCAGTCCGTGTGGTGAAGGTGCTCCCACAGTGCTGTTAGGGAGGGAGTTCCGGGATTTTGACCCAGCGACGATGAAGGAACGGCCCGATATATTTCCAAGTCAGGATGGTGTGTGTGACTCGGAGGGGAACTTGGAGGTGGTGGTGTTCCCGCGCGCCTGCTGCCCTTGTCCTTCTAGGTGGAAGAGGTGGCGGGTTTGGGAGGTGCTGCCGAAGAAGCCTTGGCGAGTTGCTGCAGTGCATCTTGTAGATGGTACACACTGCAGCCACGGTGCGCCGGTGGTGGAGGGAGTGAATGTTTAAGGTGGTGGATGGGGTGCCAATCAAACGGGCTGCTTTGTCCTGGATGGTGTCGAGCTTCTTGAGTGTTGTTGGAGCTGCACTCATCCAGGCAAGTGGAGAGTATTCCATCACACTCCTGACTTGTGCCTTGTAGATGGTGGAAAGGCTTTGGGGAGTCAGGAGGTGAGACACTCGCCGCAGAATACCCAGCCTCTGACCTGCTCTTGTTGCCACAGTATTTATGTGGCTGGTCCAGTTAAGTTTCTGATCAATGGTGACCCCTAGGATGTTGATGGTGGGGAATTCGGCGATGGTAATGCCGTTGAATGTCAAGGGGCGGTGGTTAGGCTCTCGCTTGTTGGAGATAGTCAGTGCCTGGCACTTGTGTGGTGCGAATGGGACCTGCCACTTATCAGGCAGGACCCGAGGGGGAGAAGTCCCCCTGCTCGTCTTGGAACAGTGCCCGTACGGTCCAGAAACTAGCCTGCAAGGGCCGAACTCCTGCACGTCCCTGACTGCGGGAGGAGAAACAGGCCGGGAGCGAGCAGCACGGGCAGGAGGCAGCTGGAGGCTGCAAAGCCCCCTGGCCGATGTTGCAACGCTCGCCTCGGAACACCCGCTCACGCCGCAGCGGAGAGGAATCATGTCTTATACGGTACAATTGCCCCCTGTGGCCACTGGATACATACGCTGTCTGGCGCATGACTTCAGTTACGTGGAGAGACCAGAGAAGCTGGGATTGTTCTCCTTAGAGCAGAGTAGGTTAAGGGCAGATTTAATAGAGGCGTTCAAAATCATGAGGGGTTTTGATAGGAAGAACGAAGAGAGGCAATATAAACTAAAGGGTACAATCCTAAAGGGGGTGCAGGAACAGAGAGACCTGGGGGTATATGTGCACAAATCGTTGAAGGTGGCAGGGCAGGTTGAGAAAGCGGTTAAAAAAGCTTACGGGATCCTGGGCTTCATGTATAGAGGTACAGAGTACAAAAGTAAGGGAGTTATGATGAACCTGTATAAAACACTAGTTCGGCCTCAACTGGAGTATTGTGTCTAATTCTGGGCACCGCACTTTAGGAAGGATGTGAAGGCCTTAGAGAGGGTTCGAGTACAGGAACAAGGATGTCTTGCTGCAGTTGTACAGGGCCTTGGTGAGACCGCAGCTTGAGTATTGTGTGCAGTTTTGGTCGCCTTATCTGAGGAAGGACATTCTTGCCATGGAGGGAGTGCAGCGAAGATTCACCAGGCTGATACCTGGGATGGCAGGAATGACGTGTGAGGAGAGATTGGGTCGATTGGGCTTATACTCGCTGGAGTTTAGAAGAATGAGAGGGGATCTCATTGAAACTTATAAAATTCTAACAGGACTAGACAGACTAGATGCAGGAAGGATGTTCCTGATGGCTGGGGAGTCCAGAACCAGGGGTCACAGTCTAAGGATAAGGGGTAAGCCATTTAGGACTGAGATGAGGAGGAATTTCTTCATCCAGAGAGTGGTGAACCTGTGGAATTCTCTACCACAGAAGGCAGTTGAGGCCAATTCATTAAATATATTCAAGAAGGAGTTGGATATATTTCTTAAGGCTAAAGGGATCAAGGGGTATGGGGAGAAGGCAGGGACAGGGTACTGAATTTGGATGATCAGCCATGATCTCATTGAATGGCGGAGCAGGCTCGAGGGGCCGAATGGCCTACTCCTGCTCCTATCTTCTATGTTTCTATGAAAAGATTTACGAGAATGATTCCAGGGATGAGGGACTTCAGTGACGTGGACAGACTGGAGAAGCTGGGGTTGTTCTCCTTGGAGCAGAGAAGGTCGAGAAGAGATTTGATCGAGGTGTTCAAAATCACGAGGGGTCTGGACAGAGTAGATCGTGAGAAACTGTTCCCATTGGCGGAAGGGTCGGTAACCAGAGGACACAGATTTAAGGTGATTGGCAAAAGAGCCAGAGGGGGAGAGGAGGAGAATGTTTTTTACGCAGTGAGTTGTTGTGATCTGGAACGCGCTGCCTGAAAGGGCGGTGGAAGCAGATTCAATAGTGACTTTCAAAAGGGAATTGGAGAAATAATTGAAAAGGAAAAAATTGGCTGGGCTGTGGGGAAAGAGCAGGAGGGGGGGTGCGGGGGGCGGGGGAGTGGGATTAACTGGAGAGCTCGTTCAAAGAGCCGGCACAGGCACGATGGGCCGAATGGGCTCCTCCTGTGCAGTATGAGACGTACAAAAGAAGGAGGTCCCAAGTTTGGCTCCGCTGGTATTGGCTCAGTTAACTGACTGCAGCAGTTCGGTCGCTGCAATTGGCCTCGGAGCTAAATGAGAAACCAGCCACACGCGTGTGGGGGAGTGGATGTCTGGCAAGGGCAGGGGTCAGGCTTGACTACGCTGCCTAATACAGTCGAATAGCCCCCCCGACCCTCACCCCCCCCCCCCCCCCGCCGATTTTCACTGTTCTCAGCCTCGCGCGTAAAGAATGGGCTCTTGCAGCCACAGGACAGCAGGTGCCCACAGTCCTGTACTCCAGAGAGTGAGAGAGAGAGAGAGCGAGAGACAGAGAGAGAGAGAGCGAGAGACAGAGAGAGAGAGCGAGAGAGAGAGCGACAGAGAGACAGAGAGAGAGACAGAGACAGAGAGAGCGAGAGAGAGCGAGACAGAGAGAGACAGAGAGCGATAGCGAGAGACAGAGAGAGCGAGAGAGACAGAGAGAGACAGAGAGTGAGAGCGAGAGAGACAGAGAGTGAGAGCGAGAGAGAGAGACAGAGAGAGAACGAGAGAGAGAGAGCGAGAGAGAGACAGAGACAGAGAGAGAGACAGACAGAGAGAGCGAGAGAGACAGAGAGACAGAGAGAGAGACAGAGAGAGAGAGACAGAGAGAGAGACAGACAGAGAGAGAGAGAGACAGAGAGAGACAGAGAGAGAGAGACAGAGAGAGAGACAGAGAGAGAGACAGAGAGAGACAGAGACAGAGAGAGAGAGACAGACAGAGAGAGCGAGAGAGACAGAGAGACAGAGAGAGAGACAGAGAGAGAGACAGAGAGAGAGACAGAGAGAGACAGAAACAGAGAGAGAGACAGACACAGAGAGACAGACAGAGAGAGAGAGACAGAGAGAGAGAGAGGGAGAGACACAGAGAGAGACAGAGAGAGAGAGAGAGAGAGACAGAGAGAGAGAGAGAGAGAGAGACAGAGACAGAGACAGAGAGAGAGAGACAGAGAGAGAGAGAGAGAGAGACAGAGAGAGAGAGAGCCGAGACCTCGGGCGAGGAGGGGGAAGAGACGGAGAGAACAGATTGCAAGGATGGAAAATTAATATTAAGCTGTGCTAACGGAGTATTTGCGACAGTAATTTTAAAACCAGACACTCGCAGCTTCTAACAGACGCAATCCTGCCACAACATTCAAACTTAAATCTTTATTATATATTTTTTTGAATTTGGTTTTGAATATGGGTTAGTGCCTCGTGAGGTAAACATATCTCAGGCCCGCTACCTGATTAAAGAAAGACTCGCATTTCTCCAGCGCCTTTCACCACCTCAGGACGTCCCAAAGCGCTTTACAGCCAATGAAGCACTTTTTGAAGTGTGGTCACTGTTGTAATGTAGGAAACGCAGCAGCCAATTTGTGCACAGCAAGCTCCCACAAACAGCAATGTGATAATGACCAGATCATCTGTTTTTAGTGATGTTGGTTGAGGGATAAATATTGGCCCCAGGACACCGGGGAGAACTCCCCCCTGCTCCTCTTCCAATAGTGGCCGTGGGATCTTTTACATCCACCTGAGAGGGCAGACAGGGCCTGGGTTTAACGTCTCTTCCGAAAGACGGCACCTCCGACAGTGCGGCGCTCCCTCAGTACCGCCCCTCCGACAGTGCGGCGCTCCCTCAGTACTGCCCCTCCGACAGTGCGGCGCTCCCTCAGTACCGCCCCTCCGACAGTGTGGCGCTCCCTCAGTACCGCCCCTCCGACAGTGCGGCGCTCCCTCAGTACCGCCCCTCCGACAGTGCGGCGCTCCCTCAGTACTGCCCCTCCGACAGTGCGGCGCTCCCTCAGACCGCCCCTCCGACAGTGCGGCGCTCCCTCAGTACCGCCCCTCCGACAGTGCGGCGCTCCCTCAGTACTGCCCCTGCGAAAGTGCGGCGCTCCCTCAGTACTGACCGTCCGACAGTACCGCCCCGCCGACAGTGCGGCGCTCCCTCAGTACTGCCCCTCCAACAGTGCGGCGCTCCCTCAGCACTGCCCCTCCGACAGTGCGGCGTTCCCTCAGTACTGACCCTCCGACAGTGCGGCGCTCCCTCAGTACCGCCCCGCCGACAGTGCGGCGCTACCTCATTACTGCCCCTCCGACAGTGCGGCGCTCCCTCAGTACTGCCCCTCCGACAGTGCGGCGCTCCCTCAGTACAGCCTCTCCGACAGTGCGGCGCTCCCTCAGTACCGCGCTCCCTCAGTACTGCCCCTCCGACAGTGCGGCGCTCCCTCAGTACTGCCCCTCCGACAGTGCGGCGCTCCCTCAGTACCGCCCCTCCGACAGTGCGGCGCTCCCTCAGTACTGCCCCTCCGACAGTGCGGCGCTCCCTCAGTACAGCCCCTCCGACAGTGCGGCGCTCCCTCAGTACTGCCCCTCCGACAGTGCGGCGCTCCCTCAGTACTGCCCCTTGGAGTGTCAGTCTAGATTTTTGTGCTCAAGTCTCTGGAGTGGGGCTCGAACCACAACCTTCTGATTTAGAGGCGAGGCAGAGAGAGCGAGTGCTACCCGCTGAGCTACAGCTGATGAGATATTACCTGTACCTCAGTGGAGTCCCGTCACCAATGACCAATTATGGAGTTATTAAGGAGCAAGGAGATTGTCAATCGCACATCTCTCAGGGCAACATTACGCTGGGGATCATGCTGTGCACCATGCTCATTTAACACCATATACTCCAGCCGTGCTGTCCAATACATTAGTCACATGTGGCTAATTGGAAATCCAGATGTGGCCAACTGCCCTGTCTGACTGGTAAATGAGCAACTGACACCGTCAATTGTCCCGCGATCGCAATGCTGGGATTCACGTGACCTTTAACCTTGTTGTGCGCTTGTTCGCAAGATGGCCAGATGAAAAGCAGGGTGTTATCCCGATCTCTGTAACCTCCCGCGACCTCTGCGCTCCTCCAATCCTGGCCTCTCGCGCATCCCCCCCGATTTCCATCGCTCCACCATTGGCGGCCGTGCCTTCAGCCGCCTGGGGCCCCGAGCTCTGGAATTCCCTCCCTAAACCTCTCCGCCTCTCTCTCCTCCTTTAAGACGCTCCTTAAAACCGACCTCTTCGACCAAGCTTTTGGTCGCCTGCCCTAATATCTCCTTAAGTGGCTCGGTGTCGAATTTTGTTTGATTTACACTCTTTGTGAAAGCGCCCTGGAACGTTTGACTGTGTTAATGGTGCTGGATAAAGGTACGTTGTCGAGTGTGCTAGTGTTCCTTGATCGAGGCGAGTGCTTCACTTCTGCTGCACTGGCGGGTAACGCGGGTAAAGGCACCGGTGGTCAGCGCCATGGAAACCCCAGCAACATTGGATGGGGTGAGGGAGCGGCCATCATGGCCGGTCCGACCAATCGCAATGACCGCTCTAGGCCAGCCCAGCCAATAACGAGCAGCTCCAACAGGGGGCAAAGGGCAGGCACCATCCAACCGCGTTCTGGATTGGGAGCAATGGGGTTCTTCTGGCCAACGTTCATCGAAACACACAGAATGTCCAGCACAAAAACAGGCCATTCGGCCCAACCGGTCCGTGCCGGTGTTTATGCTCCACACCAGCCTCCTCCCACCCCTCTTCATCTCACACTATCAGCATATCCTTCTATTCCTTTCTCCCTCCTGTGTTTATCTGGCTTCCCGTTAAATACCCCCATAAACCCTTTCAACCAACACCCAAAACAGAATAACCAGGCATTTATCGCACTACGGTTGGTGGGATCTTGCTGTGTGCAAAATGGCTGCTGTATTCACCTGCAGAACATAACAATTTAGGAGCAGGAGTCGGCCATACGGCCCCTCGAGCCTGCTCCACCATTCAATAAGATCGTGGGCGATCTTCGACCTCAACTCCACTCTCCGGCCCTATCCACATATCCCTCGAGTCCCTTAATATCGAAAAATCTATCGATCACAGCCTTGAATATACTCAACGACTGAGCCTCCACAGCCCTCTGAGGTAGAGAATTCCAAAGATTCACCGCCCTCTGAGTGAAGAAATTCCTCCTCATCTCAGTCCAAAATGGCCGACCCCTTATCCTGAGACTGTGACCCCTGGTTCTAGACTCTCCAGCCAGGGGGGAAACAGCCTCTCAGCATCTACCCTGTCAAGTCACTGCTTTTCAAAGTAACTCATTGCACATCCAGTTCATGGAGATGTAATAAAGTGCTATAGAAATGTAAGTCTCTCTGTTAGTTTGAGTTTGAATCGAACGCTCGCTAACCAAGGCAATGCCACACACACTCTTGTATACCAGGGATGTGGAGTAGCAAGACTGGCTGGGAAAGTGGACCCTGAAAAGAGAAAGAGAGAGGGGAGAGAGAGGGGAGAGAGAGAGGGAAAATCTTTGACGGTCCCAAGACAAGTTGAGAAGGCTGTCAAAAAAGCATCCCGAATCCTTGGCGTTATAAACAGAGACAGAGAGTACAAGAGCAAGGAAGTAATGCTAAAAATTATAAATCACTGGTTAGGCCCCAGCTGGAGTCTTGTGTCCAATTCTGGGCACCGCACTTTAGGAAGGACGTCGAGGCCTAGGAGGAGATTTACTAGAATGGTACCAGGGGCCGAGGGACTTCAGTGACGTGGAGAGACTGGAGAAGCTGGGGTTGTTCTCCTTAGAGCAGAGAAGGTTAAGGGGAGATTTAATCGAGGCGTTCAAAATCATCAGGGGTTTTGATCGAGTAGATCGGGAGGAACTGTTTCCAGTGGCAGGAGGGTCGGTAACCAGAGGACACAGATTGAAGATAATCGGCAAAAGGACCAGAGGGGAGATGAGGAGAATGTTTTTTACGCAGCGAGTTGTTGTGATCTGGAACGCACTGCCTGAAAGGGCGGAGGAAGCAGATTCAATAGTAACTTTCAAAAGGGAATTGGAGAAATACTTGAAGGGGAAAAATTCACAGGGCTGTGGGGAAAGAGCAGGGGGGAGTGGGACTAATTGGAGAGCTCGTTCAAAGAGCCGGCACAGGCACGATGGGCCGAATATCATCATTGAGAGAGAGGGGAGAGATAAAGGGGAGAGAGAGAGGGCGAGAGGGGGAGAGAGAGGGAGAGAAAGAGAGGGAGGGGAGAGAGAGAGGAGAGAGGGAAAGAAAGAGGGGGAAGAGAGATGGGGAGAGAGATGGGGAGAGAAAGAGTGAGAGAGAAAGAGAGAGAGAGAAAGTGAGAGAGAGAAAGAGAGAGAGAGAGGAGGAGAAACAGAGTGAAATAAAGAGTGAGAGAGAGGGGGAGAGAGAGTGAAAGAGTGAGAGAGAGTGAGAGGGGGAGAAAGAGACAGTTACAAAGAGATGGTGAGAGAGAGAGAAGAGAGGGAAAGAGAAAGGGAGATAGAGGGTAAGGGAAAGAATTTAGGAGCGTGGGGACATAGAGAAAGGAAAGAGTGTGTGAAAGAGAAAAGAGAATGATGGATCGAGAAAGAGACTGAGAAACAAAGGCATCAAACAAAGAGAAAGAGGTCCGGTGTCTCCGGGAGATTTGGTGCTTCTCCTCCCGCCTCCCCCCGCCTCCCGCTGGGTCAGTGCTCCACTGAGATTCACTTCCTGCTGACCCCAGACCCTCTCGCTCTCTCCTTTAACAGGCGTGGAGAGACACTGAATAGGGGAGTCTGTTTGGAGATAATACAGTCATTCATCATCCCATTTTCCAATTCAGAGCCATCCGCCAAACTTGGGCCAGGAGCGCGCTCGCTGTCTGCAGGAGCAGCTTGGCACACGGTTAACCCTCTCCGACCTCAAACCACAGCCCGAGATTCTGGGAGAGATACAACGCTCCGCCACAGGGACCTGTCTCCGCCACAGGGACCCCGCTCCGCCACAGGGACCCCGCTCCGCCCCGCCCCAGGGACCCCGCTCCGCCCCAGGGACACCGCTCCGCCCCAGGGGCCCCGCTCCGCCACAGGGACCCCGCTCCGCCCCAGGGACCCCGCTCCGCCACAGGGACAACGCTCCGCCCCAGGGACCCCGCTCCGCCCCAGGGACCCCGCTCCGCCACAGGGACCCCGCTCCGCCACAGGGACCCCGCTCCGCCACAGGGACCCCGCTCCGCCACAGGGACCCCGCTCCGCCACAGGGACCCCGCTCCGCCACAGGGACCCCGCTCCGCCACAGGGTCCCCGCTCCGCCACAGGGACCCCGCTCCGCCACAGGGACCCCGCTCTGCCACAGGGACCCCGCTCCCAGGGACCCACAGGGACCCCGCTCCGCCCCAGGGACCCCGCTCCGCCCCAGGGACCCCGCTCCACCACAGGGACCCCGCTCCGCCACAGGGACCCCGCCCCGCCACAGGGACCCCGCTTCCAGGGACCCGCACTGCCACAGGGACCCCGCTCCGCCACAGGGACCCCGCTCCGCCACAGGGACCCTCACCGCCACAGGGACCCCGCTCCGCCACAGGGACCCCGCTCCACCACAGGGACCCCGCTCCGCCACAGGGACCCCGCTCCGCCACAGGGACCCGCTCCGCCACAGGGACCCCGCTCCGCCACAGGGACCCCGCTCCGCCACAGGGACCCCGCTCCCAGGGACCCGCTCCGCCACAGGGACACCGCTCCGCCACAGGGACCCGCACCGCCCCAGGGACCCCGCTCCGCCCCAGGGACCCCGCTCCGCCCCAGGGACCCCGCTCCGCCCCAGGGACGCCGCTCCGCCACAGGGACCCCGCTCCGCCACAGGGACCCCGCTCCGCCACAGGGACCGCGGCTGGGGCAGAACTTCCGCTCGCCAGTCTGGCCTGGCCACGAACACGCGCCATATCCCGGTGGGGGGTGTCATCTAAGTATTAGCGGTGGATGTCTCCGCCAGTACCAGCGGGACTCAACCCGTGGGTCTGGCACATTTCAGAATGGCCCAATGGGGAAAGGGGCCCCCCAGTCTAATCTGGCCAATTGGATGCAATCTCCCAATGCTCCCTCTATTCTCAATCAACAGGTATTAATATAATGTTCGCAGTAAGGGCAAAGTCAGTACAGTCCCACCCTCCGGAGATAGATCTGAGCTCTGCAGTAAATGTAAATGGAGAGGGCAATCTGGACCGACACTCCCAGTGCCAGTACTGAGGGAGTGCCGCACTGTCGGAGGGGCAGTACTGAGGGAGCGCCGCACTGTCGGAGGGGCAGTACTGAGGGAGCGCCGCACTGTCGGAGGGGCAGTACTGAGGGAGCGCCGCACTGTCGGAGGGGCGGTACTGAGGGAGCGCCGCACTGTCGGAGGGGCGGTACTGAGGGAGCGCCGCACTGTCGGAGGGGCAGTACTGAGGGAGCGCCGCACTGTCGGAGGGGCAGTACTGAGGGAGCGCCGCACTGTCGGAGGGGCGGTACTGAGGGAGCGCCGCACTGTCGGAGGGGCAGTGCTGAGGGAGTGCTGCACTGTCGGAGGGGCAGTACTGAGGGAGGGAAGTACTGAGGGGCAGTACTGAGGGAGGGAAGTACTGAGGGAGGGAAGTACTGAGGGAGGGAAGTACTGAGGAAGCGCCGTACTGTCGGAGGGGCTGTACTGAGGGAGCGCCGCACTGGCGGAGGGGCGGTACTGAGGGAGCGCCACACTGTCGGAGGGGCAGTACTGAGGGAGTGCCGCACTGTTGGAGGGTCAGTACTGAGGGAGCGCTGCACTGTCAGAGGGTCAGTACTGAGGGAGCGCTGCACTGTCGGAGAGGCGGCTATGAGGGAGCACCGCACTGTCGGAGGGGCAGTACTGAGGGAGCGGCACACTGTCGGAGGGGCATTACTGAGGGAGCGCTGCAGTGTCGGAGGGGCGGTACTGAGGGAGCGCCGCACTGTCGGAGGGGCAGTACTGAGGGAGCGCCGCACTGTCAGAGGCTCGTCTTTCGGATGAGACGTTAAACCGAGGCCCCGTCTGCCCTCTCAGCTGGACGTAAAAGATCCCACGGCCACTATTGGAAGAAGAGCACGGGGACTTCTCCCCGGTGTCCTGGGGCCAATATTTAACACTCAATCAACTCCACCAAAAGAAACACAGATTATACGGTCATTCAACTAATTACTGCCTGTGGGATCTTGCTGTGTGCAAAACAGCTGCCAGATTTATCAAGATAATTACGGCTGCACTTCAAAGCACTGTACATGAAGAACTTTGAGATGGTTAAGAGAGGTGATAATAAGGTTATATATAGCATATGCAAGTCTTTCTTTCAAATCTTAATGCAAAGTTTAAGGGCAGCAGGCACAATGGGAACACCACCACCTCCAAGTTCCCCTCCAAGTCTCACACACCATCCTGACTTGGAAATATATCGGGCCGTTCCTTCATCGTCGCTGGGTCAAAATCCTGGAACTCCCTCCCTAACAGCGCTGTGGGAGCACCTTCACCACACGGACTGCAGCGGTTCAAGAAGGCGGCTCACCACCACCTTCTCAAGGGCAATTAAGGATGGGCAATAAATGCCGGCCTTGCCAGCGACGCCCACATCCCGAGAATTAATTAAGAAAAAATTATATTAGTCACCACATTTTGTTTGACTTCATCGCCGCTTTCCTCATCTTGGCCCATCAACAACAACACCTTGTATTTATACCGCGCCTTTAACATAGTAAAACGTCCCAGGGTGCTTCACGGGAGTGATTATCAGACAAAATTTGACACCAAGCCACATAAGGAGATATTAGGACAGGTGACCAAAAGCTTGGTCAAAGAGGTCGGTTTTAAGGAGCGTCTTAAAGGAGGAGAGAAGGCGAGGTTTAGGGAGGGAATTCCAGAGCTCGGGGCCCAGGCGGCTGAAGGCACGGCCGCTAATGGTGGAGCGATGGAAATCGGGGGATGAGCGAGAGGCCGGAATCAGAGGAGCACAGAGATCTCGGAAGGTTGTGGGGCTGGAGGAGGTTACAGAGATAGGGAGGGGCGAGGAGGGCCATGGAGGGATTTGAAAACGAGGATGAGAATTTTGAAATCGAGGCGTTGCTTAACCGGGAGCCAATGTAGGTCAGCGAGCACAGGGGGTGATGGGTGAACGGGACTGGGTGTGAGTTAGGACACGGGGCAGTGAGCACAGGGGGTGATGGGTGAACGGGACTGGGTGCGAGTTAGGACACGGGGCAGTGAGCACAGGGGGTGATGGGTGAACGGGACTGGGTGTGAGTTAGGACACGGGGCAGTGAGCACAGGGGCTGATGGGTGAACAGGACTCGGCGCGAGTTCGGACACGGGGCAGCCGAGTTTTGGATGAGCTCGAGTTCCTCTTTAAAATGAAAAGGCGACACCAGTTAAACCCTAGTCAATGGGGCAAGCACACCACTGCTGCACACGATTGGGGCATGTGTGGAGAACTGGGAGGGCAAATGGAGAGACTGGGAGGAGAGATGGAGAGACTGGGAGGAGAGAGATGGAGAAACTGGGAGGAGAGAGATGGAGAGACTGGGAGGAGAGATGGAGAGACTGGGAGAGGAGAGATGGAGAGACTGGGAGAGGAGATGGAGAGACTGGGAGGAGAGATGGAGAGACTGGGAGAGGAGATGGAGAGACTGGGAGGAGAGATGGAGAGACTGGGAGGAGAGATGGAGAGACTGGGAGGAGAGATGGAGAGACTGGGAGGAGAGATGGAGAGACTGGGAGGAGAGATGGAGAGACTGGGAGAGGAGAGATGGAGAGACTGGGAGGAGAGAGATGGAGAGACTGGGAGGAGAGATGGAGAGACTGGGAGAGGAGAGATGGAGAGACTGGGAGAGGAGATGGAGAGACTGGGAGGAGAGATGGAGAGACTGGGAGAGGAGATGGAGAGACTGGGAGAGGAGATGGAGAGACTGGGAGGAGAGATGGAGAGACTGGGAGGAGAGATGGAGAGACTGGGAGGAGAGATGGAGAGACTGGGAGGAGAGATGGAGAGACTGGGAGGAGAGATGGAGAGACTGGGAGGAGAGATGGAGAGACTGGGAGGAGAGATGGAGAGACTGGGAGGAGAGATGGAGAGACTGGGAGGAGAGATGGAGAGACTGGGAGGAGAGATGGAGAGACTGGGGGAGGAGATGGAGAGACTGGGAGAGGAGATGGAGAGACTGGGAGGGGAGATGGAGAGACTGGGAGAGGAGAGATGGAGAGACTGGGAGGAGAGATGGAGAGACTGGGAGGAGAGATGGAGAGACTGGGAGGAGAGATGGAGAGACTGGGAGGAGAGATGGAGAGACTGGGAGGAGGGATGGAGAGACTGGGAGGAGGGATGGAGAGACTGGGAGGGGAGATGGAGAGACTGGGAGGGGAGATGGAGAGACTGGGAGGGGAGATGGAGAGACTGGGAGAGGAGAGAGGGAGAGACTGGGAGGAGAGATGGAGAGACTGGGAGGAGAGATGGAGAGACTGGGAGGAGAGATGGAGAGACTGGGAGAGGAGAGATGGAGAGACTGGGAGGAGAGATGGAGAGACTGGGAGGGGAGATGGAGAGACTGGGAGGGGAGATGGAGAGACTGGGAGAGGAGAGATGGAGAGACTGGGAGGATAGATGGAGAGACTGGGGGGAGAGATGGAGAGATGGAGAGACTGGGAGGGGAGATGGAGAGACTGGGAGGGGAGATGGAGAGACTGGGAGAGGAGAGATGGAGAGGCTGGGAGGGGAGATGGAGAGACTGGGAGGGGAGATGGAGAGACTGGGAGGAGAGATGGAGAGACTGGGAGGGGAGATGGAGAGACTGGGAGGGGAGATGGAGAGACTGGGAGGGGAGATGGAGAGACTGGGAGGAGAGATGGATAGACTGGGAGGGGAGATGGAGAGACTGGGAGGCGAGATGGAGAGACTGGGAGGAGGGATGGAGAGACTGGGAGGAGGGATGGAGAGACTGGGAGGGGAGATGGAGAGACTGGGAGGAGAGATGGAGAGACTGGGAGGCGAGATGGAGAGACTGGGAGGCGGGATGGAGAGACTGGGAGGGGAGATGGAGAGACTGGGAGGAGAGATGGAGAGACTGGGAGGGGAGATGGAGAGACTGGGAGGAGGGATGGAGAGACTGGGAGGAGGGATGGAGAGACTGGGAGGGGAGATGGAGAGACTGGGAGGAGAGATGGAGAGACTGGGAGGAGAGATGGATAGACTGGGAGGGGAGATGGAGAGACTGGGAGGAGAGATGGATAGACTGGGAGGGGAGATGGAGAGACTGGGGGGAGAGATGGAGAGACTGGGAGGAGAGATGGAGAGACTGGGAGGAGAGATGGAGAGACTGGGAGGAGAGATGGAGAGACTGGGAGGGGAGATGGAGAGACTGGGAGGGGAGATGGAGAGACTGGGAGGGGAGATGGAGAGACTGGGAGAGGAGCGATGGAGAGACTGGGAGGCGAGATGGAGAGACTGGGAGGAGAGATGGAGAGACTGGGAGAGGAGAGATGGATAGACTGGGAGAGGAGAGATGGAGAGACTGGGAGGAGAGATGGAGAGACTGGGAGGGGAGATGGAGAGACTGGGAGGGGAGATGGAGAGACTGGGAGGGGAGATGGAGAGACTGGGAGGGGAGAGATGGAGAGACTGGGAGGAGAGATGGAGAGACTGGGAGGGGAGATGGAGAGACTGGGAGGAGAGATGGAGAGACTGGGAGGGGAGATGGAGAGATTGGGAGGCGAGATGGAGAGACTGGGAGGAGAGATGGATAGACTGGGAGAGGAGAGATGGATAGACTGGGAGAGGAGAGATGGATAGACTGGGAGAGGAGAGATGGAGAGACTGGGAGGAGAGATGGAGAGACTGGGAGGGGAGATGGAGAGACTGGGAGGAGAGATGGAGAGACTGGGAGAGGAGAGATGGATAGACTGGGAGAGGAGAGATGGATAGACTGGGAGAGGAGAGATGGAGAGACTGGGAGGAGAGATGGAGAGACTGGGAGGAGAGATGGAGAGACTGGGAGGGGAGATGGAGAGACTGGGAGGAGAGATGGAGAGACTGGGAGGAGAGATGGAGAGACTGGGAGGAGAGATCGAGAGACTGGGAGGAGAGATCGAGAGACTGGGAGGAGAGATCGAGAGACTGGGAGGAGAGATCGAGAGACTGGGAGGAGAGATCGAGAGACTGGGAGGGGAGATGGAGAGACTGGGAGAGGAGAGATGGAGAGACTGGGAGGAGAGATGGAGAGACTGGGAGGGGAGATGGAGAGACTGGGAGGGGAGATGGAGAGACTGGGAGGAGAGATGGAGAGACTGGGAGGGGAGAGATGGAGAGACTGGGAGGAGAGATGGAGAGACTGGGAGGGGAGAGATGGAGAGACTGGGAGGGGAGAGATGGAGAGACTGGGAGGGGAGATGGAGAGACTGGGAGGGGAGATGGAGAGACTGGGAGAGATGGAGAGACTGGGAGAGATGGAGAGACTGGGAGAGGAGAGATGGAGAGACTGGGAGAGGAGAGAGGGAGAGACTGGGAGGAGAGATGGGGAGACTGGGAGGAGAGATGGAGAGACTGGGAGGGGAGATGGAGAGACTGGGAGAGGAGAGATGGAGAGACTGGGAGGAGAGATGGAGAGACTGGGAGGGGAGATGGAGAGACTGGGAGAGGAGAGAGGGAGAGACTGGGAGGAGAGATGGGGAGACTGGGAGGGGAGATGGAGAGACTGGGAGGGGAGATGGAGAGACTGGGAGAGGAGAGATGGAGAGACTGGGAGGAGAGATGGAGAGACTGGGAGGGGAGATGGAGAGATTGGGAGAGGAGAGAGGGAGAGACTGGGAGGGGAGATGGAGAGACTGGGAGGGGAGAGATGGAGAGACTGGGAGGGGAGAGATGGAGAGACTGGGAGGGGAGATGGAGAGACTGGGAGAGGAGATGGAGAGACTGGGAGGGGAGATGGAGAGACTGGGAGGGGAGATGGAGAGACTGGGAGGGGAGATGGAGAGACTGGGAGGGGAGATGGAGAGACTGGGAGGGGAGATGGAGAGACTGGGAGGGGAGATGGAGAGACTGGGAGGGGAGATGGAGAGACTGGGAGGGGAGATGGAGAGACTGGGAGGGGAGATGGAGAGACTGGGAGGGGAGATGGAGAGACTGGGAGGGGAGATGGAGAGACTGGGAGGGGAGATGGAGAGACTGGGAGGGGAGATGGAGAGACTGGGAGGAGAGATGGAGAGACTGGGAGGAGAGATGGAGAGACTGGGAGAGGGGATGGAGAGACTGGGAGGAGAGATGGAGAGACTGGGAGAGGAGAGACGGAGAGACTGGGAGGGGAGATGGAGAGACTGGGAGAGGGGATGGAGAGACTGGGAGAGGAGAGATGGAGAGACTGGGAGGGGAGAGATGGAGAGACTGGGAGGGGAGAGATGGAGAGACTGGGAGGAGAGATGGAGAGACTGGGAGAAGAGAGATGGAGAGACTGGGAGGGGAGATGGAGAGACTGGGAGGGGAGATGGAGGTCCTCGAAAGTTGGGATGGAGCTGGACAGGCAGAGTGGACAGTTCCAGAGAAGGGAGGAGGCTGTGCAGAGCAGGCGATGGTGGAAGAGCTGAGGAGCGAATGAGCTCAGTGTTAGGGGAGGGGAGGGGGAGGCCAGTGTGCCTCGTTGGCTGTGAGGCCAATTCATTAAATATATTCAAGAAGGAGTTAGATATATTTCTATGAGGCTAAAGGGATCAAGGGATATGGGGAGAAGGCAGGGACAGGGTACTGAATTTGGATGATCAGCCATGATCGCATTGAATGGTGGAGTAGGCTCGAGTGGCCGAATGGCCTACTCCTGCGCCTATCTTCTATGTTTCTATGTTTCGATGAAGCGCTTTGCGACGTCCTGAGGTGGTGAAATGCGCGGTAGAAATACGAGACTTTCTTTCTGCAGGGCTGCACATTTTCCCCCTGTTCCAGGCAGTGACATTTCATCATTCCGCCCACTCCCAATGGAATGACGTTCCCGGGAATGGAGCCTGAAGTGGAACACGATATCCATCAGCAAGAGGCCAAGACGTCATTGGCTGGAATGGGGCCGTCAGTCGCGGTTAGCAGGGCCTCGGAGTGTCGGCTCCCACGAGCTCTTGCAGGCGCGCCAAGCACCAGGCTCCGCCTATGGCCGGAGTGAATTGAACCAGAGTCGCACAGCAAGACCGCAGCTGCGACCCCCCCGCTCTCAGCGCCAACGTAGCTGATCCTCTAAACGATTGGTCTCAGGACCATCTCGGAGAGGGAGGGGGAATG
Source organism: Somniosus microcephalus (assembly GCF_052327205.1). Classification (NCBI taxonomy): domain Eukaryota; kingdom Metazoa; phylum Chordata; class Chondrichthyes; order Squaliformes; family Somniosidae; genus Somniosus; species Somniosus microcephalus. The sequence goes on along the minus strand of NW_028225185.1, from coordinate 12,109,999 downwards.
AAATAATAATCATCCCGGGTTCCTGAACCCGATCACCAACCAGTGACCCTGTCCCAAAAGTGTGTGGGCTCGCAGAAAGAAAGACTCGCGTTTCTCCAGCGCCTTTCACCACCTCAGGACGTCCCAAAGCGCTTCACAGCCAATGAAGTACTTTTTTGAAGTGTGGTCACTGTTGTAATGTAGGAAACGCGGCAGCCAATTTGCGCACAGCAAGCTCCCACAAACAGCAATGTGATAATGACCGGATCATCTGTTTTTAAATATGAGCCCCAGGAAACCGGGAAGAACTCCCCCCTGCTCTTCCTCCAACAGTGGTCCGTGGGATTTTCTTACGTCCACCCGAGAGAGGCGCTCCCTCAGTACTGACCCTCCGACAGTGCGGCGCTCCCTCAGTACCGCCCCTCCAACAGTGCGGCGCTCCCTCAGTACCGCCCCGACAGTGCGGTGCTCCCTTAGTACCGCCCCCCGACAGTGCGGTGCTCCCTTAGTACTGCCCCTCCGACGTGCGGCGCTCCCTCAGTACCGCCCCTCCGACTGTGCGGCGCTCCCTCAGTACCGCCCCTCCGACAGTGCGGAGCTCCCTCAGTACCGCCCCTCCGACAGTGCGGCGCTCCCTCAGTACCGCCCCTCCGACAGTGCGGCGCTCCCTCAGTACTGCCCCTCCGACAGAGCGGCGCTCCCTCAATATCGTCCCTCCGACAGCGCGGCGCTCCCTCAATACCGCCCCTCCGACAGTGCGGCGCTCCCTCAGTACTGCCCCTCCGACAGTGCGGCTCTCCCTCAGTATCGCCCCTCCAACAGTGCGGCGCTCCCTCAATACCGCCCCTCCGACAGTGCGGCGCTCCCTCAGTACTGCCCCTCCGACAGTGCGGCCCTCCCTCAGTACTGCCCCTCCGACAGTGCGGCTCTCCCTCAGAACTGCCCCTCCGACAGTGCGGCGCTTCCTCAGTACCGCCCCTCCGACAGTGCGGCGCTCCCTCAGTATCGCCCCTCCGGCGCTCCCTCAGTACCGCCCCTCCGACAGTGCGGCGCTCCCTCAGTATCGCCCCTCCGACAGTGCTACGCTCCCTCAGTACTGGCACTGGGAGCATCAAGCCTAGATTATGGGCTCGAGTCTCTGGAGTGGGACTCGAACCCATGACCTTCTGACTCGGAGGCGCGAGTGCTACCCACTGAGCCACGGCTGACACCTTGCAAATTGCAGTCAATTAACGTCCACCTTATTCAACACCGAATGATCGATCAGAGGTTAGCAATTCGACTCTGTTTGGCATAGGTCTTTCCTGACATTAGTGGCCGGCGGGAGGCATATCCCTAGAGACCAGCGCGTTGGGTATCCCGGAAGGGGCCAGTGAGAGCGATAGATTTTTGGACTCTCGGGGAATCGAGGGATATGGAGATCGGGCGGGAAAGTGGAGTTGAGGTCGAAGATCAGCCGTGATCTTATTGAATGGCGGAGCAGGTTCGAGAAAGAAAGACAGACTTGCATTTCTCCAGCGCCTTTCACGACCACCGGACGTCCCAAAGCGCTTTACAGCCAATGAAGTACTTTTTTTGAAGTGTGGTCACTTAGTTAGAATGTAGGAAACGCGGCAGCCAATTTGCGCACAGCAAGCTCCCACAGACAGCAATGTGATAACGGCCACGTAATCGGTTTTTGCTATGTTGATTGAGGGATAAATAGTGGCCCCAGGACACCGGGGAGAACTCCCCCCCCTGCTCTTCTTCGAGATCGTGGCCGTGGGATCTTTTCCGTCCACCCGAGAGAGCAGACGGAGCCTCGTTTTACCGTCTCATCCGAAAGATGGCACTTCCAGCAGTGCGGCGCTCCCTCAGCACTGCACCGGGTGTGTCAGCCTAGCTTTATGTGCTCAAGTCGCTGGGGTAGGACTCGAACCCACAACCTTCTGACTCGGAAGGCGAGAGTGCTACCCACCGAGCCAGGGCTGACGAGGGGCCGAATGGCCGACTCCTGCTCCTAATTCTTATGTAGGCTGTGGTTGTTTTCTTTGGAACAGAGGAGGCTGAGGGGAGATTTAATTGAGGTGTATAAAATTATGAGGGGCCTAGATAGAGTGGAGAGGAAGGACCGATTTCCCTTAGCGGAGAGGTCAATAACCAGGGGGGCAGAGATTGAAAGTAATTGGGAGAAGGATTAGAGGGGAGTTGAGGAGAACTTTTTTCACCCAGAGGGTGGTGGGGGTCTGGAACTCACTGCCTGAAAGGGTGGTCGAGGCAGAAACCCTCATCACATTTAAAAAGTACTTGGATATGCGATTGAAGTGGCGGAACCTCCAGGGCTACGGACCAAGAGGGATTAGGCTGGGTGGCTTGGACATGATGGGCCAAATGGCCTCCTTCTGTGCCGTGAAGGTCGATGACCCTAGGTGGAGAGGTCAGCCTGCCCAGGAGTTGGAGACTCAGGATGGCGGACTTGAGCTCAGCGCTGTTGCGGGATGTTTGGGGGCGGGGGCGGTGGGGGGGAGAGAGAGGGCGGCAACCCACCGTGTCGGCAGGCGCGCGGAGAGAACTGGACCCCGCGCCACCCGCGGAGGGGGCAACCCTGGCTGATGGGACGCCAGGGCATGAGATGAGAGAGAGAGACAAACACACAGACAGATACCAACACACACACACACACACGCATAGCAGCAATGCCTCTTTCTCCATGAGGTCACTCGATCTGGCTAGATTGGAACCAGACGGGACGAGGGTTGGGGGAGGGGAGGAGGAGGGAAAATGGGGGAGGGGGGCGGGGGGGGAGGGGCAGAACGGCTACTGAGACTCAGCCCAAACAGGAAATGATGATCTAAGTGTCTGTGTAACCACTACCAGACATCCCGACCTCGCTTTTACGAGACCCCAATCAAAGCTGCATGCCTGAACGGTTTTTTTTCTTAGCCCAGTCATACCTGAGTTTGGGCTGCTGCTGTTTCGAATTAAATTAGCTCCTTTGATCACGAGAAATAGCCCACTTTTTTTTCCTCTCTCTCTCTCTCTCTAAAAAGAACATCGCCACAACCTGCTGAGCTGGGCTCGACGGTGTGTGTGTGTGTGTGGGGATCGCGAGGCGTTCCATTGCTTTATACGTACAGCCGCTTTGTTGCTGCCGCTCTTTGATGTTTCCTGGCCCACAGTCAAGGTCAGAGCCGAGGAGGAGGAGGAGGAGGGGTGGGGCGGGCGAGGGAAGTGATTACATCTGGCCGCTAGCTCAGTGCCAGCTTTGCGATGCGCCCCGTACCCAGCATACTTCACCGGGCTGCCACCCCTCCCCCCTTTGTGTCTAGGGCAGCGTCGAGGCAACTCTGTAAAGCACACACAGACGCCGCTGGATTCAAACGGACCCTGTGCGAGGGTCCCTGGATGCCCCTCGCACTAGATGCCAGCCATGGGTGGCAGAAACTGTGCTTGGACTGGTGAAGTCAATTCTTGCGCTAACTATGCACACAAGGTTCCAACCCAGCCCCAAAACAACAGGCTTTGTCAAACGGTACAGTTATAACACTGTCGGCACTCTATTACAGCAGCAGTGTGTGGGGGGGGGGGCGGTGCGTAGGGGTTAACCTGATGGTTCGTGGGTCACGTGTGGTGGGACTGGCATGTGAAGAAGGTCCCACCTTCGATGGGTTAGCTGAAGATAGCGGTGGATACGTCACAGAATCCCAATGGAACCAACCCCTACTCATTGACTCCCATTGTACAGAATCCCAATGGAACCAAAGCCCTTCCCATTGCACAGAATCCCAATGGACACAAACCCCTGCCCATTGTACAGAATCCCAATGGGACCAAAGCCTTTCCGATTGCACAGAATCCCAATGGAACCAAAGCCCTTCCCATTGCACAGAATCCCAATGGGACCAAACCCCTTCCCATTGCACAGAATCCCAAAGGGACTAAAGCCTTTCCCATTGCACAGAATCCCAATGGACCAAACCCCTTCCCATTGCACAGAATCCCAATGGAACCAAACCCCTTCCCATTGCACAGAATCCCAATGGACACAAACCCCTTCCCATTGCACAGAATCCCAATGGGACCAAACCCCTTCCCATTGCACAGAATCCCAATGGACACAAACCCCTTCCCATTGCACAGAATCCCAATGGACCAAAGCCCTTCCCATTGCACAGAATCCCAATGGGACCAAAGCCCTTCCCGTTACACAGAATCCCAACGGACCAAAGCCCTTCACATTGCACAGATTCTCAATGGGACCAAAGCCCTTCCCATTGCACAGAATCCCAATGGGACCAAAGCCCTTCCCATTGCACAGAATCCCAATGGACACAAACCCCTGCCCATTGTACAGAATCCCAATGGGACCAAAGCCTTTCCCATTGCACAGAATCCCAATGGACCAAAGCCCTTCCCATTGTACAGAATCCCAATGGACCAAACCCCTTCCCATTGCACAGAATCCCAATGGACACAAACCCCTTCCCATTGTACAGAATCCCAATGGGACCAAACCCCTTCCCATTGCACAGAATCCCAAAGGGACTAAAGCCTTTCCCATTGCACAGAATCCCAATGGACCAAACCCCTTCCCATTGCACAGAATCCCAATGGAACCAAACCCCTTCCCATTGCACAGAATCCCAATGGACACAAACCCCTTCCCATTGCACAGAATCCCAATGGGACCAAACCCCTTCCCATTGCACAGAATCCCAATGGACACAAACCCCTTCCCATTGCACAGAATCCCAATGGACCAAAGCCCTTCCCATTGCACAGAATCCCAATGGGACCAAAGCCCTTCCCGTTACACAGAATCCCAATGGGACCAAACCCCTTCCCATTGCACAGAATCCCAATGGACACAAACCCCTTCCCATTGCACAGAATCCCAATGGGACCAAACCCCTTCCCATTGCACAGAATCCCAATGGACACAAACCCCTTCCCATTGCACAGAATCCCAATGGGACCAAACCCCTTCCCATTGCACAGAATCCCAATGGGACCAAACCCCTTCCCATTGCACAGAATCCCAATGGACACAAACCCCTGCCCATTGTACAGAATCCCAATGGGACCAAAGCCTTTCCCATTGCACAGAATCCCAATGGACCAAAGCCCTTCCCATTGCACAGAATCCCAATGGGACCAAAGCCCTTCCCGTTACACAGAATCCCAATGGGACCAAAGCCCTTCCCGTTACACAGAATCCCAATGGGACCAAAGCCCTTCCCATTGCACAGAATCCCAATGGACACAAACCCCTGCCCATTGCACAGAATCCCAATGGGACCAAAGCCCTTCCCATTGCACAGAATCCCAATGGACCAAAGCCCTTCCCGTTACACAGAATCCCAATGGGACCAAAGCCCTTCCCGTTACACAGAATCCCAATGGGACCAAAGCCCTTCCCATTGCACAGAATCCCAATGGGACCAAACCCCTTCCCATTGCACAGAATCCCAATGGAACCAAACCCCTTCCCATTGCACAGAATCCCAATGGACACAAGCCCCTTCCCATTGCACAGAATCCCAATGGACACAAACCCCTTCCCATTGCACAGAATCCCAATGGACACAAACCCCTTCCCATTGCACAGAATCCCAATGGACCAAAGCCCTTCCCATTGCACAGAATCCCAATGGGACCAAAGCCCTTCCCGTTACACAGAATCCCAATGGGACCAAAGCCCTTCCCGTTACACAGAATCCCAATGGGACCAAACCCCTTCCCATTGCACAGAATCCCAATGGACACAAACCCCTTCCCATTGCACAGAATCCCAATGGGACCAAACCCCTTCCCATTGCACAGAATCCCAATGGACACAAACCCCTTCCCAATTCACAGAATCCCAATGGGACCAAACCCCTTCCCATTGCACAGAATCCCAATGGGACCAAACCCCTTCCCATTGCACAGAATCCCAATGGACACAAACCCCTGCCCATTGTACAGAATCCCAATGGGACCAAAGCCTTTCCCATTGCACAGAATCCCAATGGACCAAAGCCCTTCCCATTGCACAGAATCCCAATGGGACCAAAGCCCTTCCCGTTACACAGAATCCCAACGGACCAAAGCCCTTCCCATTGCACAGAATCCCAATGGGACCAAAGCCCTTCCCGTTACACAGAATCCCAACGGACCAAAGCCCTTCCCGTTACACAGAATCCCAATGGGACCAAAGCCCTTCCCATTACACAGAATCCCAATGGGACCAAAGCCCTTCCCGTTACACAGAATCCCAATGGGACCAAAGCCCTTCCCGTTACACAGAATCTCAATGGGACCAAAGCCCTTCCCATTGCACAGAATCCCAATGGACACAAACCCCTGCCCATTGCACAGAATCCCAATGGGACCAAAGCCCTTCCCATTGCACAGAATCCCAATGGACCAAAGCCCTTCCCGTTACACAGAATCCCAATGGGACCAAAGCCCTTCCCGTTACACAGAATCCCAATGGGACCAAAGCCCTTCCCATTGCACAGAATCCCAATGGGACCAAACCCCTTCCCGTTACACAGAATCCCAATGGGACCAAAGCCCTTCCCATTGCACAGAATCCCAATGGACACAAACCCCTGCCCATTGTACAGAATCCCAATGGGACCAAAGCCTTTCCCATTGCACAGAATCCCAATGGACCAAAGCCCTTCCCATTGCACAGAATCCCAATGGGACCAAAGCCCTTCCCATTGCACAGAATCCCAATGGGACCAAAGCCCTTCCCGTTACACAGAATCCCAATGGGACCAAAGCCCTTCCCGTTACACAGAATCCCAATGGGACCAAACCCCTTCCCGTTACACAGAATCCCAATGGGACCAAAGCCCTTCCCATTGCACAGAATCCCAATGGGACCAAAGCCCTTCCCGTTACACAGAATCCCAATGGGACCAAAGCCCTTCCCGTTACACAGAATCCCAATGGACCAAAGCCCTTCCCATTGCACAGAATCCCAATGGGACCAAAGCCCTTCCCATTACACAGAATCCCAATGGACCAAAGCCCTTCCCGTTACACAGAATCCCAATGGGACCAAAGCCCTTCCCATTGCACAGAATCCCAATGGGACCAAACCCCTTCCCGTTACACAGAATCCCAACGGACCAAAGCCCTTCCCATTGCACAGAATCCCAATGGGACCAAAGCCCTTCCCATTGCACAGAATCCCAATGGGACCAAACCCCTTCCCGTTACACAGAATCCCAACGGACCAAAGCCCTTCCCATTGCACAGAATCCCAATGGGACCAAAGCCCTTCCCGTTACACAGAATCCCAATGGGACCAAAGCCCTTCCCGTTACACAGAATCCCAATGGGACCAAAGCCCTTCCCGTTACACAGAATCCCAATGGGACCAAACCCCTTCCTGTTACACAGAATCCCAATGGACCAAAGCCCTTCCCGTTACACAGAATCCCAATGGACCAAAGCCCTTCCCATTGCACAGAATCCCAATGGACCAAAGCCCTTCCCGTTACACAGAATCCCAATGGACCAAAGCCCTTCCCGTTACACAGAATCCCAATGGGACCAAACCCCTTCCCGTTACACAGAATCCCAATGGGACCAAAGCCCTTCCCGTTACACAGAATCCCAATGGGACCAAAGCCCTTCCCATTGCACAGAATCCCAATGGGACCAAACCCCTTCCCATTCACGCCCGTGAGAAGAGTTCTTTTTCCAAACACTTCTGCTGCAACACAAATTCCAGATCCAACCACAAAAAACATGGTCCCAATTATTCGTTCATGTGACATCCAGCGCGCAGAGTGTATTCCCATCCCCTGCCAAGCACCACCCCGAGCCAGCCAAGCTTTACAAAAATCTAATCCTCGTGCAAGCAGAAATGTGCCCTTCTCTCTCAGGCTGCCGACCAGTTCTGGGGTTCGACTCCCCAGCACCCAATAAGCTCTACAGCACCGTAGCCTGTGGCAGACATAGGGTTGCTCCCCTCAGTGCGCGGAGTTACGCCACCATTCTGTGCCACGGCAGGTGGGTACTGCCAGCTGCCTCACCAAAATAAACTTGCCAGGCCTGCACCACGCTGCTTTTTTTTAAAAAAATTCAAAACTGGGTCATTTCCAGCTGCCCTCCTTTCGTGAATTTGGCAAGTCTTCAGTGTTGCCCCAATACGTCAGCAATGGGCCACATCTGGCTAACTGGGAATCCAGATGTGGCCCAATTGCACTTCAGTTTTGCAAATAAATAACAGGCACAGTCACTGAACATAAGGACAAGAAATAGGAGCAGGAGGAGGCCATTCGGCCCATCAAGCCTGCTCCGCCTTGCAATGTCATGGCTGAGCTGATCTTCGACCTCAACCCCACCGTCCCGCCCGATCTCCATATCCCTCGATTCCCCGAGAGTCCAAAAATCTCTCGATCTCAGCCTTGAATATACTCAACGACTGAGCCTCCACAGCCCTCTGGGGCAGAGTTTTCAAAAGATTCACCACCCTCTGAGTGAAGAAATTCCTCCTCATCTCAGTCCTAAATCCATCGTGAGGGGTCTAGACAGAGTAAGATAGAGAGAAACTGTTCCCATTTGGCGGAAGGTTCGAGAACCAGAGGACACAGATTTAAGGCGATTGGCAGAAGAACCAAAGGCGACTTGAGGAAAAACATTTTCACGCAGCGGGTGGTTAGGATCTGGAATGCGCTACCTGATAGGGTGCTGGAGGCAGACTCAATCGTGGCTTTCAAAAAGGGAACTGGATCAGTGCCTGAAGGGAAAACATCTGCAGAGCTACGGAGAAAGGGCTCGGGGGGAGTGGGACGAGCTGAAGTGCTCTTGCAGAGAGCCGGCACAGGCTCGACGGGCCGAATGGCCTCCTTCTGTGCTGTAACCGTGCTACGATTCTCTGATAAATGGCCGACCCCTTATTTTGAGTCTTGTCACCCCCGAGTTCGAGTTGTCTAAATTGGCACAGCGTGTTTGAACTTTAACCTTTTTTGCGCGTTTGCAGGGGACAATGACGAGACAAAAAGCGGGGCGTGCGCGCTCGAGTTTTCTTTGAACGCTGTGGCTGGTTTACATTCCTTGGTCATCGAGTGGAGGCCGCAGATGTTTGTCAAGTACACGTACCCACGTGTGAAGTACGTTGACCTGCATTGTGTGAGAGGCCTGTTCTACTAAAACTAGTGCAGTGTGGCCACACCTGCGGCTGGTCAATGAGGCCTGTTATAAATCTCATTATCAAGAAACTACTCATGAAATAACGCTGGACGGCCAGCTGGTGGCGCCATCCAAGGAGTATAAATACTCGGGCCTGGGCCCCAGCTTTCCAGGGACATTTTGTAAGACAAGGAACTAGTGAAGTACAACTAGACCTCCATGTTCTGAAACAAGTTGACTAAAGCCTTGCTTTATACTCAAGCCAAGTGCGTACAGGAAACTTTCGATTTACCGGCACCTAAATAACCGGAAATCTCGGTTAACCGGCAAAATTCAGGAGTAGGGTCAGGTAAGTTTTATTGCTTGCCTTCCTCCATTTGTTGCTGTGCAAGGGTGTGGCTGCAGCTGTTGCTAAGCTACAGAGACGCTTGCAACTTGTGGCCATTGTTCTGAAGCTGTTGCTAAGCAACAGGGTTTGTTGCTTTATACGGAGCTCTCAGCTCGCCGTATCTTTCACTATAGCTTTCGGTTATCCGGAATTTTTGATGAACCGGCACCACGTCGGTCCCGTCCGTGCCGGATTAAAAAAAAGTTTCCTGCAATGAGTGTTATTACGTCAAGGCCCACCAGAGATCGTTGATGTAGCGTTCAGTCGATCTTAACCAAGGCACTAAACTTGGGCTCAATTTCCCACCCCCCATGCTTAAGTAGGGGGGAGAAAAACCGAATCAAAATGCTAATCTGCAAACCAGGCAGCCGTGCTGGAAAGTGGACCCGCCCGGGTGTAGGAGGAGGAGGGCATGATCAGCCTCGGGTGTGCTGCCTCTCACGGTCGAATAGCCGCTCGACGCTCACTGTCCAGACTCACGCCTGAAAACTTCGGCAACTGCTAGCCTATGAAACCCAGGCAGAGGGGACCTGCGGGAAGGAGGGAGGGAGGACAGTAGGAGTATGTGTGTGTGCTAGGCCGATGTAGCAGAGCCTGGTTCCCCAATCGTCTTGGATCCCCATGCCATTGGACCGAGACCTTGCTCTGTCAAGCCCGTGTGGCAGCTGGTGTGCAACAGCCACCCCAGGTTAAAAGAATTCAGGCACGGGCATCTTCCACCCCAGTTTCGGGACCTGGAACGTCAGGACCCTCATGGACAACCCCAACAGCGACAGAGACTGTAGGTCCCGCATCGGACTCATCTGTCACCTGAGAACTCATTTCTAGTGTGGAAGAAACAGAGAAACATAGAAGATAGGAGCAGGAGTAGGCCATTCGGCCCCTCGAGCCTGCTCTGCCATTCAATGACATCATGGCTGGTCATCCAAATTCAGTACCCTGTCCCTGCTTTCTCCCCATATCCCTTGATCCCTTTAGCCTTAAGAAATATATCTAACTCCTTCTTGAATATATTTAATGAATTGGCCTCTACTGCCTTCTGTGGTAGAGAATTCCACAGGTTCACCACTCTCTGGGTGAAGAAATTCCTCCTCATCTCAGTCCTAAATGGCTTACCCCTCATCCTTAGACTGTGACCCCTGGTTCTGGACTCCCCGGCCATCGGGAACATCCTTCCTGCATCTAGTCTGTCTAGTCCTGTTAGAATTTTATAAGTTTCAAATGAAATCCCCTCTCATTCTTCTAAACTCCAGCGAGTACAAGCCCAATCGACCCAATCTCTCCTCATACGTCATTCCTGCCATCCCAGGTATCAGCCTGGTGAATCTTCGCTGAACTCCTTCCATGGCAAGAACATCCTTCCTCAGATAAGGCGACCAAAACTGCACACAATACTCAAGGTGTGGTCTCACCAAGGCCCTGTACAACTGCAGCAAGACATCCTCGGTTTCCGAGGGACTGACTAAGAAGAAGAGAACTGCTAGCTGTGGGATTAGACCCTCAGCGTCTTAAGAGGTGGTGACAACATTAGATTAATTTCATAAAGTCTCGGTTTATTAATCCCATTCCCATTCTCAGTGTGTCCCCGCGGTGCTAGTGTTTTACATTCAGGACTCCAAACAGCAATGGGGTAGATTGTCAACTTGCTCCCCACCCCGGGAAGGTGCGGATCAGTTGCGTGTCATAAAGACCGCCGGATTTTCAGTTCCGCCGACTTCAATGCGCGTTTTCGATACCGGGCGGTTGATCCGCAAGATCATGGCTTACACCTCGGAACGCAAGGTTGCAAAATTGAGCCCTCAGTCTATTCCATCGTGCACTGAGCAAGACGCGGCGCCAACCCGTGTGTCCCGTCACCTTCCAGTTGTGAGCCGCAAAAAACAGGTCGAGCTAGCTCAGGGCCATCACTTTAAGTGGTTTGGGCGTTCCTGGAAGGTGCAGCGGGTTAGGGAATGACCTTTCACCTCTGCGGGTGTGACGGCGGCCCACTCTGATTGGATGAAAGTCTCCGCCCTCGGCTTGGCTGTAAGCTTACGGGGTCAAATGAGTGCGTGGCGTGGGCATGTAGGATCGTACAGTGCGAAAGGAGGCCATTCGGCCCATCGTGCCTGTGCCGGCTCTTTGAAAGAGCTCTCCAATTAGTCCCACTCCCCCCTTGCTCTGTCCCCACAGTCCTGTAAATGTTTTCTTTTCAAGCATTGATCCAATTCCCTTTCGAAAGTTGAATCTGCTTCCACCGCCCTTTCAGGCAGCGCATTCCAGATCACAACAACTCGCTGCGTAAAAAAAAAAATCTCTCATCTCACCCTCTGGTTTTACAAAGGGTAAATCGTGCTTGACTAATCTACTGGAATTTTTTGAGGATGTAACTGGTAAAATAGATAAGGGAAAACCAGTGGATGTGCTGTATTTGGACTTTCAGAAGGCTTTCGATAAGGTCCCGCATAAGAGATTAGCGTGGAAAGTTAAGGCACATGGGATTGGGGGCAAGGTATTGACTTGGATAGAGAACTGGTTGGCAGACAGGAAGCAAAGAGTTGGAATAAACGGGTCTTTTTCCGAGTGGAAGGCAGTGACTAGTGGGGTACCGCAGGGATCGGTCCTAGGACCCCAGCTATTCACAATATATATTAACGATCTAGACAAGGGAACTAGATGTAATATCTCCAAATTTGCAGACGACACAAAGCTGGGTGGGAGTGTGTGCTGTGAGGAGGATGCTGAGAAACTCCAGGATGATTTGGGCAGGTTGGGTGATTGGGCAGATGCAATATAATGTGGATAAATGTGAGGTTATCCACTTTGGTAGCAAAAACAGGAAGGCAGATTATCTGAATGGCAATAGATTGGGAGAAGAGGAAGTGCAATGAGACCTGGGTGTCCTTGTGCACCAGTCGCTGAAGGTAAGCATGCAGGTGCAGCAGGCGGTTAAGAAGGCAAATGGTATGTTGGCCTTCGTAGCAAGAGGGTTTGAGTACATAAACAAGGATGTCTTGCTGCAGTTGTACAGGGCCTTGGTGAGACCACATCTTGAGTATTGTGTGCAGTTTTGGTCGCCTTATCTGAGGAAGGATGTTCTTGCCATGGAAGGAGTTCAGCGAAGATTCACCAGGCTGATACCTGGGATGGCAGGAATGACGTATGAGGAGAGATTGGATCGATTGGGCTTGTACTCGCTGGAGTTTAGAAGAATGAATGAGAGGGGATCTCATCGAAACTTATAAAATTCTAACAGGACTAGACAGACTAGATGCAGGAAGGATGTTCCCGATGGCGGGGGAGTCCAGAACCAGGGGTCACAGTCTAAGGATAAGGGGTAAGCCATTTAGGACAGAAATGAGGAGGAATTTCTTCACCCAGAGAGTGGTGAACCTGTGGAATTCTCTACCACAGAAGGCAGTTGAGGCCAATTCATTAAATATATTCAAGAAGGAGTTGGATATATTTCTTAAGGCTAAAGGGATCAAGGGATATGGGGAGAAAGCAGGGACCGGGTACTGAATTTGGATGATCAGCCATGATGTCATTGAATGGCGGAGCAGGCTCGAGGGGCCGAATGGCCTACTCCTGCTCCTATCTTCTATGTTTCTCTGGTTCTTTTGCTAATTATCTTCAATCTGTGTCCTCTGGTTACCCACCCTCCTGCCACTGGAAACAGTTTCTCCTTATTTACTCTATATCAAAATCTTTCATGATCTTTGAACGCCTCCAATAAATTTCCCCTTAACCTTCTCTGCTCGAAGGAGAACAACCCCCAGCCTCTCCAGTCAAGACAACATAACTGACTGACATCGCACCAATCGGCAATCTCGCTCGGAAACCACGGGTGCGCGAACTGGAGTAATATCACACCAATGCGAGAGGAGGGGGGCGCTCCTCTGAGCTGCGAGCGGGGGCAGTGTCGAGGGAGCTTTCCTCTGCATCCAGCCACCGCTACAACTGATCTCAGGGCAGTTGATGCTGCCACCTGGAGTCCGAAACGGAACGTTTTCCCTAACACTAATACAAACTGAAAGGAAAGCCGTACATTTTATTGCAGTGCCCGGGTGGTTCTGCCTCTTTGGGAACCCACAAGCGCAGGATAACAGTGTCGGCCGTGGCTCGGTGGGTAGCACTCTCACCTCCGAGTCATGGAGGCTGTGGGTTCAAGTCCCACTCCAGAGATTTGAGCCCATAATTCAGGTCGACACTCAGTGTGCCAGTACTGAGGGAGCGCCGCACTGTCGGAGGGGCAGTACTGAGGGTGCGCCGCACTGTCGGAGGGGCAGTACTGAGGGTGCGCCGCACTGTCGGAGAGGCAGTACTGAGGGCGCGCCGCACTGTCGGAGGGGCAGTACTGAGGGAGCGCCGCACTGTCGGAGGGGCAGTACTGAGGGTGCGCCGCACTGTCGGAGAGGCAGTACTGAGGGCGCGCCGCACTGTCGGAGGGGCAGTACTGAGGGAGTGCCGCACTGTCGGAGGGGTAGTACTGAGGGAGCGCCACACTGTCATAGGGGCAGTGCTGAGGGAGCGCCGCACTGTCGGAGGGGCAGTACTGAGGGAGCGCCGCACTGTCTCAGGTGCCATCTTTCGGATGAGACATTAAACCGAGTCTGCCTGTTCGGGTGGCTGTTTCCGAGCGAGGAGGAGCATTTCTCCCACAACCAACACCAGCGAATGCAGGTTAACCCGGAGTGGGACTCAGCTTGCTGTCGATCGCTATCCATGGCCCCTGCTGGAGAGCTGGGTAATGGCAGCCTGCTGGGGGTGTGATGCCCCGTGCAGTTGAATTGCCTGGTAGGGCGCACACACACACACACACGAAGAAACCCAACAGGTAGCCCGGGAGAGGGCGGGGGAATATCCTCCTAACTCATTCACTTTACCAGATCGGTCTGAAGTGCCAAGGGGCCTTTGACTGCGCCAAGACTGCCTCTTTAACTGAGGACGGAGGGGGGCTCCACTGATCTCGGGGGTCCGCAGCCCGCAGGAACGAACAACCATTGCCGGAGCCCCGTTTGAGACTTTTGATAAGGCTTTCCTCTAGTCAGCGGCTCGACAGCAACAACAACAAATTGCATTTGCAAAGCGCCTTGAACGTCCTGGAGTCTCCTCCGCAGTTGTTCCCAGATATGCTCCGACAGCGCGCGCGACTCAAATCATAACGCAATTGTCACCCACGTCACCTCCATCTTTCACCTCCGTTCATCAACATCAACAAAAACCTGCATTTGCACAGCGCCTTTAACGGAGTAAAACGTCCCAGGGCGCTTCACAGGAGCGATTATCAAACAAAATTCGACCCGGAGCCACATAAGGAGATATTAGGACAGGCGACCAAAAGCTGGGTCAAAGAGGTCGGTTTTAAGGAGCGTCTTAAAGGAACAAAGACCTGCATTTCTCCCGCGCCTTTCACAACCTCAGGACGTCCCAAAGCGCTTCACAGCCAATGAAGTACTTTTTTTGAAGTGTGGTCACTGTTGTAATGTAGGAAACACGGCAGCCAATTTGCGCACAGCAAGCTCCCACAAACAGCAATGTGATAAATGACCAGATCATCTGTTTTCTAGTGATGTTGGTTGAGGGATAAATATTGGCCCCAAGACACTGGGGAGAACTCCCCATGCTCTTCTTCCACTAGTGGCCGTGGGATCTTTTACATCCACCTGAGAGGACAGACAGGGCCTCGGTTTAATATCTCATCCGAAAGACGGCACCTCCGACAGTGCGGCGCTCCATCAGTACTGCTCCTCTGACAGTGCGGCGCTCCCTCAGCACTGACCCTCCGACAGTGCGGCGCTCCATCAGTACCGCCCCTCCGACAGTGCGGCGCTCCCTCAGTACTGCCCCTATGACAGTGCGGAGCTCCCTCAGTACTGCCCCTCCGACAGTGCGGCGCTCCCTCAGCACTGACCCTCCGACAGTGCGGCGCTCCATCAGTACCGCCCCTCCGACAGTGCGGAGCTCCCTCAGTACCGCCCCTCCGACAGTGCGGAGCTCCCTCAGTACTGCCCCTCCGACAGTGCGGCGCTCCCTCAGTACCGCCCCTCCGACAGTGCGGCGCTCCCTCAGTACCGCCCCTCCGACAGTGCGGTGCTCCCTCAGTACTGCCCCTCCGACAGTGCGGTGCTCCCTCAGTACTGCCCCTCTGACAGTGTGGCGCTCCTCAGTACTGCCCCTCCGACAGTGCGGCGCTCCCTCAGTACTGCCCCTCCGACAGTGCGGCGCTCCCTCAGTACTGCCCCTCCGACAGTGCGGCGCTCCCTCAGTACTGCCCCTCCGACAGTGCGGCGCTCCCTCAGTGCTGCCCCTCCGACAATGCGGCGCTCCCTCGGTACTGCCCCTCCGACAGTGCGGTGCTCCCTCAGTACTGCCCCTCCGACAGTGCGGCACTCCCTCAGTACCGCCCCTCCGACAGTGCGGCGCTACCTCGGTACTGCCCCTCCGACAGTGCGGCGCTACCTCAGTACCTGCCCCTCCGACAGTGCGGCGCTCCCTCAGTACTGCCCCTCCGACAGTGCGGCGCTCCCTCAGTACTGCACTGGGAGTGTCAGCCTGGATTTTTATGCTCAAGTCTCTGGAGTGGGGCTTTGAACCCACGACCTTTGTAACTCAGAGGCAGCGAGTGCTACCCACCGAGCCACAGCTGACACTTAATGCGGTGGCGGGGGGGGGGGCGGAGCGAGAGAGGTGGAGAGGTTTAGAAATGGTCACAGAGAGTGAGGAGAGGGTGAGAAGAACAGAGAGAGGGGGAGCAGTTAAGGTAGAGGCTATTGTGCCTTTCAAAGGCAAACAGGATAAATAATTGGAGGTACCGAGCTAGGGAGCTCTACTCCTTACGGCCTCCTCGTGTGCTGCACTAGTTCTGCATCCATTCCTTCAAAAAACACCTGCACCCCCTCACCTGCCAAGCAGAAGGCTCTGCTGCGCTGCCTACTGCAGTCGAATAGTCCGCGCGCGCAACGACCACTTGGCTGATGCAGGTGGGCCCCATACCCCAGCAGACTTCATGAGAAGATGGAGGGGGACCGGGGGGGGGGGGGGGCGGAGGTGGGGGATGAAGGGGAAACTATTTGAGAATTAACGGCTTCCTGTGAATTGAGAAATACAAGCTGGCGCGCCCAGCGAAGTTTCAACGTGGTAACACCGCCTTGTGAATCTTCAAAGGCTACAGATGGACCTCCCCTGCCTCGCCAACAAGGGCACCTGTTTTCCATCAAGGACCATCTGCAGAAAGATCACAGAAAGACTCCCGAGCCCGAGGGACATCGACCAAATCACTCGACAAAGGGGGCAGGAGCAGGTTGCGCTTAGGTCCTGCGTTATTCCCCCCGCCCCCCCCCCCACCCCCCTCCTCCAAGCGCGAGCCCGGACAAGCAAGAATCAACGTGCTATTCGGCAGTGAAGGCATCACGAGTCCAGTCCCGCGGATACTGAGCGCTCGACACCTGGGGCAAGGAGCCAGATAGTTGCCGGGTGGAACAACATCCCTGTGGGAGACATTCCCAGCAAATCGCGTCTGAAAAAGGGGATAGTAGGAACAGGAGGAGGTCGTTCGGCCCATCGTGCCGGCTCTTTGAAAGAGCTCTCCAATTAGTCCAGCTCCCCTCTGCTCTTTCCCCACAGCCCTGCAAATTGTTTCTTTGCATGTATTTATCCATTTCCCCTTTTGAAAGTTACTACTGAATCTGCTTCAGGCAGCGCATTCCAGATCACAACAACTCGCTGCGTAAAAAACATTCTCCTCCTCTCCCCCTCTGGTGCTTTTTGCTAATTATCTTAAACCTGTGTCCTCTGGTGACCCACCCTAATGCCAGTGGAAACAGTTTCTCCTTATTTACTCTATTAAAACCCCTTCTTGATGTTGAACGCCTCAATTAAATCCCCCCTTAGCCTTCTCTGCTCTGAGGAGAACAACCCCGGCTTCTCCAGTCTCTCCACATAACTGTAATCCCCAATCCCTGATTCCTTTCTGGTAAATCTCCTCCGCACCCCCTCCAAGGCCTCGACATCCTTCCTAAAGTGCGGTGCCCAGATTTCGACACAATACTCCAGCTGGGGCCTAACCGGTGATGAGGCAGTCCTTTTCTCGCTCCGTCTAAAGTAAAAGGGTCTCCTGAAGGAATGGCCCGATTTTAACCGAACACGCCGAGCCGGTTCGACTCCTACTCCCCTCTTACACCCCGCCCGACTTTACTCTGTTGAAGTCGGACGGGTAAGGTTAAAATCGGGCCGAACGCAGCTGAGCCCAATCTACACAACATGGGGACAAAGTTTAATTGTCCCACACGACAATGACGCACCGACAATTCAACTGGAAAACTCGCTATTCTTGACAAAAATCTGGAACTTGGCGTCTACGGATTGCAGACTCCAACCCTCCCCAGACATGCACATCGATATCAGAGAACCAGACAGCTCAGGAGGAGGCCACTCGGCCCATCGTGCCTGTGCCGGCTCTTTGAAAGAGCTCTCCCAATTAGTCCCGCTCTGCCCCTGCTCGTTCCCCACAGCCCTGTGAATTTTTCCCCTTCAAGTATTTCTCCAATTCCCCTTTTGAAAGTCACTCTTGAATCTGCTTCCACCGCCCTTTCAGGCAGCGCATTCCAGACCACAACAACTCGCTGCGTTAAAAAACATTCTCCTCATCTCCCCCTCTGGTTCTTTACCGATTATCTTCAATCTGTGTCCTCTGGTTACCGACCTTCCTGCCACTGGAAACACTTTCTCCTTATTTACTCCATCAAAACCCTTCATGACTTTGAACGCCTCTATTCAATCTCCCTTAACCTTCTCTGCTCTAACGAGAAAGCTATGTGCTAGCATCAAATACTCGTCGGACTCCTGCCCTGGTAACACGATTGACCCGACTCCGGTCAGACGATGATGCCAGCTGCTATTAGCTGTCCCAATGGCTCTGTAGGCGACGGCCAGATGTGGTACTGACCAGTAGATCACAGCTAATAGCCCCAGCCTGAGCAGAATTAGCTGGGGCTGTCTCGAGGTTGGTGTATTCGGGGGGGGATGGTTGTGGGGGCTGGGGGGGGGGGGGGGGGGGGGATGAACAACGGTCGTGGCTCAGTGGGCAGCACACTCTCTCGCCTCTGGGTCAAAAGGTCGTGGGTTCGTAGCCCCACTTCAGAGACTCGAGCCCACAATCCAGGCCGACACTCCCAGTGCCAGTACTGAGGGACCGCCGCACCGTCGGAGGGTCGGTACTGAGGGAGCGCCGCACTGTCGGAGGGGCAGTACTGAGGGAGCGCCGCACTGTCGGAGGGGCAGTACTGAGGGAGCGCCGCACTGTCGGAGGGGGCAGTACTGAGGGAGCGCCGCACTGTCGGAGGGGCGGTACTGAGGGAGCACCGCACTGTCGGAGGGGCGGTACTGAGGGAGCGCCGCACTGTCGGAGGGGCGGTACTGAGGGAGCGTCACACTGTCGGAGGGGCGGTACTGAGGGAGCGCTGCACTGTCGGAGGGGCGGTACTGAGGGAGCGCCGCACTGTCGGAGGGGCGGTACTGAGGGAGCGTCACACTGTCGGAGGGGCGGTACTGAGGGAACGCTGCACTGTCGGAGGGGCTGTAATGAGGGACCGCCGCACTGTCGGAGGGGCAGTACTGAGGGAGCGCCGCACTGTCGGAGGGGCAGTACTGAGGGAGCGCCGCACTGTTGGAGGGGCAGTACTGAGGAAGCGCCACACTGTCGGAGGGGCAGTACTGAGGGAGCGCCGCACTGTCGGAGGGGCGGTACTGAGGGAGCGCCGCACTGTCGGAGGGGCGGTACTGAGGGAGCGCCGCACTGTCGGCGGGGCAGTACTGAGGGAGCGCCGCACTGTCGGAGGGGCAGTACTGAGGGAGCGCCGCACTGTCGGAGGGGCAATACTGGGGGAGCGCCGCACTGTCGGAGGGCGGTACTGAGGGAGCGCCGCACTGTCGGAGGGGCGGTACTGAGGGAGCGCCGCACTGTCGGAGGGGCGGTACTGAGGGAGCGCCGCACTGTCGGAGGGGCGGTACTGAGGGAGCGCCGCACTGTTGGAGGGGCAGTACTGAGGGAGCGCCGCACTGTCGGAGGGGCGGTACTGAGGGAGCGCCGCACTGTTGGAGGGGCGGTACTGAGGGAGCGCTGCACTGTCGGAGGGGCAGTACTGAGGGAGCGCCACACTGTCGGAGGGGCAGTACTGAGGGTGCGCCGCACTGTCGGAGGGGCAGTACTGAGGGAGCGCCGCACTGTCGGAGGGGCGGTACTGAGGGAGCGCTGCACTGTCGGAGGGGCAGTACTGAGGGAGCGCCGCACTGTCGGAGGTGCCGTCTTTCCGATGAGACGTTAAACCGAGGCCCCGTCTGCCCCCTCAGGTGGACGTAAAAGATCCCACGGCCACTATTGAAGAAGAGCAGGGGGAGTTCTCTCCGGTGTCCTGGGGCCAATATTTATCCTCAACCAACATCACTATAAACACAGATGATCCAGTGATTATCACATTGCTGTTTGAGCTTGCTGTTCGCAAATTGGCTGCCGCATTTCCTACATTACAACAGTGACCACACTCCGAGAGTGTAGATTGGCTGTGAAGTCTCCTGCGGTGGTGAAAGGTGGTTTGTTGGGCTCTAAACTAAAAAGGACATACGTTTACATAACGCCTTTCACAAGGAAGTACAAATAGGCGGTGAACACCGCCCCCCCATGGATGTCGGTCGAGGACGGGATCGCGTTCCGCTGTGAGTGACACATACACACACACACGAAGGGGAGAGGTCCCTGTGGAACACGTGTCCATCAAGGAGTCAGCGCCTTCAGGGCAGAGGGGACTGGGGGGAGGGAGGGAGGGAAGGAGGGAGGGAGGGAGGGAGGGAGGAGGGAGGAAGGAAGGAGGAAGGAAGGAGGGAGGGAGGAAGGAGGGAGGGAGGAAGGAGGGAGGAAGGAGAGGAAGGAGGAG